>NC_084481.1:73657775-74300275 GCF_030035675.1 Rhineura floridana | reverse complement strand
TCTTTTCGGCGCCAGGTAAAAACCTACCTTTTCGCCCAGGCTTTTTAAACATTTTAAATTTAATTTTAAACCTAATATGGATTTTAATTTATAAACTCAATGGCAATTCTATTTCGGATTTTTATCATGTTTAATGTTTTTATAATTGTATTATATTTTTCACACTTGCTCATATTTTAATTGTGATTTTATTTGTTGTACACCGCCCTGAGAGCTTTCTGCTATAGGGCGGTCTAGAAATGTAATTAAATAAATAAAATAAAATAAATAAATCATGGACAAGTGAGGTTTTATTATGTACCGACCTGGCATTCAAAAGCAGCACTTGGAGATCCGAGAGCTGGCTGATAGGACAACCAACAATCCTGTGGATATGAGGAGAACCGGAACAAGGCACAGACACAATTTGTCTGGGACGAGTTCCCCTTACCTGGCCTGTTCTCCTCCTAACACCATACCTCCCATTACCCGTCACTACGTTAATCGGGGGGCCCGAGAGCCCCCCCACGAAGGATGGAATCTTATCTCCCAGGCACATGTTAAAAATACACAAAACCACACAAACAAGCAAACATACCAATCATTCACCCCACATTAGCCCCCACACACACCCAAACAAACGTTAAAATGAGTTAATCCTCATCAAGCAGCGATGGCATGCATTAGGTATTAAACATTACTATTTTCTCTCTTACCACCAACCAGCAATTGCTAAGTAAGAAAAGCGGTTTCTAAAAAGGATTTGCTTCAGGTTTGACATTGAAAACTGCCTTATAAGGTATAAAAGCCTGAAAGGAGGAAGAGCCTTTGACAAAACTAAGGAAGTTCCTCTGCGCTTGCTCACAAGAGAGGGTGGACTTTTTTTCCACTCACAGAAAGAAGTAATGCTGAATAAATGACACATATGGAAAAATCATGGCTTTGCAGAATAAAACCACTGCTCTAAAATATCAACACAGTATAAATACAAAACCAGCTTTCTTTAACATTATAGTTTACCAACCTTGATTTAAAAAATAAAAATAAGCATTAGGATCTATGCTGATCTTGACTCTTGAACCTAAGCCCTATAAAAGTACATTTCCCTTTCAGAAAGAAATGAAGCAGATCTTCCTGAAACAGCTAAGCAGCAAAAATGTTGGGCCAATGAAATGAATTTGGTGTGGGGAGGTCTCTCCAAAGCAGAGGGACAAAAACACTGATCTTAGGTTGTAAGCGCCCATTTTCAGATGCTACCCTGTTCCTAGAGCAAAAGGCAAAGAGAAGATATTTGGTGGCCCTGCAAGCACACAATGAATTTTTAAAAACTGTAGCTATTTGCAACCTCAACGACTTTATAATGGTGAACACAATGCAGCCCCACTTCCACAGAAACCTCTGAGGAATGAGTAAGGGCCAATCCCACATATTTAAAACGGCAAGGTGAGGGAAACTGCTATTTAGGGTGTGACTCCCCTTCCCTCCCACAAAACCACAGTCCTAAAGGTGGATGCCTAAAGACAGAGGAAGAGCCATTGGATAAACTGGTCCCCTTAAAACCCCAGCTTGGGGGGGGAGCCACTCTCCCCTCCTCCTCGCTCCACTTCCTACACACAACCCTTTCGCCTGATATTCTCACAAGTTGAAGGCCAATGTAGCAACCAGTAAGAGGCTGGAGGAGGAGTGGGATCCGCATGGAAGCTATGGAGTGAAAGAAAGCGCTTAGATGGTTGGCGCTGGGGGAAAAAAAGCTAGACTTTTCTCTTTAAAAAAAAAAAGGTAGGTAAACGAGGCAATTGCCGCCGCGGCCGCCTCTCCCATACAGCTCAAATGAAAGGGAACGCCTGGAAGCAAACTGTCAGCAGCAATAAGGAAAAAGAAAAGCAGCCTCTCCGCTCTTTCCCTTGCCCATTCAATCCCCTCTGCCTCTCCCCGCTCCGCTCACCCTGTGCCACAGTCCACCACGCAGGCCGGGAGCCGCCCTGCCATCCTTTTCGGGTCGAGACGGCGCTGGGGAAAGGTGTGGAGGACCCCGCTGGCCTCGCTCTCCTCCTTCCACTCTGGGGGAGTGAAGCCACCCACTTCCGCAAAGGAGCCAGCCAGCCAGTCACTCCCTTCCCCAGCCTCTGGCTGACTCCCTCCCCCTCTTACTCGCGCTCTCACTCACACACGCGCGCAGAGCCCCGGCGAACGAGCCCAAGATGGCTGCCTGTTCCGTCCCTCCCTCGCTCCCTCCCAGCCAGGCAGCCTGCCTCAACGCCGACGAGGGAGGGAGACCGAGGAGGTGGAGGAAGAGAAAAGGGGAAGAGAGGACGGGCGCGTCAAACCGAAGCATTCGGTGACGTGCGTTGTTCAGGAAGCAAATGGATGAGAAAACGTGAAGCGGGCGGGCTCTCTAGTTTGTTTTCGCCCCTCTAGTCTTACATGGTTTACTCGCCCGCCCGTTGCGCTTTTCTCCCTCTCTCCTTTATTACAGGCTAGTCCCTCAGAGGAATTTATCTTACTAAGGCCACAATCCAATACACACTTACAGGGAGCAAGTCCCATTGAACCCAATGCAGCTTCCTTCTGAGTAGACATGTATTGGTTTACAGCCTTAGAGTAGTAAGAGCATAGAACGCTTAATGTCTTGTCTTCTCCTCTTCCCATAATTTTAAAACGTTAATCCAATGGTAATCTTAATAGTGGTATTACTGATTTCATCACACTCATCGCTTCATAGCATCCTCCTTTTCAATCACAACTGAACTGACATTAGTGGGGAACCTGTGGCCCTCCAGAAGTTGTTGGACTCAAATTCCCATCAGCCCCAACCATCACGGGCAATGGTCAAAGATTATGGGAGTTGCAGTCCAGGAGCATGGGCTCACCCTAATTTAACTTCTAACTGCACGATGGGCAAAAATTCATCAACTGAGCATTTTCACAGCAGAGATAGGAAAAGGCTTCACCAGCTGCTTTTTTCACTACTAGCCAGGCACAGAAGTTCTGTCGAGGAACAAGTTGTTGTTGTTGTTGTTGTTATTGTTATTATTAAAAGTTTAAAATTCAGTATTAAAAACAAATCAGATTGCAATCACCACAGGGTTGCCAATCTTCTGTTTCACAAGGGGCCCTGGATTTAAAAAAAAATGAAAGAGAAGGATACATTGCCAGCAGAAAATATCCATGTTTTCATGTGCCTGTAAATATAAAGAGCATATAGATGACACAAAACTACCTTTGTTATCTATTGAAAGAATTTGGTAGTTGTTAAATAAACCACTACTAGTTTTAGAATACACCAGCTTACAAACCATCATACTTCTCATTTTATTACTTGCATATAATAGATGACTGATGAAACTCTTAAAATGGTTAAAGAGAGAAGGAAAGCAAAAGCAAGAGGAGATAGAAACACGGTCAGAACCCTAAATGCAACAATACAGCAACTAGTACATAGGGACAAAGAGAACTATTCCAATATTGTATAGAAATAGAAGAGGACAACAAAAAGATTAGAACAAGAGCCCTATTCCAAAAGATTAAAGAAATGAAAGGGAAATTTAAACCAAGAGTAGGGATGTGGAATAATCAACAGGGGAACACACTGACTGACCGAGATGAAATAAAAAGAAGATGGAAGCAATACACTGAAGAACTCTACAAAAGAGATGCCAGGATGACAGAGTCATTCATGGAGGAACCGTATGATGAAGAACCAGAAATTCTAGAATGTGAGGTGAAAGCTGCTCTTAAAATACTTGGAAGAAACAAATCACCAGGAACAGATGGCATACCAATAGAGTTGCTACAAGCTACTGAGACTGAATCTGTCCAAATTTTGACTAAAATCTGACAAGAAATATGGAAAACTAAACAATGGCCCACAGATTGGAAGCGTTCAATATACATCTCAATTCCAAAGAAAGGGGATCCCAGGGAATGCAGTAATTATCGAACTATTGCCTTAATATCTCATGCAAGTAAAGTAATGCACAAGATTCTACAAAAAAGGGTCTTACCATATATGGAGTGAGAATGCCAGATGTCCAAGCTGGATTTAGAAAGGGAAGAGGCACCAGAGATCATATCGCAAACATACGTTGGATAATAGAACAGACAGAGGAATTTCAGAAGGAAATCACCCTGTGCTTTACAGATTACAGCAAAGCCTTTGATTGTGTAGATCATGAAAAACTATGGAATGCTTTCAAAGAAATGGGGGTGCCACGGCGTCTGATTGTCCTGATACACAACCAATACCCTGGACAAAAGGCTACTGTAAGGACAGAATATGGAGAAACCGATTGGTTCCCAATCGGAAAGGGTGTGAGACAGGGGTGTATTTTACCACCCTATTTGTTTAATCTAGAACATATACAGAAAGGGGGATTGGACCAAGATGAAGGAGATGTGAAAATTGGTGGGAGAAATATCCATAATTTAAGATATGCAGACGATCCCATACTACTAGCAGAAACCAGTAATGATTTGAAACGAATGCTGATGAAAGTTCAAGAGGAAAGTACAAAAGCAGGACTACAGCTGAATGTCAAGAATACCAAAGTAATGACAACAGAAAATTTATGTAACTTTAAAGTCGACAGTGAGGGCATTGAAGTTGTCAAGGCTTATCAATACCTTGGCACAGTCATTAACCAAAATGAAGACAATAGTCAAGAAATCAGAAGAAGGCTAGGACTGGGTAGGGCAGCTATGAGAGAACTAGAAAACATCCTCAAATGCAAAGATGTATCACTGAACACTAAAGTCAGGATCATTCAGACCATGGTATTCCCGATCTCTGTGTGTGGATGTGAAAGTTGGACAGTGAAAAAAGCGGATAAGAGAAAAATCAACTGATATTAGATGTGTTGGAGGAGAGCTTTGCGCATACCATGGACTGCGAAAAAGACAAATAATTGGGTGTTAGAACGAATTAATCCAGAACTATCACTAGAAGCTAAGATGATGAAACTGAGGTTATCATATCTGGACACATCATGAGAAGACATGATTCACTAGAAAAGACAATAATGCTGGGGAAAACAGAAGGGAGTAGAAAAAGAAGAAGGCCAAACAAGAGATGGCTTGATTCCATCAAGGAAGCCACAAACCTGAATTTACAAAATCTGAACAGGATGGTTCATGACATATGCTCTTGGAGGTCGCTGATTCATAGGGTCGCCATAAGTCATGATCATCTTGAAGGCACATAACAACAAAGACAACAAAGACAGATTAAGAAAAGGACCACAGATTAGATATAATTGCTGCCCTCATTTTACCCTAAAACATGAAGTTGTTATGGTCCTGCAATACACAAGTTTTTGTTTTGTTTTGTTTTTTGTAGTGACCCTGTCCAACCCAGCATGTGTATATATAACTCAAGGATAGGATAATACTATGGTTTTCCATATCACAACCTGGAACTGCTGGCCTTGACAAAATACCTTGGGATTTTTAGGAGTAGACCTCTTAAGAATGACATGCTATATTTCATTATGCTTTTTAATTTCAAAGAATCCTCTTCCTTTTACTCTCATCTCCTTTCCCTTTTTAACTGCAGAATCCAGACCACATGGTTGCCATGAACCTTGGATCCAGTAAAACAGCTATTGCCACTCAGTCACACACATCTCACACCAACTATAGGGCTTTCTTTCTGCACCTTTTCGGATCCTTGCTGACTGCCCAGCCATTCCTTGCTTCCTTTGGAATTAGGCCTCCATTACACTGAAAAGCAGAAATGTGTCAGCCAAGATGGAATTGAGAACATCTTTTCCAGTCCTGCTGCAGCAAAAGTGCTGTCCTCCACAAACTTCAACAAAGATAGGCACCAGAGCATCTTTGACAGTAAAGGTATGTGAACATATGAATGCATATGCACAGCTTCACAGTGTCTATGGCTTTTTAAAACACATTTTGATAGGTCAATATTTCATTTCTTATTCCCACCACACCAACTTATTATAAAATTCTTTACATTCATGAAAAGTACCATTTCACAATGCAAGGATAAAATACTTATTTTTCTGCATATAACACAAATGAAATTTAATCAAATACAGAATGCACATCCATGGATATTTTATAATTTCATTTTTTAAAAAAATGTGCCAATATAAACTGATAACAAAGGACATAATTAAAATTGCTTTTGGTATTTGCATGGCTCTTCATAAAATGCAATGATTCTGCCCCTCCATCCCATCTTTGTCTTGTAAATGTTTAAAAATAATTGTCCAACCAAGGAAACCTATTGGATATTTTCCATAAACTGCATTAGTGTAAGTGTGCCTGAGAGCCAGGGTGGAGAGAGATGTTCCTCTAATATTATTCACTAATAGGCAAAAAAACCTTGCGGTTTAAGAATGTACCTATAGCCAATAGATATTTCTATACAACTTTAAAAAGCAGGGAAATTGGGTAGCTATAGTGAATGCACCAGGGGAGCAGGAGACCTGACCTGTTCTCTGAGATATTGTACTGCCCTACAAATTTGTAAAACTGCAAATACAATTTGGGTTGGTCTTTCACAGTCCAATCCACTTCCTATGTAGCTTAGAAGAATATGGTAACATGTGCCTCTGACCATATGGGAAGTGGTGGCAACACCTGCCATCTCCAAAGATGTAGAATTACATTTTTGTATGTTTGTTGGTGTTCTTACTTTGCTTCTTTTGTGTTACTACTGTTTCTACAGAGAATCTAACCTAGAAAATTATATTTCTCTCATTATTCATCCTAGAAATCTGTGACCAATTTATTTTTCTTGATTTCAAAGCCTTTTTATTGGTCAATGTCATATGACGGTGAAGATAGTCTTTTTTGTTTCAAACTGGAGGTTATGCTCTATTTCTATTTTGGGCACATTAACAGTTGAATCTGAAACTGCAGTTTGATGTAAAATCAGACTGATTACAATATGTTGCTACTTGAGCAATAACTGTAGATATTGGGAAGAAATGTCGCCTGCCCAAGATGCATGTTTTCAGCCTGCTATGCTTAAACTATTCCACTTAAGGAAAGGTGGGCATGGTCAATTAAAAACACAGAGCACAACTAGAATTTTGCTAGAATAAGTTTCACCTCCCACTGTTTTATCTTGTGTAAACTGAGACACTTCTCATGCCCATTGGAAACTATTCTGCAGAACAGTCAGTGCCATTATTCCACAATTGTTTTTGAAGCTTTTTTTTAGTGTTGCACAGTGTTGCGATACTTCGCATATTCACAGAAACAGAAGCAAAAGAGAATGATTTACTATAGGAAACCACTAACATTGCAAAGTAAATGAAGCATTTAAAGTGACTATCTGAATGATATCAACTGTTCTAATATAGTTGCTTCCTCCCTGCTAAAACAAGATCAGCACAGCACATGCCTGGTTTCTGTTTTTTGGGCTGACCGCAGGTGTTGCCACCGCTCACCAACTGCTCAGAGGCACATGTTACCAAAGTCTTCCAAGCTATACAGGAAGTAGATTGGACTGTGAAAGACCCAGGGCCAGCTCCAGGAATGCCGGGCCCTTAGGCATCAACTTGCCCTGGCCCCTGGCATGTGTGTGTGCACACACGCATGCATGCACACACACACGCGCGCCCCCACGCCCCCCACCTACCTGTCTGCTGTCTTTTACCATTACCCTTAATGAAGATGACAGCCATTGTTTCCCTAAGGGGATGATGCCTCCGCCGCCATCTTTGTTTTTTTTTTATCATTAATTTTTATTCAAATTTTCAAAAACAAAACAGAACAAAACAAAACAAAAATACAAATTAAACAATAAAATAAAATGTTGACTTCCGATTTGTCGCAGATCAGTTATAGGTCTACAATATATAACAAACCTGTCTCTTAAATTATATTACAAAATCACTTTCCTCCAGTAGTTATCTTAATTAATCATCAAATCTCATAAACATCACTTTATTCTTTCCACAAAAAGTCAAAAAGAGTTTTCAACTCCTTGAGAAATATATCTATCGATTTTTCTCCAAATAAATATGTCAATTAATCCATCTCATCAAATCTGTTAGGTCCAATAATTTCAATAGCCATTCTTCCATTATCAGTGTGAAATCCATCTTCCATCCTTGCACCCATAATAATCCTGTTAGGTCCAGTAATTTCAGTAGCCATTCTTCCATTATCAGTGTCCCATAATAATCTTGCTGTCATAGCCAAAGTCATATAATAAGAGTCTGATGGGAATTTCCTTCATCACAAATATTTTCTTGCCATCAATTTTGAATGTGTTGCTAAAATATTGTTGTAAAGTCATATCTCTGTTTTTCTTTTTTACGAAATGCACCGGCACATCTCTTGAGAATTTTTCCATTGTCACATATCTGTAATTAATTCTATAGATTTTTTCTATGTCAAACTCCATCACATCATTCCAGACCAGAAATTTACCCAAGACATTGATAGCTTTATCTCTAATATCTTCATTAATTTCTTCAAGGACAACGCTGAATTCCAAACAGTAAACTTTATCTCTAATATCCATAAACTCCAAGTCTTTTTCCAGTTCCACATTTGTTCCAATCTCCAGGGCTTGCATCTTCCCTTTAATTTTTCTTTTTTCATCTTCTAATGTTTGTTCAGTTGTATCTCTGATCTCATCAACCTCCTCCATTTCTTTAAGCTCCTGCTTCATTTTGCCAAATTCAATTTTCATCTCCTGTCTACCCTGTCTCAGGGTTTGTTTCATTATCTCAATCTCATCCATTATTTTCTGAAACATAATTACTTCCAGGGTCTCAGCCACTTTCTTGATTGCCATTCTTAAAACCACGAAGAAAAAAAAAACCACTTCTTATTCCAGCAACAAAGGGGTTAATGTTCCAAGTCTGATGACATCACAGTGTAGACAGTGTAGACAGCACAGCCTGCCTTATCTCTTATATGTTCAGGAATGCAAAACAAATTCAGTTCACAGCATCAAAACAGTTAGTGGCATCGAGCAGATTCGTCAAAATGAAATAGACCAGAAAAAATAGTCCCAGACATACAATACTCAAAAGTTCATAAATCAGATTTATTTATTTTTTTCTCTTCGGAATAGAAATCCCTCATCCGTTTGTATCTTTAAAATGCACAATTCCAGGCCAGCTTTTTGCAATAAAAACAAAGATAAGCCATCTCGATTTCTTTCCTCCTTAATTTCGTAAATGAAAGAGAAGAGTTATAACTCACCCAGGAATTCTTTATAGCTGATTCATTGACAAATCTCTTTTTGCTGTAACAATTTAAGCCAGATGATAAAAATAGAAAGAAGGATGCTTGTCTGTTGAAATCCATTTTTCTTTAAAGAAAAGATAAACGTCTCGCTTAATCAGTTAGAGCTTGTTTGGAAGTCCGTCCGGCGTTGCTGGCTGAACCTTCTCTCATAAACTAATGAAATCCAGTCCCCCCAACAAACACAAGCTTCTGTGGTTAATCTCTAGGTTTCTCCCTGCCCGGGAGAAAGTCTTTACCAGCCAAAAAAAAACACGTTCTGACTGATTTTAAAACTGAAAAAGCTTCCTCTGAGATGAGAGCTCGACTCAAAGGCAGCCACAGGCGAAGCAACCCTTCCCGGAAGTCCGCCGCCAAGAATGTACCTATAGCCAAGAGATATTTCTATCCAACTTTTAAAAGCAGGGAAATTGGGCAGCTATAGTGAATGCACTAGGGGAACAGGAGACTTGACCTCCTCTCTGAGATATTGTACAGCCCTACAAATTTGTCAAGATGCAAACACAATTTTGGTTGGTCTTTCCAGGGCTGGTTCTAAAGGTCGGCCAGGTGGGGCACTGCCCCGATGGCCCCTGGAGCTACAGGGGGCCCCTCAGCCATCCCTCCGCTCCCCTTCTGTGATCCGCAGCCCCCACGCCCCCCACCTACCTGTCTGCTGTCTTTTACCATTACCCTTAATGAAGATGACAGCCATTGTTTCCCTAAGGGGATGATGCCTCTGCCGCCATCTTTGTTGATGGCACGCATGTGTGTTACGCACGCACATCTCTGCCATCAACTAAGATGGCGGCAGGGGCTTCAGTACCTTAGGGAAACCGCGGCCACCGACTTCGTTAAGGGCAATGGTAAAAGACAGCAGACAGGTAGGTGGGGGGCATGGGGGCTGAGGATCACAGAAGGGGAGCGGAGGGACGGCTGAGGGAGCCCCTGTAGCTCCAGGGGCCATCGGGGCAGTGCCCCACCTGGCCGCCCTTTAGAACCAGCCCTGGAAAGACCAACCAAAATTGTGTTTGCATCTTGACAAATTTGTAGGGCTGTACAATATCTCAGAGAGGAGGTCAAGTCTCCTGTTCCCCTAGTGCATTCACTATAGCTGCCCAATTTCCCTGCTTTTAAAAGTTGGACAGAAATATCTCTTGGCTATAGGTACATTCTTAAACTGCAAGGTTTTTTGACTATTAGTGAATTTCCCTGCTTTTTAGTCCGGGAGGTAAGAAATGGGATCCTGTGCAAGTTTGATCATTTGCATGCTTATTGAGTTCAGTAGGATTTGCTCCTGTGCAATCATGCTTGGGATAGGTGAAACTGACCACAAGGGATAGGGAGGGGAGGAGGGAGATGGGAGCAGGCAGGAGGGGGATAAGGAGGATAGGTTTGATCATTTGCATGTTTATTGAGTTCAGTGGGGTTTACTCCTCTGCAAATCATGCTTAGGATAGGTAAAATTGACCATGGGGAGGGAAGCCTGGAGTGAGCAGGGGAGGAGAAAGAAGGGAGGGGTGAGGAGAGGGGAAGGAGGGAAAGGCAGGTCAATTGTATGCTTATTGAGTTCAATGGGATTTATTCCTGTGCAATCATGGCTAGGATAGGTAAAACTGACCAGGGGCGTGGGAGAGGAGAGGAGAGGGAAGGAAGAAGGGGGAGAGGGAGCAGAAGGAGTGGGAGGGGGAAGGAGGGGATTAGAAGGGGAGGGGAGGGGTGAAGGACAGGGAGGAAAGGGGCAAAAGAGATGTGATGGGAGGGAGGAGGAGGGGATTTACTCCAATGCAATCATTCTTGAAAATGGACTGCCTTCAAGTCGATTCCGACTTATGGCAACCCTGTGAATAAGGTGTTCATGGTAAGCGGTGTTAGAGGTGGTTTACCATTGCCTTCCTCTGAGGCTGAGAGGCAGTGACTGGCCCAAGCTCATCCAGTGAGCTTCATGGATGTGTGGGGGATTTGAACCCTAGTCTCCCAGGTCATAGTCCTAGGATAGGTAAGACTGCCCATGAGGAAAGAGGAGGGGGAGGGCAGAGGATGGAGGGGAGGGCAGAGGATGGAGGGGAGGGGAAGGGGGAAGAAGGGGATTAGAAGGTGATGGGGGAGGTGAAAGGAGGGGTGAAGGAAGGGAGAAGGGAGGGGAGTAGAGGGAAGGAAGAAGGGGGAGAGGGAGCAGAAGGAGTGGGATGGGGAAGGAGGGGATTGGAAGAGGAGGGGAAGGGGTGAAGGAAGGGCCAAGAGAGGTGATGGGAGGGAGGAGGAGGGGAGGGCAGGTTTGATCATTTGCATGCTTTTTGAGTTCAATTTACTCCTTAGGATAGGTGAAACTGACCTGGGGGAGAGGGAGAGCAGATTGGGTGGTTCGGCACTGGGCAGAGAGAAAGCCCGTCCTTTTCAAAAGAAAAACTTTGTGAACAGTATCATTCTTTTTCAGGGTTTCCCCCAACTTTTTATTCTACAGCAGGCACATGTAGCCTCCCGCCCAAATTTAAACCAAAGCTGTCCCCAGCCAAATCCACACCATACCTTTATTTCACTTTAGACAGTTATGGCTTCTCTCAAAGAATCCTGGGAAGTGTAGTTAGTGAAGGGTGCTGAGAGTTGCTAGGAGATCCCCTGTTCCCCTCACAGAGCTTAAATCAGAGCAGCTGACTGTGAAACCACTCTGTCCACTGGAGCTCTGTCAGTGGAATAGGAGTCTCCTCTCAGCACACCTTTCACAAACTACACTTCCCAGGATTCTTAGGGGGAAGTCATAACTGTCTAAAGTGAAATAAGGGTCAGGTGTGGGTGTGTCCGCCTGATTAGGCAAGCCCAGCAGCTGTGAGTCTGGCTTTTATAACACTGACAGTTGGTTCTTACTGAGCATGCCCAACATTATCATTGAGTTCAAGCCAAAATTCCTTAAATTAATTAAAAATCAGCCAGGCATTTTTTTAACTTTTAGACTGCAGAAGATGAAGGTCAGAGTATGGGGCAAGGTCAGTAATAGGAGTACAGGTCCTCTGTGAACATGGCTGATCTTTAATTAATTTCAACAGATTATGAGAACTCTTGACAGAAAAAAGTCCAGTGGGTTTGTTTTCCCCCCACTCTTTTTACACTTTGAACTGTCGATTCTCTCTGACTATTTTGTGTATCACCATGACAATTGACATGGTTGTTAAGCAAGCATTTCTGAGTTCAGGACTATACGTTTTATAAGGTTTATTTTTGAAATGAGTTTATGAGAAGGATCAGAATGGCATGGGGGGTATTTTCAATCTAATATTGCAGAATGCGAAAAATCCATTCTGACTCTTGTGCCTGTATAATTAAAAACTGGTTCTTCTAATGATAGCAAATAATCTATATCAAATTATATTTCTCCTTTCTCCACTTCATTTGAAGTCATGAGCCCTGATATACCCTTTTCAGAGATATATGCATTTTTACACACCATTTCATGTGTTATCACATCACTATGACTTTCTATGGCTATTAGCCATGATGGCTGTGTTCTGCCCCCACTGTCAGATGCAGTATGCCTTTGAATACCAGTTGCTGTGAATGATAAGGGGTAAAGTTCTGTTGCACTCAAGTCCTGCCTTCAGGCTTCCCATGGGTGTCCAACTGACCACTGTGAGAACAGAATGCAGCACTCCTTGGGTTCTTAAAGCTTCACAGTTCCCCCAGTTTCTAAAATGGGTATTTGTATGTTCATGTGTGTGTGAATAGTTGGATCCAGTGTGCCTTGTGCTGGGGTGGGCAAGAAATTTGATTCAGTTTTCATTTGAAGCCGAGTCTATCAAATTTGCACTTTCCAAAACAATATGAGAATCAAAACAGCAATCCTTTGAAATTTGCACTGATTTGAATTTTGCAGTGTAGTCTGCCAACCAAACAATGTTTACAAAAATTCAAGAATGTGCATAAAAATAAATAAAAACAAGGAGACTAAGGGGGCATATGATAACACTCTGCAAGTATTTAAAAGCTTGCCACACAGAGGAGGGCCAGGGCCTCTTCTTGATCGTCCCAGACTGCAGGACACAGAATAATGGGCTCAACTTGCAGGAAGCCAGATTTCAACTGAACATCTGGAAAAACTTCCTTACAGTTAGAGCTGTACGACAATGGAACCAACTACCTAGTGAGGTAGTGGGCTCTCCAACATTGGAGGCATTCAAGAGGCAGCTGGACAGCCACCTGTCAGGTATATTGTAATTTGGATTCCTGATCGAGCCGGGGGTTGGACTCGATGGCCTTATAGGCCCCTTCCAACCCTATGTTTCTATGAATATATGAGTGAAAAAAACATACAAAAATACATTACAGGATAATAAATTGTTTGCACAAATGTGTACGATAGTCAAAACTGCCTACAAAATGTGTTTAGTAAAGGAAATTCATACTAAAATGCTGGAGAATTTTCATGATTAAAAAAAATCACAAATTGCTGCAGAAATGTGGAGAACTGAATTTAAGATTGGAATAATTAGAAAGAGAGGGAGCTTAAACTGACAGAACTTTCCATTCCTAGCCATGTGTGAGCAGAAAAGCACTTCTACTCTTGCAAGATGGTACTGATTCCTTTAATTTTCCCTTCCCACTGCAGTGCCCTCTTGTCCATCCCATGCTATTCCTCCAACCTCAAGAGCACATTTTCAGAGACTGTGGTGGAGAGAAGAGAACAGGAAAGCCCCACTGCACAAGCAGAACTCCAGTCATGTTTATTTGGATCCTACCATTGATGCATCAGAACTCAGCTGTACCAAGCATAATTCTAAATTTGATGGTCCATTCTATTCAGTTCTCATTAAAATCTGAAATGTTTTGTTTTCTATTTCTTGCTAACTTAACTGAATCATTTTTTCAGTTAAAGTACTTTCAGCAGCATCACATATACTTTCTTTACGTTCCTCCATTTCAAATGCAGTTGCTATATGGCTCTGGGATCTTCTGTTCAAGAGCAGTAAGTCTAAAGTGCACAAAGGTTTATGGAACAAGTTTCATGGTTATTTGGATTCTGGCCAGTGTACATAACAATTTACATAAGGTGTGCTGTGTATCCACCTCACATCTATGAGACACAGATGATACAACCTTCATTTTCTGTAATGCAAAACAACTCCCAAGCCAAAAGAAAATACTGTAATATCAATAGGAGCAAAAGTGAAAATATACCATGAAATAGTAATGCAACAGCTTGGTTGTGCAACAACCAGTATGTATTTGTGACTAACCAACTTCTATAAATGCCTCAGAAGCAGCAGTTGCAGGATTGTATTAAGCACTAAGGAGGAAAGTAGCTGTTGCCTTGTGCCCAACCTTCAACTTACCTGCATGTTATATCTTACTCACACTTTCAATGGACACCTTTATTTGCCCAGGGAACCACAGCAAATACTTGTATTGTATATGATAAGAACATTGCATAATTAGGCTGCAATCCTAAATGCACTTGCATGGGAATAAGCACAGTAAGGCGTGCAGAGACAATTGCAGCAGTTACATATTATAGCATGTGTTCCATCTTCCCTTGCATGCTTGTGTGAGGTGTTCTGTTCCTAGTATTCCCCCTGCTTTCAGTTTTGCAGTGGCATGGGGTTGGGTTAGGTGTTGCTGTCTGAAATCCCACAGTAAGGTACCCATTAGGATTCTAGGAGGAGATGTGCTAGCAATGTTTCTATGTGTGTTGTGAAGCCAGGCTTTTTTGTGCAAAGTGTTCTTTCTACATGCTTGCCATCACCAAGGTTCACCCTTGTAAGCTGTAAGTGAGCACAGTCTACTGCAGCCAGTGAGATAAAGCTACATGCCCAATCTAAGTTGTTTTCCCTGTGTGGGGTTTATATACTGGAGGTAGTGAGCTGTGATTTGAGTGCTCATGAGTTACCCCATGTCCTATGCTCTGGCTTGGCAATATGGGGGGGGGGGTTCAGCAACGCAGGGGCAGAGATAGAGACAGAGAGATATCCTCCCATTGTTATGCTGTCAATAGAAAGTGGTCACTGTGGAATGAAGAGGTATAGGTTAACGCTTAAGTGTTCTCCCTTGTCTTCTGATGACAGATTTCTCGTTGCAGTAACATATCTGGTGTCCTCCACCAAATCCTTTAGCCAGGGGCTGGCAACATGGTGCCCTCCAGATGTTGTTGGACAACTCCCATCAGCCCTGGAACCAGCATGCTCCAAGGTCAAAGGCAATGGGAGTTCCAATCCAGCAATATCTAAAGGACATCAGGTTGGGTTCCTCTACTCTAGCCCTTCAGTCTGTGGACCTAGAGTACCAGATTCTGCACTGAAGGGGGTAAAATATAATTAAAAGCCATTAAAATGTCTCTGTGTACCCCTGACAAGCAAGGCATGGTAGGTGGCTACTAGGGAGAGGGCCCTTTCAGCAGTGGCACCCTGGCTGTGGAATGCTCTCTCCTACTTTCGGGTTATTTTGGCAACAGGGAAACACATTTTTGTTTCTGTAGACGTTTAAAGACCTTTTTGTGATCTCTTAAATCTTTTTTAAAAATTAAATCTAATGTATTGTTATGTGGCTGATTGTTAATACTTTAATATGTTATTGACATAGAGTGCCTTGGGTTGTTTAGGGGCTTTAAAAGCTCAGACCAGTACTTTGAATTGAACCCAGAACACACTGGGAACCAGCGGGGTTCTTTCAACACTTGTATGATGGTCTTGGCCATCAGCCACAATTACCAATCTGGCTGCCATATTCTGCATAGTTTTGGGAAACATTTCAAAGGCAACCCCATGTACAATGCATTATAGTACTCTTTGTTGGCCTTGATTTATGCTATAGTGCTTTGACTTCTGTGGCTACCAGCGACACAGAAAGTTATATGCATGCTTGGCATTGATGTAATGCAACTGACTATTCCTGTATTTGATTTCCTTTATTGGCTACATGAAGTCTGTTGACTTCACAGGGTTGTTTTGAGGTTAAGAAGTAATTTTTAACCTCACAACATCCCTGTCAGGTAAGCAGGTTTAATGATTAGATGCTACAATCTGGCATTCAGGTATGCATAAATCAAGTCTTTATTAGTGAATATTAGTGAAATATTAAAACAAAACATCTTTAAAAACATATTAAAACAAAACATCTTGAAAACATATTTAAAAAATAACATTAAAAACATATTAAAAAGCGATTCCAGCACAGACACAGACCTGGGTAAAGTTTTTACTTAAAAGGCTTGTTGAAAGAGGAGGGTCTTTAGTAGGCACTGAAAAGATAACAGAGATGGTGCCTGTCTAATATTTAAGGGGAGGAAATTCCAAAATGCTGGTGCCACAACATTAACGGTCCTTCTGATAAGGACAACATTAATGGACCTTCTGATAAGATGGTATCTGCCTGAGGCCCTCACCTGCAAAGTGCAGTGATTGACTGGGTATATAAGAGGTAAGACTATCTTTCAGGTATCCTGGTCCCAAGGTTCATAGGGCTTTGTTCACCAAAACCAGAACCTTGAACTTGGCCCAGTAGCTAATGGGCAGCGGGAGCAAGGAAGAGAAGCACTAATTTCATAGGACTACTATGAAATTTAATGATTGGGCTGTAATCTCTCTCATCAGCCTGGAATAAACTTCTCCACAGAACAGCTAATAAGTGGAGACAAGAGAGCCCTGCAGTGCAATCCTATACATGTCTAATCAGAAGTAAGCCCGAAAGTTCAATGAGCCTTACTCCTAGGCAAGTGGTCATAGCAGGGGCAGCTCCTCTTTTTTGACCAAAGGTCATATGGCCAACCCTCCGGAGAGCAGAGGCTGTTTGCCAGTGATGGGTGTGGCCGCCCAACACTCCCTCATGGATACTTTTGCGTGCGTACATGCACAGGCAGACGTCTCCCCCTCTAATCAGTATTGATTTATTTTACAGCAATTCTCTGTGGAACCTGGCAAATCAGTTGAAAAGTGGGACCATTGCCCTCTTTCTGATCAACAAATGAACAGTGTAATGACCAGGGAGGGGGTAATTTGCAATCCCATCACTGCTCTGGACCCCACCCACCCCAGCGCTGTGTCTTAAATTTTTTTCTGTTTGCTACCACTATTGCCAAAATTAGCGGAGTCATGGGGCCCATAAAAAAATGTTTGAGGGTGAATCAAGTCCCTGATATGGAGGTTAGCCACCCCTAAGTTATAGGATTGCAGGTCTAGAGACTCATCTACAGTGTCCATGTTTAGAGTGCTCAATGTCTTTGTTGTGCTTTTCTAAGAAAAACCATGTGCTTTAAATTCATACAGTTGAAGAAAGCTTATAAAATGTAGTAAATCATTAACAGAAAGGTAAAGATAAGCTTCATCTGTTCTGGGGAAGTATGAAACTCACCCATTTAAAGAAATGCTGTAAATGATTTCATTCCAACCAGGGTCTGTCATTACGTATTTCAATTTGCAAATGAAGTACGTCTGTACTGCCACCTTGTGATTGCTTGGAGCAAATGCAACTTCCTTGCTGGGTAAAGCATTGTGCTGCCTTCCCTCCCTCACCCTCACAGCAGCAGGGAAGTGCAAATCTTTCATTGCCTCATATCAGTTACTGCATAATCAAATAGGCCCCACTTTGCCCCCACTGGGAGCAGACGTCTGCTAGCAACATATGTTTATGGTTTAGTTATGGGCAGAAAATCAACATTTTTCTTTGTGGTAATTTCCCAGGAAAAACCTGCTGAAGGCTTGGCACTGAAAATACCAATTTAAACTAGGGTGTCAATTTAGATTTGGGGGCAGGGGAAGGGGGAGAGAAAAGAGATTTTACCAGGGGGATGCAAGGTTTAAAAAGGTATACTCTTGGATTCATTCAGATGAAAAGAAGTTGCATTATTAGTTTTGTATATGGTATAACTACAGTTTTGTTGTGAATGCAGGATGCCCCCCTCCACTTTTTTGAGATTTGTGCCATTGTTATATATATCCTTTGTTTCAGTAGTCGCAACCAATAAGTAGGCCAGAAATATGAATGATCATGGGGAGTAATCTTGTTGTTATGTGCCTTCAAGTCGATTACGACATATGGTGACCCTATGAATCAGCGACCTCCAAGAGCATCTGTCATGAACCACCCTGTTCAGATCTCATAAACTCAGGTCTCTGGATTCCTTTATGGAATCAATCCATCACTTGTTTTGCCTTCTGTTTTTCCCAGTCTTATTGTCTTTTCTAGTGAATCATGTCTTCTCATGATGTGTCCAAAGTATGATAACCTCAGTTTCATCATTTTAGCTTCTAGTGACAGTTCTGGTTTAATTTGTTATAACACCCAATTATTTGTCTTTTTCGCAGTCTATGGTATGCACAAAGCTCTGCTAAAGCACCACATTTCAAATGAGTTGATTTTTCTCTGATCCGCTTCTTCACTGTCCAGCTTTCACATCCATACATAGAGATCTGGAATACCATGGTCTGAATGATCCTGACTTTGATGTTCAGTGATACATCTTTGCATTTGAGGATCTTTTCTAGTTCTCTCACAGCTGCCCTACCCAGTCATAGCCTTCTTCTGATTTCTTGACTATTGTCTCCATTTTGGTTAATGACTGTGCCAAGGTATTGATAATCCTTGACAGTTCAATGTCCTCATTGTCAACTTTAAAGTTACAAAAATCTTCTGTTGTCATTACTTTAGTCTTTTTGACGTTCAGCTGTAGTCCTGCTTTTGTGCTTTCCTCTTTAACTTTCATCAGCATTCGTTTCAAATCATTACTGGTTTCTGCTAAGAGTATGGTATCATCTGCATATCTTATTGATGTTTCTCCTTCCAATTTTCACATCTCCTTCATCTTGGTCCAATCCTGCTTTCCATATGATATGTTCTGCGTACAGATTAAACAAATAGGGTGATAAAATACACCCCTGTCTCACACCCTTTCCAATGGGGAACCAATCAGTTTCTCCATATTCTGTCGTTACAGTAGCCTCTTGTCCAGAGTATAGCTTGTGCATCAGGACAATCAGATGCTGTGGCACCCCCATTTCTTTTAAAGCATTCCATAGTTTTTCATGATCTACACAGTCAAAGGCTTCGCTGTAGTCTATAAAGCACAGGGTGATTTTCTTCTAAAATTCCTTGGTCCGTTCCATTATCCAACGTATGTTTGCGATATGATCTCTGGTGCCTCTTCCCTTTCTAAATCCAGCTTGGACATCGGGCATTTCTCGGTTCATATATGGTAAGAGCCTTTGTTGTAGAATCTTGAGCGTTACTTTACTTGCATGGCATATTAAGGCAATAGTTCGATAATTGCTGCATTCTCTGGGATCCCCTTTCTTTGGAATTGGGATATATATTGAACGCTTCCAGTCTTTGGGCCACTGTTTAGTTTTCCATATTTCTTGTCAGATTTTAGTCAAAATTTGGACAGATTCAGTCTCAGTAGCTTGTAGCAACTCTACTGGTGTGCCATCTATTCCTGGTGATTTGTTTCTTCCAAGTATTTTAAGATCAGCTTTCACCTCACATTCTAAAATTTCTGGTTCTTCATCATACGGTTCCTCCGTGAATGAATCTGTCGTCCTTGCATCTCTTTTATAGAGTTCTTCAGTGTATTGCTTCCATCTTCCTTTCATTTCATCTCAGTCAGTCAGTGTGTTCCCTTGTTGATTATTCCACATCCGTACTCTTGGTTTAAATTTGCCTTTCATTTCTCTAATCTTTTGGAATAGGGCTCTTGTTCTTCCCATTTTGCTGTCCTTTTCTATTTCTATACAGTAACTATTGTAATAGTTTTCTTTGTCCCTACGTACTAGTCGTTGTATAGTTGCATTTAGGGTTCTGACCGTGTTTCTATCTCCTTTTGCTTTCCTTCTCTCTTTAACCATTTTAAGAGTTTCTTCAGTCACCCATTGAGACCCTTCTCTCTTTTTAACAAGAGGTATTGTCTTTTTGCATTCTTCCCTCATAATGTCCCTGACTTCAGTCCGTAGTTCTTCTGGTTCTCTGTCAGCTAAGTTGAAAGCCTCAAACCTGTTCCTTATTTGATCTTTATATTCTTCTGGGATGTTATTTAAATTGTATTTCGGCATTATGAGTGCTTTGTTGTTCTTCTTTAGCTGTACTCTGATTTTCAATATGATCAGCTCATGATCTGTACCGCAGTCTGCTCCTGGTCTTGTTTTTGCAGAAAGTATGGAACTTCTCCATCTTGTTTCCAATTATATAATCAATTTGATTCCTATACTGACCATCTGGTGATGTCCACGTGTAAAAGAGGGGTTGCCAATCCATTACCCGCAGGCACCATGGTGCCCACAAAGGCTTTTAGTGGCACCCCCAAGAGGTAGTCCAGGATCTTTGCTTACATTTTTTTTTTTTTAAGTATGTCTCTAACTTTCTTAGAAACAATGTTATGGAGCAAAATATGCAGGTACCCTTCTAAGTAATTTATGTGAAATGGGTCAACCTGGCTGTTCCTGCCTGTCAGTGTTATTAACCGATGAGTGAAGACAGAGCTGTGATTGATAAGTGAGTTGTTTGGATAACTTGGGATCCTAAAGAGTTGCTGTTTTGTGCACTTTCCCTGCTTCTGTCTTTTTTTCTAGTCCTTGGAATCTCTATACTGTAGTTTGCCCTTCCTTTTTCCCTAGCAAGCAGGATGAATCTTTCCTGTGCTGAGTTTGCCTGAGAACAGGTAGTGCTTATAAATTACTTTTTGCAATTATTACGCAATAAGTGGAGTGAATCCCATTCTATTTAACATTTACATGAAGCCGCTAGGGACAATCATTAGGAGATTTGGGCTGCAGTGCCACCAATATGCGGATGACACTCAGCTCTATCTCTCGTTTAAATCTTCACCAGAGTTGGCTGTGGAGACCTTGTCCAAGTGCCTGGAATCCGTGAGTGGATGGATGGGAAGGAACAGGCTGAAGCTGAACCCCGATAAGACCGAGGTGCTGCTTGTGGGGGACAAGAGAAGGTTGGGAGATGTTGACCTGAAGTTCAACGGGGTGAGTCTTCCCCTGAAGGACCAGGTCCGCAGCCTTGGGGTGGTACTTGACTCCAGGCTGTCCATGGAGGCTCAGATTTCGGCAGTGAGCCGGGCAGCCTGGTATCAACTACACCTCATACGAAGGCTGAAACCCTACCTTCCTGCTCATCAGCTCCCACTGGTAATACATGCCCTGGTCACCTCTCGTTTGGATTACTGTAATGCGCTCTACGTGGGGTTACCCTTGAAAACGGTCCGGAAACTACAACTTATACAAAACGCGGCGGCTAGACTACTTACGAATAGTCGCTGCCGGGATCACATCACACCTGTGTTGTTCGATCTACACTGGCTTCCTGTTGTTTTCCGGGCCCAATTCAAGGTGTTGGTATTAACCTTTAAATCCCTATACGGTTTCGGCCCAGTTTATCTAAAGGAGTGCCTTCAACGCCACCAATTATGCTGCCCGACTCGATCAGCCACACAGGGCCTTCTCTCAATCCCGCCAACAAAAACAGCTAGATTGGCGGGAACTAGAGAGAGAGCTTTCTCAGTGGCGGCCCCCACCTTCTGGAACTCCCTCCCACAAGATCTACGGCATGCCTCTTCCCTAAATGTCTTCCGAAAAGCCTTAAAGATCTGGCTCTTTCAACAGGCCTTCGGGATTTCCGGGGAGGGCTAAATGCTATGATTAAATGCCTCATGCCCTGTATTATTATTGCTTTTGCTGTCGCACTGTTTTATTTTGTATTTTGTATTGTGTTTTAATTTTTCACATGTAAGTCGCCTAGAGTGGCCATTGGTCAGATAGGCGACGCATAAATTAAATTTATTATTATTATTATTATTATTATTAATATCAATGAATCCCCCTCTCCAAAAAAAGGAAAATGGGAGAACTTTGCAAAGCAGCTTAGGCATATTACTGCTTTGCAGGAGCCAGGCCTTATATTCACTGTACAGTATAGTTAACTTACAGTACAATGCTATACATGTTTACTCAGAAGTGAGTCTCTCTGTGTTTAATGGGGCTTACTTCCTGGTAAATGGGTACAGGAAGGCAGCCTAGGCTTTGGTTTAGGGTTGGCAGTGGGGTAAAACAGGGTGCTTATGCCTATTAGCTGCATGGCAGGCAGTAATTCAACAGACTGAGCCTTTTCTAGTATGGAAATACAATTATGGGAAAAGCTTCACCATGACGCCCCCATGGCAACCATTTTGTGACTGGTGCCCCCAGCACTCTCAAAATTTGAAATATGCCCTCTGGTCCAAAAAAGCCAGTGACTTTTGACTTAAAACTACATCTAGGGACTCCCATACATGAATGCTCTCCTGTAGAAAAAAATGCCCTGCACAAAGAAAACAAAGGAAAGGGCTTTTAGTCCAGCACCCCCTTCACATTTTCTAGGTGCAGTTAATTTATTATTTAATTTTATTGATCTATGAAGATCAGTCATGTGAACTCACACATGGTATCATCCAGAAACAGGTTTAACATCTCAATGAAGAGAAAGTGACATATCCTACCCTTCCCTAACTTTCTTAAACAACATCCTTAACATGTTATGGCACATTATAAATATTTTGGGTTGGATTCTAGAAATTGTTAAGGCACGGAAGCTGGCAGAAGGGACTTTCCCTCTTTTCTCCCCACATTGTCCCCCAAAAGTCTCTCCTGTCCTGGTGTCTGTAAGACCTACCTGGCTATGTGTGTGGGACTACTGGCGGTGAAGAGTTCCCCAAAGCTGGTGTAGGAACTGGTTTGGTTATTAATATTGCACCAGGAATACAGAAGGATATACACTGCTATAAATTAGTAGCATTAGCAGGTTGCAAGATGTGAAACAAAGGGCAGCATGAATTGCATATAACAGCTAAGTTGAAAGTTGTTTAATTACATTGATTTTCCAGATGGCGTTGCTCTCTTAAGTAGGTTTTTACAAATGAGTAAAACAAAGCTCATGATGAAAACAGCAAATTGGGAACTAAGGCAGGGTAAATAAGAAATAATTCGGCTTTCAGAAGCATTAGAAAATGGAGTAACCATAATAAATTTCCAGAAATTAGCACTGTTTGACATCCGGTCTGAGAACTCATCACAATCCTTTAAAAACTGGATTATAACTTATGGATAAATGTTATATTGCCTTCCAATGTATTTCTAGTCATCTTAGTTCAGTGGTGCTTACTCCCAAGTAAACATGTATATGAGTCCAGTCTGAGGGCCAAACTTTAAGCTTTTTATTTTAATTTAATCTTATGTTTATTTTCTTTTACTCTGTTTTTAAATATGTTTTATAATTGTATGCGCAATACACACTTGCTTGTATTTTAAATATTGTGGTTTTATCGTGTTGTACACCGCCCTGGGAGCTGTTAGCTATAGGGCGGTTTAGAAATGCAATTAAATAAATAATAAATAATATGTAGCAGGCAAATAATTTTGAAACATTTTGGTTGGTCCTAATAAAGATGTCCAACTGGATTTGATTTTTCCCCTTATGGACCTACATGGTTGCCTTTTTCTTTTATGTAGCATTTATATAGTTTGAACATGTATTCACTAATAGGCAAAAAACCTTGCAGTTTAAGAACGTACCTATAGCCCACAGATATTTCTACTATCAAAATTTAAAAAGCAGGGAAATTGGGCAGCTATAGTGAATGCACCATGGGAGCAAGAGACCTGACCTCCTCTCTGAGATATTGTACTGCCCTACAACTTTGTCAAAATGGAAACACAATTTGGGTTGGTCGTTCACAGTCCAATCAACTTCCTGTGTAGCTTGGAAGAATTTGGTAACAAATTTGGAGGGGATCGGGATGGGATGGGAGGGGCAAAGGAAGGGGAAAGGAAGGGTCAAGAGGGAGGGGATAAGAGGGAGGAGAAGGAGGGGGTTTTTTTGAACATTTGCATACTTTTTGAGTTCAATGGGATTTATTTCTGTGCAATCACATTTGAAAATGGAAATGGACTGCCTTCAAGTTGATCTCGACGTGTGGCAACCCTTTGAATAGTATTTTCATGGTAAACGGTATTCAGAGGTGGTTTTACCATTGCCTTCCTCTCAGGTTGAGAGGCAGTGACTGGTCCAAGGTCACCCAGTGAGCTTCATGGCTGTGTGTGGATTTGAACCCTGATCTCCCAGGTCGTAGTCCAACACTGACCCAGGGAGGGGAGGAGGAGGGGAGGAGATTGAGTGGGTGGGCACTGGGCAGAGGAGACGCCCCTTTCCTTTCCAAAAGGAAAACATTGTGAACAGTATCACAGCTTTTCAGTGTTTCACCAACCTTTTTATTCTATAGCAGGCACATATAGCCTCCCACCCAAAATTGAACCAAAGCTGTCCCTGGCCACATCCACACCAGCCCTTTATTTCACTTTGGACTGTCATGGCTTCTCCCAAAGAATTCTGGGAAGTGTAGTTAGTGAAGGGTGCTGAGAGTTGCTAGCAGATGCCCTGTTGTCCTCACAGAACTTCAATCAGAGCAGCTGACTATTAAACCACTCTGGCCAATGGAGCTCTGTCAGGGGAATAGGAGCCTCCTCTCAGCACCCTTCACAAACTACACTTCCCATGATTCTTTGGGGGAAGCCATGACAGTCCAAAGTGAAATCAAAGTCTGGTGTGGGTGTGGCCCCGATTAGCCAAGTCCAGCAGCTGTGAGTCTGGCTTTTAGAACACTGACAGTTGGTTCTTACTGAGCATGCCCGACATTATAATAGACTTCAACTTTAAATTTCTTAAATTAATTAAAAATCAGCCAGGCATTTTTTTAACTTTTAAACTGCAGAGGATGAAGGTCAGAGTATGGGGCAAGGTCACTAATAGGATTACAGGTACTCTGTGAACATGGCTGTTTTTTTTAATGAATTTCAACAAATTATGAGACCACTCCAGAAAAAAGTCCAACAGGGGTCTGGCTTTTTTTCCTCTTATTTTACACTTTGAAGTCTCGATTCTCTCTGATTGTTTTGTATCACCATGAAAACTCAAGAGGGTTGTTAAGCAAGTTTTTCCGAGTTCAGGACTGTATGTTTTGTAAGGTTTTGGTTTGAAATGTGCTTCTGGGAAGCAGCAGAATGGCATGGGGGTATTTTTAATTTAAATTGTGGAATGTGAAAAATCCATGCTGGCTATAAGAAAGCATTGAGCAATAACTACAGTTTCTTCTATATGAAATCTGTGATTCTGCTACTAGAGAAAAATGGCTTTGAACAAGAAATTGATAAAGGTCCAATTGTTGTTTGTTGAAAGGATAGTTATTCCTGGCCATTTCCATTTACCTTTTCCACATAAAAGATAAGGGATGCCCTTCCTTTGCCAAGTGGTGGCATTTCAATTTCTGGCCTTTGATCTGTGGCAGGAAAACCACAACTGCCCTTTCTGAGAGCGGATATTATTTTGGAGACAAAAATAGCTGAACACTGCCATTTCTGTTGTGCGTGTATGGGTTGCTTTTGTTTTTGGATTTTTGAAGAAATGTTTTGGCAGTTATTTCCCATTCCCCCACAATTGACGAGAAAGAAGCATTCTGCATTTGCAGCAAAATCCTATGCCAGTGTTTCTCAAACTTTTGATACCTGGGGCACTGGCTTTAGCTGGATCAAAACTGAAGGCACCACTTCATAATAATATGTGTATATTAGTATTTTCTCAGACAGTTTCCATAAAAATGGGCTGGCATCCTTCCTGTCATTTATGGAACCTTAGTTCACATTTGTTTCTCATCTTTTCATCTTCATAGGTATTAGAATACATAAACATCCCTGAAATAATACACATGCAAGAAAAAAATCCAAAGTAAAAATTAGTCAAATTATAATTTTTAAAAACAGTTTTAAATAATTCCTTTGAAATAGATAGGAATGCAGCACAAATAAGTAAAGATCGCAGTATGGGTGCCCATTTTCCCTCCAGGAAACATAGAATCAGGTTCTTCTACTTACCCCTTGCTGAGTAAGCCATTTTTCCAATCACAATTCTGCTACACTACATTGAAAGGACCCACACAGAAACAGACTATACAGGCGGGCCCCGCTTATACGGCAGGTTCCGTTCTGGACTGCCACCGAAAAGTGGATACTGCCAAAAAGCAGAACCCATTGAAAATAATGGTGCGCGTTGTGCGAAAATGATGCAAAAATGGCACGCAACGAAAAAAACCGCCGTAAAAGCGGAACAAGCGCCTTAAAGCGGGGACTTTCCAGAACTGAAAGCCGCTGGATTAGCGCAACGCCGAAAGGTGAAACGCTGTAAAGCGGGGCCCGCCTGTACAAAGAAATATTCCCATATGTGCAGAGATTATTCTGGCTCCTTTTGGAGACATTATGAATGAGAGAACTCGTTCAGCTTGTGGAAACAAGTGATAGTTTATCCTTAAGAAACAAACACCATTCTACAGTAAGGTGTGGAATGACATGGGTGTTATTGAGTAGAAAAAATCCATCTCGACCAGACTTTATCAATTTCTTTCATGTATCACAAATCCAATGTCTTTCATATTGGCTCAGTTTTGTGATATGGTGAAAGAGTTAAATACATGAATGAATATATAAGAATTGTTTTGATGAGAATACACATACACAGAAACTATGTTGTGAACTGCAACAGGCAAGATTATGGTCATTCAAACACTCAGCACCAGTTCTCTATCAATTCTTTACTTGCATTCCAATAAAAGCCATCACTTTTTATAAAATATACATACACACTCCCTATAACCATAGTGTTTTTTTAAGGAATAAAGACTCTTGCACACATTTCCTGTTCAGTACTACAATTCTGAGACTGCAGTATATCCTGTACAGCTCAAATAATAAAGAAATTGTATAATTTTTAAACTGATAGATACATATACTCAGGCTATCTGTATTAAAATATTAATGTTTCATTCAGTAAATTAAAACAATGATTGAAAATGCATTTTCACAAGATCATCATATGACAGCATGCTGTACCAACAGGAGCTAAAATGCAGCCTGAATCCTATAATATCCCTACATTTCACAAGAGCTGTTTTAACACTGTCAGACTTATTGCTTTGGCCCATTTCCTCCAGATTTAATAACCACATATTAAATGCTTCATCCTGAGAAGAACGAAAATTTGGCACAATAGCTAAAGCATTTCTACTGTTTGCATTTATCTAAAGCAGAAATTATTTTCAGACAAATCTCAGCCAGCCAGCCAGCATTCCTGCTGCTTGCAGTTGGGTGACTAAGATCAACATCTGGAAAATCTGAGAGAAGCAAATGTTGGCTTCTTCATCTGACTTGGAAGCCTCCATGCCTGCTAGTCTCATCGCTTCCAATCTTTAAATCCTTTTTTTCCCTGGCCAAAAGGCTATGTACTGTTTGCTCTCATTCGGATCCTAAGCTTGTTAAAAACAAGGTTAATTACTACACAGTAGGATAGTCTCAAACTAGAATTCAGGCAGGAGTGAGGACAGGGTCGGCTAACAAGTGTTGTTTGTTTTCATTTGTTGGTCACCTCATACCCAGCAATCCCTAGGTGACTTCCAACAAGCTTAAAAACATACAAAATAAAACATATGTTAAACATACAATATAACATAAATCTAAAAGCATACAATAAAACCCAAATGAAAGACCGAAGACAGAACACCTCAAGGGCCAAAAGCCTGCATGAAAAGGAAGGTTTTTGCCTGGCACCTAAAGTTGGATAAAGAAGGTGCCAGATGTGCTCCCTTAGGAGAGCATTCCATAGTCGGGGGGGGGACATCACTGAGGTTTCCAACCCTCCAGATTTAGCCAGGAATGACCAGAAATTTAGCTATATCTCCAGAATTGCCAACCCTCCTGATCTGGCCTGGAGTCCAGGAATTGACCTCAAAGAACCTCTTGAGACCAATACTGGAGATGTGCCAAGCAGCTGTGGTCACAACCACCTGTCATCTCAAGAGGCCTGAGTAGGAAGATGCAGGAGATACAAAAGGGGGGGGGTAAAGAGAGGGGAAAACCATGGAAACTAGTCCTGGTTAAATGTTGCAAAATAGAGTTAGACTGGCAGAGGTGCAGAGACAACCAGGTGTGACAGAGGACCAGAGTATTCAAGAACAATTCCCAGTATCTCTCTATACCTAAGCACGTTGTAGCCGCCTGCTGACTGAGCCAGGAGCAGGCCTCTCTACTCTACAGCATACCGGTAAGTCATCTGATTTT
Source organism: Rhineura floridana (assembly GCF_030035675.1). Lineage (NCBI taxonomy): Eukaryota > Metazoa > Chordata > Lepidosauria > Squamata > Rhineuridae > Rhineura > Rhineura floridana. The sequence goes on along the minus strand of NC_084481.1, from coordinate 74,271,971 downwards.
TCTTTCTTATTCAAATCATGACAGACAGTGGTGGTGGTGAACGATCTTCAGACAGTAGCACAGTAAGAAAGAGAAGGTGTTTGTTTGTTTAATGATGAATGGTGCAAGGAAGATGCATTCAAAAACTGGCTTCACAAAGTCAGCACAGCACAGCAGAATGCATTCCATACCGTCAGGGGGTTTCAGTTAAGCATGAGGGAAGAAAAGCAGTGAGAAGCCATCCTGAAAGCATAAAATACAAGGAATTAGAAAAACAACAGAAAAGAATGCCACAAATCTCACCATTTTTTTTCCAAAAGAGACTCATCCCAAGAAAATCAGGTGACAATAGCTAAAGTAGGGCAGGTTAACCATAGTATTTCCCACCATTTGTTACACAAGCCAAGTCTGTGCAAACAAAATGCTTCCAAGAATATTGCCTGATTCTGAAATTGCCCAAAATATTCTTGTGGGCAAACCAAAGCAACCATCATAGTAGAAAATATTTTGACACCAAAATCACTAGAACCTTTGCTTAAGGACTTGAATAATGCACAGGTTTTTTTCAGTTGGGTCTGACACCTCCAACAAGGAAATTCTTCCCATTAACTGTATGTTACTTTTCTGTGACGGGACATTAAGCATGGCTTGCTTGATTTTTACAATGACCATGATGAGACAAGTAAGGCAATTGCAACACAAATGTCCAAGAATGGTTTCAGCATTAACAGTGTGTTTTCTTATGTGGATGATAATGCCTTTGTAAATTTTGCAGAACACAAGTCAGTAGATCAAAAATTAAAACAAGAGAGGTGGAGGAGAATGAAGAAGCATGTGCACATAAGGCTTGGTCCTGTAGGCCAGGGATAGGTAGCCTGTGGCCCTCCAGGTGTTGTTGGATACCACTTCCCATCAGCCAGAGCTAGCATGGACAGTGGTCAGAGATGGAAGATGTAGTCCAGCAACATCTAGAGGGTCATCCTTACTATAGACCAAATTATGATTTGGAATCAAATGTGAACCTAATCTAACTGACCACTAGCTATTTATATTGAAAGGTTGAAAAATGCATAACGGTTATTTTATTTATTTGATTTATTTATTCCACCCTTTGTTTGGATTGAGTATACTTATTGTTGTTTTATATTATATGTTATATTTTACTCTATGTTATATTTTAGTCTATGTACGCCGCCTAGAGTGGCCGTTAATTCGGCCAGATAGGCGGCCTAGAAATAAAATTTTATTATTATTATTATTATTATCTTTCTTCCAGTAGGAGCCCAGGGCAGCAAACACAAGCACTAAAAACACGTTTAAACATCATAAAAACAGACTTTAAAATATATTAAAACACAACAACCATTAAAAATATATTAAAACAAAACACCTTTAAAAAAGCTTTAAAAATTAAAAAGGTTTAAAATATATTAAAAAGTAATTCCAACACAGATGCAGACTGGGATAAGGTCTCTACTTAAAAGGCATGTTGAAAGAGTTCTAATTAATTTATTCTCATTTCAGCTTGTTGCGTTTTTCCTGTCAAATGCATGAATGTGCTTGTTGAGATGTTGTTCCTCCCAGATACTTGGTCAGTTTTCCCCTAACACTACCAACCACTGCAAATGGCATATATCTCCCGGAGCAAGGAGACTGGGGACAGAACTATCTCACCTCTCCATACCCCTTCGGAAGCACAAGCACATAGCCTTCTGTCCCTCATTTCTCTGTGCTGACAGAGATGCTATAATGTTTGTAAACATTCCAGAACACCATAGCAGTATCACCAGTGGTTGAAGGAGTGCTCATTTCAATTAAATGAAGCCAAAGCACTATCTAGCAGCCCTGCACTGTAGGTTTGACACCACAGCAGTTCAGCCAATGACTCAGGAGAGTTTGGAGACTGCTACTGTAATAGCCAGCTTGTATGTTTTTTCACATTTTGAGACCTCATTCATATTACTTAGTGCTGATGTAATGCTCATAGTCTTCAAACTAGTTATGATATCCAAAGTGCTATGGACCTGAATGCTTCATTCTACTCTCTCTCCCCCTGGATGAGCCTTGGGCACATGTATTCCTCCACTCCTTTTCCAGGATGTCTGCAAGGAAGGGATTGGAAGCATTCGCTTTCTTATTTAAGTAACTGTGCCTTAGCACCATGCCCAAACCTGGACAACTCTGGTTAGTCTTAAATATGGTTTGCTAGAAGAAGACTTCAATGCTTGGTTTATGAAACTGATTTGTTTCAATAAACCATAGCTAAGATTAGCCATAGTCAGGATTCAGATGTAACATCCAGTCTCCTCATGGCCACACCAGGAGTGAGGGGAGGGGAAAGCACATGAGTCCAAGACTTATTCATGTAAAGAAAAAACATAGTTTATTGTTTCATTCAAATGCAGTCACTATATATGTTATCTAGCATTCTGTTCTGTGTCTCATGAGAAAACTGTGCTTCAATTAGAGCTAGAACTAAGTAACTACTAGATTTTATATTTTCAAAAATGGGGAAACAACCATTATGGCTTGATAGTCCTGGGGTTCATCTTTCACATCTGTGTAACTCCTCCTGCATTCCCATCTTGTCAGAAACTACAGACTTTGCGCTACAGCTCAACTTTATATTTCTCTCTCCCCCCCCCCTTTTTTGTTTAATATACCAGACTGATGAAAAGATTCAGAGAACTTGAAAGCTTCGTTGACTTGGTAATATTTTGAACATTCTTAATGAAGATACTACCACACTGTGGTTTTTGGATTCCTAGTTCTATGGGTTGTATCCAATAAAGTCATAACTCAGAGTATACCCACCAAAATCAATGGGCATGACTAGTCCATTGATTTTAATGGGTCTTCTCTGAATTATGACTTAGTTGGATACAGTCCTATATCTTTCACACTCTTTTTGAGTGTACCTGTGCAATCTTAACCATGTTTACTCATATGTCCCAATGAGTTCAGTGGGACTTCCTTCCTAGAAATTGTATTTAGAATACATACTTAAGAATAACAGGTTTCCAATTTCAGGATGTCAGTTGGTGGAAGTTTGGAGAACAGGGTTACTAGTGAAAGGATCAGGGCACTGTGAGTCATAGATTTTATGCTCAGTGTTTAACTTTGTTCTTCACTTGCTATCCAACCTTGGTTTACACACATTCAAATGTTCAGTGACTCAATACAGGCTTTTGAAAGTAAAACTAAATGTACTCAAGATCTAATTTTAAAAGTTGTTTCACCTAACCCTGTGCAGTTTGTTTTCTGATAACTTACCCTATATTACTTTCAAATCTTTGACATTTCTCTAAAGTTTATTTTGGAGGGGAATTTTCAACCGTATAATCAACTGGTGTCCATGATCCTATTTTACAGCTATTGGTTTAAAATCTCCTTTAAGCATTTTTGGGTCTTTGTTAAAAAGTATTGTAATATAAATGAAGACAGCTATTTCTTAACATAATGATCATGAGCACCAATGTGGTGTAGTGGTTAAAGTGGCAGACCAGGACTGGGGAGACCCAGGTTGAAATCCCTGCTCAACCATGAAACTCACAGGATGACCTTGGGTCTGTCAGTCTCTCAGCTTAACCAAGCTCACAGGGATGTTGTGACGATAAAATAGGGAGAGGGAGAACCATGTACAGTATGTTAACTTAAGCTCCATGGAAGAAAGGTGGGATATAAACACACAGTAATAACTTAGTTAACGAAGTAAATGCGTTCCTGGACATTACTACTTTAACAGAAATTTTGGTACCAGAGGTAGGAATAACATGGAAAGAATAGGGATAGGTTCCTACACCATAAAAAAGACTAGTCCAACATGCTTCAGCAAACGTTTTATTCAAAACTAACAGTACACAAGTCTGAAATGAAACAACCAGGTCAAGTAAGCCTTGCGTACAGGCCACTTGAAGGCTTCTCCAAAATGCATCCAAGGATACCTTCCTTGCCTTTTTTCTTTTATCATGTAGTCTAAAGCTTTGAACACTGTTCTCTCCGTACACTTGAGCAGGCAGGCAAGGGGCAGATGCCACCCTACCCTGTGCTTGGTCTCTCTGTCTCTCTCTACCATCCCCTACACTCAAGCAGATGTGTCTACAGTAAACAGTGCTTCCAGGGCACCCAAAGCACTGTTTACTCCAGAGGTGCCTGCGCCACCTGGCAAGGAACACTATTTCAGCCATGCATGAGAGAGCTGCCTATAGCAGCCGCAATCCAGTAGACAAGGAACCACATTCTGACTATGTCAGAGTGTGCACCCCCAAGCCCCCAAAAACTTTGTTAAAAGGAGCTTCTTTCCTGGAGGATTTGTTAACTGAGGTATTACTGTAATAATAAATACAAATATAATTTGCAGTCTGATCCTACACATTTACTCAGAATTAAGTACCACGTAGTTCAAAAAGGACAAGCAGAAGGACGAGTACGAAAGCAATCTGAGTGTGCAAAGACAGTGTCAGGAAGGCTAAAGTCCAGAATGAGCTAAGGCTTGCATGGGGAAAAGAGGACGACTTTGTCTATGTTCAGAGCAAGAAGAACAAAGAAGAGGCAGGCTTGTTGTCTGTGTAAAATGGTTAAGTGACAAAGAGAAGGAGGGACTACTCAACTTCTGTTTGGCCATTGTGTTCTGCCACAAGAATTGTGCCTAACCTGGGAAAAGTAGAACAAATGATATGAGGGATTTGCAGCCCAAGATAGGTAAGGTGGTCAGAGAACATCTTGCTACTTTAAATGAGTACAAGTCCCCAGAGCTAGATGAATTGCATCATAGGGTGCTGAAGGAGTTTGCTAGTGTTATTTCAGCTGCTAACTGTGATCTCTTGAGAATTCTTGAAGAACAGATGAGGTGCCAGAAGCCTGGAGATGGGCAAATGTCTCTGTCACCAAAAAGAGGAAAGGGGGATCCAAGAAACTACACACCAGCTTGATGTTGATACCTGGCAAAACTACAGAACAGATTATTAAGTGGTCTGCAAGCATCTGGAAAAGGATAAACTGATTACAATGAGCCACATGGGTTTATCAGCAATAAGTCATGCCAGACCAATCTTTTCTTTCTAGAGTTACTAGTCTGGTAGATCACGGGAATGCCACGGACATGGTGTTTATTAATTGCAGTAAAGCATTTGTCAACATCCATATTTACAAGATTGTTAAGATGTGGGCTGGATAAAACTGCTGTTAGGTGAATCTACAACTGGTTGAACAGCCATATCCAGTGTTCGTTAATGGCTCTGCATTCATGTGGAGGGAGGTCTTAAAAGAAGTGCTACAGAGCTCATAAGTCCTGCACTGTTCAACATTTGTATAAATTATTTGGATGACAGCATACAGGGGATATTTATCAAATTTGCAGACAACATGGAGCTTAGGAAACAATTAACAGAATGGTACAATCAATATTCAAAATTATTTTGACAGTTTGGGACACTTGAACAAAACCAACAATATGAAATTCAACAGATTAATATAAAATCTTGCATTTAGCTACTCAGGAATAAAGACAAATACAGGACTACAAACTTTGGTTTGTAGCAGTCCATGTGAAAAGGATCTTGGTGTCTTAGCCTGCAATCCTATACACCCTTACTGAGATTAAGTCACACTGAACTCAATGGGGCTTACCTCTGAGTAGACATACATAGTGTACTGCATGTTGCTCATAAAATGAACATGAGCCAGCAGTGCAAGATCACAAGATGCAGCTGCTTAAAAAAAGGAAATGCAATCTTAGGCTGTATTAATAGAAGTGCAATGTTCAAATCACAAGTGATAGTTCCACTCTATTTTGTGCTTCTTCATATTCATCTGGAATACTGTGTCCAATAGTGGGTACCACATTTTAAGAACATTACGGACACTAGCAAACTAGAGCACTTCCAGAGGATGACCAGGATAGCAAGGGGTCTGAAAACCCAGGAATGGTTGAAAAAGCTGGATATGTGGCATTTAGCCCCATCTGCACTATATACTTAAAGCCTTATCGTACCACTGTAAACAGTCATGGCTTCCCCCAAAGAATCCTGGGAACTGTAGTGTGTTAAGGGTACTGAGAGTTGTTAGTATACTCCAGTTCCCAGGAATCTTTGGGAGAAGCCATGCCTGTTTAAAGTGGTATGATACTACTTAGGGCTGTGCACACCCCTCCCAATCCACACCGTGGCCTCGATGTGAGGGCCCCGAGGACCAAACTGCCATCCCGAAGATGGGACCACCCACCCTGCCCCATATCCATCCCCTTTGGAGATGGGGCTAATGAGGTTTTTTGAATTAAAAATATGGTTGGGGGACAAGGAGACACTACATCTCCTCCCCCCCCAAAGCAGGTGGGTGCAACCAGTATCAGAAACAAGAACTACTTCATACCCAGCGCGGGCACATTTATGGGGTGGCATGCAACCCCAGGAGCAATGGGAAGGAGATTTCTCCTCCCGCCTATACTTGCTCTCACGGGATCGCTAGTGATCTCAGGTTATCCCAAGTCAAGGCCAAGCCTTAGGCCTAGGCCTGCCTGAAACTGGCCTCATCCTTTGCCTGCTACCTTTGGGAGGACATGTGAACTGTCACTGAGCCAAGAAAGAGGTTTGTATTGGTTAGGGGGATCTCTGGCAGCTGCTTGGTGGCCTCCTCCCTCCAGAGGCTGGTGCCCTGTGTTAGATATTGCCACTCACCTTTCCCACGCCCCGCCCCGATAGTCCTGGATTACTCTGGGCTACCATGCCTGACCCATAGTGATCTGGGGCTATCTGAACTCGACTCAGCAGAGGCACAGAAGCCTCCAAAGAGGCCTGATTCAGCTCAGGCAAATATGGAGCGCAGCCCTTACTGCTTTAAATGTATAGTGCAGAGGGGGCCTTAGTCTGGAGAAGATGAAAGAAGTCAAGATCTTCAAATATCTGGGCAATCCAGATGGAGCAGATTTGTTATCTGTCTCATCAGCAGGCAAGATTACAAGTAATCTTGGGTGGACACTGCAAAGAAGTAGATTTTGGCTATGGCAAGGGCTGTTCAATAATAGAACAGACTGCTGCTGAAGGTGGTGGTCGTTCTTTTCCTAGACATTTTAAACCTGAGGCTTGATAGTCATCTGTTAAGGATGCTGTGGTTGCAAGATTCCTTCACTGAGCAGAGGACTGGACCAGATGACCTCCAATTCAACTTTTGAGCCCCTTTCAGCTCAGAAATTCTACGATTCAATTCAATTTTTCCCAAAAACATGCATAGGATTGCAATTTTACAGTGTAATCCTAGTCAGGTTGATTTGTATTTAACATTGCCAATATTCACAGAATTGAAGCCTTGCATCTTAAGGCTGCAATCCAGCTCACACTTGGAAAAATGAAATGGACTGCCTTCAAGTCGATCCCCACTTATGGCTACCCTATGAATAGGGTTTTCATGGTAAGCAGTATTCAGAGGAGGTTTACCATTGCCTCCCTCTGAGGCTAGTCCTCCCCAGCTGGCTAGGGCCTGCTCAGCTTGCCACAGCTGCACAAGCCAGCCCCTTCCTTGTCCGCAACTACCAGCTGGGGGGGGCAACTGGGCTACTTGGGACTATGCAGCTTGCCCATGGCTGCACAGGTGGCAGGGCACATAATCCCTGAGACACTCGCTGTGGGGGTGATTTTTAGCTGGCCCTTTGCACACAACCAAGAAACACGAGCCGGGATTTGAACTCACAAACTCTGGGCTCCCAGCCAGGCTCTCCTCCCACTGTGCTATACCAGCTGTTAGTTCACACTTACATGGGAGTAATTCCCAATGGAGCTTACTTCTGAGGAAACATGTATGGGATTGCCTATATGCATTTACCCAGAAATAAGTCCCAATATGTGGCCTTATTTTTTAAAGTTTGTACAGTGAGGCGGGCAATTGCAGCCTGAAACATCTCTCCCCCTTCCAATCAATTTCAATCATTATCGGTTTGGGGAAGTTTAGACTTTACATCAAAGGCAGAAACCCCCGTTCCCTTGCTACCTCCACTTCTACCGACCACTTGCTCCAGCCCCCACATCATGCCCCTTCCCTTCCTGAAACCTCTACGCCGGCGTGCGGAGGGGAAAGGAAGTATAAAGGTCGCCTGTTTGAAAGCCGCAGAAGGGAAGCGGCAAAAGTTTAGGACAGCGAATGGAGCCCTGAGTGTATCGATGACGAACCGTGAGCGTGTTTTCTTTCGGCGATCGATTCACTTCGGCCCTGGCAAGCGGACTCTCGAGCCGAGTCAGCTGTGACTGTGAAAGCGGACGGGGCTCGCCACCATCTTTGAGATAGGGGGCTGCGGTCACGCGCAGGCTGGGGCTTGGCGCAGGTACTTTTATCTTTCCTTTTCCCCCCATCCTGTGCAAAACTCGGGCTGTTCGGGCAGCTTGACCGGGGAGCGGGAGGAGCACCGAGGGGGGCGCTCGCGCTTTTCAAACAGCTGTCTATCAAGCTCTCACCAGTAGCCTCTGACCCAGTGCTGTGGCAGGGTAGCCTCCTTTTGCTGCTGCGGCTGGAGGCTCGGTAAAGCTGGGTCGGGTGGAGGGCAGAAGAGAAGCGGACCCGTCCCCGAATAGGGAGGCATAGCCTCTTCTTCTCGCCCCCGTGGTCCGCGAGCTATGCAAATAAACTTTAATTGCGCCACTTAATTAGTATTATGATCCCACCCTCGGGCACGCCACACATACGCTCGCTACTTGTGGTCGTGGAGATGACTAATCTGCTCGCACTCTCCCCACCCTACACGCACACACACTTGAGGGTCAGCGAGTAACTAGGTTTGACGCGTGTTTATATAAAATCTTGCACTTCCTTCTTGGCCGCGAAGGCTTTGTAGGTCGGAAGAGCCACGCTTTCCTTCCTCGTGTTTAGGTGTGTTAAAAACAGCCTGGCTCGCTTTCTTTCCCGACCCTCTCCTTCTTTTGCGTTTGTGGGTTAAACGTCCTCTTCTCCAGTGGTCAAAGCTTCCCGCTGCCCTTTTCACCCAGAAATGGAAGGGGGGACTTCTCCCGGTCCTGTGTCTCCTTTCTTCCAATACAACATAGTTAAAGCTGTGGAATTCACTACCTCAAGATGACCGCAAGTTTAGATGGTTTAAAACGAGATTCGACAAACTCATTGCGATAGGTCTATCGATCGCTGTGTAGTCACGATGTCTATGTGAACACTCCCAATATCAGAGATAAAATACTTCTGAATGACACCAGCTGGGAAGCAGCAGTATGAAAGCATTGCTTTCCTGCTTGTTGGCTTTCCAGAGGTGTCTGCCTTGTTGGCTGCTATGAGAACAGGATGCTGATAAGTTGGGCCTTTGGTCTGATCCAGCAGAACTCTTATGATGTGTTGGCTCCCCATGCCCCCATTATTTGTTTTAAGTTTGGGGAAGGGATGGAGCTCAGTGGTAGAACATCTGCTTTGTTCAATCTCCAGCAGCTCCAAGGAGGCCTGGGAGAGACCCCTGTCTGAAATTCTGTAGAAACATTTCCAGTCAGCTTATAGATCGATGCACCAGTGGTCTGACTTTTTTATATAATGCTGCTTCCTATATTCCAGAGTTGGTCCTAAATTACTTATTTATTATTTGTTACATTTATATACCGCATGTCCTCCAAGGAGCTCAACGTGGTGTACATAGTTCTTCCCTCTCCATTTTATCCTCACAACAACCCTGTGAGGTAGATTAGGCTGAGAGACAGTGACTGGCCCAAGGTCACCCAGTGAGCTTCATGGCTGAGTGGGGGTTCGAACCCTAGTCTCCCAGGCCCTAGTCCAACACGCTAACCAGTATGCCACACTGGCTTTTTTTTTTAGGGGCAGGGGCCTGTCTTTCGTGCCTATTTAACTCAGTAAATATACTCCATAATCTACAGCTGGGCAACACCAAAGTGTCACAAAATTGTGGCCAGTTTTGGTTTTTGGTTTTGGTTTTTGGTTGGTCCTAATAAAAGTACTGCCCGTCTTTAGATTATTGTTTTATGGACCAACTTGGCTATCTTTGCTATTCAGTCAGTGTACGCTATTGTATAACTTGACAGTGCTGTGTAAGCAATAACAGGGACAAGGCTTAACTTGTACTTGTATGAAGGAGAACCATATGCACCACCTTGAGCTCCTTGGAGGAAAGGTAGGATATAAATGTAATAAATAATAAATAAATAAATAGACCACTATTGGGTCTATAGCCCAATATTGCACATTCTGACTGGCAGTTGCTTTCCAGGCTATTGTGTAGAGGTCGTTCCCTCTTACCTGAGTTTCTTTTGCAGTTAGACATGCCCAGGGGCTAAATCTACAATCTTCTACATCCAAAAGATGTGCTGTGCTGCCCTTTTCCTCAGAGTAATCCAATGCACACTCTACAGATGAATGTGTGCAGGTCTGAAATGGAGCTGGCGCAAATGTGGATGTTGGGGCTACGTAGTTTTAGCCCACATGCATTCAGGTGAATGCCTAAATAAGACTAATAGCAGTACAACTAACAAAACATAGAATAGTAGTTCACAGAATTGTGATGTACATGGATCCATGTTGGAAAGAAGCAGCACATTATATTGTGCAATGAATCTGGTGAGGGGTTTCAGGAGGTGTTTTTTGTATAATTTTGAAATTCGTCACTTAATGTAGACTGGTATTATCATGCATCTTTAGATCTTAAAAGTACAACCAGTTGTGTATTGACACATTGGTCTGCAGCTTTCTGTTTCCTTGGTAGGCATGAGCTTCTCTGCGTTGTAGTAGCACCTGCTGTTTGTTATTGATGACTCTGAAGTTGATGTGCTTTGTACAAACACAAGGACAAAGTATTTTTCAGTACAGCATTAGGAAGTTGCTCTTAGTGTCAATTGTGAAAATAAAATAAATGTCCAAGTTAGTTGGTGAGTTTTTCAGACTGGAATATGTATGGTAACTTTAGTAACTTTAGTAATGAATTAAACAAAATTATAATTCCTTTCTAATTTAAAGTACCTATAATATTCTCTTCCTATCAAAGAAAACTGGATATCTATTTATAGAGGAGCCAATTCCTAACCTTGTATAACACTCTGTCAAAGAGTCCAAAATGGGCCTCTACAGGGAAGCTAGGTTGATTCTTATTGCCTGTCGTCTCCAGAACAGCAAGGCAAGCTTAGTCCACACCCTAACTGTATCCCACGGTTCCTTTTACATTTTTCCTATATAGGTGAATGGCTCTGACTCATTGCTTTGGGGAAAATATGCTGCTGCACTGGGACAGTGTGATGGTAGTTGCAGAACCTGCTCACACTGGGTGCCTCAGTCATTGCTACCAGGGACCCTACTGGGATCCTGAATCTCCTTCATCTTTTGAAACTAGATCCAGAGTTGCAAGAGATGAGAGCAATACATTTCTTAGCTTCCCATTTAATAAGCAAATACAATGCCACTTGAGAATCAGATTGAGGAGGAGAAAAGGTGAAACTTTTAGTTCGGCAGGGGCATTCCTTTCCTTCTACTCAGGGTCAAGAGGTTATATTTGGTTTGAAGAAACAGGAGGATGGGCCTTTTGCTACCTGACGCAGTAGCTTGAATGTTAGGTTAAAGAGGGTGGGAAGTGAGATTGCCAAGAACTCTCTCTTCTTTGCAGACCAAACCTGGGTGTGCCTTTTTCCTAATGAATCACGACCATGTATACATGCAAATATATAGTGATTTAGGATCCAATCCATAAAGGCTGGATTGTACGTAACCACAACGTAAGTGTCATAATTGTAAAAGTGTGATTATGTAGTGGTAAAAAAAAGAGAAATGTGACTGAAGTTAATTTGAATGCTGAGAACTTCAAAAATAATGTCAGGTATTCTTACTTCTTTAGACAGTTGACAACTAGTTATACCAGTAGTTACAGAGTACACTTTGATGTCATGGCAATAACATATCCAGGTAAGGATCAAACAACAGAGATTTACAAAATCTGTTCATATTGTCTGAGCACACAATATTTTTAATACTCGGTACACTGTTTTGTTTAATTTTGTTTGGACAAGAACTTGAAGCTTTGGGGAAATTGTTATTTTTAAATTGTTTTAATAATGTTTAGACACTTTAAAAAGATAATGTGTGATATAGGTGGTTTACACTGCCAGTTTACAAGTCAGATCCACAGAATTGGCATTGGAAAAAATCCCTAGTGGTTGGTCACTCAGGCTGCAACCCCATACCCTCTTACCTGGTAGTATGCGCTGCTGAACTCACTCACTTCTAAGTAGGCATGTATACAATTACGGTGTTAGGTTCATAAACTGTGAAATATTTTTTCAAATATTTCAAATCCGTATCTTTACATAGAATGAATTTATTGACTTTTGTCATTAAAAGATAAAAAAGTGTGATCTTCATTTTTGGTTGAACTTTTGATGAACTATAGGAGGGAGGGGAAACAAATCCTTATTGAGCAATAGGCAGTTACTTACCTTGTCACTTTTAAGTAGCAAGGTTTTCTTTAAGCGTTGCAAATATAGAAGGCTGCAGAATTCTTGGCGGTGGCTTGACTGTGTACATTCTCCGTCTGTGAGGTCACCACGCCATCGTGAGCAGTGATTACTGGCAAAAATGAGTCAGCTTCTGCATGTTTTCAAGGTTGTGAGCCAACTTTATCAATATTTGATGTTCTATTAACTTAAGAATAGATGTTAAGATACTGATTTCAATTTTGTTAATATACAGAACGGAGTTTAAAACCTATGTGCTTAGCTGTGCTCTAACATGGTTATTTTTAGGAACCTTGGTTTACAATAATTGGCATGATTCATAACAAATTGTTACTAATTTGCTGTGTTTTATTATGCAATGAAACAGGTTATTTTTTCCTTAATTAACAATAATAAAGATATGGGAAAAAATGGAATGACATAAGACTCTGGTTGAAGTCATTACTGTACTTATTTCAGCTCTGATAAAAAAAAAGCTCCTCTGCTGAACAGACATTTTATAAACAGTGGAAAGCAAGTAAGCCATTACTGTGTCATACAAGTATATTGCTACGTCCTATACAGCCCAAGTTCATGATCTTAAAGAGTTGTTGTAGAATTGAAATACTCCCACATATTAGAATAATTATTTTTAAACCCTGGTCATCTACTGAAAAGTATCTTACATGCTTATATTAATACATCCTGGATAAAATAATCTTGTAATGAAAGAGGTGTGACAGTTAACATATCAACATCAAGAAGAGAGAGGAGTGAATTTTTGCTTTGTGATTTGTTAATGTATTTTATTGGATGTTGTAACTGCTGCTTTTTGTAAATTGTATTGTTTTTATTGATGTATTTTTATATTTGTGGTGGGGTTTTTTGTAAGCTGCCTTGAGGGCCTTTTGGCCAAAAGGTGGGATAGAAATAAACAACAGTAATAATGACATCTTATAAAATTGCTAAGCAGCACAGTTGCTGAGGACTTACTTTCTTTTGAATTTTTTGTAGAAACTGCCAAAACACAAAAATAAAAAAGGATGTTCCATAGGATATGTGTGTCTGTCCAAGAGGTAAGAAATACTGTATTGTGGCACAGTTATTTTTAAGAATGTGTTTTTACCATGCAATATTTGTCTTACAATTTTAAAAAGCAAATAATGCATTTAAAACCTGATGTTAGCATGTGGTTCTCCCCGCCATGAGTTCTGAAATTCAGTTTTATAGTTTTTCCTGCAACTCACTTTTTATTTGCTACATTACCACATTATGGGATGAGTTATAAGGGGGATATTTTATTATTAGAACATGATTTTGGGGGTTACATTCATGTTTTGTTTGTATTTATCTCATGGTTTTTTTAAAAACATGTTGATCTTTGCAAACCTCTGTAAAAATCTTAAATGTATTATTTCTGATAGCACTGTATCTTACTGTCCTAGTCCAGAATGGTCTGTAGACTTGACATATTGTACTGTGTTGTCATTGTTGTTAATAAGCTTATGCTCTGCATTTCTGCCTGAAACCAGGAGTTTACTGTCCATATATACTTCACACTCCTATCTTAACTGAGCTGCTGTTTTATGGATGGGATTTGTGTTGATTTTATTTTGTTTATATTCATGCTATGTTTACGCATAGTCAGCCTCCTGTCTAAACTGCTGACTTTCTTGAGAGAAAATATTTTGATTGCAGAATAGGTGTCTGTGTAAGGTTAAATGACGTACTTAAAGCATGATGGCAAATTAGAACAGCATAGTGTCCCTGTAGCCTTTGACACTCTTTATTTCTGTGTTTTTTCAGGAGGCAGTCTTCATCTTAACATGATGCCATGAAGCTTTTCAGAGACCAGCCATTATTTTAACTGTAAAAGGTTTTTGAGCAGGTATGGAAGCAGTTCTGTGGATAGCTGGTGATCCTTAGTTTCCTTATTCAAACATAGTGCTATCAGTTTAATAAAGCCAAAGAGAATCTGTTCACTCTCTTCTGTCAAACTAAAGCCAAACTAGTTGTGGAACAAAAGATCCATGAAGGTGTGTCCCAGTGTTTTTCTTTTCCCTTCCTAAAAAATTGCAAACTGTGGGGTGCTGCACCCAGTGGCTCTGTGTGTGTGTGCCTAAGCATGCTTTCCTCCTTCTGCTGCTCCCACAATCAAATTCAAAGATATATACTTTCTGCTCTACATTAAAGTGTGTTTTATAACTTCACAGGTCCCCTGTAACATATCTAGATTGGCCACCAAATACTTCTCTTCCTGATAATAGAAATATATTTGGGCTGCAATCCCAACTCAAGCTGCTTGAATTCTGATGATGGTAGTGTGATACAAATGATACTACCAATGTAGTATTGCAGCAGCCTTGGTGTTTTATTTTGGTGAGGTGCAAAATGGATATGTTGCATCCAGAGATTTGAACTTGGGAGTCACTAATATGCAGATAGCACCCATCTCTCTCTCTCTCTCTCTCTCTCTCTCTCTCTCTCTCTCTCTCTCTCTCTCTCTCTCTCTCTCTCTCTCTCTCTCTCTCTCTCTCTCTCTCTCTTCTCTCTCTCTCTCTCTCTCTCTCCTCTCTCTCTCTCTCTCTCTCATATATCATGGGCATACAATGAAAGCACTGAACAGCTGGATTTTACTAGATGAGAATAATCTTTCTCGAAACACGCAAGGGACTCTGTTGAGAGAGGAAAAGGTGAAAACTTGTTCCTTGTGGGGTGTACTCCCCCTTTAGCAGCAGGTTAACATTTCAGGCGTACTAGATTCTGCCCTGCTTCTGAATGACCAGGTAGCAGCAGTTGCCAGGTTTGCTTTCTACCATACTTCATCTTATGGTAACTGCACCTTTTATTGGACAAACCAATCATACCAGCTTTAGTTACTTCCAGGTTATACTGCAATAATGTATATTATGTCTATATGGGGCTCTCTCCTGAAGACAATCTGGAAGTTTAGTTGGCTCAAAACGTCCAACGTCTGTCAGACTTCTGAATGGAGAAATCCA
This sequence comes from Rhineura floridana, assembly GCF_030035675.1. NCBI lineage: Eukaryota > Metazoa > Chordata > Lepidosauria > Squamata > Rhineuridae > Rhineura > Rhineura floridana. Next base: position 74,256,583 of record NC_084481.1, on the reverse strand, counting down.
AAAGATTATAGTATACCAATCTTGTATCTGTCTCACTGAATGCCAAATTGTGCCTGGAGCTGTGTTTGACTATTAAAGCCTAAGTAGTTTGAAACCAACATATCACAACAATAATCTTTCCATGTGGAGCCTCCCAATAACTGTGTTAAGTTCCTCCTTTGAATCTCCATGTCATTAGAAGTATTGCAGGTGGGCATCCGAGACAAGACCTCTTCAGTGGTAGCACCAAAAATGCAGAAAAACTTCCCAAGTTGCGTGGCTTACTTTGCTCCTTCACTGCTCATTTTTAAACAAGCAGGAAACATTCTTTTATTTTACCAAGCTTTTATAGATTTTCATCATTAAGATTGTTTTATGTTGCTACTAGCTTTTGTTTTGTTAGATTTTTGTTGTTTGTTTATTTTTTAAATTATTTTTTAACATAAGGCATCTTGCATATCTGTTAAGATAAATACTGGGAAATTTTAAAAAATTTCTGACTAAAATATAAGATCTTACTATAGCTACCACTCTGTACTATGGTTCACACACTAGCTAGTTAAGCAGTTATTCATTGTTCCATAGTAACAGTTGGTTTATGTTTAATTTAGTATATTAATCTATATTATATTTATTATACTATAATATATGCCCCCCTCTAGGATGCACACCTTAACATGGTGAGGGGGTTTGAGAGTGTTGAAGAAGCTGAGAGCAATGCCGTCAGGAGTCTAGACCAGGAGGCTAGACTCCTAGCAGAGAAATCCAAGGCAGAATGGTCAAAGCCGAGACACCAGACTAAGGTGCATCCAAACTCAGAGGAAGGCAATGGTAAACCACCTCTGAATATCTCTTACCACGCAAACCCTATGAACAGAGTATCCAAAATGCAACACGAGATAGTGCTGGAAGATGAGACCCCCAGGTCACTCACCTAGCTACTGGGGAAGAACAAAAGACAAGTATGAGTAGCGCTGCGAGTAATGACGCAGCTGGGTCAAAGCAGAAAGGAAGCTCAGAGGCTGATGTGCACAGATGCGAAAGGAGAGTCCGGAGTTGTACGACACACACAATAGGAACATGGAATGTCAGAAGCCTGAACCAGGGAAAGTTAGAATTTGTCAAGCAAGAAATGGAACGTATCAACATTACAATACTTGGCATGAGTGAATTAAAATGGATGGGAATGGGACATTTTCAACCAGGCAACTACAAAATATTTTATGCAGGAAATGAGGGGTTAAGAAGAAATGGGGTTGCTTTAATCGTGAGAAGTGATGTAGCAAAAGCAATTAGGAGCTATAACGCAAGGTCTGAGCAAGTGATATCAATGAGATTAAACGGGAAACCTATTAACATAACCATCCTCCAAGTCTTTGTCCAACAGCAAACGAAGAAGAGGAATTGGAGATATTTTGTGCAGAAGTACAGGAAGAAATTGATCACACACCAAAACAAGATGTGCTGATAATCATGGGGAACTGGAATGCAAAAGTAGGGAAGAGAGAAGAACTAGGAATTGTTGGGAAATGGGGGTTAGGAGACAGAAATGAAGCAGGAGAAAGATTTATTGAATTCTGTGAAGTCAATAATTTCTTTCTTGCAAACACATTTTTTGGACAACCGAAAAGACAACTGTACACATGGACATTACCAAATGGTCAATATAGGAATCAAATTGATTATATAATTAGTAGCAGAAGATGGAGAAGTTCCATACTTTCTGCAAAAACAAGACCAGGAGCAGACTGCAGTACAGATCATGAACTGGTCGTATCAAAAATCAGAGTAAAGCTAAAGAAGAACAACAAAGCAATCATAATGCCAAAATACAATTTAAATAACATCCCAGAAGAATATAAAGATCAAATAAGGAACAGATTTGAGGCTTTCAACTTAGTTGACAGAGAACCAGAACGATGGAGTGAAGTCAGAGACATTATCAGGGAAGAATGCAAAAAGACAATACCTCTAGTTAAAAAGAGAGAACGACCTCAATGGATAACTGAAAAAACTCTTAAAATGGTTAAAGAGAGAAGGAAAGCAAAAGCAAAAGGAGATAGAAATACGGTCAGAACCCTAAATGCAACAATACAGCGACTAGTACTTAGGGACAAAAAACTATTACAATAGTTATTGTATGGAAAAGGACAACAAAAAGGTAGAACAAGAGCCCTATTCCAAAAGATTAAAGAAATTAAAGAGAAATTTAAACCAAGAGTAGGGATGTTGAATAATCAACAGGGGAACACACTGACTGACCGAGATGAAATAAAAGGAAGATGAAAGCAATACATTGAAGAACTCTACAAAAGAGGTGCCAGGATGACAGAGTCATTCATGGAGGAACCGTATGATGAAGAACCAGAAATTCTAGAATGTGAGGTGAAAGCTGCTCTTAAAATACTTGGAAGAAACAAATCACCAGGAACAGATGGCATACCAATAGAGTTGCTACAAGCTGCTGAGACTGAATCTGTCCAAATTTTGACTAAAATCTGACAAGAAATATGGAAAACTAAACAATGGCCCACAGACTGGAAGCATTCCATATACATCCCAATTCCAAAGAAAGGGGATCCCAGGGAATGCAGTAATTATCGAACTATTGTCTTAATATCCCAAGCAAGTAAAGTAATGCTCAAGATTCTGCAACAAAGGCTCTTACCATTTATGGAGTGATAAATGCCAGACGTCCAAGCTGGATTTAGAAAGGGAAGAGGCACCAGGGATCATATTGCAAACATACATTGGATAATGGAATGGACCAAGGAATTTTAGAAGAAAATCACCCTGTGCTTTATAGATTACAGCAAAGCCTTTGACTGTGTAGATCAGCCTTTCCCAACCAGTGTGCCTCCAGGTGTTCTTGGACCACAACTCCCATCAGCCTCAGCCAGCATTGCCAATGGCTGAGGCTGATGGGAGTTGTGGTCCAACAACATCTGGAGGCACACCGGTTGGGAAAGGCTGGTGTAGATCATGAAGAACTATGGAATGCTTTAAAAGAAATGGGAGTGCCACAGCATCTGATTGTCCTGATGTGCAACCTATACACTGGACAAGAGGCTACTGTAACGACAGAATATGGAGAAACCGATTGGTTCCCCATTGGAAAGGGTGTGAGACGGGTGCATTTTGTCATCCTATTTATTTAATCCATACACAGAACATATCATACGGAAAGCAGGATTGGACCAAGATGAAGGAGGTGTGAAAATTGGAGGAAGAAATATCAATAATTTAAGATATGCAGATGATACCATACTACCAGCAGAAACCAGTAATGATTTAAAACGAATGCTGATGAAAGTTAAAGAGGAAAGCACAAAAGCAGGACTACAGCTGAATGTCAGAAAGATTAAAGTAATGACAACAGAAGATTTATGTAACGTTAAAGTTGGCAATGAGGGCATTGAACTTGTCAAGGATTATCAATATCTCGGCACAGTCATTAACCAAAATGGAGACAATAGTCAAGAAACCAGAAGAAGGCTAGTACTGGGGAGGGCAGCTATGAGAGAACTAGGAAAGGTCCTAAAATGCAAAGATGTATCACTGAACACTAAAGTCAGGATCATTCAGACCATGATATTCCCAATCTCTATGTATGGATGTGAAAGTTGGACAGTGAAAAAAGCAGATAAGAGAAAAATCAACTTATTTGAAATGTGGTGTTGGAGGAGAGCTTTGTGCATACCAGGGACTGCGAAAAAGACCAATAATTGGGTGTTCTAATTGTTAATTTGTTAATTGTTAATTTGTTCTAATTAAACCAAAACTACCATTAGAAGCTAAAATGATGAATCTGAGGTTATCATACTTTGGACACATCATGAGAAGACTTGATTCACTAGAAAAGACAATAAGGCTGGGAAAAACAGAAGAGAGTAGAAAAAGAGGAAGGCCAAAGAAGAGATGAGAGCCAGTGCGGTGTAGTGGTTAAGGTGTTGGACTACGACCTGGGAGACCAGGGTTCAAATCCCCACATAGCCATGAAGCTCACTGGGTGACCTTGGGCCAGTCACTGCCTCTCAGCCTCAGAGGAAGGCAATGGTAAACCCCCTCTGAATACTGCTTACCATGAAAACCATATTCATAGGGTCACCATAAGTCGGGATCGACTTGAAAGCAGTCCAACACACAAAGAAGAGATGGATTGATTCCTTAAAGGAAGCCACAGACCTGAACTTACAATATCTGAACCGAGTGGTTCACGACAGATGCTCTTGGAGGTCACTGATTCATAGGGTCGCCGTAAGTCGTAGTCGACTTGAAGGCACATAACAACAACAAAAACATATGCTATATTGTATTATACTAAAATTACATTATACGCAAACTTGTAAATTGCTGCCCTGGGCTCCTCCTGGGAAGAAGAGCAAGATATAAATTTAATAAATAAATAAAATTTAAATACTTGTTTTGTCAGATAGTTGACAAATTCCACTCTGTGACTTTATTAGCATGACACAGTAAACCAAGATATGGCTTATTGGAACTATACAAATGTACAGTCTCCTGGAGCATTGCTGCTCCCTGGTCTTTTTTATGGCCACATTGTGCTGAGGTAAGCCAGGGTTTCGTTTAGCATGTCATCCAAACCCAGGTTTGTGGTCAAGTTGTCCTCTTGCTGACCTGAAACTGCAGCCAAAAATAATCGTGTTGTGCAAACCAGGCCAGTATATTTTAATAACGTAGTTTGGAAATGTGACTTCAAAAGCCCAATTCTGTCCTTGATCTTGATATTGCTTGTACTCCTAATGCACTCAGAAGTGCACAAGCAGCTTATATTTCCTTCTCCTAAAGGAACACCTGCTCCCATATTAATCTGCCTATGTCTTTCTTCAAGTGCATATCCTATTAAAAGTGAAAATTGAAATCAACTGCTATAGCATGATATATAAATCTTCTTTTTAAAAAAAATCTCTGAGAACAAGGCCCAGTTCCTGTGGCAAAATAACATTGCCATGGATTGAATGGATTTTTAACACAAATATCAGCAGGAATAGAATTGGGCCAGTTGTAACAATCTGTTTGTGGTATAATTCCAAGTGCTTCATATTTTGAGTCATATCATGCAGACTGGCTTATTAGCTTGAATTTTAGCTGCCGTTCATTATTTGAATTTCTGTGCTTTGCGGATGTGAAGCATAAAGTTTGTTGCTACATAGATTTAAAACTGTCTTTTTTTACTGCTGTTGTAGAGTGCAAATGGTGTGGATTTTTATCATGAACCGGACGAACCTGCAGAGTAGTTCTCCCAGTCAGCGTAGACGAATGGCTCTTGGAATTGTCATTCTTCTCCTGGTTGATGTGATATGGGTTGCTTCTTCTGAACTCACTTCGGTAAGTATCTTTTATGTAATACTGTGATGTCAAAGAGTTGTGACCTTAATGTAGCAGCACTGTACACTTTTAACAGGGAACAATTAATGCTCGCTCCATTAACATGTACAGTAAGTACTTGCTTGCTAGAAGCAGATGGTTTGGTTGTGGATGAACAGCTTTTCATACCTGACTAACTACATTTCAGGTCTAGCCTGAGGCCTTTCCCAGCACTTGCTGTTGTGAATTATAATTAAATGCAATTAATCTTGCCAATCCTATTTCATAATGCCAGATCCTCTAGAAGAGTAACTTTTAAACAGCAAACCCTAACAGAACACAATTTTTCATAGATTAGCTGGTTCCAGCTTTTTAAGGCAGAAATTCCTAAAATAGAGGAAGGAGGGAACAAATTGACAATTCCAAGAACCATTCATCTACAGTAATGTGAACTTGAGTAAAATTTGTGGATAGTTGACAGTCTAGAAATGAGGACATTAGTAGATCCTTTTTGGCTGGATACAGAATAAAATAGATTAAGGCAGCAGTTCTCTATACAGATCAGCGGGACTTGCTGACTAAATCTCTGAAGGTGGGCTTAGCAAAGTTTCTAAAGTCATCCTTAGGATATATATTTTCTCTTTCATAAAGGGCAAATCTGTAGTCCTCTATAAACAATACATATTATACAGCCACGAGAGTGGCTGTATACTATAGCCAGCATGGATTTTTCACATTCCGCAATGTTAAATGGAAAATTCCCCTCATGCCATTCTGATGCTTCCCATAAACTCAGTTCAAAACAAAACCTTACAAAACGTATAGTTCTGAACTCAGAAACGCTTGCTTAACAACCCTGTCAATTTTCATGGCGATACACAAAACAGTCAGAGAGAATTGAGAGTTCAAAGTCTAAAAAGAGAGAGAAAAACCTCAGAGCCCTTTTGGACTTTTTTCTGCCAGAGTTCTCATAATCTGTTGAAATTCATTAAAAATCAGCCATGTTCACAGAGTACCTATAATCCTAATACTGACCTTGCCCCATACTCTGACCTTCATCTACTGCAGTTTAAAAGTTAAAAAAATGCCTGGTTGATTTTTAATTAATTTAAGAAATTTTGGCTGGAAGCCTATTATAACACGGGACATGCTCAGTAAAGACCAACTGTCAGTGTTCTAAAAGCCTCACAGCTGCTGGGCTTGGCTAATCAGAGGGCCACACCCACACCAGACTTGATTTCACTTGAGACAGTCATGGCTTCCCTCAAAGAATCCTGGGAAGTGTAGTTTGTGAAGGGTGCTGAGAGGAGACTCCTATTCCCCTGAGAGAATGGTTTAACAGCCACTCTGATTGAAGGTCTGTGAGAGAAACAGGGCATCTCCTAACAACTCTCAGCACCCTTCACTAACTACACTTCCCAGGATTCTTTGAGAGAAGCCATGATTGGCTTTGAGCCATGGCTTTGAGAGAAGCCATGATAAATTCTTTTAAATTGTTTTTAAAAGATGTGTTTTTAAATTTGTATATTTGTTTTTAATATTTTTAGTTATTGTAAACCGCCCAGAGAGCTTCAGCTATGGGGCGCTATATAAATAAACTAAATAAATAGATAAATAAATAATGATCGTCCAAAGTGTAATAGAGGCCTGGTGTGGATGTGGCCAGGGACAGCTTTGTTTTAAATTTGGGTGGGAGGTAGGGTTGCCAGGTTCAGGGCCTGAGACTGATCCTGTATCTTTAGGAGAAGAGAAAGTCAGCCAAGTGCAGGTGTTCTTGCAACAATGTAATGGGAAAAACCACAAGGTAGAATTCTTCCTTCCCCCTGCCCAACTTTGAAAGATACAGAAGACATCTTGGTTGCCAGGCCCAGCCTGTTCAGTTTTACCTATCGTAATCATTATTGCATAGGAGTATATCCGATTCAACTCAATAATTATACAAATGATCAGACTTACCTTTTCCCTCCTTCCCCTTTCCTCTCCCCTTCTCCTCCCTTTCTCCTCCCTTGCCCTCTTCCTTCTTCCGCCTCCCCTGCCCACTCCATCCCTCCCCCCCCGGTCAGTTTTACCTATCCTAAGCATGATTGCACGGGAGTAAATCCCACGGAACTCAATAAACATGCAAATGACCACATCTGTCCTTCTTCTCCCCTCCCCCTCCTGCCTGCTCCCATCCCAGTCCTCCCCTCTGCCTTTCCACCCCTCCCTCCTCCCCCTCCTCCCTTCCCCATCCCCTGTGGTCAGTTTCACCTATCCTAAGCATGATTGCCGTGTGTGTGTGTGTGTGTGTGTGTGTGTGTAAATCCCACTTAACTCAATAAGCATGCAAATGATCAATCAATTCTCAGCAAACTTGCGCAGGATCCCATTTCTTACCTCCCGGATTTAAAAGCAAGGAAATTCACTAATACGCAAAAACCTTGCGGTTTAAGAATGTACCTATAGCCCACAGATATTTCTACCAAACTTTAAAAAGCAGGGAAATTGGGCAGCTATAGTGAATGCACCAGGGGAGCAGGAGACCTGACCTCTTCTCTGAGATATTGGACTGCCCTACAAAGTTGTCAAAATGCAAACACAATTTGGGTTGGTCTTTCACAGTCCAATAGGCACATGTTACCAAATTCTTCCAAGCTACACAGCAAGTGGATTGGACTGTGAAAGACCAACCCAAATTGTGTTTGCATTTTGACAACTTTGTAGGGCAGTCCAATATCTCAGAGAAGAGGTCAGGTCTCCTGCTCCCCTGGTGCATCCACTATAGCTGCCCAATTTCCCTGCTTTTTAAAGTTTGGTAGAAATATCTGTTGGCTATAGGTACATTCTTAAACCGCAAGGTTTTTTGCCTATTAGTGAATTTATTGTAAACTAGCCATGTATATTGTTAGGTTGGTACTATGCAATAGGTTCCTTCTGCCAGAGGGGTCGTTTCTAGGAGAACATAAGTGATTGGGGCCTGTCTCATCTCTGTGTCGCTTTGACTATTATATTAGCTTACTGTGGATGGGAAAGTGCCAGAAAATGTCTCAAGGTGCATCCTGCTAAGGTCAAAAGAACTATGCATTAATGCATAGACTCCACAGGTGGGCAACCTGTGGCTCAGGGGCCATATATGGCCCCAAACCTCCATTTTATGTAGCCCCTTACAAACCCATTCTTCCATAAGAATTTATTTCTTCATGTTTGTTGGCTCTTTTTCCCCCCTGAATTTTTAAAATGTTTTTTCAGAACAATTGGGACAGTATTCTTTTGATTTAAAAAATTGTGGGTTTTTTACTCCTCCATAACCCAGTTGTATGGCTTGAGGAAAATGCATTGGCAGCCTTCTCTGCCTTTGCTCTGCAGCCTGATGGAATAGCTGCCAACAGATGGAAACTGTTGTTACTTTCAACACTGTCTGACAGCAGAACACATTGGTAGGGGTCTCCTCTGTGTGTGTAGAACTCTAGAGTCAGAAATAAATTGCTTTCAGTTGCCTTCCAGAACATTAGCTGTATTGATCTGCTGAACTAAAAAAAAAATCCCTGTGTACACTTAGTTGCAAATAACCTCATCAAACCCAATCGGGCTTACTTATGAGTAGGCCTGCATAAGTTAGGAATTCTAATCTGAGTGGTGAAAATTGAAGCAGGGCAGTTTTTATTCCACATTAGTTAATCCAAAGCATTTATATAGTATTCCTGGCTGTGGCTGCCACTGACATGTGGCTCTCAAGGGAATGCAGCCTTAAGAGAAAAAATGTTGCCCACCCCTGCTCCACAATATACTGATCCTTACTAGTCACATTCAATGATTTTACAAAGCACGTCTTAAACCAAAATGGTAATCTTAGGGAGCAGTTCTCAGTAACATGAATGAGGTGGACATTTCTTAGTCTTGCTGTTAGCCATTGTTGAAAGTTAAAAGCAATTTTCATCGATTGGCAGCCACTCCATCAGGCTGCAGAGCATAGGGAGAGAAGAGAGCAAATGATTTCCATCACGTCTGCTGAGAGGCTAGCTGCCTTTTGGCCTCCTTAACTGTCACCTAGCAGCAGCAGCCATTTCATCAGGCTACCTGAACTGTTTCAATCTCAGCTGGTTGTTTTGGTGACTGAGCTTGCTTCCCCCCCCTCCCCTTTTGGGTCATGGCTTTTAGATTATAAACCTGAAGGCTGGAGCTATTTTACTACTTATTTTTGTAAGCTGCTTTGGCAGCCTTATTGGCAAAAGAGGAGAGTAAAAATATTTTAATTTTTCTTACCAGAGTTTCTTAGCTTCAAACAGCTTGTGGGTTCCTCCTATCCTGAAAGAACTGTGTTCTTCCCTCCCCGGGTGAGGGAAACGTTGCAAATGGATTGTAGCTTTCCTTTGTAAGATTTGAGATTTTGGGAGCAGAACAATATTGTAAAGTCTCTTTCTGTTTAATCTCTGATGCAGTGAGGGAGGTTGCCAGCCGCCATTCCTGCCCAGGACAGCCCACTGCCCCCCTTACGTCCTCCCTTTTAAGGGGTTGATGCTGTTGACCTCAACTGCTCCACAGGAGGTTCCACCCAAGCTTTTAGACTATTTTTGCTCTCTGTCTAACATATGTGGCCATTGGAATGAGTCATCTCAGGTCTGCCCAGCCTCCTTGAATCTAACTTGCAGCAGGTAAAAGATGCAAGGACCCAGAAGCCTCATATCAGAACTGCCACGTTCTAGAACCGTTTTTTTCTTCTGTTAACTCTCTTGGCTTGTGGTCTGGGGTACTCCTGTGATACAAACCCAGGAATACCACATCATCCCTTTCCAGCAAATATAGCTGTTTCTTGTTTGGACTGCAGCTCTTCTGTGTTTGTGTGTGTGTGCGCACCCGCGCACACTGCAGGGAGCTAACCTATGGACCTGCAGATGTTGTTGGAGTCCAACTCCCATCAACCACAGCAAGGACGGCTAATGGTCAGGGATGATGAGAGCTGTAGTCCAACAATATCTGGAGAGCTGCAGGTCAGCCACTTTTGGACTACTGATAGTGATGTTTAAGACACTTCGAAGTGGTATCAAAGACTTGGTAAGTAAAACTGATAGTCATATGATGGGCCTTCATTTAACAATAGCTTTTCTTTTCTGTTTGCAGTATGTTTTTACTATGTACAATAAACCATTCTTCAGTACATTTGCAAAAACATCCATGTTTGTTCTTTACCTCTTTGGATTTATTGTTTGGAAACCGTGGAGGCAACAGTGCACACGTGGGTTTCGTGGCAGGCATGCAGCTTTTGTAAGTGTCTATTTTTCCGTTTAATAATTTTGTCATCACTTTGGCTTCAGTAAATTACACAAAATCAAAGCTTATTTTGGAGAGAAAATCCTGCATAAACCAGCTTAAGTTAACCCCCCAGATATTCAGTGAGTAAACTAATGCTTTCATTACTCTTAACATTTCAAAGTGAATTATTGCATAAACAGAAGTGGTAATTACATCAGCATTTATTTATTTATTTATTTATTGCATTTGTATACTGCCACATAGCCGAAGCTCTCTGGGTGGTTTACAACAATTAAACAGTAATGCTCCTTAGTGGAATTGAAATGGAATAAATGATATAAAATTTAATTTTTGCCTAGAATCAGGACTTGGACATGTGGTTTATCTTTTTTGCTATGTTCTGCCACTTTTCAAATGTTCTTATTAGCCTATTTAAAAAGATGTCAGTAAATGTCTTCTTGAGATCTAGTTTCCTTGAATTGTTCTACAAAAATTCTGTACAGTTTTTCCTACTGTTAAAATAAAATGGTAGTGAATGAATTCCTTCTTAAACCTAATTTTCAGTCTCAACAAGACATAACTAATTCATCACTCTTGGACCCTACCAGTGAGCTGAAACCCTTTCTCCCTCCAGTGGAGAGTGCTTTCTTGATGAATAGGGAATCATACAGCACATGGACATGGAAACCCATTGTGTTAACACTGCAATCCTTTGTGTCCTGTGATCTCTTAACAGATGACGGCAAGGAATAGGTGGGTTTTCCCCAGGTAGCGTGCCATCAAGAGGGTATTAGCACCACCTAGTGTCCAAAGGCAGGAATGCACAGGAGTCAAGACCAACTGCTCTTTCCGGTCTGATCCCATTCCATTCCTGCCTTTGTCTTAGGTTGGATCCTCCTGCCTTAGCTCTGTGAGTTTGTTCCTGTACCTCTTCTATACTGTGTTTTCATGTTTTTCTTTGACAGGCCTTTGTGTGACTTTGGTTTTTATATCGATTTTAAAAAAAATGTTTTCTCATCGATGCTATCCTGTTCTAGCTATCTCCCTGTTTGGGGTTGGCCACCCACCTAGCAGCTGTAGGACCTTCCCCCTTCGTCTCCCCCCCAGTCACTTAGAGGCTGTTGCTCCCCTCCCCCGCCACTCGATCACACCTGTGCTGATCACAGCCTGTCTGAGGTTTGCCCTGACCGCCACCACGGCTCATGGTTGTGGGCAGCCCATCAACCACTGCCTTCCCTACCAGCATTGGAGCCCACTGCCATAGCCCTGGTCACATTCTTGCGGTTGCTTCTCTCAACCACCATTTTGTTCTCTCTTTTTCCTGCAGTTGCAGTCTTCCTCTCTGCTGACCGCCATTTTGATTTTTCATGCTGTCCTCATTTTTCAAACAGTTTCTCCCTTTAGTCACATTAATTCCTTCTTGCATTTTTTTCTCTTGTATTATTTTCCTTGATGTGTGTAAAATAATACTAATAAAATTTTGATCATCTTCTCGGCTGTTCTGTATTTAGACTTTGCCTTTTTTGTGTTTTCTTCTTTTCTGCCTCTCCTCTTCTGGCAAGGCAAAAAACCCACATACCCTCTTTATTTGGCCTTTTGGCTGCATACTCAGTGCAGTTAAAATTATTCCTGACTACTTTTAGAACATTTTTGTGGCAGCAATTAGAGCTGTTCTTGGCTGCATTTAGAGTTCAAACCGCTCCCCTCTACCATGTGTGGTTATTTTTGGCCTTGCTAATCCACCGCACCCCTCTACCTGTGCATGTGTTGATTACCTAGTGCTTACCCAACTAATGCCTTGTACCACTCCCCTCTACTGTGTGCGTGTAACCATGGCTGGGACAGCCCATGCTGCTTTTATGGACATCTCAACTGAACAGCAGCACTCTGAAACGCAGCAGCAGCCATCTCAACAGCCATCAATTCCATCAATCTCACAGTCATCAAGAGTCCAAATCTCATAAGCACAAAGCCTCTAAGCCTTCTAAATGTACCAAGAAGTTGATTCTCTCAGCTAAACAGGAGTTAAGGAGAGCTCACTACGTCAAGTGTCCCTTCTTCCCAAGGCGGCTCATTGGAGGCTGTGGTGGAGGAGTGGTCCCATGGGCAGCACAGGCTGGAAGCACTATTTCACTCTCCTGTTGATTCCTCTGATGAGGAATTTGAAGGTTTCCAGCCCAGTCAGCTGGGAAGGGCTCTGCTACCCTTTCCTGCTGAACGCTCTCCAAGGCATAGCATACTGCACAAGCTTCTATACAGCTCACTGATCCACAAGCATCTCTTGATCCTCAGTCTAATTATGCTCCCTTGCAGGGTCTTTTCCTGAATCAGACCTTTGTTTTTCAATTTAGAGATGCCCTGCTTGGGTCACTTACTGCTGAGCTTCAGCTGCCTTGTCCTGTGCCTACTCCCCAAGATTGCCCTCTACATCCCTCTTAGGAACAAAGGGCATAATCCCCCAAACCCTTCATTTCCCGGGGAAGGGTCCAGCATTCTGTGAATACTATGGCTGAACCACTGGATCCCTTCATCATGCCTGCTGATGTAGAGACTGTGTGGAGTGGTGAGTTGGAAGGGGAAGATGACCTATCACATCTTCTTTTTCAGGCTTTGGATTACTGCACACTATTCTGCAAGGTCCTAGCCACCTTGGAGCTGGAAAGTTCGGAACCTGAGCTATCACTGCTCCTGTCAAGGGGGTGCCAGGGTGTTGAGAGTTCCTTAGTCCACTGTCCTTACCTTTCTGGACCCCCTGGACAGACTGGCACATGAGGAATGGGGTCATCCTCTCCAGACCTGCTGGGTGACGGCCTTTGCAAACAAATTCTATTCTTTAGCCTTCATGGATTTCCTCAAAGTTCAGATAGTGGATAGGCCCATTTCAAGTCTCATCTCCAAATCTCTTCTCCCCAAAGAAGGGGATTCTCAATTCAAGGATACTTTTGAGTTCAGGCTAGATTTTGCCCTCTGGAAGACCCTGTCCTGCCCATAGTTGAAGGACTCAGTCTCAGACGTGTCTGTGGTTTTTTTCTCTTTTCATTAAAATTATAGATACATCAAAAGTATGGTGCCTCATTAACCTAACTTCTCTTGCTTTGGCCCTAAACTAACACTGAATAAGCATACTATTACAGCACTAAGACATAGACTCAGCAACTGGGTTCCGCCCCCCCAAAAAAGCTCCCTTAAGTAGGCTTAGATTGTGCGTGCACACGCAGACGACTCCTCAGCTCAGTCTGTTGAATTTCCCGCCTCAAACACCTCCAAGCATGCGGTGAAGGTGGTTTGACCTCAGCTTCCGTCTCTGACAGAGGGGGGCTGCTAATTTATTTATTTATTTATTTTTAAAACTTATATACCGCCCGACTAGCAATAGCTCTCTGGGCGGTGAACATAGATACAATAAAATACAATATAATACAAAACATCAGTCTAAAATCAAATTTCACAATCTAAAAACAGCAAAAGCTAAAATCAAATTACACACATTACAATCATTAACAAAAAATTAAAATGCCTCGGAGTAGAGAAAGGTTTTAACCTGGCGCCGAAAGGATGATAGTGTCGGCGCCAGGCGAACCTCCTTGGGGAGACTATTCCATAGTTCGGGGGCCACCACTGAGAAGGCCCTTGATCTTGTCACTGCCCTCCGGGCCTCCCTATGAGTCGGGGCCCGGAGGAGGGCCTTCGTAGCAGACCGTAGTGTACGAGCCGGTTCATAGCGGGAGAGGCGTTCCGACAGATATTGAGGTCCCGGGCCGTATAAGGCTTTATAGGTTAATACCAACACTTTGAATTTGGCCCGGAAGCGTATTGGAAGCCGGTGCAAGCGGGCCAAAACAGGTGTTACATGGTCAGACCGCTTCGTTCTTGTTAGCAATCTGGCCGCCGCATTTTGCACCAGCTGTAGCTTCCGAACCGTCTTCAGAGGTAACCCTACGTAGAGCGCATTACAGTAATCCAAACATGAGGTTACCAGAGCATGTACTACTGATGTAAGATCCTCCTTACTCAGGTAGGGACGTAGCTGGGCTACCAATCGAAGTTGGTAGAACGCATTCCATGCCACAGAGGCTACATGAGCCTCAAGTGACAGGGAAGAGTCTAGAACGACTCCCAGACTACGAACCTGTTCCTTTAGGGGGAGTGTAACCCCATCCAGGACAGGATATGTATCCACCATCTGATTGGAAAAACCATCCACCAACAGCATCTCAGTCTTATCAGGATTGAGTCTCAGTTTGTTAGTTCTCATCCAGTCCATTGTCGCGTCCAGGCAACGGTTCAGCACATTGACCGCCTCACCTGAGGAAGATGAAAAGGAGAAGTAGAGCTGCGTGTCATCAGCGTACTGATGACAACGCACTCCAAAACTCCTGATGACCGCACCCAACAGCTTCATATAGATGTTAAAAAGCATGGGAGACAAAACCGAACCCTGCGGGACCCCACATTGGAGTACCCACGGTGTCGAGCAGTGTTCCCCAAGCACTATCTTCTGGAGACGGCCTGCCAAGTAGGAGCGGAACCACTGCCACACAGTGCCTCCAACTCCCAACTCCGCAAGCCTCTCCAGAAGGATACCATGGTCGATGGTATCAAAAGCCGCTGAGAGATCAAGGAGAATCAACAGAGTTACACTCCCTCTGTCTCTCTCCCGACATAGATCATCAAACAGGGCGACCAAGGCCGTCTCAGTGCCGAAACCGGGCCTGAAACACGATTGAAATGGATCTAGATAATCGGTTTCATCCAATAGCGCCTGGAGCTGGTCAGCAACCACTCGTTCCAAGATCTTGCCGAGATATGGAACATTTGCCACTGGTCTGTAGCTGCTGAAATCCTCTGGGTCCAGGGAAGGCTTTTTCAGGAGTGGTCTCACTGCTGCCTCCTTCAGACAGCCAGGGACCACTCCCTCTCGCAAGGAGGCATTTATCACTTCCCTGGCCCAGCCAACTGTTTCCTCCTTGCCAGTTTTTATTAGCCAATTAACTCACAGTTTGGGTGGGAGAAGCTGGACAGTGCTTGGCTGGGAAACGTCTGATATGCAAGGTTGATTCTCTGGTGGTGGCAGCGCTTCCACAGGGGGGTCAGGAACTGAGGGGTCTGACCTGTCCAAGATGGGGGCTGGGGCACCCTATGAGTCCAACCCACTATCTGCCCCCTCCCCAGGTTCCCAGTCCACGGCCTCATCCTCTGTTTCACTCTCTTCTATCCGCCCCCTCCCTGCTTGGCTCACAACATGTCCGTGATGTCTTTGTGTACATGATTTAGACGACCTGCTCTGCTTCATTGCTCAGCAGAACCTCGATGTGGTTGGTTGAGCTACTGGATGATCCTCAGTCCGATCCAGCTTGGCACTCTCTGGATGTTTGACATGCCCTCATACTCTATCCTGCCAGGACAAGGGATATCCGATTGACAGAGTCTCTGTTCATGTCCTTTCACCTGAGGACATTAGGCAAGAGGGTTACAGTTCTACCCTGTCACTGTGGCTATGAGCCCGTATCGCCCTGGTCCATGACTTACTCAAACTTTTAGTGCCTGAAAACATTACAGCCTGTTCAACTAGGTTGGCGACCACTATGGCTGCCTTTGTGACCAGTGCTCCTATTGGACATAGAAGGGCTGCTGTTCGGTCCACACCTAATTCCTTCATTAGGCACTATAAGGTAAATCGCTAAGCTTCTGCAGACGCCACCTTCGGTAGGCACATATTACAACAGGTATTGCCCTCCTCTTAGGCAGCCTGGGCCCACTCTACTGGGACTGCTTTGGTACATCCTTCCTGATGGCATGCTACCTAGGGGAAATGAACCATTGGTCTCATCTGAAAGGTGGCTTTCCCATTCCCTTCCTGCTTGGTGAGGGGGTACCTATTTGTTCTTGAATGAAGTCTGTTATGTTTTCATCTTGCAGTGTTCTAAATTGCTCTTCTGACTGTTACTAAAGCTGTTTTTCTCACACTGTTATTAAGTTGGGAGTCAAGATGGGCTACAGTTGTTTTTGCTGCTCCTTCTAACTGTTTTTTTCTTTTGAGTTCTTTTGAATTCCTGTTTGCAACCCATCTGGAATGGGCTGGGATCAGACTGGAAGCAGCTGAAGTCTTGACTCTTGTGCATTCCTGCCTTTGGACACCAGGTGGCACTAATACCCTCATGATGGCATGATACCTGGGAAAATCTCCTTTCAGGTTTGACCAATGGTCCACTCCCAGACATTTACCTGGTTCACATGACATGGTAACCCAAACTATGGCTTAATGTGACTGCATGAATGAACTTATCTCAGCCTCTTTTCTTGTCCTTTTCACTGCCAGTCTGAGCTAAGCCATGGTTTGATTTAGCATGTTGTCCAAACTGGGACTCATTCTTAAGCCCTCTCTTTGCTAACCACAAGCTGTAGCCAAGGTTTTGAAGATGAGGAAGTTACCCTTCTCTTCAGTCTCTGTCTTTGACACCTTGGATAGGGAAGATAGAGGCACAGTAATATAATATGTGCTGTGTTGTATTCTTATCCCTCTTTGCTCTGAGGTCTGGCATCTGAACAAAATAGTAAGAAGTTTATGGGTAAACAATAACTCAAAAAACTCACTTCCTCAAAAGTTCTTGTTTGCAGTTCCCAAATATTACTTGTGAGGTCTGAGGTTGCCAAGTGATGTTGTGAAAGTCTGAATGACTACTAACTAGTTCTCAAGCTGTTTGAAGAGGAACTATTCAAACAGTAATTTTAAATGTTTAAAAAACTAAATTTGCTTGCTGGAATCCAGATGGACTTGGTGGACTCAAGTTAGTTCAGGCTGCTGGGTAATTCCTGGTTAATCGTAGGAATATGTATGTATGTATGTTTGCTTGTTTTTGACTGTTCACAAGATTGGCCTCTGACTCCAGGCTGAAGCCATTCCAGAAAAGAGCATAATTGGGGAAATCAAACAGCCGATGGTTTGCAGTCAGTTTAATCAAGTGCTGCCTATCACATTGGTTTTGAAGCACTAAGCTGTTTCCCTACCCTTTCTTAGAAAAGCCTTCATGCCAAAGAGTCTTGGCTTTGAAGCTGTAGCAGCTGAAACTATCCTAGCACCAAGCCAAAGGGCAGAAAGGAGATGGATCTGTCTTTTTTGCCAGCGGGGGGAGGCAGCTTTCCTGGGTGCCATCTTACCTGAAGTTATTGATAATGCCCTATGGTATAAGCATACAGTATGTTTAATCTGTATGTGCATAGTATTGTCTCAGCTGAATTTTAAACGTTAAATCTCTGATTAGTTTGCAGATGCTGAAGGCTATTTTATGGCCTGTACAACCGACAATACTGTAAACAGTTCTTTGGTAAGCTCTCGCATTTAAGTGATAGTAATATTTTGTGTGGTAACAGATAGGGATGCAATGCTTACCATTTTAATTGTATTGTTTTAGTATTCACATGTGAGAGCCAGTGTGGCGTAGTGGTTACAGTGTTGGACTATGACCTGGGAGACCAGGGTTCAAATCCCCACACAGCCATGAAACTCACTGGGTGACCTTGGACCAGTCACTGCCCCTCAGCCTCAGAGGAAGGCAATGGTAAACCCCCTCTGAATACCGCTTACCATGAAAACCCTATTCATAGGGGCGCCATAAGTCAGAAATGACTTGAAGGCAGTTCATTTCAGTATTCACATGTTTGCTGTCCTGGGCTGCTTTGGGGGAAGGTGTGAGATATCAATCAAATAAATAATACCACCTGATCTCCCAGCAGGTAGGTTACTGCTGTTTACTGGGAGGGGAAAGGCAGCAGATAGGTCAGCACTGTGGAAAAGCACTAGCAGGAAAACTGAATTGGCTCTGCTGGTGCATTTGCACAGCAACAATCTCCCTGCCACCTTGCCCCTCCCACTCATCCTCCTGGTAAGCAGCAGAGACCCACCTGCTGGGAGGTCAGGTAAGTACCGCCACACTACTTCATTGTCCTCCACTATGTGATGGTATCCATTTGTTGTTTGGTTTTAATTAGTATTGAAAGTAAGCACTGAGATCTGTAAAAGACATAGTGCCATTTTATATAAGAACTGAACTAGGGAGGTATACTTATTCACCAATAGGCAAAAAATCTTGCAGTTTAAGAATGTACCTATAGCCAACAGATACTTCTATCAAATTTTAAAAAGCAGGGAAATTGGGCAGCTATTGTGAATGCACCAGGGGAGCAGGAGACCTGACCTCCTCTCTGAGATATTGGACTGCCCTACAAAGTTGTCAAAATGCAAACACAATTTGGGTTGGTCTTTCACAGTCCAATCCACTTCCTGTGTAGCTTGGAAGAATTTGGTAATATCTGTTGGCTATAGGTATGTGCTTAAACCGCAAGGGTTTTTTTTTTTTTGCCTATTGGTGAATTTCTCTGCTTTTTAAGAAATGGGAGGTAAGAAATGGGATCCTGTGCAAGTTTGCTGAGAACGGACTGATCATTTGCATGCTTATTAAATTCAGTGGGATTTACTCCTGTGCTATCATGCTTAGGATAGGTAAAACTGACTATGGGGGAGGAGCAGAAGGAGGGAGGGATGGAGTGGGCAGGGGAGGAGGAAGAAGGAAGAGGGGAAGGGAGGAAGAAGGGAGGAGGAAGGGTGAGGAGGGGGGAAGGAAGGGAGGGGGAGGAGAGGGGGAGGGGAAAGGAAGGTCTGATAATCTGCATGCTTGTTGCGTTCAATGGGATTTACTCCCATGCAATCATGCTTAGAATAGGCAAAACTGACCATGGAGGAGGAGGGGGAGCAGACAGGAGAGGGAAGAAGGGAGAGGAAGGAGGAGGAGGGGATTGGAAAGATAGGGGGAGGGAATGGGCAAAAGGGAGGAGATAGGAGGAGGAGAGAGCAAGTTTCATCATTTGCATGCTTTTTGAGTTCAATAGGATTTACTTATCACACTTGGGATAGGTGAAACTGACTGGAGGGAGGAGAAAGGGAGGGGAGGAGATAGGGTGGATGGGCAATGGGTAGACGTAAAGCTACATTTCACAGTCCAATCCACTTCCTGTGTAGCTTCGAAGAATTTGGTAACGTGCAGGAGGGGGAGGGGAGGAGATTGGATGGGTGGGCACTGGGCAGAGAGGAAGCCCCTTTCATTTCCAAAAAGAAGACGTGAACAGTATCATTCTTTTTCAGGGTTTCCCCCACCATTTTATTTCACAGCAGGCACATGTAGCCTCCCACCCAAATTTAAACCAAAGCTGTCCCTGGCCACATCCACACCAGACCTTTATTTCAGTTTAGACTGTCATGACTTCTCCCAAAGAATCCTGGGAAGTGTGGTTAGTGAAAGGTGCTGAGAGTTGCTAGGAGATGTCTTATTCCTCTCACAGAGCTTCAATCAGAGCAGCTGACTGTGAAACCACTCTGGCCACTGGAGCTCTGTCAGGGGAATAGGAGTCTCCTCTCAGCACCCTTCACAAACTACACTTTTGTAGATTTTTGGGGGGAAGCCATGACTGTCTCACGTGAAATAAATGTCAGGTGTGGGTGTGGCCCCCTGATTAGGCAAGCCCAGCAGCTGTGAGTCTGGCTTTTAGAACACTGACAGTTGGTTCTTACTGAGCATGCCCAACATTATCATTAAGTTCAATGCTAAATTTCTTAAATTAATTAAAAATCAGCCAGGCATTTTAACTTTTAAACAGCAGAAGATGAAGGTCAGAGTATGGGGCAAGGTCAGTAATAGGTCCTCTGTGAACATGGCTGATTTTTAATGAATTTCAACAGATTATGAGAACTCTTGACAGAAAAAAGTCCAAAAGGGGGCTGGGTTTTCTCTCTCTGTTTTTATACTTTGAACTCTCTATTCTCTTTGTTTTGTGTATTGCCATGAAAATTTACAGGGTTGTTAAGCAAGCGTTTCTTAGTTCAGGACTATAAGTTTTGTAAGGTTTTGTTTTGAAATGAGCTTATGGGAAGCATCAGAATCGCATGGGTGGTATTTTTGATTTAACATTGTGGAATGCAAAAAATCCATGCTGACTACAGTTTACAGTCACTCCTGTGGCTGTAAAATCATACGAGCAAAAATGTTTCTGATTTACAAGGTAATATCCTTAGCCTAGGGAAATATTAAAGGCATGTCATTCAAACACTTCTTCAATCATTAGTTTTCAAAATGCTGTCTCAGTTATAGTTAAATGTATTGGTGGGCTGAAATGCCAGAGCCATTGTGGTGTAATGGTGAGAGTGTTTTTTAAGTTTTTTATCTTTTATTTTTATCTTTTAAGTTCTTTTATTCTCACTCCCTCATATGCATGTATCTATGTTTGTATGGGTGTGTATGTGTATGCATAATGCATTTTATGTATTTTAATTTACTGTAATGTTTGTGTTTCAATTGTGTATTCTATTATATATGTGTGCAATTTTATTGTAGCCGCCTTGAGTGCCCTATTGTAGGGTAAAAGGGCGGGAAATAAATATTTTAAATAAATAAATAAAGTGTTGGACCTAGGAAACCAGGGTTCGAATTCCCACT
Organism: Rhineura floridana; assembly: GCF_030035675.1. Classification (NCBI taxonomy): domain Eukaryota; kingdom Metazoa; phylum Chordata; class Lepidosauria; order Squamata; family Rhineuridae; genus Rhineura; species Rhineura floridana. The sequence continues at coordinate 74,235,560 of NC_084481.1, read as the reverse complement.
CAGTCATGGAACTCACTGGGTGACCTTGGGCCAGTCACTGTCTTCCAGCCTAACCTAGTCCCAAGATTGGGCACCAGCCTTCCCCTGGACCACGGCACTGAAGGCCAACATCCTCTCCCAGTACAGGCTGTGTGGGGATATTAAGCCAGCCCATGAACCCCACATACCTCTCACATCAGCGTACATGGCATGTGCATGTAGTTTGCACACCTGCATCAACCAAGATGGGGGGGGGGATTTAAACTTACAGGAAGCCAGATTTCAACTGAACATCAGGAAAAGCTTCCTGACTGTTAGAGCGGTATGACAATGGAACGAATTATTTAGGGAGGGTGGTGGGCTCTGCAATGCTGGAGGCATTCAAGAGGCAGCTGGACAGCCACCTGTTGGGTATTGTCATGGAAATCCACCATAGACTTTGGAGACTGGGTCATGCAAGAAACTTTTATTATAAACAGAGATACAAGCATGCAGGGAGGGAATGGAAATGACAGTTAGCAACCCAGACTGTCACCACCAGCTCTCTGCCTGCTGAAGTTAAAAACATCTTTTAGAGGTATATGATTTGTATAGAAACAAGCAAACTTTCCCTATATTATAGGCAATGGAAAGTTACAAAAACATGTGTTTCAGTAAGCAGGGCACCTTGCAGTTACAGCAGTTAGGCAGTTTAAATATCACAGAAGTTCTGTGGTCTTTTGTTTTTCTCACTTTTTGCACCTGGTACATATAGGTCAGAGCAGAACAAAGATGGAAGCTCTGAAGCATAGGGTCAATGAAAATGATTCCACAGTATGCTTTAATTTGGATTCCTGCATTGAGCAGGGGGTTGGACTCGATGGCCTGATAGGCCTCTTCCAACTCTACAATTCTATGATTCTACTTGCACTTGTGTTTATATTTTTTCTGAATTCAGTAATCATTAATCTAGCCAACATTAATATTGCTATCTATATACAGTTTAATTCATTCTACTCAAGTGAGTGGGCTTTAAATGAGGAGGTGAAAAAAAATAAGATTTATAATTCTGTCAAACTTCTTCATTTGGATGAATACTATTGATATCAGAGCTAGTAAAGATCAGAGCTAGTAGCCAGAACCTGTATAAGGGACATCTTATATTGCCACTTATATCCAAAGAAGTGTAAGCAGAATGAGTTCACTTATTGCTGTTCTGTGAACATTTGATCACTCAACTACATGTCTGTATCTGGGGCATATGCAGTTTCCCATTGCGGTGCAGGACCCTAATATTTGCATTTCCCCATTGGAAAACACTTGCAGCAATTGCTTGTAAACATGGTCTTTTTAAGCCCCAGCTGCAACTGTACAAAGAAAAGAAGATTTCTGATTTTATTTCAGTTTTCTTGTTCAGTGCTCTACCACTGGGTCAGAAACAGTTCTTCTGTATGCAGAAGATACTTCTTGCCTGAGGAAGGCCATCATTGAATCCAAGCCACTGAACAATAAATGCATGCTGAGTTGGCAGTTTTAACAGGAAGATGTAGTTGGGGCTCCATGGGCCTGAAAAGCAAGCTAGACATATTTTAATCAATGAAATGGTTACTATTATCTTACCAATTTAAAGTTGTGGAAGGTTTCTAATGAAGGATACCCATCACTATATAGGGAAATATATGAAATATTATATTGGGGAGTGGGGAAAGGGCAAGTATGTTGAAAAGTAAATTCTCCTTGGCCAGGAACAATAACTCAATATTGTTGATTACAAATAGATCACCTTTAGTAACTTTTTTAGGATGACCTTGAATGCATGCCAAAAAAAAGGTCTGTCACTGGCAAAGATGTAAATTTTAAAAGGGAAGAAATTATATATTTCAGTGGGTTGTATTCAGTGCACCTCTGCTCACAGAATCCCATGGTCCCTGAAAAGCTGCTCCTGAGGGCTGCAAGCACGTAGGTGGATCAGCAAAAATCTGGTGGCTTGCCTTGCATGTGCAGAAGCATTTTTTGCTAGTGTAAAGCAGAATTTGATATAACCCAATATTTGTAAACTGTTATATTTGTAAACATTTATTTTAATTCAAAGAATAAAATTTTTACCCTGAGATGTAATTCCCATTTTTTGCCCAAAATGGCAAAAATCAATATTTAGCAGTTAAAGATCAGTCCCGTGTTTAGCTGCTGCTGCTGCTGCTGTTTTTGGCATGTTTGTAGCTATAAAAGATTCATGAGAAGATTGTTGCTATGTGCATAAAGTACTTCCGTGCACATGTGGAAGTCTTTCATTTTTCCTTCAAGCTACAATCCTTTGTCTTGTGTCTGGTGCAATACCAGGGCATCCCATTATCACTTTGGGGGAAGGAGCTTGCAGGAGACTGCTGTAGAGAGCAGAAGCCTTAAAAGCCCAGGGCCATAGGAACAACCTTATGGTTCTTTGAATCATGGCCTCTCTGTTAACATGTTTACAATGTGAGATATAGCATAAAACAGGGTAAAGATTTATGCTTCTAGTTTTTGAACTAGAAAAAGAAGTTTGGTAAATTCAGTTCATTTTATTGAGATTTTGTTTTCTGCATTTGGTTAATAGATTTATTGCAAGTTAGCAAGCTGTGCTTGCATTCCTATACACATTTCCCTAGCATTTAGTTCAACTGAACACAGTGGAACTTAATTTTGTTTGTTTAAACAATTTATATCTCTGCTTATACTTCTGAGTAAATACTGCACTGAAAGAATTGTACTGTTAGTACATTTTATTTTATGATTTTGGTAACTATGATACATAATTGGAAACTTGTTATACTGCATTTCAGAGTGAACCTTTATATGTTCCTGTAAAGTTTCATGACTTGCCAAGTGAAAAATGTAGCAGCACTAATGGTGATTCTGAAAAAAGTGAGTGAATACTTCAAAATACTTGCTATCTAACATCTTATATGTTCATTTAATGTTAAAATGTTAATGTTAAATCTGTTGATACCTAAAAACTTGGGTTTGGGGTGCCCTTATGTTCTGAAATACAATATTGTCCAAAATATGATCTTGTGATAATTAGGTCAGGGGTTCCCAAACTGTGGTCCATGGGTTTCATTCAGGTGGTCCACAGCATGACTATAAAAATACAATTAAAAATCATACAACTGAACTAGGTAAAGATACTAAATACTAAAATATGGATATTCTGTTAAATCAAAAAATAAAGTAAAAGCTTCTAATCTGAGAATTAACAGATTGCATCAATGTTTGGATTTCATGCAGAAGGCAAATACTGAAACAAGCAATTGACCAGCACCGTGTTGAAGTAGGGAGCATGCAAAGGATATCTTAACATCAGAAGTTTCATATGGTTTCACAAAGTTTAGTGAAATTTTTGCGAGATTCTAAGAAAATACAGCTTGCTATTTTTGCACGCTACCACAAATAGGCAGCATCTGCATGTTATGGTAAACCTTAGTTAATGGTTTAGCATGGACACACAAAAGGCTCCTGCTTCACTTCTCCTCCTGGTTAATGGGAACAACAAACCACAATTCCAGGCTTTAGTGCTACATCTGAGCTGGTGGTTTTGGTTTGTTTCGCTCAAAACAAACCATGATACAAAGCCAAAGTTTGTTCTTGGTTACTTACTATTCATGTCTTGTTTGAGCAAAACAAACCACAATCCCCTATTGCGATGTAACAAAATAGTTTCCCTTTACGTTCAACCTGGGCCTCATTCTCTTGGTGCAGAATTTGATCTTGTACTTACAAAGGGTTGGTCATCTTACAATAATGTGAACATTCCATGACTTGACAAATTCAGCCATTTGCTGCCAGACACTTTACTGCAGTGTATAAAACAAAATACAATAGTGCATTGCAATATAGATTCTAAACTTAGTCTTCAGATTCTGTTGGTCCCTTTTACGTGTGTTTATCTGTATTTGAGGAATGAAAGTTGAATAGTGCAATGTATACTTGACGCCTAAGAACTCTTCATTGCTATAGCCTAATATCTCTCGGAAACAGGTGTGTAGGAGTAGAAATAGACTAATAGTTTTTGTTACTTGGCGTAGCCAGTGGCTGATCTAAGCCTTCTATTGGTTTAACCACAAGATGGTATAGTAGCTTTACTTAAACTATCTTCAGGACAAATTTTTAATATTAAATCCCTAACTTTGCTTTTCTTCTAAGAACAAGTTCATTAAAGGTGTGTACTTGAAAATACAAGTAGCTGCCCCAAAATTGAGGAAGTCTTGTGTTTTCCTTAAATATAATGAATGTGTTCAGTGGAGATGGAAACTCTGAAGGCGCAACTTTTAATTACAGCTCTTTTTTTGCACCAAATGGGTAGTCCATAAACACAAACCATTTTGCTCTAGTAAAACTAATTGTGCAAGTAGTTAAACATGGGTTTAGTCTCTGAATTGTAATTTGGAAGTCTTGGCCTTATACTGTGGATTATTTTTCTGTTCCAGTCTACTACGTATAATGACCTGCACTACTCTTTCCCCCCCTTAAGCTCCCAAAAAGCCTCGTGTAAGGTTCAGTAATATTATGGAGATTCGACAACTCCCATCAAGCCATGCATTGGAAGCAAAGCTGTCTCGTATGTCTTATCCAACACTTAAGGAACAGGATTCAATATTAAAAGCTGTAGGGAAGCTTACTGCATCTCAAGTAGCCAAAATCAGCTTTTTCTTTTGCTTTGTGGTATGTCACCTATTCTTTTTTAAATATTGTTTTTAAATATATAAAACTGGAAAGTCAGTTATTTTGTATTCTTTTTGCCCTATTTAGTTTTTTTAAAGCTTGTCTAAAAATAGAGTAGATAATTTGGGTGTTGACCTAGTCATTTAATTTATTCATGCCATTTCAAGAGAGGGATAATTATGGGGCTGTCCATTAATTAATTGCCTTTTAACTGATTGAACTGAAATGTGGTTGTTTACACAAACTTCACCATAGGTGACTTATTAAAGGCAGAGTGAGAGAACTTACAATATTATAAACAAAAGCTGTCATTCATTATTAGAAGGAAAGGCCATCTTTAATGTTTTCATTCTCTGTTACAATAATTCACCAGAATGAAAAGAGCTTTAAAAATGTGCTTTTAATTTTCAGCTCCATTTATCTACACTGATTAAAATTGGCTGGATCCAATCAGAGAATTAAAGTTGCAGTTGTAATATTTTATCTAGCCACGTTTTAAAATTAAATGCAAAACTGCCATCTAGAGTATAAGATGCAGTAGATTTTTTACTATATAAAGGCGACACTGAAGTGTATATTTTCCATTTCGCTACTAGCACAACAGTGTCTAAAATCCATTATAATTTGTACAGATTCTAGCATTATAGATAGATGGGACAGGCTTATATGACCTTTTGGGTCAGAAGGAGTGTTGCATTTAGTTTTGAAGTGTATTGTACCTTTATATATGAGTACATTTAGTTGACACGTAGTGGTATTTAGAATTTGGGTATATAATTGCAGACTTGATGAATTGCTGTTGCTTAACCCATCTTGTATGACTGTATCTAGTAATATTGGGAAATGTGTCTAGCAGTTTCCAAAGAGGAACTAGAGAGCCATAGATCGTTATTTCTTTCATTGTTTTCGACAAATAGTGTGTGATGCAATGTATGTGGTTTTTCCCCCAGTTATAGAGAGATTCAGCTTTCCAGCAAAATACATTTCTTTCAAGCTATAGAGAGATATAGTGGCATCAATACAGAGAAAGTTAGTTGCTCAAGTTAATCATGTTTTAACTTGTCCCGTGAGACTTAAGTCCAATTGAAATGAATCAACTTTAAGCATAATTACCTCTCTCTTTTTTGGAGCCAATATGTTTGTATTTGATAGTTCTAAACTTTTTATAACTATGTGTGCATGTGTGTGAAAAATCATTGTTGCTTCCAGAATATTCCTCTGATTTTTTTAAACAGCTGCAAAACATTAGGGCAAAATTCAATGTCATACAGATATATCTCCACTTGTGCAACAGGACTTCCTCTCCTTCACCCATGTCTCCCATCTGCTTTGGAGGATTGGTGATCCTCCGGAATAGATTTGTCAGGGAGAGATGATGGGTGAATTCCCATTGCATGAGTGGAAGTCCATTCTGCTTGTGCACTGACACCATTAGATTTCACACTTTGTATATAAATGCCCTAAATTATTTTGTTTTCTGGTTGCCTAATTCTTTTATTTCCTCTTAATATAAATTGATTCCCTCCATTCCCCTGAGCATGCTCTCATTATAGCCTAAAACTAGATTAACCTTTTATGTTTATTTTTTTAATGGTTTATGAGTTTCTTCTAACTTTTTGAAACACAAAATGGAAACTAAAATTCACAGGAATGAAAACAAGAAACGTGTTTATACTAATACATGTTGTTTAATATCCTAGTGGTTCTTGGCAAATTTTTCTTATCAAGAAGCACTCTCGGACACCCAAGTGGCCATTGTTAATATTCTGTCTTCAACATCTGGTAAGAAATGAAACATATATTCAAAAACTGTTGACACACTTAACTTTAGCACCTACAATATTATCTCATTCATTGCATGTTTTAAGAAAATTATTCTGTATTTTTGTGTCAAACTATACCTGATGATTGGCTTTCTTTTCTCCCCATCTCCCCCTTTTTACTGGAATTTCTGTCTTCTATTATTTACTTATTTAGTTATTATTTTATTTATATCCTGCTCTTCATCTCAGCAGGAGCCCCCCAAAAATATACCCATGCCCCATCCCCAGATTGTATTGCTGCAAGCCCTGATCAAATAAGCAGAATTACCTCTAGCAATTTATCTTAGTGACATTGTTTAAAAGCTGCCCTGAATATTTTCTAGAAAGTTGGGATATACAGTGCCTTGCAAAAGTAATCAGACCCCTGACCAGTGCTCTCATATTGCTGAATTACAAATGGTACATTGTAATTTTGTTCTGTATCTTTTATTTTGAAACACTGAAACTCAAAATCAATTATTGTAAGGTGACATTGGTTTTATGTTGGGAAATGTTTGTAAGAAACATAAAAAACTGAAACATGTTGGTTGCATAAGTATTCAACCCCGGTGCTGTAGAAACTCCCAGTTTACACAGATGAAAGAAATTGCCCTATCGAGGATGCATTTACCTTACAATTGGCCTCCACCTGTGAACCATCAAAGTTGCTGTCACATGGTCAGGATAAAAACACCACTATTGAAGGATCATTGGTCAGGCTGTGGATCTGAAGGAAAATGAAGACCGAAGAGCAGAAGTTAAAGATAATGTAATACAAATGCATTGATGAGGAAAAGGGAACAAACTAATATCCAAGTGTTTGGATATCCCAGTGAGCACAGTTGGATCAATAAACAGGAAGTGGAAGCTGCATCATACCACCCAGGCACTGCCAAGAAAAGGCCGTCCCTCAAAACTCAGTACTCAGACAAGGAGGAGACTTGTGAGAGAAGCCACCGAGAGGCCAACAATCACTTTGAAGGACTGTTCAGTGGCCGGGAGTGGAGTAATGGTGCACCAGTCAACCATATCAAGAGGTCTGCATAACACTAGCCTGTATGGGAGGGTGGCAAGGAAGAAGCCATTACTCAAAAAGTACCATCTGAAAGCATGTCTGAAGTTTGCCAGAAGCATGAGAGTGCCCCAGCTGCGATGAGGGAAAAGGTTTTGTGGTCAGATGAGACCAAGATAGAGCTTTTGGCCCAAACTCAAAGCTCTATGTGTGGTGCAAACCTAACACTGCCCATGCCTCAGGACACACCATCCCTACAGTGAAGTATGGTGGTGGCAGCATCATGTTGTGAGGATGCTTCTCATCAGCAGAGACTGGGCATCTTGTTCAAATTAAGGAAGAATGGATGGACTAAATTACAGGGAAATACTGCAAGAGAACCTGCTTCAGTTCACTGAAAAACTGAAGCTTGTGAGGAAATTCACTTTTCAGCAGGATAATGATCCCAAGCACAAGGCCAAAGCAACATTGGAGTGGCTCAAGAACAAAAAGGTGAATGTTCTACAGTGGCCCAGTCAAAGTCCTGATCTCAATCCCATTGAGAATCTGTGACGCTATTTGAAAATTGCAGTCCACAAGCGACGTCCAACCAACTTGAACAACCTGCAGTGAATCTGCCAAGAAGAATGGGCCAAAATCCCTCCAACGCAGTGTGCAAAGCTGGTACATACCTACCCCAAAAGACTTAAAGCTGCTATTGCAGCGAAAGGTGGCTCTACCAAATATTAACGTGTGGTAGCTGAATACTTATGCAAGCAACATGTTTCAGTTTTTTATGTTTCTTACAAACATTTTCCAACATTTCTTACCAACATTTCCAAACATTTCCCTACATATTTATCTTGTTCTAAATAAATAAACATAAAACCAATGCCACCTTACAATAATTGATTTTGAGTTTGTGTTTCAAAATAAGATATCATACAGAACGAAATTACAATGTACCATTTGTAATTCAGTAATATGAGAGCCTTGGTCAGGGGTCTGATTACTTTTGCAAGGCACTGTAAATTTTGATAATAAAAAATGAGTTTGATGGACTGCTAGTTACATTCAAAACAGTCTCTCCCCGTCCACTTCACTAACTTACTGTTGTCTCAGCATGAAAGGACAACATGAACAAAAAGACTTCAATAACAAAGCATTTTTATTGTACATAATTATGAACCTAGAAGGAGCTAAAGGATTAAATACTTTTTAGAAAACCATCTGATATGGTCAATCTACATTAAAGAATTAATTGTTTTAATAGGATAAGTATTATTAAATTATACAGGCACAAGAGTGGCTGTATACTATAGCCAGAATGGATGTTTTGCATTCCACCATGTTAAATTGAAAATACCCCCAGTCACATTCTGCTGCTTCCCATAAGCTCATTTTCAAAACAAAATCTTAGAAAACATAGTCCTGAACTCAGAAACACTTGCTTAACAACCCTCTAAGTTTTCATGGTGATACACAAAATACACAAAACACTCAGAATCCACAGTTTAAAGTATCAAATAAGACACTTAGTTGATAAACAAGTCTTAAACAAATCCAGAACTCTGTTGGACTTTTTGTTCAGTGGTCTCATAATTTATTGGAAATAATTAAAAATCAGACACACACACAGAGTACCTCTAATCCTATTACTGACCTTGGTCCATATTCTGACCTTCATCTTCTGCAGTTTAAACGTTTTTTTAAAAAAATGCATGGCTGATTTTTTAATTAATTTAAGAAAAATAATCTTGGAGTCTATGATAGCACAGGACATGCTCAGTAAAAAACAAAGTGTTGGTGTTCTAAAAACTGAACTAACAGCTGTTTCACTTTGCTAATCAGCGTCAACTTTGGTTTAAATTTGGTTGGGAGACCACATGTCTGCAATCCTAACCTCACATATGTGGAACTAAGTCCCATTGAACTTCATAGGACTTCTGAGTACATCTGTTTAGGATTGTGCTGTAACAGCTAGAGCCTACTGAAATCAGTGAAACTTCAATTGATTAGGACTAACTTTTTCATATTAATTTCAATGGGTCCTACGTGAGACTAATTTATTCTGCATCCCACCCTTTCTTTCTTTGATTGTTATATTTTTCAATTTAGTAGGTTTTCATCTGATAAGGCATTGGAGTACTTCTTTGCACTGTGTATTAAATAATTTTTTAAAAGTTTAAATTCTCTCTTTGTGCAGGATTATTCACCTTAATCCTAGCTGCAGTGTTTCCAAGTAACAGTGGAGACAGGTTTACCCTGTCAAAATTGTTAGCGGTCATTTTAAGGTAAGAATATAGACTCCTTAATCTCCAATTTTCTTCTCTCCCACAGGCTTGAATTTTCTTACATTCTTTTAGATAGCTGGATTTAGTAGTGAAGGCTTTGTCACTATTTTTAGATGCAGTAGATCGTGTACAGCTGTAGGGGGGGGAAGTTTCAGAATGCCTGCTAAGGTATTGCTCTTGTTCTGACAGTTGTTTTGTCCATGGTTCCATTTTACTATAAGCAATTCATGACTAGAATTGTCATCCAGTCCTAATCTGAGCTACTTAAGTTAATAATGCCAAGCAAACATTGTTAAATCACTGTGTGACATGGAAATGGAAATGGCCTGCCTTCAGGTCGATCTCGACTTATGGCGACCCTATGAATAGGATTTTCATGGTAAGCAGTATTCAGAGGTGGTTTACCATTGCCTTCCTTTGAGGCTGAGAGGCAGTGACTGGCCCAAGGTCACCCAGTGAGCTTCATGGCTGTGTGGGGATTCGAACCCTTGTCTCCCAGGTCGTAGTCCAGCACTCTAACCACTACGCCGGCTCTCATTATCAAAGGTTAAATTTTCTATAGACTATTTTGATTGCCTTGTGTACTTAGTGACCAAAACCATATATTAAAATGGCTTAGACTTTATGCTTAGGGCTTCTTCACATATTATTTATATATCTGTGTATACTTCCCATAAACAAACTTAAAAGAGTTCTCCTTGAACTTGATTTATCTGAGCCATTAAGATGGTTTGCCTTTCAAAGTATTGTTAATCCTGGTTTGTCTATTTTTGAGCAGTATAGTAAAGAAAGAAAACAAAATATTATTTTAAATAATCCATATTTGTAAATAGTCACACAATACATCTGAGTGATTTCTATACAGAATGTCTTACTAAACTTAACTTGAACATAATAACTTTATTTCTTAAATAGCATTGGCGGCGTTGTCCTTGTGAATCTGTCTGGGTCTGAGAAATCTGCTGGAAGAGATACAATAGGTACATTTTCCCAACAATTTGATAACTGTTTTATTAAGATGCCTGAGTACATACTGTATAGATTGTAGTGCACTGCAATTTTAGAAGACTTAGTGTTTTCTTTAATAAAGTTCACTAATAGGCAAAAAAAACATTTGCGGTTTAAGAATATACCTATAGCCAACAGATAATTCTGTCAAACATAAAAAGCAGGAAAATTGGGCAGCTATAGTGAATGCACCAGGGGAGCAGGAAACCTGACCTCCTCTCTGAGATATTGTACTGCCCTACAAATGTGTAAAAATGCAAACACAATTTGGATTGGTCTTTCACAGTCCAATCCACTTCCTGTGTAGCTTGGAAGAATTTGGTAACGTGCCTCTGAGCATATGGTGAGTGGTGGCAACACCTGCAGTGAGGAACTGCATTTCCAAAGATGGACAATTACATTTTTTGTATGTTTCTTGGTGTTCTTCTTACTTTGCTTCCTTCCTGTGTTACTACTGTTTCTACAGAGTCTAACCTAGAAAATTATATTTCTCTCATTCATCCTAGAAATCTGTATCAAATTTATTTTTATTAGTTTCAAAGCCTTTTTATTGATTAATGTCATATGATGGTGAAGACAGCCCTTTGTGTTTCAAACTGGAGGTTATGTTCTATTTTGGGTGCATTAACAGTTGAATTTGAAACTGCAGTTTGATGTAAAATCAGACTGATTACAATTTATTGATACTTAAGCAATGACTCTAGCTGTTGGAAAAAACAAAGTTGGTCTGCCCAAGATGCATGTTTTCAGCCTGCTATGCTTAAGCTACTCCACTTAAGGAAGGATGCGCATGGTCAATTAAAAACATAGAGCACACCTAGAAATTTGCTAGAATATATTTCACCTCCCGCTGTTTTATCTTGTGCAAACTGAGACACTCCTCATGTCCATTTGATACTATTCTGCAGAATAGTCAGTGCCATTATTCCACAATTGTTAGTGGTTAAGGTGTTTGACTATGACCTGGGAGACCAGGGTTTAAATCCTCACACAGCCATGAAGTGCACTGGGTGACCTTGGGCCAGTCACTGCCTCTCAGCCTCATGAAAACTCTATTCATAGGGTCGCCATAAGTTGGAATCGACTTGAAGGCAGTACATTTACATTTAGTGTAAATTATGCAAAGAGTTGCTGTACTTCACATATTTACAGAAACAGGAGCAAAAGAAAATGATTTACTATAGAAAACTTCTCTAAAATTGCAAACTAAATCAAACATATATAAAGTGACTATCTGAACTGTATCATCTGCCTTAATGCTTCCTCCCTGCTAAAGCAAGATCAGCACAGCACGTGTCTTGTTTCTGTTATTTGGGCTGACTGCAGGTTTTGCTGCCACTCACCATCTGCTCAGAGGCATATGTTACCAAATTCTTCCAAGCTACACAGGAAGTGGATTCCACTGTGAAAAACCAACCCAAATTGTGTTTGCATTTTTACAAATTTGTAGGGCAGTACAATATCTCAGAGAGGAGGTCAGGTCTCCTGCTCCCCTAGTGCATTCATTATAGCTGCCCAGTTTTCCTGCTTTTTAAAGTTTGAGAGAAATATCTGTTGGCTATAGGTACATTCTTAATCTGCAAGGTTTTTTTTTTGCCTATTAGTGAATTTCTCTGCTTTTTTTAATTCGGGAGGTAAGAAATGGGATCCTGTGCAAGTTTGCTGAGAATGGATTGATCATATGCATGCTTACTGAGTTCAATGGGATTTACTCCCCTGCAATCATGCTTAGGATAGGTGAAACTGACCACGGGGGAAGGGAGGGGGAGGAGAAAAGGGAGCAGGCAGGAAGGGAGGAAGAGGGCAGGTTTAATCATTTGCATGCTTATTGAGTTCAGTGGGATTTACTCCTGTGCAGTCACGCTTTGGATAGGTAAAACTGACCATGGGGGAGGAGGAGAAGAGGGAAGGAGGTCTGGAATGGTCAGGGGAGGAGGGAGAGGGAGAGGGGAGGCAGAAGGAGAGGAGGAGGGAGGAGAGGAGGTGGGGGAGAGAGGGGAAAGGAGGGGAGGGAAGAGGCAGGTCTGATCATTTGCATACTTATTGAGTTCATTAGGATTTACTGCCATGCAGTCATGCTTAGGATAGGTGAAACTGACGATGGGAAGGAGGAAGAGGAGGGGAGAGGAGAGGGAGGGAAGGGGCAGGAGGGGTGATGGAAGGGGCAAGAGAGAGGAGGGAGGAGAATGAGTGGGCAGGTTTGATCATTTGCATGCTTTTTGGGTTCAGTGGAATTTACTCCTGTACAATCATGTTTAGGATAGGTGTAAGTGACCTGAGGAAGGGGAAGGGGAGGAAATTGCGAGGGTGGGCACTGGGCAGACGGAAAGCTCCTTTCATTTCCAAAAGAAAAACATTGTGAACAGTATCATTTTTTTCTGGGTTTCCCTCATTGTCTTATTCTACAAGAGACGTATGTAGTCTCCCACCCAGATTTAAACCAAAGCTGTCCCTGGCCACATCCACACTAGACCTTTATTCCACTTTAAACAATCATGGCATTCCTCAAAGAATCTTGGGAAGTGTAGTTTGTGAAGGGTGCTGAGAGTTGCTAGGAGACACCCTGTTCCTCTCACAGAGCCACAATCCCCAGAAGAGGAACTGACTGTTAAACCATTCTGGCCACTGGAGCTCTGTCAGGGGACTAGGAGTCTTCTAACAACTCTCAGGACCCTTTTTAAACTACACTTCCCAGAATTATTTGGGAGAAGCCATGACTGTTTCGAGTGGAATAAATGTCTGGCGTGGGTGTGGCCCCTTGACTAGCCAAACCAAACAGCTGTGGGTCTGGCTTTAAAACACTGACAGTTGGTTCTTACTGACCATGCCTGTGCTATCATAGAGACCAGTGTTAAATTTCTTAAATTAATTAAAGATCAGCCATGCATTTTTTTTAACAAACTGCAGAAGATGAAAGTCAGAGTATGGGGCAAGGTCAGTAATAGGATTACAAGTACTCTGTGAACATGGCTGATTTTTAATTAATTTCAACAAATTATGAGACTACTGACAGAAAAAAAGACCAACAGAGATCTGGATTTTTTTTTCTCGTTTTACACTTTGAACTGTAGATTCTCTCTGACTGTTTTGTGTATTGCCATGAAAACTTAGAGGGTTGTTAAGCAAACATTTCTGAGTTCAGGACTATAAGTTTTGTAAGATTTTGTTTTGAAATGAGCTTATGGGAAGGAGCAGAATGTCATGTGGGGGTATTTTCAGTTTAACATTGTGGAATGTGAAAAATCCATGCTGGCTATAGTATACAGCCACTCTCGTGGCTGTATAATACTTTTGATGATATCCAGCATCATGTTAGGAAACTCCTATGAGTGGAATGAGACTTCACCTTCTCCTCTCATTTATAGCCACTTGCATGTCCTCCACAATGTGTTTTGGAGAGTCCCCTAACACTCGAGATCAGATTACTTTTGTGTGTGTGTGTGTGCTTGGGGGAAAGTACATAGAGGAAGGGGAAGGTCTACTTTGCTCGTGATCAGACAAAAGGTCTGCTTTGCTCGTGGACAGCCCATTTTTATGTGATTTTGCATGTTTTTCCTTTTTGCTCCATATGATTTGTTTGAGTATAAATAAAACATCTTAACAGTATGTTAACTTGTAAGAAATTCAGTCCATAGTAGAGTGATGAATACCTTTATTTTAACACAACTTGTGGGGCTTTTTCCCCCATTTGCAGGGTCGCTGTGGTCTCTTGTGGGAGCTATGCTCTATGCAATCTACATAGTTATGATAAAACGAAAAGTAGACAGAGAAGACAAACTTGATATACCAATGTTTTTTGGTAAGAACAGAACGTGAAAAAATACTTACTTGTGGGGGTGGGGGAATTAGGTCTTGCTTATCCAGGTTTGCAAAACTGTAAGGAGAAATCTGAACAGGATCTTGAATTCTATGAACTTATATGAAATATTTATACAGCTCCTCTGGGCCAGGTATCCATCTGCCCATCACAGAAAGGATACACTACCCATCAGTTTCCTCCCACCTTCTCTCCCCCTATCCCCACTGCTCCTAGCCGTTGCTCAAAGAAAGCACCTCTAAGATGGTGCTGGGAATGTACATTACACAGAGACTTATTTAGAGAGGTTGCTCTAGACTTGTGCTGTGCCCATCACCATCTTCTCCCATGATACCACTGCCCCAGAGGTTAAAACATGAAATTTGAGCAGCTTGGGCAGCGTATTTTAGGCTAAATTTATGTACATACACAATATATATAAATCCGTCGTGCAACCACCCTTGGAATACTGTGTACAGTTCAGGTAGTTGCACGTCAAAAGGGATATTGTAGAGCTGGGAAATGGTTCAGAAAAGGGCAGCTGAAGCATCTCCCCTGTGGGAAAAGATGTCAACATTTGGAGTGTTTTGCTTAGAAGAAAGGTGAGTAAGGAGGGGACATGATAGTACTGCATAAAATGATGCATGGTGTGGAGAAAGTGGATAGAAACGTTTTCTCTCTTTTGTTGTACTACTAGAACCTGAAACTATCTCATGAAGCTGAATGCAGAAAGATTCAGCAAGTACTTCTTCATACAGCATAGAGTTAAATTATGGGATTCACTACCACAAGATGTAGTAATGGCTGCCATCTTGGATAGCTTTAAAAGGGGGGTAAACAAATTCATGGAAGATAAGACTATGAATGGCTACTAGCCATTATGGCTGTGCTGCCTCCGGTATACTTCCAGATGAATACCATTTGATTGGGTAGCAGAAGTGAAAAGAGTGCTATTGTGCTCATGTTCTGCTTGTGGGCTTTCTGTAGGCATCTGGTTGGCGACTGAGAATAGGATGCTGGTCTAGATGAACCTTTGGTCGGTTCCAACAGGGCTGCTCTTAGGCAATTCAGATTTGCTGCCTGAGGCTGAAATTCAGTTGTTTTATGACTAGGCTGTCTTTGCTGCAGACCACAATATCTGCATGTTCCTCATGACTAGTTTCATTATGCTGAGAGTGGGATCTTAGGGGAAGAAAAGCTACCCTGGGCTCTCCACAGACTCTTCCCAGGCTCTGGTATAGCTCTAAGCCTCAGGTGTCAGAGGGACAGCATGGGAAGCTGCAGTGTTCGTGCAGAATTTAGTGACTGCATGTCCTGTTATTGCCCTTAGTTAAACCAAACCATTGTAAGCACTGTTTCATTCTGGTTCTAGGCCTGGGTTTGGCACTGGAACTTCCTTGGTTGATGACCTGTGCAAGAGGAAGGGCAGGGAAAATACAATGCTATTAATTCTGGGACCTTGCAGCACTTTTTGATACCATTGACCATGGTATCCTTCTGGACAGGCTATAAGGATTTGGTATACATGCTATAGTGTTGCTTTGGTTCCTTCCTATCTGCAGAGAGACAACTCCAGAAGGTGATGCAGAGAGATTATTATTAGCCTTCGCCCTATGGCATTTCTGCTATGATTCCACAGTTCCACTGTAACACAGTGCCCCCAATTCCCATTCCACGGAGCCGGTCCAGTAGGATACCATGGTCAATGGTATCAAAGGCTGTAGAGAGATGAAGAAGCAGGAGCAAGATCTTACTTTGCTTCCAAGGGAACTTGCCTGGTGCCAGATGAAAACCTTTTAAAAAAAAAACTTCCCCAGGCTTTTCAGCATGTATTGAGTTTCATTGCTTCTGCCTTTGTTACTGAATTGTTATTTTTGTTTAGATGATGTTTATTTTTATTGTAAACAACCATGCAGAACTTGCCAGGTGGTGTGGAGCTGCAACACTAATATCCCAGGAGGCATGTTGCATCTGCTTACCAAAAGGAGGAGGGGTGAGGGGGCAGGGAAGTTAGTGCAGAACAAAATACCTTAACTGTCAAAGGCCAGGGCAAAGAGGTGTTCCTTCAGCACACTGCAAAATCTATACCTTGAAGATGCTAGACATACCTCTGTTGAGAGGGAATTCCACAGTTATGACTGATGATGGGCACTGGTACAGCAGGAAGGAGAATTGAGGCTTCAGTCCATGCACATTTACCTGGGAGTCTCATTGAACTGAATGCTATTTACTTCTGAGCAGATGCATCTAGGATTGTCTTCTGAATGGATGTGTAGATGTTGCCTTTCTTTAGAAGCCTCCTGTCAGTTCTTTGTATACTATATAACTGTATCCACACATCATCTTAAGAGGTCATGCATCTTGTGCCATTGCCACCTGAGGTATAGGAGGTGGCTACATAGGACAGGGCCTTTTCAAGAAAATGGAATACCATTGGTAGGGAGGCCTGCCTTGATCTCTCACTATTGTTTAAGTGCAAAGGAAGCACTTTTTGAGCAAGCATTTAGGCCTGCTTGATTATTTACACCTTATTTTATGCTGCTGCCCACCATTTACGTATTTTGAAGCTGTACTGTGCTTCTGTTATATTGTAATCCTGAGCACACTTATTAGGAAGTCATACCCACTGAACACAGTGGGACTTACTTATGAGTAAGCATTAGGGTTGCCAGATCAGAAGCATGCCAAACCCTGAGATTTCAGGGCCATGACCTAATGATGATATGGGAGCATACCCTAGTGATGCCATAGGGGGTGGGCCCTAGTGATGTCATTAAACATGATACATTAAGCAACAACCACAGTTGCTTGGAGCATACAACTCAAACAAAAAAAATTCTCTGATTGCAAATTAAGATAGATACCTTAGCTAAATGAGGATGTTTCCAGGTCCAGCTGAAGTGATGGGATCATACCTTCTCACGTGTTTAGAGAGCTTGGGTAAGGAACATTGGATCTCACCTACTTGCTTCTGCCCTCAGACCAGGCCAGTCACCAGAAATCCATTGTAGGAAGAATGTTGTAGAGATGTTAGATGGGAGCACTCACGAGTAAAGATGGATGCACCTGAAGGCTGCACTTCTAACCATGGGACTAAGCCCCATAGAACTTAACAGGACTTACTTCTGAGTAGATATTGTTAGGATTGTGCTGTTGGTAAGGCTTGACTAAGGATCCTCTGCAACAATATTGCTATCCAAGCAGGGTTGGCAACCCCCTGCCTGCCTTTGAACGTGGTTGCTCCAAACGTCTTTACAGACTTGACCCTTCACTGCACAGAGAGGTTTGAGAAATGAGCAAGAGTTAAAAAGATTCTCTACTCTGTCCTGCCTACTCTATGGGCTGCTATAAACTCACTTTGACAGCAACCCAATTTCAGTGAGTAATAATTGACAGAGAAAAAGCACACATGGTTCGGTCTACCTTCACAGGTAGTAGCTTGGGAACAACAGCAGTTAAAGCCGCGCTGCCCAGTATGTGAATTCTCTTTTACCACTATTGGGCAAGAACCAAACCATCATGCAAATAACAAGGTGCATCATCAGTGGGTTTAAGGGGGTTGAGCTCACCACATGCAACCACTGTTGTTGCTTCTATGGATATAAGGGAGTAAGGTCGGAGGTAAATGAAATGCAAATAGGAAAAGAAAAAGAAAAGACAGTGATGATTTCCTAAATGCAATACAATACCATCTACAACAAGATTCCTATGAGTAAGGCAGAAAACAGCATCACACAACCAGTCAGTGTTCCAACCAAAACTAAAAAAAAATCCTGGCAGCCAGTCAGCCAAGGTCACAGAAATCCCCATGCAGCACAACCTGACCCAGGGGCTGCAGTTAGTGCAGAATGCTGTGGCACAGTTGCTGATATGAGTGAGACCCTATCATCACATAATACCTGTGCTCTGAAATCTGCACTGGTTACCGGTTTGCTACCAGGCCAAGTTCAAGGTGTGTTTTCCATTTTACGGGTTCCACATAGTACTTGTTCTGCTCTTGTAACAAATCAATCCTTTAGTGTAGCAGTACCTACACATTGCAACTCCCTGCCTATTTCCATTCAGCAGGGGCCTTCATTGTACTCATTTTGGCACCTGCTAAAAACATTTTTGTTTAGGCAAGCCCACCCAGACATGTAGAAGCTATTATGTTTTTAATCTCTTTTTAACTCATTGTTGATTTTATTATTTTGAAAGTTTTTAAATGCCTGTCTTTAACTGTTTTTGCCAATAATCTTATTGTTTTAATTCCTTCTGTAAACCGCTTTGAGATTTTTTTACAATAAAGTGCTATATAAATGTTGTAAATAAAATACATAAATAAATGTTGGCGTCGCTGTGGCCCTTGAGTCTCTTCCCTCTTTTATACCAAGCCAGGCCATTTGGTATCATCTAGCACAGTACTGATGACATGGACTAGCATTGGCTCTCCAGGATTCCATGCAGTAGTCTCTTCCAGAGATTGAATTTTGGACCTTTGCATGCAAAGCATATGCCTTACCACTGAGCTACAGCCCTGTTTGAAAAAGTATCTTTTAAAATTGTTCGTTTCAAGTCACTAATGAATACACAGCATACTAGGGCAGATCCACACCATGCATTTAAAGCACATTCAACATAAATTTGAAGCACATGAATCCTACTACAGAATCCTGGGAAGTGTAGTTTGTTAAGGGTGGTGGGAACTATAACTGTGAGGGGGAAAACTATACTTCCCAGGATTCTTATGCGGAAGTCATGCACTTTAAATTCGAGTTGGATGTGCTTTAAATGTATTGTGTGGATCTGCATTACTTCATAAACTTTGCCTGCATATAGATAATTTTAATTAAATTTTAAAATGGAAATAAGCCTCAAAGTTGACTAGGTGACCCTGGGCTATGCACCATTCTCAGCTTAATCTGCCCCCAGAGTGAAAATAATGGAGGGGAATCATGAGCACCTTAAGGAAAAAGGGCACACTTAAAATGTAGAGGAAATAATGATTTGTAAACAATAATTTACCAGCACTGTATGAAATCAGATACATATCAAGACATGGTCTGGAGAAATATTTATATAAGCATGAATGGCAAAGATGTTTATTATTTACACAACTTGTAAAGATATTTATAGTGCAATCCTATGCATGTTTACTCAGAAGCAAGTCCCAGTGTATTCAGTGGGGCTTACTCAAACAAGGAAGCATGCACGGGACTGCAGTTCTCCCAATCCAAAATTCATGCCACTTTAAGATGTTTTGCAACTGTTTTATACTTGTTTTATGGCTATTAGATTTCAAATGGCTTTATTTCTTGTTGAGAGCTGCCTTGGTTTCCAACCCTACCTCACAGGGTTGTTGGAAATATTCCATATACATGCACACCATGGAGATGTAAAAATACATACACCCTATATAATAGTTTATTGTCAAAACCAGTTAGCCATTGCAGAACATATTTTTTTAAAGATAAGTATGAGTTTCCTGCCAAATAAAAGCAGTGACACCTAAGTAAGCCCTGCCTAACTGCTTAAAAAAAAAGGTTTTGAGGAGGAAAGATTTACAACACAGTCCGTTTCTATGTTCACTCAACAGTCCCATTGATTTTCAGCACAATCCTAACCATGTCTACTCAAAAGTAAGTTCTACTGAATCCAGTGGGATTAACTCCCAGGTATGCGGAATTAGCATTTCAGCTTTACTCCCAGAAAAGCTTCATATTGGGAAGGTTTTCAAAACAGGTTATGAATAAGACAAATAAACTGCCCTCTTCAACAGTCCAGTAAAACTTAAACTTGCTTGACTCCTTAATTAGAAAAGTATAACACTGCAGAATGTATACTTTTTAAAACTTCTGTTCAAAAGGTATTTGAAAGATAAAATGTATACCATTTTTTGCAAGTAATTAAAAAACCAGCATGTGCACTTCTACGCCAACTATGATCCTACTGTTATCTTCTGTTGTAATGCAATCCTATGCATGTTTACTCAGAAGCAATCCTGTACAGAGAAAGTAGTTTATGCTGCTGAAAGTTATATATTTACTGAATTCCTGATATGAGACAAGCAGAAAATGGAAACTGTTCTCAGAACTTGAAATGGGGTTTAGCTATTGCCTGGGGGTCAACAAATCTTGTCAATCACAACCCTGACTTCACTTATTGGCTAAAAACCTGAAAAAGGCAGGGTTTAAAGCAGCCAGTACTAACTAAAACTTGCAGGGGGGGGTGGCATTTTGGTTTCTATCTTGTGACCCAGACCACCCGGAAACTTAATTTTTTAAAAAAAGAGTCTGGAGATTAAGGTGACTCACCCAGAGCCCCAGAGAGGTCTCCCAAAAACCGGAGTCTCCGGGCAAAAACTGGAGACCTGGAAACCCTACTAAGCATGCATATGATTGCGCTGCTAGTGATTTGGTTTAATTAAACAGATAAATAAAATATCTAATACCAGTTTAGAGAAATCTTAACAATAAGACTTGTTTTTAATTTCTGAAATTAATCCTGTTAATTCGATGTGAAGATTATCTCTCAAATAGAACCTATCATAAATAAATACTGGAGTACTATGAAGTTCAAGAGAAGTTCACCATTACAGAGATACAGTCAATTATTTTTGTATTATTGCTGAAACTTTTATTATTCTGTTTGGGGTTTTTGTTTGTTTTTGACAGGCTTTGTTGGTTTGTTTAATTTGCTGCTGCTTTGGCCAGGATTCTTCCTGCTCCATTATACTGGATTTGAGGCCTTTGAATTTCCCAGTAAATTAGTCCTTATGTGTATCGTCATCAATGGCCTTGTTGGAACTGTTCTGTCTGAATTCCTCTGGCTGTGGTATGTGCATTGCTCTGGTTATTCTTTATTAATAATGAGTAGCTACGAAGGGGTCAACAAATAAGACTGTATTTTACTGAAGGAGCTAAGGCTATTTTTACAGAGCCCAGGTTATTGTAAAATACTGTGGTCAATCATAATCTCTTGTCATCAACAAGAAAAAACAGCATTGTTCATTAAATGGAAGAAAAACTATGTATGCAATGCTAAGCCAAAATTCCTTGCTTAATAAGCTGTGATATGCAGCACAAGCCCCATTCCCCTGCCTTCACTTCTCCTTTCACATGAATTGCAAAGCAAGCAAGGAGTTGGCATATAAACATAGCTTCCCATGGCATGCAATTTGGGAACTATGGTTAAGATCTTGCAACAAATCAAGATTAAAAGCTAGCTTTAAACCAGAGTTTAAAGTTGATGTATAAATTCTGGCTTTGCAAGTATTTAATTTTCCAGTTTGCAGTTCGTGCAAAGCTACGTGTAAGAGCCAGGTCCTCACTTGTTTTGCCACTTACAAAATCGGAGGATCAAAGGCAGGTACACACTGCTATTGCATATATTGGCTTAATATGGCAGAGGTTTTCACAGTGCAGGGTGGGCAATCTATAGTCCTCCAGATGTGGATTCCAAATCCCATCAGCCCTAGCCAGCATAGTCAAGGATGATGCGAACTGTAGTCTAGCAAGATCTGAAGGGCCGCAGGCTCCCAGTTCTGGCTTAGTGTTATGGGCAAATCAGGATGGTATATGTATGTTTTGGGTTTGATTTTTAGGACTGCCAGAATTCCCCAGAAGATGTTAGGAGGCTCCTAGCACAGTACTATGAAATGTACACTCTTTCTGTCTTATAGCCATAAGAAGCCAATTAAGAAGAGCACTATGAAATAAGCCCATATGTGGCAGTGCTATCACAACAGCATATGTGGTTCAGTTCTCATTCTTTTGGCAGTTCTCATTGCCAAGGCTTTTCCATTCTTGGCTGGGAATAGATGGTAGCAAAAGAAGGGAGGGAGATCTTCATGGAGAGATAGTCAGAAGGAAACTCTCTGTTGATACTCTATATGCATGTGCAGCTTTAAATCTTAGCCATTCTATGTACACGCTACACTGTATTGTGTAATGTTCCTATGATAATAACACATTATTGCTTCTTAAGTATGTTTTTCATTAGCTAAAAATGATTCATTTGAATCAAATTATGAATGTTCAATTGGAGGATCAAGGTCTCACTGTAAATATTATCTTCCATGCCTATACACAGTTTCCTGGGAGTAAGCACTATTGTACTCCATGTGGCTTCCTTTTGAGTAGACGTGTTTAGGATTGTACTCTGTTAGTCTCTCACTACTTGATTAATCACTTGATAATTGCCACCCTGGGCTCCTACTAGAAGAGAGGGCGGGATACAAAACTAATAAATAAATAAATCATAGCCATATATATGAATTGTCTATACTAAAGATTGGACTTGGATCATCATGTTGCATTCCAAGAGTCCAGTGAAAGTCTTTCCTATAGGACTAGTGTTTTATAGGAAATATGTTACACATATTAACACCATTTACAGTTGTGTCAGGCCATAGCTCAGAAGTGTCTTAGTTTTTTGTTTTTAATTTATGATTTCATAAATTCAATTTATGATTTCAAATGTGTGAAAACTAGGGGTTGTATCCAACGTAGAACTATGTGATTTCTGCTTGCAGAATGGAACCTTCACACTCACAACCCCTAAATCTGTTTTAGGAGTTTTCTCTATTGGAGCAGATATGTAGAGGGGGACAAGAGGGAGAAAGTCCTGTTGTGCAAGTGGAAATCCATGCACTGACAGGATGTGTTAGTTGAATACTGCCCTAAAACTCATTAGCTTAATCTTGACAACCATGAGATTTGAGAGAGGGTATGTGTGAAGCCATTGAACTGGTCTTTTTCTGTTTGTTTTCTGATGTTGGTGCAGTATGTGTTCTCAGCTATATCTCCTCAACTAAGTAAGGCTAGAAATATTTAGATTTGTAAGAGTTTCTTTTTATTTGTTTCCTAAACACTTTCAGCTTAAAAATGTGTTTAACAGGCCACAACAAGCCCACAAATTATGCTTATACATGATATGTACACACATGAAAATTGTTTCTGCACTTCACCTGTTGAGTTTCAAAACTAAAGTGTTTTATATTTTAATATTTTCTTAGGGGCTGCTTTCTTACCTCATCACTGATAGGAACACTTGCCCTGAGCCTTACGATACCTCTGTCCATAATAGCTGATATGTGCATGCAAAAGGTAATGTAATTTTTAAAAATTGATGCCAGTTGTTAGAACAGCGAAGAGTCTTAAACAGGGCAATGTCACATAACCAGGAAGAGACAGAGTAGTTGTGACAAGAGAAATAATTTGCCCTTAATTGCAGATAACTACTTTTGCTTCAACAATATCATTTAATGCTCACTTTCTTAAATGGATCCTTCTCTTTTTATGAGAAATATCTTGGTGGCAGTTTTGAAAAATGAAGGAAAAAACATAATGGGTGCAGTCTTTGTAGGTTCAGGGCTCGCATATGGTGGGATCACCATAGAACATGACAGAACTCCCTTCCTTCCCTCCCTCCCCACATATCTTGGCTCATATGAATGCCAGCACCACACTAGGACAATCTGGGAAAGGAGAGGTCTGTGCATACCTCCCATAATCCTCCAGGCTCATATTCCTAGACTGAGCAAGAGGATGGGCTGTGTAAGAATGTGGGAGGGATACACATCCCATTTTCCAGACTTCCTGGTGCCCATGCTTGCTGAGCAAGGGAAAAAGATCTATTGTCCTTTCCTGGATGTATGTACACAAGGACGTTGAACCTTCATGGGAATGATCAAGCTCTTGAGATATGTGTGCCGAAGGTATAACGTTTCATAGAAAACTCAAGAAAGTTGGTGGTTCTAGTTGGGATGACAGGAGTTAAAGTACATTAAGGGTTCTTTAAATAGAAGTAAGGTGAACATGGCCTTTGACTGTTACATTCCCATTGCAACGTGTCTCCATCACACTCAAATCGCCATGTCATTGTAAAGGATGTGCACATGCTTTCTCTTCTAGTTGCCAGTGAAAACTTTATTGCAAGCATACCTTGGCTTTCTCCTTCATTGCTGAAAGCTTTATGTGCCCTGAATAAGAAATGGGGCTATAGTAGGTATAATTATTTGTCCACAAGTTGCCATTGAGTTAGACTGCCAGCTATCATATAATTAAAATTACTTTCAAATATAGTTTGGGTTTTCTTCTGCAGTGGGAAGGATTTTATTGAATTCAGATTTTTTTTCTTAATAGAGGTGCAGAGATCATAAAGGAACATGGGTATTTCGAGAAGTGAAAATACTATATCAGTGTGTCAGGGACTCTGCAGGAAAACTATTTAAACAAATCACCTGAGAAACATGTAAATTGCTTGATGAGTGAAGCATGCAGTGGGATGTATCTTAGCCTGTCACAATGAAAGTGTTGTCCCTTTTTGATATTCATTTTTAATGCTGGTAGATTTTGCCCTTATTGTGACACTTCCATTCTAAAGTGAGACATTTCAGATATAGTGTGAGATTAGCATTTGATGTAGCTACCAGCCAGCTGTCAACAATAGTATGGATTGATGTCCAAGTAACCTGCACAATTCAGACCCACAAATTAAATAATTCACACTTCTTTCTGCTATATCCATTGCTAAAATGCTTCTCCCTAGTATTAGGGTTTTTTTCCTTTGGACTTAATCCTTCTCCTCCCCACTGGGTTTAGGGTCCACAAACCACAAAACAGATTTTTCCACTTATGGCTGTAGGGACCTAAGTAGCAGTAGCAAAGGTTGGCATTTTAAAATGTACCTGGCCAGGAGGAAGCACCAACAAAGAAGAATGTGGAAAACTGGCACAAGAAGAATGCTTTCTTGTCCATAGTGGCTGTTGGACATAACAATGAAATACAGTTTGTTGTTCCAGGAATGAGCTGCAGCAAGCCTGAGGCTTGCATACACTCTTTATTCACTGCTCCAGCAGGACCATGGAGAAGAGATTGGAATGGACTATGAAGCTGGCTTGTTTCAACAATCATAGTTATAATTAACCAACGTTTAGGGTTTCAAAGCAACAATAAACTGTGGTTAATCAAAATTGGAAGCAAATGCTTCCGACCTCCTTATTGCCATACAAGAGAGAGGAGCATGTGGCCTCAATACCTGGTCCAGCTCATTCCTGCAATGATAAACTCTTGTTTATTAAATCTGCACACAACCACTGTTCGCTTATTTTTTCCATTTATGACGTCATTTGGTAAAAATAATTGTCAAAGGTACAATAAAAACAGGAAAGCAGAGCAGAAAGAGAATTAAAAACCAAATAAAATAACACAAAAACAAAATTATAGAATGGGGAAGGCTTCACCTTAGCATTTGCAAGTCCAGTGGAATCAGTTGATGGGTAATAGCTGTTGAAGGGTATGGTATGGCAAAAATAATATTTTTCTTGAGGGAGACGGAGCTCCTTCTGGGAGGAAGGGAGGGATATACATTTAATAAATAAAATAATAATTCTGCTGGGGCAAAGAGTGAGGCATAATGGTGGGTGAACCACCAAATCTAAAGCTCTTCCAGACTCACACTGGGAGGGCAGAATGAGGCAGGAGTTTTAATCTTCCATTCGGAGCCTGTTGATCCGAATGGAAGGGCAAATACATGCGCTTGCCCCAGAGAATTCATACTTTCCCCACCCCACCCACAAGTTTTGGTGGTGTGTCCACTCAATCCAAAATGTCCCCTGATCTGTCCTGGGAATTGTTCCTTTTTGCCCTCTCTGCTGGCAGAGAAACAGCAGCTACTACTGCAGCAAGAAGTCCTCTGCGATTGGGCCCCTGTACCCAATCTCTGGGGAGAGAGGTCCACACAATTGCATGGCACCTGAGACATCCTCAAGGGGATAATAGGATTAAAGCCTGATTAATTTTATGCATTTCTATAATTTTTTCTGGAGACTTGATATGGAATGTAAATGGAGGCATGCCCTTTTGATGTTCATTCTGTGTTGCCCTCTTTCAGTTCCCTGCTCTGTTTCCCTTCCACCATAACAGCTCTGCTCTTTTCATGCTGCTCTCTTTAATCAAGTTCTTAGCGCATTCTCTCTCCTTACCTCAGGGCAAGTTGGTGCATCAGAACCCCTGGAGATGCAGTTAAGGGAACAACAACTGGGACAACTAAGTTAGAGTAGGTTAGTAGACCTCCTGCGCAACCAGTCTTTCACATCCCCTCCTTCCCCCTTCAGCACCTCCAATATCCTGTATTGAGGTTCAGAGGACTCTCATGACCACCTTGTGCTATGTCACAAGGGGCTGCAGTGGGAAGAGGAATTCCCAAAACCAGTTGGAGGAACCTTGCATGAGCAGAACTGAGATGTGGAGTGATCCCTACTCCAACTGTAGCTCCCTGTGACATAACCCCAACCCAAGCTGTTGAGAAGGGACCACTAATCCTTGATAGAAGCTTTTGGTGGGCTCCAGAGAAGAGGAGGAAAAAATGGTTATGTGAAACAGCTTTCCATCCTTTGGGATGAGCCCCATTTTTAAAATGGATGATTCCAACTTGTAATCAAATCTCATGTCAAGCTTGGTGATCTCTCTTCATCAATGATAGCCACAATGGTGCCCTCCAGATGTTGTTGACTACAATTCCCATCATCCCTGATCATTTGCCACGCTGGCTGGGGCTGATGGGAACAGTAGTCCAAAACATCTGAAGGGCAACCACACTTTGGCTACCCCTGCTCTACATCATTTCCTCTGGAGAGGAGTTCTCTCCTTCTACTGAACCTCCTGCTCTTTGGAAAAAGTCACTGAATAATCACTGTGTGTACCAACTTTCTGTAACCACTCTGCATTTAGAGTGGTTTAGAATCTACCCTCAGGTCTGTGAGGTGCTAAATTAACTGAAGAATAAAATAAAAAATAGGAAGCAATTCCAGGATATTGCAAATCCACAATGTGGCTATGTTTAATAGACGCCTCTTGGAAATACCTAGGATGTTCAGAGAACCAGGGAGATGCTTTCAGTATCAAACTATTAGATAGCTATACATATCTTTACCACTATTCAGTCTAAAGCACAACAGTGTATTAGTGTGAAACCACACTATGTTTTTATTTTAATATGCCTAAATTTGAGGGGGGGGGTCTGTTTCTTTTTTAAAAAATAATTTTTAAAAGTTTTGATTTGGCAATTTGGAAATTCTGGGTTGTATCTAACGAACGTGTCCCATTCGCTCAAGGGCTTCTACTTGCACAATGGAATTTCCCCTACCGCTTCTCCCCTCAGGCCCCACAAATCTGTTCTAGAGGATTCCCCAATCCTCCAGAGCAGATGCAGGGGAGCTATGAGGAGAGGGAAGGGAAGCTCTGTTGCTCAAGCAGAAGTCCTTGCACAAACAGAACAATTTTGTTGGATACAACTATGTGTCCTAAACCCATTTAAGGTTCACCATGGCTTGTTCTATACTATGTAGACAGTATTAGGATGATGATGGTTTGGTTGGAACATTTGCCAGATTTTGTGAAGTTTGGCTTCTGATTTTGTAAACAAGGTATCTTCATTTGCTTTTATATAAATATGTGGTAAACATTGGCAGCTGTTTGTTTTTTGAAACTTTACACAGATCTATCCCTTTTAAGGAAGTGTTTCTAAAGATTTATATAATATCCAAATGTGAGAGCTTTCTTTTTCCTTTACTCCACTTTTACTCTGCATGAAATAGCAAACTGATTTTTTAAAAAACAAAATACAATCCTTGTTCTAATTTCAGGTCCAGTTTTCTTGGTTATTTTTTGCAGGGGCAATCCCTGTGTTTTTTTCATTTTTCATTGCAACTCTCTTATGTCACTACAACAACTGGGATCCAGTGATGGTGGGGATTAGAAGAGTTTTTGTATTCATCTGCAGAAAACATCGTATTCAGAGGTGGGATTGTTTCTTTGCAGTTCTATTTCCATTCCTACCTGGACTCCTTTGATGTACATTTTTATTAATCCTAAACTTTGCCACAGACAATTCTGGTAGCCAAGTGAAAAAGAAGGTACTAGCAGTATAGCGCAAGCTACATCTGCTGAAATCCCCTTTTCTGCACAGCTACTAAAGGTGCAGGTGCCCTGTCTTCTTTTTCATTTGGCCACCCTATAGGTGGCTTCCATGAGACCACATCTACAAGGCTTTGTGTTGTTTGAATGATCTGGTTTGAAACTGCCTGAAATACTGCATATGCTCTCCTTGGACCTTGCTCTAAACACTCTTATTCCAATACTCTCCGGCAGTGTTCTCACTTGGGAAAACATTATTTCACTGACCTTCTGTATATTGCTTATTTTTACAGACAATCAAGGCACAAATAATCCTTAATGGAAAACTTAGCAATCATAAATGGAGTTAAAGAAAAATATTCATAGTAAAGTACAAGTTAATTTTTACAATAAAATAGCTGTCAGATAATCATATATTGGAGCACTCTATTTTATTATAATAAATTAATTTGTTTTTTCTATAGACATACTTTTTAATACTTATTTTAGTTGTCAATTAATTTTGGAGCCAACAAATTTGGAATGAGAAATATGCAAGGGTAGGAGCATTCACATTTATTCTGATCTCTTGAGGGTTGTAGACACAATGCTATGCTTTATAATTTCAAATTGAAGCTCAAGAAATCTTTTCTCTTAGCACTACCAGCATTGTAGATGTGCCTTTCTACTTTTTATGATGCTGTGCATAAATTCAAATAATTTCACAACTCTGTATCATCTTGTAGAACATCAGATGAAAGTGAGCAATGTGAAAGTCTCATTGCAATGCACAGTGTTTCTCAAGAAGGTGCAGAAAGTGGCTGTTCTTAGACAACAGGTATGTATAATTGTAAAAAGATTTGGCTTATACCTAAGCTATAAAAAAGAATAGCGTACATTATATTACCAACATGAAATTATTCCCATCACCTTGCTTCCTATCTTTTGTTAATAATCACTGAGCTTATAGAGTAGGCTGTACATGCCAGCTGATGGCCACAATTGCTACAATACAACTTCAGAGAATCTGTGGACATGTTTTGACATAAGTTTCTAAGGTTGTATTTATTTATTTGAAAGCATTTACCACTTAATATTTCAAAATCTGTATGTGGTATACAGTCTAAAAAACAAACACTGCATCAAAACATTACAACAAAATTATATGATTTTAATAATTTGATAACCATGAGAAAATACTTATTTATGTGCTAACTGCAGTTAACTAAGTTTCATAATCACACTGCCAAATAAGGTATAAGTGCAAGCATGTAATTAAAAGTACCTTCATTTCCTAAGAATTCATCCACTTCTTCCCTTTGTGTGCCAAAATGCTGAACAAACTGCTATGCAGACATATCCTTAGGATTATTTAATCTTCAGTAATATGATTAGCTAATATAGATTATAAAGTTTAGTCAAATATTCATGGATGGTAGTACTAATAATGCCTTTCACCATTTCTTCATAGTCCAAGATGGAATGATAGCGAAGAGACAATCTCCTGGAAAGTCCTTATGGAATCATGTTTGCAGTGCCTCTTCTGAATCTTTAAATGTTTCAGTTCTTTTGAAACTTAAAAATACACTCTCACTTTCTCAATTCCAATCTTGAATCGGTTTTATTAAAGAGCTACCTTCCTGCAGGAAATCCTGGTCCTTTTAAGAAACCAGCCTGCCTTATAGAACTCAGTTGGTGAAATTACTTGATACAATCAATGAAGTGAATGCTGTTATAGTGATTTTTTTAAACTTTCATATTTTGTTAAGTGCTAGGCAGTATTTTTACAAATACTTTTCTGTAAGTCTCTGTGGACCATAATTTTGTATAAACTTTCATGGAAAAAGTAAAATACAACAGTTACCTGTAATAGGTATGTATTATCATTGTATGATGAGAAAGCTCTACTTGAATAACAACAAAAGAGCAGAAAACTATTTTAATTTATTGAATCACTTCATTATTTTAGAAGCTATTATGGCTATTCAACAATACGTAATATACTCTCTTATGCATATGAGAGACCTTGAAATAGTTTGGGTACCTTGTGTTTTAAATATCTGTGCCCTAATAAATTCAAGATTTTGAAGAACTCTTTATGTAAAAAGGTAAAATTTGTACAAACACGAGCTGCAAAAAGTAATCTAAAGAATTTTAATTCAATACCAGTTGCTACGACACTTTAAAAATGTGTCAAACCAAATACACAAACTGAAAAGAATAGAATGTTCTGGATTCAAGTACTAATAGTGGGAAAAGGAAAAAAAGTTTCTAAACTTGCATACATGGAATGTGGCTGAACTATGATTCTCCCTTTTTTTAAAAAAAAAAACCCATGACCAGTGGGAAAGAGGGCTGCTTAACTTCTTTTCCCTTTCTTGTTACTTATTTTCTCAAAAATACCTTGCTTCCAGAAGATGCTTTCCCACCTAAGGAGGAAAAGACACAGGATCTGATTAAACAAAAACCAAAAGGAGTTATCATAGAACTGCCTGCCACATGTAATTGTGGACTAGAGAATTATACTTCAAGTACTTTGGAGCATTTGATGCAAGGTTTTCTTCCTCAAACAAAAGTCCCCTGGCTACATAACAGATGAGTTTTGAAATATGGGATATTTAAAAGTTGATTGTAATGGGAGGAGACTCTTTGGAACAGGGAAAGGACGAAATACAACTATTTATGAAACAATTGTCTGCTTGCTCCTAAAGAGGCTTTTCTGGAATAACAAGTTTGATTTGTTGAAAATGGAAACTCATCATACACCATCACGTAGGGATAAATTGCAGGAGTGGATAAGGTTCTATCTGTAAATAATGGGTGGTATTCAATGCTAGTCCTACTCAGAGTAGACCTATTAAATTAATGGATATGACTAACAAGTTTATTAATTTCAGTGGGTCTGCTCTGAAGAGGACTTCACTGAATACACCCCAATATGCTGCTATGCTGTATGTTTTTTAAAGTTTAAATAATCCTATACTATTGGCAATGATTTTGAGTTCTCTTACAGGGAATTCTAATACATAGGAACAATGCATATCCATATCTTTCGGTAAGGGAAAAGACAGAGGATTTAAATTGTGGGAAAAGGTTGGTTCTAGAGATTTGCTAGTAGAAGAGGTTCTGTTAGTACTGCTGTGAGCTATTGTACAAAAGCTAGCTGAAGATACTGCGTGAACTTTAAATGGAAGCATACCTGGATTTCAGTTCTTATCATCCAAGGAACCTGTACTAAGTCAGGAAAAAGCTATTCAGATCTCTGAAAAGGCGTAGAAGGCGACTTCTAGATCCTACCTTTACACTGCAATCCTATACATATTTGCTTAGGGAATATATAAAATGATGGTGCTAAAACGATACAGTGCAACCCAGTAAATCTTTTCAGAATCACCAAGCAATGACATTTCATGTATTAATTTAACACTATTGGTTTAAAACACACACACACAATGGGGAGTATCAAATATTAGTCATATATCAGAGTGGACCCACTGAAATTAATAGATATAGCTAACGGAGGTTCATTAATTTTCATGGGTCTATTTAATAACTTTGTTGGATAAAACCTAATGTTTCAAAGTTAAGAAACTAGAAAGTGAATATTATGAGCCTTATCATGTATTGCACTGAAAATGGCATGCTCAAAATAACATCTTGTGGTTCAAATCTTCCATATGTTTCTACTCTAAATGGCACTGTGAACTTCAAATTCTACTCTTAGACTACATTGGAGAATAGCTTGGATCCTGAGTTGCCCTTCCACAAAAGCAAGGGACACTTGCTGGTGGGAGCAGGTTTTCACAATTCACCCTGTATGCCCAGTGTCAGTTCCCATGTTGGTGCAAATGATCTACCAACAAGTGCAGATTTGAAGGAGATATTCATGAAAATTGCTCCTCTTTTACAGGCAGGAACATCCCCTGAGCAGAATACTAGTGGAAAGTTAACATCTAAGCCAATATCTTTGTAGGAGAAATTACTTTAGGCTGTTAATGCCCATGCATATAGGACAATAACAAAACTTTACAACTGTGTCAATTCACCAAGATCCTTGACTGAATTTTTTTTGTGCACTAAGTAAACTATTTTTCAGAATCATAGTATATATTTCTACTTATGACTGGTAACCATAGAGCATACATAACTTTCCAAGCTTTTTGTGCACAGTGAATGTACAACACTACTACTCCCATTGTATGTGGGTAGCTCTCAGTCAGTGTTAAACCATTGAGAGAATTGTAAGCAGTTGGATATCCATTTGATTTCTGACCTCCAACTGACTTGACATTGGATAAAGTTCTGACCATTGGCAGGAGCAAGATTTATGTCCAATAAGATGACTAAGTTGCTTTAGGAAGGTGAATTTGCTTGAAAAGATTCTGGCCTTAAGCCTCTCTGGAACTGAAAAACTGAAGCTATTAATGCATCAGACAGTAGAGAAAGTAAACAGAAATAATGATTTGCTCATTCACATTCTACTTTTTGGTTGAGAGCGTCAGTCAAACTTGGTTAGTAAAAGCTGACCACTAAATTATGTTTTCATAGCTACTGATGCAGTAAATTTGGTGGTATATACAGTAATGACTCTCCTGTGACTGATTCTGCTTTCAGATAAGTGAGTTGTGATATTTATGGCAGGGTGAACAAGTGCAATTTCTACATTCATGGCAAGAAATCTAGTATTCACCTATAACTATTGGCAGGAAGCTGTCCTTACCTTTCCCCCACATAACCTGGCTTTAAACACCATGATGAGAGAATATTTCTTTTTTTAAAACAATACATCATAATAATAGGATGAATACACTTGTAATACACCCTTTATTTTGCTCCACATTTCCTATATGTCCAGTTATACTGCTAAACCATACGTGTTTAGTTTGTCCTGTCTGGGCCTGGCATCCTCTCATTACATTGTTTAAATGTGCTCAGTAAAGCTAGTGTGTAAACAAAATATTAAGATTTTGGATTATTTTTCTTACTGTTATTTAGCACTTTGGAGTACATTATAAAGTAAAATCTCAGGGGGAAACACTAATTTTTAAGGTTTTAAAATGTACCTGTTACAGTACATTGCATGCACATTATATACAGTATGACATTGGACCTGCATTTAATAAAATGTGATAAGATTTTTTCTACACAAAATTGTGTTTTTCCCCCCAAAGCAATAATAATGATGTCTACAGTCTTACTTCTAGGACAAATGTTTAATCTCAACATGCAGTCGTCTATTTTATATTCTGTTTAGTATCTCATCAGGATCAACTTATTGTGTATAGCAATTGTGTGACTGTACCTTCACTCTGGAAAAGCAGTAATTTATCATTTTATGTTTTCATACAAGTATCTTTTATTCTTAATTACCTCTGGATCCAATCCAATATGTTCAAGACTGAAACTAATACGCAGCACCTCTCAGTGGCACATTGGGATCATTTTTAATTATTTAACTTGTATACAGAGGTAAAGTAACTTTGTAAAATGCCATATAGATTTTATAGAAGAGTAAGGAACTCAAAATGTTTTGTGGGCCACCTTTTTAGGTTGAAGCCCATCTCAAGTATTTAATATTGGTCTTTCCCTAGGTTAAAAAAGATCAAAGTGTAGAAAAAATAGACTGCCAAACGAGATGCTGGGCATTAGATTTGGAGTCTTGTCCTGAACATAATGGCTGTGCTGTGTTGCTTCAGAAATCTGCTTCTCCTAACTGTACCTGTAATTTGGTTGGGAGTATATGTATTTATTACAGGTACTTTTATATTTCCTACAGTGTTTACATGTTAATGTTGACTGGATATCTGATAATGTACTCCCTTGATGATTTACTCGTTTCCCATTATTCCTGCAGAAAAAGCTTCCTAATCAGCTGTTTCATCTATATTATTTGCCTGTTCCTTTCTGCTTTGTTTTATTCATGATATGGTTGCCCCTGGAGAGTGTCCCTAGAATATGACCTTGGTTGCAATACAAGCCTCTATCTCTGGGTTTGCATTTTTGATTAAGGTGGTTGACTTCCCCCAAGGCTGGAACTTCGGAAGGTGTTGCAATTAACATTAGTAACAGCACCTGAGACAAGAGCAAAAACTCCACTATAAGTAGATGTCTGTCTGTGGAGAGATTTGGAAGATAACAGTTAGAAGGAACATCTGTCTCCTGCATTTTCTAAGGCATAGGAATAGCTCACATTGGTCTTTAGCTTTGTGCTAAATTGACATAGAACTAGCAGAAATTACAGAAAACAATGAGGATTACTCTTTTTTAATGACCCCAATAAGTAATCATAAAATACAAGTATCACTTTAAAGAAATGGACAAGTCAATCAAAAGCAAGGTGGGGACTCTAAAACTAGGCAACATGTTTATCCAATTAATGTAAGTTTACTTTCTACATTTGTATATATAGTGCTGTGGGGGGGAATCTGATGAAACAGTTCTATTGGCACAAGGGCTTTTAGCTGCACAATGGAACTTCCCCACTCTCTTCTCACCCCCCCCCGAAATCTGTTCCAAGGTTTTCTCCAATCCTCCAGAGCTGATTTACAAAGGGCACGGGGAGAAGAGAGGGTGGGGAAGTTCCACTGCACAGCTAAAAGTCTTTGTGCTCACGAAACTGTTTAGCTAGATACTGCCCATCACCTGTGGCAAAACTGCTCTGCCTCCCTGTGTGCAGAAGGAAATGTGGCTGTAACATAATGGTAGCTCTTGAATCACCTTGTTTAGTTAATGACCAATAGTTACTGATTTCTGATTTTAAATTTTTACATGGTTTTATCGTGTATTTATATATGTTGTAAACTGCTTTCATTTTTTTTAATGAATGAATAGTGGCATATCAATATTTTTATAAATAAAAATAAATATTTGAGAGAGTGCAGCATTTGTATGCTGTTTGGCCATGCAAAGCAAAATCAGATCACAGCCTCCTTGAACAGTGGACTACTTTGTCTACCTAGGTAGTTGAAGTCTGCATACTGGTATGTTTGAATAGTTTTATTGCTGAGAAACAATTTGGGAAATCTTTTTCAGCAGAAAGTTGCTATGTTCCTCTGCTCAAGGGATATTTAAGATAGCAAACCTGAAGTAAGGTGTCGCACTTAAAGCCTGCAATCCAATACATGCTTACCTGGGAGTAAGTCCCACTAGACCCAATGGCGCTTACTTTTGAGTAGACATTTATTTATTTATTTATTTATTTTATTCAGCTTATATCCCGCCCGACTAGCAAACAGCTCTCTGGGCGGCGAACATAGAAACATGTACAAACATGTGCATTGGATTGCACTGTAAATTGCAGAGATAATGAAATGAGAGAGAGATTCTAATATTTCATGGATTAGTGTTTTTGGTTTGAACAGTGTAGATGCTTCTTGACAATGCCTTTTAAAAAAATGAGTAATCTCAAATCTATGCAGCAGTTTTCATGCCAGTTAAAGTCTAGATGCACATTTATGGACCTGAATAATTACTTGCTGTTCACTGCTAACCATGACAAATATTTTGAAACAGGATCAATGTGCCTAATGTGTACCTTAGAGCTGAGAAAATCTGTTTAAAAAACTAGGGCACACAACATAATGGCTAAATCCTCTATTTGCTGCATGCTCCTGGAGTCAGCTCATACTTTACATGGCGCAAATGTTGGCTACATGTGCACAATGAACTTCCTTGTGAACCTGGTATAATATGAATGGAAGAGACTCATTATTATTTATCTAACACCACTATAGTGCATGGTGTTTTACAAAGTACAAAGTTACTGTTCCAAAGAGCTTTCGAAATTTGACAAATGGGAAACAATGGAAGAGATGAGAGGTGGATTCAGGGGGAGAAACATGATGTTTCAGTTGCATGTGCTTAGGCTTAGGGTCATATCCAGTACTGAATGTGTGGAGTTCCACTTGCACAACAGGACTCCCTCTGCTCTCTGCACACCCTCAAAATCTGCTCTAGAGAATCCTCCAATTGGGAGGGATTGCTCAGGAATTTGCAAGGGAGAGGAGGGGAACGTTCCATTGTACAAGGGGAAGTCTGCTGCACCAACACAACAGCAGCATTGGATATGAAATTTATAGCAGAGTATGGGGATTAGGGGATTGTGCTAAAGGCTACAAAGAGAAGGTGAGTTTTCAGGAGGGATTGAAAGAAAAGATGGCATCACACTAGCATTCTAGAGAAAAGTTGTAAGTAGGAATGGGGGAGAACCTTGATTCAGTTCACATTTAGAGGCAAACCTACCTATTCACATTTTTCCAAAATGATACAAAACCCAAAACTTGGCCGTTCTTCAAAATTTGCAATTCTCTGAATGTTTCCATGCAATTCTCCAGTTAAGTGACGTATATAAAAATGCATATATAGGAGTAAAGTATACAAAAATATTTTAGTGAAAACACAAAAATGCATTGTATTGGGGGAAATTGTTCTGCAAAAATGTTATTAGGTAAAACTGCATGCAGACATGTATATTAGGAGAAATTCACACTAGAATGCTGATTAATTTTCTTGAAACCTTTTAAAAATAATTTGCAAAGCGATATGTAACTGCAGAGAAGTGAACTTAAGATTGGAAAAATGATATGCTCCTAATGAAGATAAAACAAGGTTTTATACTGGACTTACGGAAAAACTATCAGAGTTTGCATATGATCATTGGTGTGTCATGGGTGATTGGAATGGGGTAATTTCACCAAAAATGGATAGACTTTCTGAGAAAAATATTAAAGAGACACAGGGCAAATTGCCGAAGATCTGTTTCGAATTGATGGAAAATTTAGAATTGGTGGATGCTTGGAGATATATAAATGACAATGCAAAGGAATTTACTTACTTTTCAGAAAGACATAAAACATTTTCGAGGATTGATATGATTTGGATGTCTAAAAATTTAGTGAAAGATATTTCCAAGTTGGATGTGTTACCAAAAACCTTTTCGGATCATAATCCAGTGATATTGACTTTAAAAAAAAAAATCTTGGATTTAGATGGAGACTAAATGAATCTTTATTACAGAATGATAAAATAGTGCAGGAATGTAAGAAGAAATTAAAAGAGTTTTTTTAACACAATTTACATAAAGGAACAGATGAAAATATTGTTTGGGATACAAGTAAAGCATTTATGAGGGGATATTTTATTAAACATAATTCTGAATTAAAAAAGAAGAAACAACAGAAAATGCAATTGATCTTGGAAGAAATAAAACAAAAAGAGGAAGAATTGAAAAAGAATCCAACTAAAGCTTCTACTGTAAATCAAATTAAAATGTTACAGAAACAAGTGTCAATGTTGACAGTTAGAGAAATTGAAAGGAAATTAAATTTTGCTAAACAAAGGACTTTTGAATTTGCAAATAAACCGGGGAAATTGCTAGCATATAAATTAAGAAAAGGACGACAAAAAAATCTTATTTTAAAGATACAAGAAGGAGATGAGATGTTGACAGACAATTTAAAAATCCAAAGGGTTTTCCATCAATATTATTCAACTTTGTACAAGTGTCAGGAAATTCCCTCTGAAAAAATAGAAGAGTATATATCCAAACAGAATTTGCCCAAAATTACAGATCTTCAGAGACAAGCTATTAATGGTCCTATTACGTCAAGAGAAATATCTGAGGCTATAAGTAAAATTAAATTAGGAAAGGCGCCAGGACCGGATGGACTATCAGCAATGTATTACAAATGCTTGGAGGAGGAACTTTTACTACCTTTACAGTATACAATGAATTCTATTTTACAAGAGGGGAAGATACCGGATAGTTGGAAAAATGCCAATATAACATTAATACCTAAAGAGGAGCAGGATTTAACTAAAACAAAAAATTATCGGCCAATATCTTTACTGAATAATGACTATAAAATTTTTACAATGATTTTGGCTGAAAGAATGAAAATAATATTGCAACAATTTATTCAGGAAGATCAAGCGGGGTTTTTACCTAAAAGACAATTACGTGATAACGTCAGGAATGTTTTGAATGTGTTGGAATATCTAGAACAACGAAATGACATACAAGCTGCTTTGATTTTCTTGGATGCTGAGAAAGCATTTGATAATTTGAATTGGAAATTTATGTTTAAGGTTCTAGAGCAAATGGACTTTGGAGATAATTTTATAAAATGGATCAGATCGATTTATACATCACAGAAGGCACAGATAATTGTCAATGGGGATTTAACGGACTCATGTGAAATACAAAAGGGTACAAGACAGGGATGTCCATTGTCCCCCCTTCTATTTATTCTGGTTTTAGAAGTGCTGCTTAGAGACATAAGGCAAGACAAAAGGATTTCGGGAATAAAGATAAAAAAAGAGGAATATAAATTGAGAGCATTTGCTGATGACTTGATAATTGTATTAGAAAATCCCTTGGAAGGAATCAAAGTATTGATGGATAAATTAGAAGAATTTGGACCATTAGCAGGATTTAAGATCAACAATCAAAAAAAAAGATGCTGGTGAAAAATTTAAGAGATCAAAAAGAGTTAATGGAGAAGATAGATTTTAAAATAGAAGAAAAGGTGAAATATTTAGGTATCATGACAAATAAAAATTCAAAGTTGTTTCATAATAATTATGAAAAACTATGGACAGAGATTAAGAAAGATTTGTTAAGATGAGATAAATTACAGTTGTCATTAATGGGTAGAATATCTGTAATAAAAATGAATGTATTGCCGAGAATGATGTTTCTATTTCAAACAATACCTGTCATATCCTCTGATCTACCTTTCAAACAATGGCAAAAAGATATTTCTAAATTTGTTTGGCATGGGAAAAAACCAAGAGTTAAATTTAAATTATTACAAGACGCCAAAGAAAGAGGAGGGCTGGGATTACCAAATTTGAGACTTTATTTTGCTGCTTGTTGCTTAGTCTGGATAAAGGAATGGATTCTATTGAGGAATAAAAGATTATTGGATTTGGAGGGTCACAACCTGAAGTGGGGATGGCATGGATATCTATGGTATGATAAAGTAAAAGTTAATGTGGATTTTAATAATCATTTTATAAGACGTCCTTTGTTGAATATATGGAATAAATACAAAAGGTTTTTTTCGAAAATACCACTATGTGTTTCAAGTCAAGAAGCATTTTATAGAAGAGAAATGGCTGGAAAAGAGAAATGGTTAACTTACCAAGAACTATTAGAAAATGTGCATGGTGAATATATAATGAAAGAGAGAGAACAACTAATAAAGGAAGGATATAGTTCACAATGGTTTGCCTATTTACAATTGTTAGAAAGATTTAAAACGGACAAGAAAATGTATGGGTTTGAAATAAATAAATCTGATTTTGAAATAGGTTTGTGTACAAATGATGAATGCATAATTGCAAAAATGTATAAATTTTTATTAAAAATGGACATGGAAGAAGAACAAGTAAAAGAGTGTATGGTTAAGTGGGCAAAAAAATTTGGTTATAATATACAAATGGATCAATGGGAAAATATGTGGAAAAAAGGTTTGAAATTTACATTATGCTATAATCTTAAAGAAATTTTTTATAAAATGATGTATCGTTGGTATATGACTCCAGAAAAGTTGTCAAAAATGTATAGTAATGTTTCTAATGTATGTTGGAAATGTAAACAACAAGAAGGATCTTTTTATCATATGTGGTGGTTGTGTAAACAGGCAAAATTATTTTGGACACAGATAGGTAGGATGATGCAAAAAATCTTAAAGATAAATATTCAGTCAAAACCAGATTTTTTTTTATTGGGTTTTATGGATAAACAAAAGGAAAAGAAATATGGAAGAATAATATTATATATGATCACGGCAGCAAGATTACTATATGCACAAAAGTGGAAAATGGAATCGATACCAACAATGGAAGAATGGCTATTGAAATTAATGGACTTAGTTGAGATGGACAAACTGACATGTCTTATTAGAGAAAAAACGACAGATACATTTCTTAAGGAATGGAAGCCTCTTTTGGACTTTTTATTGAAAGAAAAAAATGAAATGATGATAATGGGATTTGACGATTAATTAAGATAGACTTTGGAAAAAAGTGAATTTCGTATGTTCTAGGAGACAGGTTTGATATATATTATATACTTATAGCTGATCTGTAACAAATCGGAAGTCAAGTTTTTCTTTTTCTTTTATTTTTTTCTGTTGTATTGTTTTTGTTGTATTTGTATTTGTTTTTATAAAAATTTGAATAATAAAAAAATTATTATAAAAAAAAAGATTGGAAAAATGAGAAACAGAGAACCTAAAATTCACCTATTTGCCCATTCTTAGCTATGGGACAGCAATGGAGAAAGGGCTGTATCTTTTGAAATAGAGGACAAGACATCTGAAGGTGGGGGAATCAGAAGAGCAGAAATGCCCCAGATAGTCATTACTTCCTGGCATATTTCCATCATACTCAAATGAGCACATTTGACTCCATTGTGCTTTATGATGACCACAATGTCAAAGGCTTGTGTACATGCTGCAAATTCATCTACCACACGTAATGTGCATATCTGCTCTCCAGTCAATTGGAGTTAATGAATCTAACCATAGAAATCTGTGCAGTATTGCAACCACTTAATCTAGCATGGAGTTAACATTACATTTTGTTAGACTAATATTTCTTCAAATACTTCCCTCATTCAACTCTTACCATTGCCCATGTTAAGAACTCTACCATTAAATGTTTCAACCTACTGATGTTTAATTAACGCTGACTCTTACGCTGAATCTGTCAGGGTGAATGGTCTCAAATAATATGATGAGTTTATCAATTAGGTTCAGCAGTATGAATTGAAGATTAATTACCAGCCACCTGCCATTGCACTTAAGCATTCAACACTGGATGGGTTTTAATAGTCTATTTCATTGTATTAAGAAGCATTTTCTCCAATCCTTTATGATTTTGTAGGCATGAAAGCAGAATCCAGCTCACAGCTTGATACTGATATACTCTATTAATTTTAATCTGTCATAGTTTTGCTGTATATTTTAATTGTATTAAATTAACAGTACTCTTGCATTGCTGATCTGGGGGGGGGAATCCCTTCAAGGTCAAATGGGAAGATTTGTGTTTATGTAAGTTGCACCCTTCAAGGAGATAAGCAGAGATGTACCATAATTATATTACTATGGCTAAAAATAATTTCTGAAATGGCAATCATACTAGACAGTCATTCAAAGGCAACAGAGCTCTGTCATAGGATCTCATTTTGCAACATTCTAACTGATCCTATTTATTTATATTATTATTTATATATCTCCCAATAAGAAAGGTTCTCTAGGAAATTTACAAGTAAAAGTCACACTATGGTATTGATTCAAAGCAATGCAGTTTAGTGAGAGATTTTCCATTTATATTGGGGAAAATGTGGATGCACACAATTATGGTGTTTTGTCTCTTGGATGTTTATTATTTCATCAATATGTGATTGTGCCAATCTTTAGACCCATGGTTCAAAACCACATACATCAGGTATAGCATCTGTGGCTGCACAACCTTCCCCCTTGATGAAACTAGTCCTTACATTATTATTTACCAATGCAGGATACATTTGCATTTGTATAACACTCAATATTGAATTCTTGGCAAACTATTTGTACAAGGGGAGAAATGCAACATTTATTCGGATTTTCCATTCTGTAATGGAGACATGCATACAGAGAATAACATGTTAATCATGATGTCCTGTGAATGAAGCATTTTTTTCAAAACAAGGAAACAGCAGGATAGCTCTAGCAATTTTGAAGTAAATGCACAGGTCTCCTTGGGAACAATACTGGCCTCTTCTTATTTATTTATTTAATTGCATTTCTAAACCGCCCTATAGCTAACAGCTAACAGCTTCTTCATATCCTCCCACCTTTTGTCTATGCTCTGTGCTCCATTCCTTTTAATATAAACTTGAAACGATTTGGAACTGACTCTTAAAACAGTATTAGCTTTCACATGAAATTGTTTAATGTCATCTTTCATTAATTTTCATAGTGACTTCAGTTCAGAAAAGAATAAAGAAATGATTTAGTTCAGAACAAAAAGGACAAGGTAATTGATTGCGCGTTTTATGCTGAGATCATGCACACACACTCTCATATCCTGGTTATAATTGCATGTTTGGGATACTTATTTGCACTTGGCTTTTGTGCAAGCAGAACAGTGGATGCTACATGGTAGGTAGCCATGTGTTTGGGAGGGGGTTGATAGGCCAGCTGAAACAGGCCCTTCATCTGTCTCAGTCTCCTGGAATATGAGTATCTTTGGGCCAAGCTTTCTAAAAATGAGTTAGCTGATGACACTGGCAACTTGATTCAATATGGTGTCCAATTGTATCCAAACATAGACAGAAAACTGCTCCTTGATCTCAGGAACCATCATGCAAAATATTTTTATGATATCTTAAGGTGTCGAAATGCACAGTGAACAAATAAACAACTTTCCAAAATATGCAGTCGATAATCAGTTCTCAAAAAGGAATAATAGGCAAGTCATTCCAAAGCTTGTCTTTTCTATTTACAACACTCCCTGAGGGATGTGTGTGTTTAAAAGTGACAACATGCCAAGTTTAGCATAGTATAACACACTGTAACTCGTGCAGGACTAAGTTTACACCCTAGTATACTATTCTCTTTGCCGATACCAATATACTTATTTTGGGTTGTATTCACCTAACTCCTAAGAGTAGACCCACTGAAGTAATGGACCTAACTATGTCACGACCTAATTTCAGTAGATCTACTCTGAATAGGATTAGCACTGAAAACCACCCTTTGTGATGTAACTGTGCTTTGTGTTTTAAATTAAGAAGGAAAATATTCTCCAAGATCACATTTTTAAATATTTATCAATAGATATCAGTTAAATTTTGGCACATTTTTATAAACTTATTTGTGTTCTCCAAACTATCATTAAAATAAAAGCAGAGAGGAGAAGATTTGAGTAAGACACAGAGATACTAATTTGGATTTTCAATTCTGAGCTGTGAATGAACAGTATTGTTACTGATTAATCCTGCATAGAATGCAGTGATACATTGAGAGATGTAAAGGAAGAATTTAACTCTGTTAACTGGGAGTATTTGTTATCTGGTGAAATATGGCAAAGCAAGGTGTTTGGTTAAGAATACATTTTTGATACATTCCTAGCTTTTCCTGTTACTTTTAGGAAACTGCCTTTTTTCTTTT
Source organism: Rhineura floridana (assembly GCF_030035675.1). Lineage (NCBI taxonomy): Eukaryota > Metazoa > Chordata > Lepidosauria > Squamata > Rhineuridae > Rhineura > Rhineura floridana. The sequence goes on along the minus strand of NC_084481.1, from coordinate 74,191,975 downwards.
GATGCATTCAATATGAACATTCATTCATCCATTCATTTAGTGTTTGTATTTTATGAGTCAAGTCACCTCATAAGATAAATTCGCTTGTGTATGTAAAATATGTATAGGTTGGATCCAGAATTCTGTGAGTGGAATTCCACTTAGGGTACAGGATACTCTCAGCTCTTACAAATAAAAGGCAGCAGCCATTTTCCTCATGCCCCTCCCCAAAACCTGCTCAAAGGGATGGAAGATCTTCTTGATCAGCTTGGAAGGTGATAACATCCTAAAGGTTGAAAGAGTGTCAGACCAAATGAAGCCAGTAGTTGCAGGAAGAGTGTGTGTGTGTGTGCTGCCTAAAGTAGAGGCCAAATGGTATTCCCCAATGCTGTAGGGCCATACATTTTTTAAACAAAACACTCTTTGCACCATTTCAGCAATTCCTGCCTTCATCTATTTCACGGGCACTTCGATCAGCTGATTGATTATGCCTGCAAAACCCACTTTGCCACACACTTGACATCAGGTATAGGGCAGGTGGGCATGGCTTTAAAATTGTATTGTGGTTCAAAAGGGGGAGGTCTGCCAGGCCTAATTAATTCATGGGCTGATGGTTGCCCATCACTGGTGTAAAGAGATGGTGTCAGACACACCTCTGTGGGGAAAGAGTTCCACATTCTTGGGATCAATGCTGAGAAAACCCTCTCACAAGCCAGCACCACCCCAAAACTCTGAGACTGATGGAACCACCAGGAGGGCCACTGAACTTAACCATGGTCTGTAGGGAAGAGGTGTTCTTTCAGTTACAAGGTCCCACAGGGTTCCAGTTTTTCACCCATGCCTTTTCTCTATCTGTATACTCCCAATATAGCTAAGTTCTCTGAGGGGTTTACAGAGACCTATCTATATGAAGCTGCCAAGTGTGGTCATCAAGGGATTTTGGGTGAAGTATCACCAGTATTCCAGAGACACTTAGCCCTACTTCTCCACAGCATCTGAGTCAGTTGAGGTTGTTGAAGTGCTGGATTGGTGTCAACAGGCAGTATCCAACACCTGTGTGTTGTTAGCACAAGGATTTATGCTTGTGTAACAGAACCTCCTCTCCCCAAATGCTATTGGAGGTTGCTGATTCATAGGGTCACCATAAGTCGTAATCAACTGGAAGGCACACAACACACACACCAGAACTCCCTACCCCTTTCCTTCCCCATGTATGCCCAGTGCCCTCTCCAAATCTGTTCTGGAAGGTTGTGCAAACCCCCTGAACAGATTTAGGGGGCACACAGGGGCAGGAGCTGGGGGGAAAGTTCCATTGCACAAGCGTAAAACCATGTGCTAATGGAATGAGAGACTTAGTACTATGGATACAAGCCATTGTTTGGTAAAGGGCTAGATGGCAGCTAATAAACTTAGGGTGCAATCCAATACATGTCTACTCAGAAGTAATCTCCATTGGGTTCAATGGGACTTACTCCCAGGTAAGTGTGTATTCAGAGCTTGGAAGTAACTAGTTACAAATAGGGTTGCCAGATCCATGGTCTCAGACTGATCCTGTATCTTTAGGAGAAGAGAAAGTCAGCCAAGTGCAGATGTTCTTGCAACACTGTAATGAGAAAAACCACAAGGTGGAATTCTCCCTTCCCCCTGCACAACTTTTAAAGATACAGAAGATCTCTTGGAGGCTGGGCCTGGCAACCAAAAGGTCTTCTGTATCTTTAAAAGTTGTGGAGGGGGAAGGGACAGTTCCACCCTGTGGTTTTTCCCATTATAGGGTTGCAAGAACACCTGCACTTGGCTGACTTTCTTTTCTCCTAAAGATACAGGATCAGTCTCAGGCCATGAACCTGGCAACCATAGTTACAAATAATGAGTTACTTGTTGAACCCAATAAAGCTTACTTCTGAGTAGACACATATTGGATTGCAGCCTTAGTTTCCGTGTCCCCCCCATTTTAATTCTCCGATTGGTAGCCCAGCTACGTCCCTATGTGGACAGTGATGACCTCACCTCAGTCGTTCATGCTCTGGTAACTTCTAGATTGGACTACTGCAATGCGCTCTACGTTGGGCTGCCCTTGAAGATAGTTCGGAAACTACAGTTAGTCCAGAATGCAGCGGCCAGATTGTTGACGCAGACCAGAAGGTCCGCTCATATAACACCTGTTTTGGCCCGTCTGCACTGGCTTCCTATTTGTTTCCGGGCTAAATTCAAAGTGCTGGTTTTGACCTATAAAGCCTTACATGGCATGGGACCGCAATACCTGGTGGAGCACCTCTCCCAATATGAAACTACCCGTACACTGCGCTCAACATCTAAGGCCCTCCTCCGAGTACCATCCCATCAAGAAGCTCGGAGGATGGTGACTAGAAATAGGGCCTTTTCGGTTGTGGCTCCCGAACTGTGGAATGGCCTCCCCGATGAGGTGCGCCTGGCGCCGACGCTGCTATCTTTTCGGTGCCAGGTGAAAACCTTTTTATACTCCCAGGCATTTTAAAGTGTATTTTTACAGTATTTTATTACTATGTTGTATTCTGGATGTTGTTTGGTTCTCGTATTGTTTGTGTGTTTTTGTTTTTTGAGTTATTATATTTATTGTATTTATATATTGTGCCTGCTTTTACCTTTTATGTACACCGCCCAGACAGCCTTCGGGCTTAGGGCGGTATATAAATTAAATTAAATAAATAAATAAATAAATAAATTCTGACTTTTGTATCTTCACAACACCCTGTGAGGTAGCTTAACCTGAGAGTTAGGGATGAGCCCAAGGCAATAAATAAGCAATAATGAGGAGTAAAAATTTAAAATGTGCAAATGCTCATGCTCAGAGTATTTTTGTCGCTCTTTCTCAAGGCTTTGTGTGTGGGTTTTTATGTCTACTGTCTCATAAATTCTTTTTGCCTGAGAATGTCGTATTTCATACTATTACAGATGTTCTTTTTTTTAAAAAATTGCCAAACGTCTGTGGGGTTTTTTTTTAACTTGAGTTCTTTGCATGGTTCAGGGGTGGCATTTCAGGAGATCAGACTATAATGGACAGCTGTGGGGCAGGTAGAATTTAAATGGAGTAAGGCTTTTTTGTATGGAAATACAATTATGGGGACAGCTTCACCTGTTAACATTCTGTCTGTCAGACATCTTATTAATTGTGTGTACCCCCCTCCCCAGACTTATTTTTGATTTGTGAATGCCATGACCATTGTCATTCCCTCCCCCCATTTATCTTTGCAACAACCCTGTGAGGTAGCTTAGGCTGAGACAATATATGTACATAAGCGGTAGTTGGTAGTTGTAGTTGGTACAGCATTAATCAAGCATAGCCCCTGAAGTGTATTCTGGTAGAGTCCAGTCCTATATATGTCTACTCCAAATTAAGTCTCATTGAGTTAAATGGATAGGTGTACAGGATTGCAGATTAATTTTTACTTCTGAAAGGAACGCACTGTCAGACATAGAATTTAAGAGACATACTTTTCTGCATGTGTTTGAAATAGATAGGTAGGTTAGAAGGGAGTTGGGTCTTCAACATAGTGCCCTCCAGATTAGGGTTGCCAGGTTCATGGCCTGAGACTGATCCTGTATCTTTAGGAGAAGAAAAAGTCAGCCAAGTGCAGGTTGCCAGGCCTGGCCTCCAAGAGGTCTTCTGTATCTTTAAAAGTTGTGCAGGGGGAAGGGAGAATTCCACCTTGTGGTTTTTCTCATTACAGTGTTGCAAGAACACCTGCACTTGGCTGACTTTCTCTTCTCCTAAGGTACAGGATCAGTTTCAGGCCATGAACCTGGCAACCCTACTCCAGATGTTGTTGGACTACAACTCCCATCAGTCTCAGGTAACATAATGAAACTGAAGTTGGTTCCTAGTTCCCAGTTCCAAGTTCACAGCTACAGTAACTCCAAGCCAAAGTTAACATGTCTCTGAACCCCAAAATATATGTTAGGGTACTCCGTATCATATATCGCTGTGATCTGGGGACTCTTCCCATCAAGAATAACAACAAATTTATTCAATCAAAATGATCAGGCTTCTGAAATGCTCATAAATGCATAATGATGTCATAAAATCATAAAAATAAGTAACTGGGTGTGCCCACCCCACAGTGTGTTCTGGGCCAGGACAAGTCATACACCATACAGGGAAGGGGAGGGTGTTCTTTACAAGATGCCAGTGTGTCCCACCTGGCCCAGAGTTTTTCTGGGTGCAGGGCAGGGCAGGGATAAGGGCATCTATGAACAACCCAAAGTGACAAAAATATGCAGAAAACAATAAGAAACTGAGGGTGCACACCCAAAAATCTGCAGTGTGCCAGGCAGTAGTGTAGTGGCAAATTCAGAAGTGCAGAGTCCCTTCATGATAGTCTCAGCCACAGCCAGACCCCCCTCTCCCCTTATTTTGCTCCTGGGTTGAGAATGAGGTCCTTGTTAGTATTAGCTACTGACAAGAGTCTTCTCAGTGGGTGACCCACCTCTATTCACTCTGATTGGCTCCAATCAGCAGTAAAGGACTAGGAAGCATATTAGAAGACTCTTCTCAGTGTCTAACACACTCCCCTTTCATGCCGATAAGCTCATATGATGCTGGAGAAATAGGGATCCTGCTCCCAAAAAAGTAAGGGATACAGGACTCCCTGAGCCCCTGGACAACTACACCCCTGCTGCCAGGACAAATCATACATCCCACGAAGGGGGAGGATGGCCTCTACAAGACGCCAGTACTTCCCACCTGGTTAATCGTTTCTGCTGGGCACAGGGCACTCATAAGCTCATCTGTGCAGAACTCAAATAATGAAGAGTTCAGAACATGAAACATGAAACATTATTAACCTGAGCAAAGGAGAAAGTGTCCTCAACGAGATGCCACTGCATCCTGCCTGGAATGAATTTTCATTTCATGGACACACAAAACAGATATCTGCATCTATGCACAACAAGCAATGTAGAACGTATATAAGGAAATGAGGGTTCCCCCCCCCAAAACATGCTTTGGGCACTACAAGTCAACATCTATGCATGCAGGAGAGGGTTCCCACCCAGTTCAGAGCAGAGCTTGGAAGTAACTCGTTATTTTTAACGAGTTACTTTTAATTCGTTACAATTTTAAATAACAAGTGGGTAATTCCATTACATTTGGCAAGTAACGGAACAAATAGTAATTTCCCTACTTTTCAGCTTCAACTTTAACGTTTCCACGTTAGGTTGGATGTTACTTGGGGGCGGGAACAAGGGGAAGTCAGCTCCTGGCTGTGATTGGTTAACACAAGACATGTGCCTCACACTGATTGGACCTCTGCGCAGACTGTCTCTTCCCTCGTGATCTGTGTTAGGAGGCACGATAGAAGAGATGAATAGGCAGGGGGAGCCTGCTAGCGTCTGACTCTGAGAGGAAAAAATGGACGCCGGAGGAAAAAGCCAGGGCAAGGAAGGCAGAATGGCGAAGAGCTGTGGAGGTGAGTGACGATGATTTGTGTGTGTGTGTGCCCCGGTGTGTGTGTTTTCGGCTGGAGTCTCTGGTTTTTGGGGGGGGCTCCGGCTCTCTGGCTACCACCCCTTACTCTCTGGACTCTCCGCTTCAATTTTAAAAAAAAAGTTTCTAGGTGGTCTAATTCCCGAGATATACACCAAAACGTAAAACCCCCCTGCACAACTTTTTTTTAAACAGATCATGCTCTAGCTACAACTCCCATCAGCCCAATCCAGTGGCCATGCTGGCTGGGGCTGATGGGAGTTGTAGTTTAAAGTAACTTTTCAAAGCTCTGGCTGCAACCCCACCCTTTCATGATTGTGAGTAAAGTGCAGACTTGTGTTTGTGTTGTAAATCTCTCTCCCTCCAACCCTATTTTTAAAGAAATTAGGCAGGGTTTATCACAGTTTTTATTATGTAGGAAACTAATACTCATTTTTTTAAAAAATGAAAAGTTTATTTATTTATTATTATTATTTTATTTATATCCCACCCTTCCTCCCAGTAGGCGCCCAGGGCAGCAAACAAAAGCACTAAAAACACTTTAAGAATCATAAAAACAGACTTTAAAATATATTAAAACAAAACATCTTTAAAAACATTTTTAAAAGCTTTAAAAACATTTTTTTTAAGAAAAAATTTAAAAACATATTAAAAAGCAATTTCAACACAGACACAGACTGGGATAAGCTCTCAACTTAAAGGACTTGTTAAAAGAACAAGTTCCTTATCACTTGAGGCTGCAGTTTTCCCTGGTTGAGTAAGCCCCATTGAATACATTGGGACTTGCTTCTGAGTAAACAAACATAGGATTGCACTATAAATATCTTTACAGGTTATATAAATAAACATTTGATAGTCATGCTTATATAAATATTTTCATAGAATCATAGAATAGTAGAGTTGGAAGGGGCCCATAAGGCCATCAAGTCCAACCCCCTGCTCAATGCAGGAATCCAAATCAAAGCATTCCCGACAGATGGCTGTCCAGCTGCCTCTTGAATGCCTCCAGTGTCGGAGATCCCACTATCTCTCTAGTAATTAGTTCCATTGTTGTATGGCTCTAACAGTTAGGAAGCTTTTCCTGATGTCCAGTCGAAATCTGGCTTCTTGCAACTTGAGCCCATTATTCTGTGTCCTGCACTCTGGGATCATTGAGAAGAGATCCCGGCCCTCCTCTGTGTGGCAACCTTTCAAATACTTGAAGAGTGCTATCATATCTCCCCTCAGTCTTCTCTTCTCCAGGTTAAATATGCCCAGTTCCTTCAGTCTCTCCTCATAGGGCGTTGTTTCCAGTCCCCTGATCATCCTTGTTGCCCTCTTTTGAACCTGTTCCAGTTTGTCTGCATCCTTCTTGAAGTGCAGAGACCAGAACTGGACACAGCACTCAAGATGAGGCCTAACCAGTGCTGAATAGAGGGGAACTAATACTTCACATGATTTGGAAACTATACTTCTGTTAATGCAGCCTGATATAGCATTTGCCTTTTTTGCAGCCACATCACACTGTTGGCTCATATTCAGCTTGTGATCAACAACAATTCCAAGATCCTTCTTGCATGTCGTACTGCTGAGCCAAGTATCCCCCATCTTATAACTGTGCATTTGGTTTCTTTTTCCTAAGTGTAGAACTTTTACTTCCACCCAGTTTTGTCATGCTGTGTCCCTATAAGTATCCAATTGCATATTATGGTTGTACAATACTTCCTTTACATTTTAAGTATGCCTTGGGGTAGTCATGGTTCTCCATTGTTTTCATCCTGAGGGGCAGATAGGCTGAGAAATGGTGAGTAGCCCATGGTCACCCACTACACTTTATAGCTTATTTTCATTTTGAAAAATTAATTAAAACAATTTACATGCAGGCAAAATTTATTAAGCGGATTCACACAATATGTGTAAAGCACATCCAACTCGCATTTAAAGCGCATGACTTCCCCTAAAGAATTCTGGGAAGTGTCATTTCCCCCTCACAGTTATAGTTCTCACCACTCTTAACAAACTGCAGTTCCCATGATTCTGTGGTGGGATTCATGTGCTTCAAATGGGTGTTGAATGTGCTTTAAAGGAATGGTGTGGATCTGCCCTAGGTATGATGTTCATTCAAGAGTGAATTGAAAAGAACAATTTTAAAAGATACTTCTTACTCTTACTCATTTTTCAGACCTCTTTCTGAAGTAATGGGTCAAATCTGTAAAAACATTTGGAGCAGCCACATTAAAAGATAAGGGCAGGGTATTCCAGGCAGGGGGTTGCCAACCCTGCTTGGATATGGATGTCTTTGCAGAAGAACCCTAGTCAAGGTTTACCAACAGCGCAGTCCAAACTATATCTACTTAGAAGTCAGTCCTGTTGAGTTCTATGGGGCTTAATCCCTTAGTAAGTGTGTTTAGAATTGCAGCCTTCAGGAGCCTCCATCTTTACTCCCCAAAGCTCCCATCTAACATCTCCACAACACTAGGCTCCTTTGTCTCTGCTGTGGCCTTCTGGTGACTGCCCTAGCCTGAAGGCACTTAACCCTTCTTGCTGAAAGCAAGTAGGCCAGATTAAATGTTCCCTACCCAGGCTCATATATATAAAATATAAACGGCATTTTGTCAAAAGTATTCTTGTCTACATTTTATACCTCATCCTTGGTTTTCCAAGCTTGGCATGGAATGCTTCTCATACAGAATTAATTTGAAATGCTGCATATTTATTATCATAATCATCATATTCAAAATAAAAAATATATGTACCGCCTTCAAGTTGATTCCAACTTATGGTGACCCTATGAATAGGGTTTTCATGAGGCTGAGAGGCAGTGACTGGCCCAAGGTCACTCAGTGAGCTTCATGGCTATGTGGGGATTTGAACCCTAGTCTCATTTTGTTCTCACAACAACCCTGTGAGATAGTAGGTTATAGGATCCCTTTTAATTGTGCTATCGACCTGCTTACTTCCACTCTGACTGGGGGATCTTGCAGCATGGGGAAGAGATGGGGGCACATCACAGCTGAAGTTCACCCATGTTGCAGGTTTTGCTGCTGAGAGCAGCAGTCAGTTAGTGCGGCCACTTGAGTCACAGCTTGTTGATCCTGAGGAGGCAAAACTAGAAAGTGAGGTTCAGAAAGGAGGCGCTGTGCACGAGGAGGAGGAGGGCATGAAGCAGTGCCAGTTGCCCACAGCCACATCTGCAGAACAGCAAGTACCATGGTTTGGCTTTGAGAAAGCTTGTACATTTGTGAGCCAGAGTAGGAAAAATGTTGTTGTACGATGCAATTACTGCCTTCCAAGGATCAAAAATCTGAGATCAGCTGTTTCCCCCTCATCCAATGTGAAGAAACATTTTGAGGTAAGCCTTTGTCATGCTGGTCCTCAAAGAGTGTCCATTGTCTATTTATGTTTAAATTATGAAGTTCCTCTTCCATTTTTTGTTGGACTCATGCTTTGTTCTTCTTCCTCAGAGGGCACACCCTGAGAAGCTGAGAGCAATTGAAGAAGCAATAAAGGCAAGGAGACATGGCCTTCCTGAACCAATGCATGACACCCCTCCTCCCAAAATGCTGAAGCAGCAGCAGACAACCCTTGAGATGTGGGGATCTGGCAGGGATCTGCTTCTTCTGGCAGCCTGCCTACACCCTCGCTTCAAACTAGATCGGCTGGAATCGTGTCAGGCCACCACCCATACCAACAAGTAAGAACATTAGGGAAGCCCTTTGGGTGGATTACTCCAAGGGAAATGTTGTCTCAAGGGAGGCATCAGAGGGCTTAAGGTGGTAGGCAGGGGCTGGTTCCTTTTCTTCCTGGGGCTCCTCATCACAACCTTGGGTTGCTGCAGGTAATCCTTAAGGGTCTGCTGTGCTGCCCCATGAGTGTGGTGACTTGGTCACCTTCCTACCTTCCATGTCATCATCCACAGGCTCAGGCTGGACCCTGAACCAGGGGACATGACAAGCATCAGGAAATGAAGAGCAGATGATGGTTTCCTAACATATATGTGTTAACATATCCTCTCTCTTTCTTAGATACACAATGGAAGCCTTGTTGAAAGCTGAAATAAAGATGGGTGTACTTAATGAGGACAGTGATCAGTCTTCAGATAAAGACCAGGAAGGAGATGACTTAGAAGATGACTTCTTTAACTTTCTGCCCCAGGGCAAGAAGTCAGCAGTGGACACTGCTGTGGAGGAACTGGTGAGGTACCTGAGGTCTCCCAGCAGGGAAGTGTCATCACTCCATGGCTTTCCACGTGTGCTGCGGTGTTTTTTGCAGCACAACACAGGCATGCCTTCAAGCGCCGCAGTAGAACGCCTGTTCAGTACTGGTGGCAACGTAATGACTGTAAAAAGACATTCCTTGTCTGACATGCTCTTTGAGCATCTTGTTCTTTTGAGACATAACAGAAACATATTATAAAAGCATTTCAAGTGTAAAATTTGATTTCAAGAGTTGGGGTATCTTCATTGCTTGGGGGGATGTGAGATTCTGTTATGCCATTATGTTAATCTTATGGATAAAATTCTTTATTCTACTACCCCCTGTGTGTGTGTGTTTATTTTTAATATTGTTTTAGGCTTCTTAGATGTGCAGCAGCCAAGGCCAGCACCTTGTAGGAGTTTTTTTAAAAAAGTAACTGAAATGTAATTGTAGTGATTACTTTTGAGAAAAAGTAAAGCAATCAGTTACTTTCAGAGCAATTGTAATTGTAACGGTAATTACTACTTTTTTGGGCCAAGTAATTGTAACTGTAATTTATTACTTTTTAAAAGTAATCTTCCAAGCTCTGGTTCAGAGCTTGTTTTGTATGTATGGTACAGAAAAGGGCATATATGTATTAGAAAAATAGCGAATATGTAGAGGAAAGAAAATAAGAAACTGGCGTGCCCATCCTCAAAGATGATTTGGGGCACCACATATCATACTTCCAAGCATCTGGGAGAAAGTGTTCTATGAGATGCCATCCAAGCACACTTTAGAGTGTCATCTATGAAATTACATCTTCTTCAAGAAATCACTGTGTGGTGACCCTGCCAGAAGTCCTGTCACCAACATCAATGGCTTTAAAAAATAATAATAATTGAGCTATAACAAAGTAAGTAACAGGGAAGACCAATACATTTTTTTTAAAAATCCACATAGATTATAAGCACTGGCCGTAAGCACTGGCATAGCATAGAGGACACCCTATCATTTTCTGAGGTGTCTGATTTGTCTTGGCCCAGAGAAGATTTTGTGGTGAACACCCCCGGATATTTATTCTTTGCTTTGCTTTTTGTCTCTTTGGTTGTGCAAAGATGCCTTTATACATGCTCTGAATCCAACAGAAACTCTGGGTCAGGTGGGAAGCATTGCCATCTTGTAGAAGATATCTTCCCCTTTCCTTGGGTGTATGATTTGTCCTGGCCCAGAGCAGATTGTGGGGTGGGCACCCTCAGTTTCTTATTCTTTTCTGCATCTTTTTTCAATTTTGTTTGTGCATAGATGCCCTTATCCCTGCCCTGCACCCAGCAGAAGTTGTGGGCCAGGCAGGATGTACTGGCATCTCGTAGAGGACACCCTCCTCTTTCCTGGGGTGTATGATTTGTCCCGGCCCAGAGCAGATTTCGTTTGACATGCTCTTTGAGCATCCTGTTCTTTTGAGACATAACAGAAATATATTGTAAACTCAGCATTTCAAGTGTAACATTTGATTTCAAGTGAATTATATGTGTGTTGGGGTATCATCATTGCTTGGGGGTGGAGTGGGGGGATGTGAGATTTTGTTACGCCATTCTGTTAATCTTACAGATAATAAAAATCATTCTACTACCCTCTCTGTGTGTGTTATTTTTAATGTTGTTTTAGGCTACTTAGATGTGCAGCAGCCAAGGCCAGCACCTTGTAGGCATTTTTTAAAAAAAAGTAATTAAAATGTAATTGTAGTGATTACTTTGGAGGAAAAGTAATCAGTTACTTTCAGAGCTATTGTAATTGTAATGGTAATTGCTACTTTTTGGGCCATGTAACTGTAACTGTAATTTATTACTTTTTAAAAGTAATCTTCCAAACTCTGTGTGTATTGGAGTGCAGTGTGTATTGGATTAATCTCTCTTCTCACAAAGAGGTAGTGTGAATGGCTGGTTCTTGTAGTTGACAATATTCAGCCAGTTCCGAATGGCATTGCACTTCCCTAAAAGTGCTGGTTTAAATCTCGGGGTTCTCCTGGGTCTAGCACTGTCCTCTGAGGCCACAAAAGCCTCTTTGGCTTGGTGTGTCTTTTACCAGCTTTAGCTGGCTTGCCAACTGCAATTACTTTTAGACAGGGATCATCTTGCCACTGTTATTCATTCTCTAGGAACCTCCCAGTTGTGTCATGCAAGGGGCTACTTTTGAAGTTACTTTTTATTCAGATTACTTTCTCCACTGTTAAAAGAGGTTAACAAGTTGCCTATTCAATTCTAGGTGGGCGCTTAAGTTCAAAGCTCTAAGTCAGAAGTGGGGAACCTGTGGCCCTCCAGATGTTGCCCCAACCATTATCCATGCTCACTGAGGTTGATGGCAGTTGGAGCCCAACATCATTTGGAAGGCCACAGGTTTCCTACCCCTGTTCTAAATGGCTTAGTACGAAAGCAACTTTGTTGCTTATAGCGAAGAGCAAGAGGAGGATATTCCATTTACAAAAATCAACAGAAATGGCAGCTGAATCTAACACTGGTGATGGGACAGCTTCCTTCACCACACCTGAGAACAGCAGGCTAACTTAGGGAGCAGAGGGAAGGTTACAGAGCACATCTAGCAATAGCCTCCAATACCTCATAGTTGCTCTCTGTCTTCCAGCATCTGCCATCTGCACTACTTTACCTCACTCTGCCTAATGGTAGAGCCGGCCTTACACAAGTACCTGCAGGAACACTGACTCCTATACCGATGTATCTGTATTCTAAGATCATCTCTAAGTGTTCTCTCCATCCAAGTTGTATAGATGTCAATGAATGAATGGGTGCTTCCATTATGGAATGCTGTCTCCAAGAAGGCTTGTCTGGTCCCAGCAATATTATATTTTAGGCACCAGACAACGCCAGTTTTATTCACCCAGGAATTTTGAGTTCTGCTCTTTTAGAAAAGGAGGAGGAGGAAGAGAAGGATCTGTTATTGGTATGGTTTAGTGTGTTGTATTTTAATCTTGTGCTTTTATATTGAGGTAAAATTGCCATGGAATCCATTTTAATGAAGGGTGCTGGTATATAAATATTTTAAATGAAATTTTAAGATGTGACTGCTATAGATTTTTATCCCAGTAATGCTGTATTTGTGTTTGGTTTTAGTATGTGTTAAATTTGATTGAATGTAAGGTTATATTGTTAGTTTTATGCTTTGTAAGCTGCCATGTGGAGTTTTTAGCATCATGATGGCAGGATATAGACTGAAAACTGAAAATCTACATAAGTCAAAGACTGAAGCTGAAACGTAATACAATTAACGTATGACTGATTAATCAATGTTTTCTCTTATTTTTGATCATAATGTTTGTGTCTGAATTTGTTTCTCAGAATCCCAGGAGGGGGGAGCTACCTGTTAAAACAGATTACCAGTCCTAGATTTGATAGCTATTCCTTTTGTCATCTATAATTAATTTTCCAGTTTGATTTTATGGTTACCCATTCCTCCTTTTGGGAAGCTACAAAAATATTTCTAGTTGATTAGCTTGTCTTGAACTCAAAACACCTGAGGCAACCTGTCAACAGTAGGAGCTAATGGAAAAGATATAGACACAAGTGAGAGATTGAATTTGCACTAAATTCAAAGCCAAAAAGGTAGAGGTTTTTAATTCCTCATGTCCTTTCTTCTTCTCCCCCCCCCTTGTTTCATGTCAACTTAATTTTCTCTTGATTTGGCCAGCAGAGGGGGCTGCTGTAATATATATCTGCTATTGCAGTCTGCCATCCAAAATGACATTAGCCATACAAAAGAGCATGAGTCATCTGTCCCCCTGACCTTGGTTCTAGAGTTAATCAGCACAGTGGGCTGACCTTTGGGCATAAATCTGAATGTTCAGTGTGATTTTAAATTATTTGTTAAAAGTCCTTAGCAGATTGCAGACCCATTCCAAAGGTCTCAGCAACAGAGGCGTATGTCAAAACACACACGTAGCCTAGGACAGAACTGAGGAAAGGGTGATACAGCTGTGTTTCTGCAGTTTATTGAGGTTGAAATTGTTAATTTCACATTAATTGTGGCCTTGGTGAAGCTTTTCAAAAGGGCAAGGGACAAAAATGAGCTGTTGCCTATTTGACTGCAATTTTCCCAGATGCCTTTCTGAGGAGCATCAGCTTTTTTTTATTACTGATTCTTCAGCAGTACTTTTCTACTTTTCAGAGGACAGCCCTCTATCGAAAGGGCTATCTGGCCCAAACCACTTTAAAGGTTAAACCGTAAGAAGGGGCTTGAAGTTGCCCACTAGCAATCATCACCTGGATAGCAGCCTGGGCAAGGACACAAGTCACCTGGTTACAGCCTTCACCAAATGTATTCAACTTCTATTTAAATTCTAGTAATGATTCCTGAACTTGCATCTATGCACACAAATTAGCATATGCACATTTTATGCAGGTGTCTATCATCCGTTTTTTGATCATGCATTTCCTCTTTTCAACCAATACAAAAGTGGCCACTTGCAGAGGAGGGGGAAGTTGTATCTTTAGTGAGGCTTGTGAGCCACATTGTTCCTTTTAGACACATAACTGCTGTCCTGCAGTATGTCTCAAGCCCAGGAAAGCTCCAGCTTTTAAAAGTAGCTAATGGGCAATAAGACTGTCCTTCTTTCTCCCTGCCCCACTGCAACACTCTGCAGGCCTGCATAGTCTTTCCATTTTAATGAACATATTGCTTTTTAAAAAAATTATTCCTACTACTTCGCAACCTGTGCACTCCTCTACTTCAGTGCCAGAGCACGTCTTTAAAAGCTGTAAACAGATGCAGGTACCCTGCAGCAAGGCTATGTGAGATGCGACTGGTACTGGATATGATCTAACTTAATTATTGTGCAAAGGCAGGAGTGCAAGAAGGGGGGGAGGGATGGAAGCTGGAAATGCCCTAAATGGACATGATTGATGATGTCAGATGAATGGGTTGTGCATTAGCATCTATTCACAGATTCGTATAATCACGAAAGAGAAGTAATCTGTTGCATCACTCACATCATGGACAGTTTGGATTCTTTCAACAGTGATGCTTCTCATTTTGGTAAACACTGATGATTTCGTACCTTCGTTATGCTTCACATCTTTATCTCCTTCCTGCAGTAGCATATACTGGGTTGTAACCACATTTTACTCAAAGCAGACCTAATGAAGTTAAAGGAGCTACGTGAGGCTGCAATCCTAACTCTGGATGGGTGGTGGTGGCAAAGCCAACACTGCATCCACAGCCCCCCTCCACTCACACTAGGTCGGGTGGAAGACTGGGGGTGGGGTCAGTAAAAAAATGTCCCTTTGCTGCACCAGCTCCCAGGATGGCACAGTGCAGGGGCCTGGATGTGGCCCACTGCCATCACATGACAGCAGCAGAGCCAGCTCAAGATCTAGCAGACTCTGTGCTGGCTCCACACCCTTTGCAAAAGCCCTGTTCTGGAGTCTCCACTGGCCACCACAGGCGAGGATACCACTGGCAGTAGCTTTTGCCTACCTGCTGTTTGGGTGGGGGCTCCTCGTCAGTAGGGTTTCTTCCACCAGTGGCGGCGTTCCTACACCAGTGGAGGCTGGCGAAGCAAGGCAGGGCTGAGCAGGTGACATCTCTGCTCCATCCAAGCTCCCTCCAGTGAGGCAGATTGGGGCTTGGATTACTCTGCCAGTATGTCCATTAATTTCAATGGATTTGCTGAGCTCTGACTATCACTGGGTGCAACCCACTGTCTATTTTGCAGCTCTCCTCATTTTAAAAACTAGGGCTGCTGTTCTGCCTCTGAGAAGCCAGGTGTGACGACCTTCCCTGGTTCTCCCTGTCAGGTTCCCACCTGCTTGTGGCTACTGCCTTTCACTAGGCACCACCAGGGACACCACCAGTCAGGACCGTCCTTTATATGGTTTCTCACTCCGCTCTAGCACAGATCTCACTAGATCCCACTGCTAGGCAGCACCACCAGTCACGTCCTGTAACCAATACTCCCAGAGACTTTGCCTGAGTCTCTCTCTAGCTGGTTACTTTTGTGACTACGTGCTTATGCTGTTCCCAACCCCCTTGTATCTTTATATATAAAGCATAGAACTCTGGGTTGCTCTGGATACTTGACTTGTTACAATTTCTCCCTTCACCGCTGCCACCATTAGATACTGCTTCTGTTCAGCCTTGGTAATTACCTTACCCTCCCTTCTGGTCTGTATATTTCCCAGCCAAGGATCAGGCCTTTGGTAAACCAAATAAGTATTTATTTACCAATAACAGGAAATAACAAGATTACTTTAGGAATGTTTCACGAGCGTATGGTTTCATATATGGTTACTCTTTATGTTTCTGTTCATATATATCCTCTTTAAATATCAGCCAAATCCAATCCAAACTTCCCTCAGAACTCTGCCAACCAACTCATCAACCTCTCTCCCACCGACTCTCCAACTCTCTCCTCTCATCACTCACAAACCTCCATTTATACCTTCAGCCAACCAGCCACTCAGCCAATCATCATCCAGCACACTTCAACTTCTCACCCATGTACTCCCCCTTTCTCTCTCAGTCAATTACCATACATCACCCAATAGACCCGCACTTACCATATTTACAGATGCTAACTTACAGGAACATCACACCAGGCTTCTGGGTTCTGTTTGCAACAAGCACATATGGTGTTCACAGCAATGTTTCTCATTGGAAGTTTTACTTCCCAATTTTTTTTTTAATTCAGCATGCATGGGAAAATTACCCAGAAGACAGCCTGGTTAATTTTTAGCAAGACCTTAATTATAGAAGAATGCAGCATTTATATTGATTGAAATAATTGTTACAACACCCTTAGAACAATTTTAAGCTACCATAATCAATTTAGAGTGATCATTTTGTTTTCTTCTAAAAGAAGCTTTTAAGTAACTTTAACAATAAAAGGAAAGAATAGCCAGAGAGGAGTAACTAGAAATTCCCTTTTTCACCATTGTAGTGTCAGTGGATAGCAATTTTCCTGTGACATGATAGCACTTCCATCAATGCTGATTAATTACTTGATAGGGGAGAGGTGTTGTTTGGGAGCCTAATGATGCTGCATCATTTGCTATGCATATTTTTCTTAATTACTATAATCAAAGTGTTACAAGTGAAGAGTATAACCCACTGTTATATGGAACAAATGTTTTAAAAATTGTTTACACAGCATAAGGGAAACATCAGTAACTTGACAACGTACTAGGAGCTCTCTCTGAAAAGGAATACCAAACATTCGTCCAATGAAAGTTCAGGTGTGTATTTTTTTTCTAAAAGCACAAAATAAAAATTCTTTTCATCTCTCAATATCTTCCAGATTAGTGTTTCCAATATCATTCCAATCTTCAAAAATCAACCCATCTGAAATAAAGATGGTTGTACCAGTTCCATTTTCATTTTGTTTTTACTCTAATGCAGGTATGAGAAACTTTTGGCGCTCTACATAATGCTGAACTACAGTTCCCTTCACCCTGGCAATTGGCCATGATTGTTGGGGCTGATGGGAGTTGTAGTTCAGCAATATCTGGAGGGCCAAAGGTTCCCCTCACCTGCCATTATGGCTGTGTTGTACAACCAAATTCTTTAGTACGGCATCCTGCTTGAATATTGTTCAGAGTACTCGGTAATTTTGCAACTATTTCTAACCTACCGTTTCAGAACTGCTGCTCTGGGGATATTGCAGTACACCAGTGTTTCTGTGCGCCAGGGTTTCATGAAAGTTATTGTTTCATACATCTTTTTTTATGCTATATCTCGTGCATCAGACATAACAGGTGATGGAAAGTCAGGCTCATAAGAATGGCCACTTGATATTTGGCCTGAATTGCCATCTTTGTTTCCAACAATGTGTAGTAGGTCAAAATATGTAGCAGCAGTAGTACAACATTATACAGGGCTTTTCTGTGTGTACTCCTATCAATCTTTGTGTACAAAAACAAAACACCCACAAAAGAATTTATCTTGTTTACATGTGCACACCCACACCGCATGCAATATGAGCATAGATAATTTTATTTATCCTTTGTTATCATTAGGAAATAGAACTATGTTGCAAAATGGCTGGACAAATCCTATTATCCAAGCAGGTCAGAGTCATTCACAGCTTCAGAGACACACACTTATAGGCTTGGTTGCAAAGGTTCCCAACTGAGCAGAAACACACTTCTGCTCATCCAAGGAGAACCTAGTTGTTGCTGATTCCTCCTTTCTGCTGCGGCTTCTTGGATTACAATATCCCATACTGTTCTGGAGGGTCCCCAACCTTGATGAGCAGATGTGATGGGGTGCAGAGCACTGGAGCAAGAGAACGGGAGTGAAAAAGCCACATTCAGTGAGCGAAGCTCCACTTACAGAAGTCAGGATCCAAGCCATAGTTTAGTATGGTATATATAATAACCATTCTGGGGGGCAGGGAGAACAATGAGAATTTGTCTGGTGTCCTTGGCATGATGGTAACAGGAAACTTTCACCTAGGAAAGGGGCCTCCTCATCTCTGCTGGGTACGTGTGTTCTGGACACCTAGTTCAGGGATGGGGAAGCTGTTGCTCTTCACATGTTGTTGGACTCCAACTCCTATCAGTCCCAACCAGCTTGTTCAATGGATGATTCGGCTTGCAGTTCAGCAATATCAAGAGGGCCCTAGGTTTCCCTTTCATCAGTTCTAGTTGATGGTACAGTGTAGAAGAGCACACAGACTTTTTGTGAGGCTATATGCTAAGGTCACATCCACACCATGCATTGAAAGCACATGCCTTTCTTCAAAGAATCCTGGCAACTGTAGTTTATCCCTCACAGAGCTACAATTCCAAGCACCCTTAGTAAGCTACAGTTCCCAGGATTCTTTGAAACAAGCTGTGTGCTTTAAATGTCTGATAAATGTGCTTTATATGTACCATATAGGCAAGACTGTTGACTGTCAAAGAACCTCTCTCACTGGGAGAATGCAGTGTGCATGTTACTGTGACCACCTCTTAGTTTCGCAGATAATCCAGAACTGCCATTTATCAGCAAATCCATGAGTAATAATGCCATACCCCTGTCTTTGCTAGAAGGACCTAATTTCCAATCCTCACACCAACAAAATCCATTGGCCAGAGATAGAGTAGCTGTGGGGAGCTTCCCCCCCTCCCGCCGCCAGAAAGATCACTTGGCTCCAACTGCCCTTGGACTGCTGACGTAAGGGAAAAGGAAGCACACCCTGGTCTCGCAACTGACCAGGGACTAAGGAATGCTGGGGTGTGTGTGAATGCTTAATTAAAGCAGGGAGGCTCACTTGTCTTGATCTAATTATATTGCTAAGATTATAGGGTTTTTCACATGTTACATGCAACGACTAAAGGGTCTGTGTATGAAATAGTTGAGTAGTACAAATTAATAAGTGTACATTTCCATACAAACACTTATGCATGCCTAGTAGTAATGGCTTTCACTTCAGTGTAAATTTGTGAACAAGCCTAAAAAGGTCTTCAAGAGTTGGTGCTTGAATTTGCTCGCGTTCCTCTTCCTTCCTTGTTCCTTTTCCATTTTATATCCTGTATATTAGACTGTGAGCCTGTGGCCAAAGACTGTGATTTTTTCAGCCCTTAGCACATGTTAGGTATTTTAAGAGTGGTGATGGTGGTGGCGATGATTTAGCCAAAGGTCAGTCCAATCTATTGGATAAGATTATAGCTTTTATGTTTACTTCAGCCATTTTAAGGCTCAAAAGCCCCATCCAATTACAAATACGCCAATCCTACACTGATGATGGATTTTTGCCTGGCTGACACAACTGAAGACGGTCTTGTTGAGCCAAATTTCACTGGGTTTCCTAATGCAGGAAGGAGGCCACTTTATCAGAGAGGAAAGGAATCGGTTTGAGATCGACATGTGAAAAGCACAGGTGGAAAGCTATTCATTATTATGCTCTCAGAGGATGTTAATGAAGCTTGAAGATGGCTTTCTGGCCAAGCTGCCTTCAGCTGGGCCCATTTCTGCTCCCTTTCTTGCTTTGTATTCTGCGACTCTGCTCGTCTTACTCTGCCTCTATTGCGCAGGCAAGCTGCCTGCTTCCCTAAGTTTTTAATGAGTCCCAATTGGTGATACCAAGAGTAATGCATCTCCACTCTTATGGCTGGGCCAGGCCCTTTAATATTGATATCTCTCTAGTGGCCACGACAATAATTTGCTATCTCCCAAAAAGGTAAGTCTTTAGTTATTTAGATTCAGGGCAGCTTTTTTCCAATAATTCAAGACTGGAACGTACGTGTGGTGTTTCTCTTCTCCCCTCCCCCTCCCCCTCCCCCTCCCTGCAAATACAACAAAAGGTAGTTTATCTTCATTGCTGTCTCTGCAGAGCCACGTTGGTATCAAAGGATGCATCCCGGCAGAAGCAAATATAACTCAGCGCGGGTGCCTCTGGCTGGGTCTCAAAATGCACTGAAGAACTGGCTGCTTGCCTGTAAGCTGCAGGTGAAGATGATCAAAATGAGGACTTGAAATTCATAAGCAGCAGCAAAAGAGAATGGAGGACATCATATGTGCCTGAACAAACTACACAATTAACGTAAGAACAATAAGGTCTTCCTCCTGGGAAGGGCAGAAGCCATGTTTCCAGAACTTAGGCAAATGGGAATTAAATATCCTGTGTGTATCCTCATCTTTTATTTTTTTATTTTTTTAAAAAAACTCTCTTATTTGTAGGCTGAAGAATAACCTTGCAGGTTGTGATTTAAAAAATAGCTTCAGCTCTGGCTTTTGTACCTGGGCTAACCTCTTGCCAGCTGCCTGTGGACCCTAAAGGTTGGTTCAACAGCTGGAGATCTTTCAAGCCTAACAGCATAAAACCATCTTGCCCTTCCCTCCGGTGATATCCTCAGTCCTAACGTCGTTGCAGCAGCCTGATGTCCCTATGTGAGACTATTTCATAACTGGGAGAACTTTGGAAGAGGTGGTACCGCCTGCTGCTCTGGGCCAGATTTGCAACAGTGGAATCATTGTCAATGGCATTAAGCTTTTTGAAGGAAGAAGCCTCAATAAATACATGATGATAGGATGTGGAGCCATTGTAAAAGGAAAGCATTTGCCTTTTAAAAATATGAAATGCATATTCTTTTAAGTCCAGCTCCATGTTCATCTGAGATCTCAACACATTTTCAAAATGGTGAAAAAGGGGAGGACTTAAATGATCTGCCTCAGAGCTGTTGTTATGATACAGAGTCATGGAGAATATACAATATTGTGTTCCTCTGGGGGAAGACTCAAAAGTCTCTTTGTCAAGCAGGCAAGCTGGCCTGAGGTTGCATGTCCAATGAAACAGGGAAACAGTTTCCAAACTGGAAATGCAAATCAGTGATGTGACAGCCACATATCAAGTTTGGGTACTTGTTAAAGCAGACCTGTGCTAAAGTACTAGGATCACTAAAAGCTATTTATAGTGCAATCCTGTGAACATTTACTCTGAACTAGGTTGTATTGATTTCTATGGGATTTACTCCCAAGATTGCAGACTTAATTAATAACATTTTCAAAATATGCTTTCAGTATATATATATTAGGTGCAGAAACAGAATCTATGAGGATTTGTAAATTCCTGACATTTGGTATGAAGTTGTAGCTTAATTATAGGAAGTCTTATTTTTCTTACATTACTCAGACATCTGCTGGTTTGGTTGTAGTGATATAATAATTTGTTGGTATGCATCTCCTACCTTCCTGACAGATGAGAAGTTCCAGGTGTGGTGCTACAGGGTTTAATTTCTTTTCAATGAGAGAGTACTATCTTGTTTACAAAACATACAAGCCAACTGATACTTGTATAGCAAGTGGAAAAATCTGCTACACCAGCAGAGTCCCTGAACGAGCTTCTCAGCCTTAGGTATTTCACCTGCAGACAATGCACAGCTCCCAAACTTGTTCTGATTAAATTTAAATTGAAAGCTGGGTAAAAATTACTACCTTATACTTGCTGGAAGATGTCACCTTTCCAAATTCTGATGGGCTATTACATTCCAGAAGCTGGAGAGAGATTCCTAGCTATCAGGGGCACATCTTCTAGCATTAGTTGCCATTGATGAAACATCACTCGAGAATCCTGGATCACTAGAAATCCCAGGCCCAATGCTAGTAGTTGGTCAGGCTGAGCACTGGCTGAGGGCCTCAGGGCTACAGAAGGCCCCTCATTGGCCTGGCTGAGTTATGCCACAACTCACTGCACTCTGCACAAGTCTTCATTTGAGCTGTTGGTGGGTTGTAGTGCCACTCTGGAATGGGAACCAAATTCTCTTGCCATCCACAGTGGCAGCCCACTGTCATGATTTACCCAAAATGCAATGCCCCAGCCTATAAATCTATGAAATTAGGTTGGGGTGGTGGCACTACTTGCTCAACACTAAGATGCTGCCCTGAAGCCTGGTGAGTGGTGAATAGTGTTGTCGCTGCTGCCTCCTTGGCAGCAGCAGGGGGGAAAAGAACTACATGGCCAAATTATGTGTGTAGGGGGAGGGAGGGAGGGCCCATTAATGGCACCATGTTGAGAACCTCCTGAAGCCTGGCACCAGCCCTGAGTAAGCCATCAGCCTAATAAAATTAAGTCTTCAAGCATCCATGCCATAATATTTGTCAATGAGTTTTCATTTCAAGTAATGGGAATGTCAAATCTGATATTTTATCCATCATCTGCTTCAGAGGATTTCAGGCTTACAGCACACCCATATTTACACTAGGTCCAGATGGTGACTGAACCCATCCAGGGTGTGTCCTGTCTCCACCAGTTGCCTAGGAAGTAGACAAGAGTGTTTGCCCCCACTACTGACTTCAGTCTTTCAGTCTTGTTGTGTGGCTCTCCTGCTTGTCACTCTTAGTGCCTTAGGGGTCCCATTCACTCTTTTGTGTTGTTGTTGCAGTCCATGGCTCGCTGGCTTCAATGAATGAATGCCTCCTGTGCTTTTGGTGGTGGTGGCATAGCATAGCTGCAGCAGTGGACCACTAGGGCTTGGTGGGTGAGGAGGAAAAGAAGGAAGGTGACGGGAAGAGGAAGTATAGGTGACAGGAAAAAAGCAGGAAGGGACTGTTATTGCTGCTGCCATGTGAGAAAGACATCACCTCACACACCACCTCTTCCCTTTGTCCTTCTGGGCCTTAGCCCCCCGGCTGCTCATCACGATCACTGTCATTGTCCTTGGTGGCTGCAGTCATTTCCTCCTCCTGCTGGTCCCATCCCAACTTGCTGCCAACATCAGTCCTGCCAGCTGCCATACAAAATGGTTCCTGGAGGCTGGGCCTACCAGAAGAAGCAGGAGGAGGAAGAGCCTCTCTTTGTCATCCTCCTCCTCCTCCTCAAAGCTGTCACCCCTTGGTAGGCCACAGATCTCTTCTTCTTTCTTCCATCTGCTACTCTTCCATGTCCCTTCTGCTCCAGCTGTGGGCCTCTCGTCTGGCTCTCCCACATCAGGCAGTGGCACTGCCATCACCTTTCCCTTCAGGGCCCACACCATAGTGATGGCAGCAGTGGAAGAGCTCACTTGTGGACTGGGGTCATCATGGCAGTGATGACAGCACCTTCTGCCCTCTCTGGCCAGGCATAACCTTCTTGCCACCTTCCTTGTTGATGGATCTCTGAAAGGCAGCAGGTGATGAAGTTAATGACAATAAGATGCTGAGCATTAGCCATGACTTGCTGATCATAGGCTGTAGGCCAGCACTATAATACCTCTGTAATAGGGTTGCCAGGTCAGAAGCATCCCAAAACCTGAGATTTTAGGGGTGGGCCCGAGTGATGTCACAGGCAGGCCCGAGTGATGTCACGGGGCACGCCCAAGTGACGTCATTAAGCATGATACATTAAGCATCAATCACAGTTGCTTGGAGCATACAATTAAAAAAAATATCTGACTGGAAATTAAGTTAGACATCTTAGTTAGAAGATGAAGCCTGGGTAGGGAACATTTAATCTAGCCTACTTGCTTTTGGCAAGAAGGGTTTAAGTGCCTTCAGGCCAGGCCAGTCACCAGAAGGCTGCTGTAGGAAGAAAGGAGCCTAGTGTTGTGGAGATGTTAAATGGGAGCATTCGGGAGTAAAGATGGATGCCCCTGAAGGCTGCAATTCTAAACACACGTACTAAGGGACTAAGCCCCCATAGAACTCAACAGGACTTACTTCTGAGTAGATATAGTTTGGATTGTGCTGTTGGTAAAGCTTGACTAGGGATCCTCTGCAAAGACATCCATATCCAAGCAGGGTTGGCAACCCCCTGCCTGGAATGCCCTGCCCTTATCTTTTAATGTGGCTGCTCTAAACTTCTTTACAGATTTGACCCTTCACTTCAGAAAGAGGTCTGAGAAATGAGTAAGAGTAAGAAGATTCTCTACCCTTTCTGTCTGCATTGATGCCCTCATCCTTCCCCTGCCCCAGCAGAAGCTCTGGGCCAGGCGGGATGCAGTGGCATCTCATAGAGGACACCCTCCCCTTTCATGGAGTGTATGATTTGTCCTGGCCCACAGCAGATTTTGGGGTGGGCACCCCCAATTACTTATTTTTCCTGTATGTCTTTTTCTGCTTTGATTGCGTATAAATGCCTTCTTCTGTGCCCTGCGCCCAGCAGAAGCTCTGGGCCAGGTGGGACGCAGTGGCATCTCATAGAGGACACCCTCCCCTTTCCTGGGGTATATGATTTGTGCTGTCCCAGAGCAGATTTCGGGGTGGATAACCCAGTTACTTATTTTTTTCTATGTGTTTTTGTCCATTTTGATTTTGCATTGATGCACCTGTGCATGCCCGGTGCCCAGAAGAAGCTCTGGGCCAGACGGGATGCACTGGCATCTCATAGAGGACACCCTCCCCTTTCCTGGGGTATATGATTTGTCCTGGGCCAGAGCAGAATTTGGGGTGGGCAGCCCCAGTTACTTATTTTTTCCTGTATGTTTTAGTCTGCTTTGATTTTGCATAGATGGTCTGCTCTGTGCCCTGCGCCCAGCAGAAGCTCTGGGCCAGGTAGCATCTTGTAGAGGACACCCTCCCCTTTCCTGGGGTATATGATTTGTCCTGGCCCAGAACAGAGTTTGGGGTGGGCACCCCCAGTTACTTATTTTTATGATTTTATGACATCATTATGCATTTATGAGCATTTCAGAAGCCTGATCATTTTGATTGAATGAATTTGTTGTTATTCTTGACAGGGAGAGTCCCCAGATCACAGTGACATATGATACAGGGTACCCCAACATATATTTTGGGGTTCAGAGACATGTTAACTTTGGGTTGGAGTTACTGTAGTTGTGAACTTGGAACTAGGAACCAACTTAAGTGTCATTATGTTATCTGAGACTGATGGGAGTTGTAGTCCAACAACATCTGGAGTAGGGTTGCCAGGTTCATGGCCTGAAACTGATCCTGTACCTTAGGAGAAGAGAAAGTCAGACAAGTGCAGGTGTTCTTGCAACACTGTAATGAGAAAAACCACAAGGTGGAATTCTCCCTTCCCCCTGCACAACTTTTAAAGTTGTTATTCTTGACAGGGAGAGTCCCCAGATCACAGTGACATATGATACAGGGTACCCCAACATATATTTTGGGGTTCAGAGACATGTTAACTTTGGGTTGGAGTTACTGTAGTTGTGAACTTGGAACTAGGAACCAACTTAAGTGTCATTATGTTATCTGAGACTAACTAGAGTTGTAGTCCAGCAACATCTGGTGTAGGGTTGCCAGGTTCATGGCCTGAAACTGATTCTGTACTTTAGGAGAAGAGAAAGTCAGCCAAGTGCAGGTGTTCTTGCAACACTGTAATGAGAAAAACCACAAGGTGGAATTCTCCCTTCCCCCTTCACAACTTTTAAAGATACAGAAGACCTCTTGGAGGCTGTACAACCCACCTAATAAAAGATAAAAAAATGTTTTTAAAAACTTTACACAGGAAATAAAAACTGCCTCTGGAGATACATTGCATTCTCAAGGAATAGGCATTGTCCAACTGCTTTGCAAAACACCAGAAGGTGAAAGACATCTTGAACTTAAAAACTGCCTCTATGTTCCAGATTTTAAAGACAACTTAATAAGTGCTACTAAGATAATGGAATTGGGTGTGTGTGTGAACTTTGTATGAGTGGAGAATTTTGTCACCTTCTAGATGGAGAAATATGTTGCAGTGAGAAATTGAAAGATGGACTTTTACATTTAGAATACCTTGAAGCTATGCATGCAAATATGATCAAGGAAAAATGTAATTCTGAATGTTTGTATATTTTGCATAGAAGAATGGGACATGCCAGCATAGCCAGAGTAAGTGCTCTAGAGAAAGAGAATTTGGCTAGAGGCATTAAAATGACACAATGCAAATGTACAGAAAGATGTGAGTGCTGTAGAAAGACAAAGAGTGTGAAACCAAAATTTCCTAAGTAAAGTGAGAGGAAAACCAAAAAGCCTCTGGAATTAATTCACACTGATCTTTGTGGGCCAGTGAAGGTGCCATCCCAAGGTGGAAATTTATACATGCTGACATTTATAGATGACTGCTCGAGGTATACTACGATGTACCTGCTAAAAGAGAAAAGTCAAGTACTTCAAAAATTGAAGGACTATGTGAGTATTGTGTCCAACAAATTTGGCAGAAAGCCACAGATCATAAGATCTGGCAATGGAGGAGAATATGTATGCAAGACTTTCTCCGTGAGGAAGGCATAGAGCACCAAACTACAGTTGTTTACAGTCCGGAACAGAACGGGGTCGTGGAATGCATGAACCAGACCCTTGGACAGATGATTTGTTCCTTGTTGGAAGATGCACAGTTACCACAAAAGTACTGGGGAGAAGCTGTGGTTACTGCCACCTACCTGCAGAATCATCTTCCTGCATCTGCAACCAACAAAACGCCATTTGAACTATGGCATGATAGGACACCAAGCGTGTCTCACCTTCGTGTATTCGGGTGCAAGGCCTTTGTGCACATCCCAAAACATGTGCTTGAAACAGATGGGTAGGTGGGAAGGGAGCTGGGTCTTCAACATAGTGCCCTCCAGATTAGGGATGCCAGGTTCATGGCCTGAGACTGATCCTGTATCTTTAGGAGAAGAGAAAGTCAGCCAAGTGCAGGTTGCCAGGCCCGGCCTCCAAGAGGTCTTCTGTATCTTTAAAAGTTGTGCAGGGGGAAGGGAGAATTCCACCTTGTGGTTTTTCTCATTACAGTGTTGCAAGAACACCTGCACTTGTCTGACTTTCTCTTCTCCTAAGGTACAGGATCAGTTTCAGGCCATGAACCTGGCAACCCTACTCCAGATGTTGTTGGACTACAACTCCCATCAGTCTCAGATAACATAATGACACTTAAGTTGGTTCCTAGTTCCCAGTTCCAAGTTCACAGCTACAGTAACTCCAAGCCAAAGTTAACATGTCTCTGAACCCCAAAATATATGTTAGGGTACCCCATATCATATATCGCTGTGATCTGGGGACTCTTCCCATCAAGAATAACAACAAATTTATTCAATCAAAATGATCAGGCTTCTGAAATGCTCATAAATGCATAATGATGTCATAAAATCATAAAAATAAGTAACTGGGTGTGCCCACCCCACAGTGTGTTCTGGGCCAGGACAAGTCATACACCATACAGGGAAGGGGAGGGTGTCCTCTACAAGATGCCAGTGCATCCCACCTGGCCCAGAGCTTTTGCTGGATGCAGGGCAGGGATAAGGGCATCTATGCATAACCCAAGTGACAAAAATATGCAGAAAACAATAAGAAACTGAGGGTGCATACCCAAAAATCTGCAGTGTGTCAGGCAGTAGTGTAGTGGCGAATTCAGAAGTGCAGGGTCCCTTCATGATAGCCTCAGCCACAGCCAGACCCCCCCTGTTCCCTTATTTTGCTCCTGGGTTGAGAATGAGGTCCTTGTTAATGCCTTTTCCCACAACAACTGATGTCCATAGGAGATGATCAGTATGAAAGTGGAGAGTATTAGCTACTGAAAAGAGTATTCTCAGTGGGTGACTCACCTCCATTCACTCTGATTGGCTCCAATCAGCAGTAAAGGACTAGGAAGCATATTAGAAGACTCTTCTCAGTGGCTAACACACTCCCCTTTCATGCCGATAAGCTCATATGATGCTGGAGAAATAGGGATCCTGCTCCCAAAAAAGTAAGGGGTCTAGGACTCCCTGAGCCCCTGGACAACTACACCCCTGCTGCCAGGACAAATCATACATCCCAGGAAGGGGGAGGGTGGCCTCTACAAGATGCCAGTACTTCCCACCTGGTTAATCATTTCTGCTGGGCGCAGGGCACTCATAAGCTCATCTGTGCAGAACTAAAATAATGAAGAGTAAGTAGATAAAAATATGTAATTTGGGCTGACCACTCCAAAATCTGCTGTGGGCCATGAAAAATTATTCACCTGAGCAAAGGGGAACGTGTCCTCAATGAGATGCCACTGCATCCTGCCTGGAATGAATTTTCATTTCGTGGACACACAAAACAGATATCTGCATCTATGCACAACAAGCAATGTAGAATGTATATAAGGAACTGAGGGTTCCCACCCCAAAACATGCTTTGGGCACTACAAGTCAACATCTATGCATGCAGGAGAGTGTTCCCACCCAGTTCAGAGCTTGTTTTGTATGTATGGTACAGAAAAGGGCATATATGTATTAGAAAAATAGCGAATATGTAGAGGAAAGAAAATAAGAAACTGGCGTGCCCATCCTCAAAGATGATTTGGGGCACCACATATCATACTTCCATGCTTCTGGGAGAAAGTGTTCTATGAGATGCCATCCAAGCACACTTTAGAGTGTCATCTATGAAATTACATCTTCTTCAAGAAATCATTGTTTGTTGACAAGTCCTGTCATAATAATAATAAAAATAATAATAATTGAACTATAACAAAGTAAGTAACAGGAAAGACAAATACAATTTTTTTGTGTTGGCCCAGAGAAGATTTTGTGGTGAACACCCCCGGATATTTATTCTTTGCTTTGCTTTTTGTCTCTTTTGGTTGTGCATAGATGCCCTTATACATGCCCTGAATCCAACAGAAACTCTGGGCCAGGTGGGAAGCATTGCCATCTTGTAGAAGATATCCTCCCCTTTCCTTGGGTGTATGATTTGTCCTGGCCCAGAGCAGATAATGGCGTGGGCACCCTCAGTTTCTTATTTTTTTCTGCATGTTTTTGTCAGTTTTGGTTGTGCATAGATGCCCTTATCCCTGCCCTGCACCCAGCAGAAGTCGTGGGCCAGGTGGGATGTACTGGCATCTCATAGAGGACATCCTCTTTCCTGGGGTGTATGATTTGTCCCAGCCCAGAGCAGATTTTGAGCATCCTGTTCTTTTGAGACATAACAGAAATGTGTTGTAAAAGCAGCATTTCAAGTGTAAAATTCAAGGACCTTGCCCAGGAATGGAACATTTGGTACTGGCCTATAGTTATTAAGATTTTCTGGGTCCAAGGAGGGTCTCTTCACGAGTGGTCTCACTACTGCCTCTTTCAGGCAGCCAGGCAATTTTTTTAAAAAAGTAACTAAAATATAATTATAGTGATTACTTTTGAGTAAAAGTAAAGTAATCAGTTACTTTCAGCACAATTGTAATTGTAAAGGTAAGTACTACTTTTTGGGGCCATGTAACTGTAACTGTAATTTATTACTTTTTAAAAGTAATCTTCCAAGTTCTGGTCAATCCATTATATTCCATAGTCTGCTTGCCAAACTTCTGGTTTTGCCCTCAACTGCTGAGAGGAACTTAGTGGTTAAAAACAGCCATTGCAAAAATGCTGTGTTTTTGCATTGTTAACTGAGGACCAGATGAATGCGACCACAAAATGTCTGAACAGTTTTCAAATACTACAATCAATAATACACTTTAAAAAAAGTCTAAGACAATGTGCAGTTGTGTCTTGTAGTAGTATTTTGTTCCATATAGCACCAATGTTTTAAAATGTAAGTGGCATTTTTCAAAGATATAATCACGAGAAAAAAGAGTTCACTGTTTGCCACTTTCTCTACAAGCAACATCTTTCATTATACACACCAAAAAAACAAAGCACAAAACCAATAATGTCCAAATGTATTTTTACTCATAGCTTTTCAGAAAGGATGAGAGTGAAAAATCTGCACCAGCTGAAATATTTGTAGGTGATTATTTTTCCCCATGCTGCTATTCTTGTTTCTTTGATGTTAGTTCTGATATAGGGGTTTGGAATTTGTAGGAGGAGAAGCACAACCAATATCTATTCCCTTATTCCCATGTAAGAAAAAATGAAGCACATCTATCATTCTGCTTGATCCCTGGGCAATATATGTGTGTATATATAGGCCCACCCTTAGCATGTGCAGGGCCCGGGGCAAAAGCATAGTTGCCCCCCCCACATTCTTTCTATATATATATTGAGAGAGAGAGAGAGAGAGAGAGAGAGAGAGATTTTATTTACGAATATATGTAATTATAATATTTACATATGAGGCTAACAACCTATTAAATACAAATATGATTACCTTCACTTCAGGGAATAGGCATCTAGTCAACCTGTTCCATGCATATCCATTTCTTCACTGGTCTCTTGACATCTGTCTTCCCTTTGTTGATATCTGCTAAATATGGCAGTCTATTTCTAGGCATATTTTCCCATCTTTATCTTCCTAACTAAACAATTGAAAACACTTTGTGCAGAACCATTGTTTTAAATATCGAGGATGACAGGGAAGCCACTGACTCAGTCACGCAGCCGAAGAGCATGCAGGGGATTTAAACCTCCTGCCTAAAATTAGCTGGCTAAGCGCCGCACACCTACTTCACAGCTGATGAGCGGTGGCAGCACAAGGAAGCCACTGACTCAGGCACGCAGCCGAAAAGCAGGCAGGGGATTCAAACCTCCCGCCTAAAATCAGCTCGGGAAGTGGCTGGTGAGACGGCCACTGCACGGCTGAAGAGAGAGGAAAAACCCCTCCGCAGCCCAGCTTCTCAGATTGCCAAGCGCGGCCCACCCAAAGCACGGGACCCGGGGCAACTGCCCCGCTTCCCGGTGCCTAGGGGCGGCTCTGTATATATACATACATATATATATATATAAAGAAATATTTTCATGTACTACAAGAGCAAAAGCTAACCACAAGAAAAAGAAAAACAGGAGATTCAAAAGAGTTACTCCAAAAACTTCCACATGTATAACAAGATCACCTGATATAACTTACAGAAATGACTCCACAACAATAATAGATCTCACTGCAGGCAAAATGTCACCTAATGAAATTAGGCTTCTATCCAAAGGCCTCAACTTCTGCCCAACACCTAGAGAGCACAATATAGCACAGATGAAATGTGACATCAAAGCATTTGAAAGGAGATGTAGATTGGCTGAATTTTTTTATGATGACTCTAAGAACAACATAGACCTCTACAATAGAGATCCTCTGCTACAGCTTCTGCCACCTAAAACTTGGACACCGAACATTAACAGGAATCCAGTCCTAGAAACCTTTCTCTTATCAATAAACAGAGTCATCACCAACCACACACCAACTCCTACTCACGACAACCTTTCAAAAGAAGAAAGAATAGCCCTAAGGAACCGTCAGATGAGAAGATATATTGTCATCAAGCCTGCAGATAAGGGTGGTGCTGTTGTGGTACTTAACACTACAGTCTATATAGCAGAAGGTCAAAGACAACTAAAGGATGAAACAACATATACATTTCTTGAGAAAGACATCACCACAGATCTCAATACTTGTATGATTACATCTATACAAAACCTTACAAGTAGGAAACTTCTTAAAGAGGAAACTGCTGATCTCCTAGTTAATCCAAATCCCACCCCTGGAAGGTTTTACATGCTGCCTAAAATCCACAAAGCCAACAATCCTGGTCGCCCAATTGTCTCAGGTAACAACACAGCTACTGAAAGGATTTCATTGACTTAAATTTACAAAACTTGGTGCAAAACCTCCCATCGTATATCAAAGACACCAAGGACTTCTTGCTTAAAATTGAGTCTTTAAACAAGCAGTATCAATATACTGTATTGTGTTATTTTTATTGTATTTTTAATGTTCACCGCCCAGAGAGCTGTTGCTAGTCGGGCGGTATATAAGCTTAATAAAATAAAAAAATAAATAAATAAAATTGCACAACAATACTATACTAGTTACTTTAGATGTCACATCTCTTTACACCAATATACCACATAATGATGGGATTCAGGCTTTAAATGAGTTCCTTAACACCAGAGATATGAACAATCCTCCAACAGAGGTTCTCACAACTTTAGCTACGCTAGTCCTGACTTGGAACAACTTTACATTCAATGGAGAACACTACCTGCAACTACAAGGCACAGCTATGGGGACTCACATGGCTCCATCATATGCAAATCTCTTTATGGGAAAACTGGAACAGGAGATCCTCAAAAAGGCCATCAACAAACCACTTATATGGTGGCAATACATTGACGACATCTTTATGGTCTGGACGAATGGTAAAGAGAGTTTGGAACAATTTAAAAATTACATCAACTCTATCCATCCCTCTATTAAGTTTACATTTAATAGTACAAATGACAATCCGCACATTCCTTTTCTGGATGTCCTTCTTACCATTGAAAACAACAAAATAGCCACTGATCTCTACAGCAAACCCACTGATGCCCACACCTATTTAAACTGGAAATCCTGCCATCCTAGGCATATAAAGAAGAACATTGTGTATAGCTTAGCTCTGAGAATCAAACTTATTTACAACACTGAAGATAAATACCAGAGAAGGATCAGTGAACTTAAAGAACACCTTCTTCAAAGAGGATATTCTCCACATATTATCAATTGCAACATCCACTGAGCCTCCATTCTGTCCAGGGAAAACCTCCTCCATCATACTGAGGTGTCAAAGAGCAGAGAGCAACGGATTTCATTTGTGGTAGATTTCCATCCAGCATCTCCTAACTATCACCGAGCAATCAAGGAGAGCTACCCATTGCTGGCAAACTCTGTACATCTTACCAGAGCCATCAGCAGGCCTCCTGTTATAGCATTTCTCCAACTTCCTAATTTGCACAGACTGTTGGTGAGAGCTGTGCTTAAGCCACCTATCACCAATCCAGGGTCTCATCCTTATCACTCCAAACGCTGTATCACCTGTGTGTACCTCAGGGAGACAGCCACTTTTACAAGCACTAGGACAGGCAGGACATATTACATCAAACAGAACATCACCTGCAGGTCCTGCAATACAGTTAACATCATCGAGTGCAAAAGACCAGGATGTCATATCCAATACGTAGGAAAGACCACAACTGACCTACGCACGCGCTTCAGGAACCACAAGTCAGCAATTTTGACAAAAAAAGTGGAGCAACCAGTTGCAAAGCATTTTAACATCGAGGGTCACAGCCTGTTGGACTTTTCCATTACAGTGATAGAGATGCCAGCAGATCCAGCAGCATTGACCAAAAGGGAGAACTTTTGGATTTACTCTCTGGACACATTGGCCCCACATGGCCTGAACCTGGAGGACAGTACCACCACTACTTAGCTTCTGCAAATGAAGCCCCTCTGAGCATTCCATCCTCAAAGCTGCCACCTTGGTAACAGCATTTGTATGTTGGCAGCTGATGAAGGCGAAAGCTGAAACGTTTTGTTAATATAATAAAAACCTCTGTTTGGTTAATCACAATTACACAGAGCTTGGAAAAGTTACTTTTTTGAACTACAACTCCCATCAGCCCAATACAGTGGCCATGATGGCTGGGGCTCATGGGAGTTGTAGTTCAAAAAAGTAACTTTTCCAAGCTCTGCTGAATTACGTATATGTAGAACAAACTGAGCATGCTCAGTTGTCAGGTAACGAGAGGGAGTGGGAATATTAAATTAGAGGATGTGGTCTTTAGGAAACTGTGTGATGCTCCCCCTCAAGTGTGACTGGAAAGCACCATGTGTGCAGCTGGCATTCATCCATTATTGTAGACGGTGCACACAGAAAAAGGAGGTGACAACAGCATCTTTAGCACAAAGTTATGTTCTCATGTGGATAAGCCCTTAGAGTCTAATGTCATCTAGAGGGCCACAAGTTCCCCATCTCTGCTATAAGGCATGATTACGCCCATGTGCCTTGCGTTTGACAGTCCAGTTTAGGCTAGTTTACAAAAAACCCTTGTTATGCTGCTACTACTACATGGCTATTGCATATGTCATAAAGCTTTCATACATTCTCCCTAGAATCCAGACTAGGACATTGCAACCATCATCATAACCTTTCTTAATAACAACTTGTTCTGTTGATGTATACATTGAGACTTACTAGCTGACATGTGCTTTATTTTCTTCAAGTACTCCTCCAAGACAGCCATACCTCATAAGCGGAAAAAGATATTGGCTGAGTGGCCAGTCAGTTTTGAAGTTATGTCTGCAGTGAATAACCCAGTGTCATAAATCTAATACTTTATCTTTAACTAGGTGGTATTTATTTATAGACTCCTGTAATAGCCAGAGATGCAATGGAAAAAAATATTTGTACATAGAACCCAAGATATAATAGATGTAAGAACACTGTTCATTTTTTTAGAACTTTTTTTTTTTACTCCTTTAGAGACATTGGTATTTCATGCCTTTACCAGAAGCTAAAACTAGCAGCTTCACAATTTGAAACCTGAGCACTTCAGAATCCTGTCACAACATTACTTCCCCTTCCCTTTGCAGACAAATTGAGTCATATGCATCAGGACACAATAAGTGTTTGTACAGGCACAATTGTGTGGGCTCAGCAATTGGGGCAGGGAAAATAACAGTCTGGTAGGAAAGATTAGTACTAAACAAGTGAGTGACAAAACTAAAATAAAAACAAATCTATTTTCTTGAGGGAAACCAGTGTTGCTTTCTTATCTAGGCTACAAAAATGTTAATAATTTGTGTTTCAAATATCTCTGTGTTGAAGTGACTGCTGGGGTCCCATTATGTTGATCCACTCCTTTCAGTCAGAACATTAAGTAAATAACAGCATGTTCCTACACGTGTCTAGTCACAAGTAAGTCCTGCTGAATTCAGTGGGGCTTAACTCCAGGTTAGTGGACTTGATTGCAGCTAAATAACTTGGGGAGGGGGCAGTTACTGAACAAATCTGGTTTGTTTTTAAATATATTAGGCAAATAACTTTTTATGTACTTTTTTCATCTGAAATAATTTAAGCATGCAAAATTTCAACATTTGTCATGATGGCAAATCACACACCACTCCTATCAGTGTCTTGTATGTTTTTGTAGCAGTTCATTCACCCCGCAGTCCTATGGTCCATGGGAGTGTGTGTCCCATCCAATGCCATCAGATGCGTCAGATCTCCCCCTCTAAGGGCTGAGAGAGAGCTCTGGAGACCTTGGAGAGGAAGATCCTCTCTAGGATTTCTACTCCCTACTGCCACAGACATTTCTGTGGCCCATGATTCAACAACTTCCCAGTCTTCCAAACCAGGAGAAAAACTATACCAGCCCAGGAGGTAACACTTATTCCTGTTTTTTCCTTTTGAAGGAAATCTCTTTTTTTTTTTTACAAACCCAGAGACAGAGGTGGATGAGACATATAAAATGCCTTCAGTTCCCCATTCCTCCCTCACTATTTTAGAATTGCATCCACCTAGACCATTTCATCATGGCTTTTTTTTTTTTTTAAGGCTACATTTGACTTTGGGTAAAAGCAGTTCTAATTTGAAGTTCCTTTTAGCCTTGATTCATTTGCTACTTTTATTGAAAGGCATTATTAACTACTCTTTATAGTTCCTTTTTTTTTGTTTAAAAAAAGGACAAACTTCCAGATACAGGTTTTGCAAGATTTCTATGCATATAGTTGTCTTAGCAAAGAATCATAATTCAAATCTCCATGACTTCATTTAAAGGGCTGAACATTTTCTAGTCATATTGCATTTTCTGCTGCTCAGCTTAGTCTGATATTTAGATTCTATCTTCATTCAGTCAGTTCATTTGGCATTTCACTTAAATTCATGGAAAATGAAGGAATAACCTTGCAAGATAGTGTGTGTGCTTCAAGAACAAGGATGCCGAGGCGCTGGGAAATGAAATTACATTTCAGCACAGTTATTTGAATACCTAAAGTTGCATGTTTTAATGCTCAGTTTCATTCAGTTGTTCTAGTGTATCAAGCACACTTTCCTTTTGGCTTGATAATATTTCAATAGCAACTTATTCTATTCAGAGATCTTAACATGATAATAGCCTGCATACAAAGAAGAAGAAGAAGTTTGAACTAGAAGCAAGTGTGTGGTCAGATTTCAGCAACTGAAGCTGTGTCGGTAGTCAACAAGGAAGAGGTTGAGTTCCAGAGGCAGTTTAGTCAGGCAGTGTCCCCTCCTCAGCGATGAGTTACATGGACTGAGAAACAAGATTTGAAGTTAGAGCTTTATGGAGCCTTATAGACAAGATATGTTTCTGTAGGCTGATCTTGCAACCTGTTCGGGCAGGGAGGGGACTTACCCCCTTGGGTAAGGAGAAAGAGGGGGCGCACAATTTCCTGACTATCTCTACCCATCATTGAATGTTTCATTTGTTTTGTCAAAAATTTGTATCTAAGCCAGGTGCCGCTGTGAGTTTAGCATCATGGCTGATATGTAATGAGAAAACAAGCTATGAATCTGCATGGTTAAAGGGTACAAGAAGACTAAAATTGGAAAAAATTGAGCAAGCTAATTTCTGTCTTTTAAGGAGACTGATTGAAGTATCTGGACCATGCCTCCTTAAGAAATTAAGCTTTGTACATCAATAAACCAGTGTTATGGGTTTGGGGTTGAGATAGATGATTTCTATGAGACCCCTTCAGCCTCTGATTTGGAACCCTGCACCTGGAAATCTGCTCTGCTAGCCAGATATCCCTTTGTTAATCTAATAGTGTGGCCTGGAAAGTAAATAGGCCTATCAAGTGTCCATTAACTGGTGAATGAGTCAGGGAGATCCTATTGTTATTGAAACTCCTCAGAAGAGCCCCCCCCCTTTCCTGAGGCCAAGGAGAGCCTTGAGTTTGGAGTGGAGTCTGAGAAAAAGGCTGGGGACTGGAGGTAGGTAGACAGGCTGGCTTTCTGCACCATGACTCTGGGGTGTCTCCTGTAAGGAAAAATGCAAGATCTATTGGACTTCTGATGCCTTGAACCCCTCCATCCTAAGCTCAGGTTGGAATGTGTGTAAATAAATAAACCATATTTCATAAAGACACCACAGACTCCGCTGACCTTCTTTCCAAGGAAACCAAACCCTGGGCAAGCACAGGGACCCCTGGAAATCTCTCACCACTCGGAGATTGGAGTGGCGTGCAACACTGGTGTTAGAAGTGGGATTGAGTTTCCTGGAAGAAGCATTGGGAGCAAGGTGTGCTTGAGTCAAAATGGAGGGAGAAACAGCAACCCTCCTGGAACAGATAAAATTGATGTTCCAGCAGCAAAGCCAGGGGGACCAGCAGCAAAGGCAACAAGAGCACCAGGAGCGCTAGCAACAAATGGGGGAGATTTTTGGAAGGTTCTTTGGAGAGGAAAAGGAGACTCCATGTGAGGAGGTGAGAGCCCTGCCTGATTAGCCAATACAAGGGGAGGAGAGTGACCTGGGAGTCCAGCTGCAGAGCACCCAGACTGGGTGGCTAAAGAGATCCAGAAAGTGGATGGGCAGCTGGAGGGCTTGGATTGTAAGGAGTTGCAGTCAGTAGCGGAAGAGGAAGAATATGCCTTGATTGTCCAGGAGCCTGCCAGGGGGGAAGGCACCAGAAAGCTGGAAGTAAACCCCCAAGAATGGAAGGAGGACAGGGTGAAAAATGAAGAGGAAGATGCCTCGGAAGAAAGTGGAGTACAGGCTGGAGAACAGATGCTGCTCATAGATTTCTCTGCTCCATGTGTGCCTGCTGTTCAAGAAGTAATGCAGGAGGTAGAAAAGGCCTTAGAGAAAGCTGGACTACAGGCTGAAAAAGAGCAGCTGATGATAGGATTCTTCACACACACACCCCGTGTGCCAGCTGTAGAAGAGAAAGTTCAGGGAAAAGTTGGAGGCATGTGTGCGAGCAGAGCTTGGAAGTAACTCGTTATTTTTAACGAGTTACTTGTAATTAGTTACAATTTTAAATAACGAGTGGGTAATTCCATTACATTTGGCAAGTAACGGAACGACTAGTAATTTCCCTACTTTTCAGCTGCAACTTTAACGTTTCCACGTTAGGTTGGACGTTACTTGGGGGTGGGAACAAGGGAAAGTCAGCTCCTGGCTGTGATTGGTTAACACAAGACATGTGCCTCACACTGATTGGACCTCTGCGCAGACTCTCTCTTCCCTCATGATCTGTGTTAGGAGGCACGAGGGAAGAGGTGAATAGGCAGTGCCTGCTAGCGTCTGAGAGGAAAAAATGGACACCGGAGGAAAAAGCCAGGGCAAGGACAACGGAGGAGAAGGCAGCAGCAGAATGGCGAAGAGCTGTGGAGGTGAGTGACGATGATTTGTGTGTGTGTGTGTGTGTGTGTGTGTGTGTGTGTGTGCCCCCTCGCGGCCCCTTCTGCCCCTCCCACTGCCTCTCCTTGCCTTGCTGCCCCCCCATCAATCACAAGGCACTTCTGAAACTTCGGCCTACTCAGAGCTTGGAAAAGTTACTTTTTTGAACTACAACTCCCATCAGCCCTAGGCAACATGGCCACTGGATTAGGCTGATGGGAGCTGTAGTTCAAAAAAGTAACTTTTCCAAGCTCTAGTTCCCCCCCTTTTTGAACTCTCCCCCTTGTTCCTATGCATACCTGTGTGCTGTATTTATCCAGACAGAGCATTCCTGCCTTTTAAAATGCCGGCTAGCTTTTTATTGTATATTTATTTGTACTCCATCTTTCTTTTTATTTGTATTTTTGTCCTGTTTAATCACAAGACTGAATTGTATGTGGGACAAAAACTGTCTCAGTAATAATCATAATAATAATAATAATAATAATAATAATAATAATAAATCATTAGGTGTATAATAAATGGCTTAAGGCTGATTTTTTTGTTCTTGGCAGAGATGAGGTGAGAAGTAGGGTCCTTGCAGCTCCTCCTCTCAGTCCCCCAGCTCTCAAACTCACGTTCTTGAGAAAGAGAGAGATTCCCAGTCCCAGAGAGAGATAGACTGTTGACAATCTCTGCTAATATCTATACAAATGTACATAACATGCATCACCTGAACTCACATGATCTAGAGTTACCTTAGATCTTGCAAGATTTGCAAATGAGAAGCAATAGGGTTTTATATTAGTTCTGATTGTCTATTGGGCTATCATAGGTTATATGTTTTTTTCATTTTCTATGGCAAAAACTCCAACTTCAGTGGAATTTATGTGATGTGTTCTAATCATTTGAATTTGGCTAATGAATGCTTTATTCTTTCATCAGAACTTTAGCAGTAGTACTAAAATATTAATAAAGAAGAAAAGGGAAAGAAAAAATACTTTACATACATCATTCAGCTGTATTGCTAATTATAGATATAGATATAAAAGATAAACGGCATTTTGTCAAAAGTATTTTTGTCTACATTTTATACCTCATCCTTGGTTTTCCAAGCTTCGCATGGAATGCTTCTCATACAGAATTAATTTGAAATGCTGCATATTTATTATCATAATCATCATATTCAAAATAAAAAATATATGTACCACCTTCAAGTTGATTCCAACTTATGGTGACCCTATGAATAAGGTTTTCATGAGGCTGAGAGGCAGTGACTGGCCCAAGGTCACCCAGTGAGCTTCATGGCTATGTGGGGATTTGAACCCTAGTCTCATTTTGTTCTCACAACAACCCTGTGAGATAGTAGGTTAGACTGGCCCAGGCAGGGTTATTCAGTGAGCCAAAATGATGCAAATAGGATCTCTTTTAATTGTGCTATCGACCTGCTTACTTCCACTCTGACTGGGGGATCTTGCAGCATGGGGAAGAGATGGGGGCACATCACAGCTGAAGTTCACCCATATAGGAGCATTATCTCTTGTTTATTACAGAGACGCCTGTTGCAGGTTTTGCTGCTGAGAGCAGCAGTCAGTTAGTGCGGCCACTTGAGTCACAGCTTGTTGATCCTGAGGAGGCAAAACTAGAAAGTGAGGTTCAGAAAGGAGGCCCTGTGCACGAGGAGGAGGAGGGCATGAAGCAGTGCCAGTTGCCCACAGCCACATCTGCAGAACAGCAAGTACCATGGTTTGGCTTTGAGAAAGCTTGTACATTTGTGAGCCAGAGTAGGAAAAATGTTGTTGTACGATGCAATTACTGCCTTCCAAGGATCAAAAATCTGAGATCAGCTGTTTCCTCCTCATCCAATGTGAAGAAACATTTTGAGGCAAGCCTTTGTCATGCTGGTCCTCAAAGAGTGTCCATTGTCTATTTATGTTTAAATTGTGAAGTTCCTCTTCCATTTTTTCTTGGATTCATGCTTTGTTCTTCTTCCTCAGAGGGCACACCCTGAGAAGCTGAGAGCAATTGAAGAAGCAATAAAGGCAAGGAGACGTGGCCTTCCTGAACCAATGCATGACACCCCTCCTCCCAAAATGCTGAAGCAGCAGCAGACAACCCTTGAGAGGTGGGGATCTGGCAGGGAGCCTGTCACCCACAGCAATCTCAACAGGAGAATCATTGATTTCATTGTAGAGGAGACATTACCACTTCAGACTGTGGACAAACCATCATTCATTAATCTGGTTTGCATTGGACTCCCCAAAGATCTCACCATCATATGTGCCAAGACTCTGAGAGACAGAATTGAGAAGAGAGCATGCCACATGAGAGAAACTCTTGCAAACCGAATGGGTGCTGTGGCATATATAGCAACCACTGCAGATTGTTGGACCAATGGCAAGAAGAGTTACTTTGGGGTAACAGCCCACTGGATCAACCCAACTACCCTGAAACGTGAGGTCGGGGCCTTGGCTTGTAAGCGTCTGAAGGGGCGCCATACATACGATGTCCTTTCAAAAGCACTGCATGATGTACATGTGCAGTACAGGATCCACAACAAAGTTATGTGCACTACTACAGACAATGGCTCCAACTTTGTGAAAGGGTTCAGAGTTTTCATGGCCAAAGAACCAGTGGAAGCTGCAGGCACCAGTGATGATGATGGTGATAACCAGGAGGAGGAGGAGGCTGAGGTGGAGTTTGTGCCTATCTGTGAGATCCTGGACACAGGACCTGAGGCAGAGGAAGAAGCTGCAGACTCAGGAGAGGATTTTGTTTTACCACCACACCAGAGATGTGCTAGCCACACCCTCAACCTTGTGGCAACACAAGACATAGAGGCCATGCTTTCTGACTCCTCCAAAAGTAGTCTTCTTGGTCCTTTCAAGAAACAGTTTCGTTCCTTGATGGGAAAGTGCAGCAAGTTGTGGTCCAAGCAGAACCAGTCAGCACAGATTGCTGAGTATATCCGTGCACAATGTGGTGTGTATCTGAAGGTACCGAATAAGACCAGGTGGAATTCCACCTTTGATGCATTGAAGCAACTACATGAGCTCCTGTCAACTGTGCCACTAAAAATGCATGCCATAATGGACCGCTGCTCCTTGTCCAGGATCACAGCTGCTGAGACTGAAGTGGTACAGGAATACACAGAGATTATGGAGCCACTAGCCCAGT
Source organism: Rhineura floridana (assembly GCF_030035675.1). NCBI lineage: Eukaryota > Metazoa > Chordata > Lepidosauria > Squamata > Rhineuridae > Rhineura > Rhineura floridana. Next base: position 74,150,806 of record NC_084481.1, on the reverse strand, counting down.
CCCTAGACATCCTGCAACGGGAGAACGGCATGTTCATGGGGTATTTGCTACCAACACTCTGCAATCTGGACCGCGAGTTAGAAGGACTGGAAAACAAACCTGAGAGGTACACATACTGTTTTCAGCTGCTGAGAGGTGTGCGTGAAGCCCTAAGAAAGCGGTTTGCAGCTATCTGGGAGGACAAGAGGCTTCTTCTGGCAGCCTGCGTACACCCTCGCTTCAAACTAGATTGGCTGGAATCGTGTCAGGCCACCACCCATACCAACAAGTAAGAACATTAGGGAAGCCCTTTGGGTGGATTACTCCAAGGGAAATGTTGTCTCAAGGGAGGCATCAGAGGGCTTAAGGTGGTAGGCAGGGGCTGGTCCTTTTCTTCCTGGGGCTCCTCATCACAACCTTGGGTTGCTGCAGGTAATCCTTAAGGGTCTGCTGTGCTGCCCCATGAGTGTGGTGACTTGGTCACCTTCCTACCTTCCATGTCATCATCCACAGGCTCAGGCTGGACCCTGAACCAGGGGACATGACAAGCATCAGGAAATGAACAGCAGATGATGGTTTCCTAACATATATGTGTTAACATATCCTCTCTCTTTCTTAGATACATAATGGAAGCCTTGTTGAAAGCTGAAATAAAGATGGGTGTACTTAATGAGGACAGTGATCAGTCTTCAGATAAAGACCAGGAAGGAGATGACTTAGAAGATGACTTCTTTAACTTTCTGCCCCAGGGCAAGAAGTCAGCAGTGGACACTGCTGTGGAGGAACTGGTGAGGTACCTGAGGTCTCCCAGCAGGGAAGTGTCATCACTCCATGGCTTTCCACATGTGCTGCGGTGTTTTTTGCAGCACAACACAGGCATGCCTTCAAGCGCCGCAGTAGAACGCCTGTTCAGTACTGGTGGCAACGTAATGACTGTAAAAAGACATTCCTTGTCTGACATGCTCTTTGAGCATCTTGTTCTTTTGAGACATAACAGAAACATATTATAAAAGCATTTCAAGTGTAAAATTTGATTTCAAGAGTTGGGGTATCTTCATTGCTTGGGGGGATGTGAGATTCTGTTATGCTGTTATGTTAATCTTATGGATAAAATTTTTTATTCTACTACCCCCTGTGTGTGTGTGTTTATTTTTAATATTGTTTTAGGCTTCTTAGATGTGCAGCAGCCAAGGCCAGCACATTGTAGGAGTGTTTTTTAAAAAGTAACTGAAATGTAATTGTAGTGATTACTTTTGAGAAAAAGTAAAGCAAAGTTACTTTCAGAGCAATTTCAATTGTAACGGTAATTACTACTTTTTTGGGCCAAGTAATTGTAACTGTAATTTATTACTTTTTAAAAGTAATCTTCCAAGCTCTGTGTGCAAGAGGAGCTGCCAGCACCTGGAGGGATGGCTGTGCAAGAAAAAGTGCAGGAGGAGAAGCCTGAGGTGGGAGTGCAAGTCCAAGAGGAGCTCCCAGCACCTAGAGAGATGGGTGAGATAAAATCCCCAAGTGACTTTGCCCCTTGGGTGCCCATAATGGTCTTATAGGGTGGGATGCAGCTCCTATGATGGGTGCAGTCCCTGAGCAAATTCCCACAGTGAGAGGCACCCAGCGCCCTGAGAGCTTGGGGGGCAAGAGACACTGGGAGGGTTATCTGCCTCTGTTTGGGCCCATGATTCACACTGGAGATGGTGGGGGAGAACAGAGATTTATTTCTGCCAACCTGGGTGGGCTAGGCCAGCTAGTCCTGAAGAAGATGCCCCAGATAAAGACTTGTAGCTTGGAGCAGGAGATGAAGTGGGCTGGCTTAAAGACTTTTCCCAGGGCAGCGAGGGGGAGGAAGATGGCTACAGTCTGCCATGTGCTGATGAGAAAACAAATATGTCCCTGGAGATGTATCCCAAGTCCCTGCAGGCATCAGCAGGGATCAGCTTGGACTGGGAACTCCATGAAGCCCCAAGACAATGGCCATGCGGGCAGCCACATGGTTTGGGAGTGGGGGTTGTGTTTATGGGATCGTGTACTGATTTGCTGTAGGAATACTTCCTGACAGTTTCAGTATTGCTTTTTGGATTTGAATTTGTGCTTTTTGCATGCTTCTGGTGATATGAGCTGGTTTAATGATTTTTGGGGGGAAATTATGCTGATAGGTTTTTGCAGTAAGGTTTTGATGTTTAAGATTTACTACACTGTGTCTGTTAGATTGTGGTGTGTGTACAGATATGTGGGGGAGCAAGGGGAAAATGTGTGCATGTGGTTGAGGGCTGCTGTGCTATAGTGGCACAAGGCAGGACAAAGGAGCTCCAGCACTGAGGCTGTAATCTGGCTTAAACATGTCGGGAACTCACTTATCTTGAGCACTGCCAAGTATGAGGACTGGGTAAGCAGTTTGGATGCAGAACTGTGACTGGGAGCTCCAAGGAAGAAGAGGAAGCCTAAAGAGAGAGCAGTTAATTGAAAACTTGCTGTAAAGGGATGGACTTTTTTTGTACTTGTGTGGAAATGCGACTGTACTATGACTATGCTTTTCATTATGTGTATTTCAATGTCTTATTAACCTGTATCTGTTTTTCTTTCTAGGAAAAGCTGTTATTCTGTTGTTTGTTTGCAGGTCTGGAACAGATCTTTGTCAGGGAAGGGGGTACAGTAGGGCCTCGCTTTACAACACTTTGCTTTACAGCGATTCACTAATGCGGCGGCTTTCAGTTAGGGAAAGTCCCCGCATTAAGGCTCTTGTTCCGGTTTTACGGCAGTTTTTTTCCATCGTGCGCCATTTTGATGTCATTTTCATGCGACGCGCCCCATTATTGTCAATGGGTTCCGCTTTACGACGATTTCTGCTTTACGGCGGCAGTCTGGAACGGAACCTGCTGTATAAGCAGGGCCCGCCTGTAGTGTTATGGGTTTAGGGTTGTGATAGATGATTTCTATCAATCCCCTTCAGCCTCTGATTTGGAACCTTGCACCTGGAGGTGAGAAATCTGCTCTGCTAGCCAGATCTCCCTTTGTTAGTCTAACAGAGTGGCCAGGTGAGTTAATAGACCTATTGTACCCATTAACTGGTGAATGAGTCAGGGAGATCCTATTGTTACTGAAACTCTTCAGGAGAGCTCCCCCGTCCTGAGGCCAAGGAGAGGCTTTAGTTTGGAGTGGACCCTGAGAAAAACACTGGGGACTGGAGGTAGGCAGAGAGGCTAGCTCTCTGCACCATGACTCTGGGGTGTCTCCTGTAAGGAAAAATGCAAGATCTATTGGACTTCTAATGCCTTGAACCCCTCCATCCTAAGCTCAGGTTGGAATGTGTGTAAATAAATAAACCATATTTCATAAAGAAACCACAGACTCTGCTGACCTTCTTTCCAAGGAAACCAAACCCTGGTTAAGCTCAGGGACCCCTGGAAATCTCTCACTGCTCGGAGACTGGGGTGGTGTGCAACACCAGTGTATTCCTTTCAATTACAACTCTTGAGTCTGTGGTTTTTCATTGGTCAACTTTACTCCCTGTTCCACTGGATTGCTGCTGAGCAAAATGAACCATGACTGAAGGATTCAGTGAGGGTTGATGTGTGGGCCAAAATTTGGCATGTTGTATCTGCATGAGCCCTGATTGGATCTCTTGATTAACAAAACCAGCGCGGAGCACAGAGCTTAGGGCTAAGATAGACATGATGTCACTTTGTTCAGCTTTGCATGGGTGTTAAAAAAAAACTAGGACGGGGGGCTGAGCTGGATAAGGCTTGGGGGGAGGGTTTTTTTTTAACCCTCTGCATCCATCCATCCATCTCAAACAATCTAGGGTAGAAGGCACAATAGATATTTGCAGTGGGAGGAATGCTCCCATAGGTGCCAAGGTGAGCTTTCCTCCCAATAGCAGGCAATCAGGAGCACAGCATGGACAAAGAATTAAAGCCCCAGTCGCCCCATGTCATGTACCCAATCCTGCTCTCTTACACACATCCTGCACCAACTACTAGATTTACAAAAACACACATATACAATGCCAAACTACATGATGAACATCATGTGTAGTTTGGCTTATAATCTGCCAAATTTGTAGTGGAAACAGCATACAGAAGGAAAGGTGTTAGAGTCTGACTGCTGGGACCCTATCTCTGACACTGATGCATGTATGAGAACACACACACACACACACACACACACACACACACACACACACTTTGCAACAGTTGGCAATTGTGTTATTGCTGTGAAATCCTAGTAGTTTTAATGCCCTCAGAGCACAAGCCTACGCTTGTCTTTCATCAGTGCTGGTGATGTGTTATGGTTCTAATATATCCTGTCTGATTCAGGGAATTGGAGGCCTGGCTTATCACAGAGACAACAGAACACTTTTCTTTTTATTTTCTTAGTTTGCTGCTTTTTCAAAAATGATGCTTGAGACTTACCCATATACTGAGACACTCTAGAATTCTGATGTGTCCCCTGAAGGCCTCTGATAGTTCTCACTTTTGTCTAGTCTTCTTGGCATCTGAAATGCAGACCGGGCAAAAAAATTGCGTTCACTGACTTTGGGGTATATTTGTATCCCAATGAGATTTCCAGTGGAAGTATGTGGTAACCTTGTCCCCCAGAGACCATTTTGGTCTGTGTTGTCAGCACAAGCGTGCTTGACAGTACCAAAGAACCTTGAGTCACAAAACACTTATTCAGAGGAGGTAGATTTTTTCTGAGCTGGCTCCTTCCCCATGCATACTGAGTAAACAACACCCCCAGGGCTTTTTGCTGGGGTATGTTTGGCCCCCAAAGATTTTTAGTTTCCAGAAGGAAAATGGTAAGTGGTAAATGGCTGCAATTTGAAGATGTTGTATAGGTGATAGTTTGTGATAATGTCTTAGAAGGACAACCCTGTAGGTCTACTCATGTGTAAATTACACAATAAAAGACAAAATTTGCCCCCCAGGGCTTTTTTGTTGGACCCTAGTGGTTTTTAAACGGTAAGTGCTAACTGACTGAAATTTAGGGATGTTGTACAAATTAAAATTTGTGACAATGCCCTAGAAGGACATCCCTGTAGGTCTACATATGTGTAAATTACTCAGTGAAAAGGGCCCCTGGGGTCAAAAAGTACCCCACAAGTCTGCATGAGGGTTTTTAAATAGTCTCTCCAGAGGGAATGATGGATGACCACCCAGCTTCATGGGAGTGGAAAGAGCTAAATCACAAGCCCGGATTCAGACAGCACATTAAACCAAACCATGGCTTAGCTCTGCACATGTCGTGCCCGGGTTGGGACTCAAGAACAGAATCACTTGATGAAAGCAAATCAGTTTTTATTAGAGTAATTTCCAGACATAGGCTTCTCCGCCTCATGAACTCTTAACATGAACCAAAACCCGCGACATGGAAGAGAGTTGATAGAACAGAGTATCAAACATTCCCTGTCCCTTATCAAGGGGCCTTTCGGGCACGAATTCTCTCACTCCGCCTCAAACTGCCCACATCTACGCCCCTTCCCTCCTCTTTTCTTTGGCGCCTCTTTAACTGTCTTCGGGTGCGGGGCGATGGGGGGGCGGCTGCCTCCTCCCCTTCTGATTCAGAAAGGATGGTAGGGAGTGGGGGGGGGTTGGCCCAACACTTCAGGCGATTTCTCTCTACCCTTCTCTGCAGCCGAAAGGCCTTGGTCTCCCTCCTCCTCCCCCTCTGTGTGTAACTGCTTCACATTCCTAGGGGGGGAGTGCGTGAGAAACGAGTCTGTTGCCTGTTCAAGGTTTTCCCCCTCTATCTGGGAAGCCTCCTCCTCCCCTCCAGACGACTCAGCCCAACTGCCCCCCTCTCCTAGCTCATTCTCAGAACCATCAGAATCCCAACCATACATCCTGACAGCACAGCAGTAAAGTGACCAGGGAAGAGCAAAGCATCTGTAATTGTATTTCCGGGAGCCCACTTTGCCAGAACTATCTATGCCAAATTTTACCTTTTATCACCAATCATGTTCTCTAGAAGGCAGCTGAATACCCAGGATGACGACTGAATTAATGTCATATAGACTTTTATTAGAGTATTTAGTGTACCTTCTAATGCAAAATGTATTATTCTGTATGAAAACCATGACATCCCAAAAAGAAATGTGTCAAATATGAATGACAAATCGAACATAATGTGGCCACTGACTGTACTGATATAGCTGCAGAAAATCTTGTTACAAAAAGCCTTCTGTAAACAAAATGAACATATCATCTATTAACACCCATAGTACTGAAAAGATTTGAAAAATGGATTGATGGTAAAATTCCAAATTGTTATTTGTACCAACCTGGCCATATACAAATCTGGCTATATTAAGTGCAACACCATTCACTGGAAAATAAAATTATTGATTCAGAGCAAAAATATTTTTTCTCCAAAAGAAGATTCAACAAAAAATGTGTAGGTGGCTCAGCAATATCTCATTTATTAAGAACAAATCTAACCATTATTCTAGTGCAGCCTTCTCCAACCTAATGCCCTCCAGGTGCTATTATACTACATTTCCTATCATCTCTGACCATTGGTCATGCTGGCTGGGGCTGATGGAAGTTGGCCCAACAACCTCTGGAGGGTGCCTACCTGGAGAAGGCTTATCTAGCATCTTCATGGGGTATGGGTGTATAGAAATAATTTACTTCCATAGCTACTAATTGTGGCATCCATCATTAAACCTTCTGTCTGTTGGTTTCTGTCACCAAACTAAAATGTTTGGTGTCACAAAGATATGAATGGGATGAAGTTTAAAATGATCCAAGGAAGAAATCAACAAGTAATGCCAAGGATTCAAGTACAGCCCCCAAACAGCTGATATATCAAGAGGAAGAAAACTCTCCTTGTGAATTGTAGACAGAGTGACAATCAAAAATGGGAACTCTAGGATAATCTTAATAAACAATGTGCCTGTGGGAGTGCCAATGTAACCTAAACTGATGGCTTCCTGAATGTTTATTTTAATAAAAGAAGAAAATTCTCTGCTTTAGTATCATAAGTAATAGAAATATAATTAGCTGAATTGCTTAATTGTTCATAGACTTCACTGAGACAAGCAACCTTAACCAAGATCACTTGTCTCCTAGTTACATGGACCCCAGAATGGGGGGGGCAGGGGGGGCTCAAGCCCCCCCCCCAAGACTAAGGTTGGGTGGGCTGAGCCCCCCTGAAATGACCAGGCAAAATTGATAGTGGTACAGCAGTGTTCTTAAGTTCTGGCAAAAAATGGTTTTTTGCACTGCCACTAAAGAGGTCTTCAGAGCATGAGAATCCCTTCTGCAATCTATGGAGACCACACCAGGAATGCTAACAGATGAGGGTTGCCAGGTTCAATCCCTGAGACTGAACCTATATCTTTAGGAGAAAAGAAAGCCAGCCAAGTGCAGGTGTTCTTGCAACCCTGTAATGGGAAAAACCAGAAGGTGGAATTCTCCCTCCCCCCTGCACAACTTTTAAGATACAAAAGACCTCTTGGAGGCTAGGCCTGGCAACCAAAAGGTCTTTTGTATCTTTAAAAATTGTGTAGAGGGGGAGGGAGAATTCCACTTTGTGGTTTTTCCTATTATAGGGTTGCAAGAACACCTGCACTTGGCTGACTTTCTCTTCTCCTAAAGATACAGGATCAGTCTCAGGGATTGAACCTGGCAACCCTACAACAGATTACTGTGTTTAATTTTTTCTGTTTTCATCAAGATCTTTGCCTGGCAGCCAATTTAGAAACAGTTCCAGCCAGCAAACTGGAGCATGCTCAGTCTGCTATAGCAATACATCTGCCCTTTGGCCACTAGGTGGCAACATACTTAAACTACTCAGAATACTACACCTTCCCCCAGTTGCTTAGAGATCTGTGCTGAGATATTTGCATTTCTTCCCCTCAGGTTTCTGTCCCATTGTTTTGGGTGTATTTTGTTCATAAAAGGGGCTTACACATCTTAGAAAGGAACACTTTCTCTTTAAAAGTACTTTAATTGAGCTAACAGTGGGACTGCTTCTTGGAGCTGGGAAAACTCAGGGAGGAGAGCTTTGCAGCAGCCATTTTGAATCTGTATGTTGGAGCCCTACTGAAGATTAACAACAAAGGCCTGCAACACAGTGACTCAGAATCGTTCTTGAGTGAGTATAATGTTTTACAAATACCAGTTTGAACTAAATGTTGCTCATATACTACAGCTGAAATTGTGATAAAGAATCAAATACATAGGATTCTCAAATTTTCAAACAGTTTAACATAAGCAGGTTCACTCAGGTTAGTTGGAACTTACAAAGGGTATTCCATTATCCATAAGCATTCTGTAATTTTTACTTTGAGCAATTACTACTTATTTATTATTTATTTTATTTATTATTTAATTTGTATTCCTCCCTTCCTCCCAGCAGGAGCCCAGGGCAGCAAACAAAGCGCTAAATACACTTTAAAACATCATAGAAACAGATCTTAAAATACATTTAAAACGTTAAATACATTTAAAAACAAAACTTTAAAAAAGGGTTAAAAACATTAAAAAACATTAAACATATGTTTTTCTCTTTTTTATTCAAGTGTATTTATGATTGTGACACTGCTAGAATATGACAGATTTATTGTTTACTTAACCCATTAAATAAGCAGATGTAAAATGCATCTGCAAGTAGGTCATCATGACATAACCTGCCTGCCACTCTTGAGCCCCCCCACCTTTTTTTTTTTTTTTCAATAATTTTTATTCAGATTTTCATAAAACATACAAGACGAAATCATAAAACATTCAAAGACAAAAAACAAAATCAAAAATAGTTAAACAAAAAAAAAAAAAGAAAAAAAAAAAGAAAAATAAAAAATAAAGAGTAAAATATTGACTTCCCATTTGTCAAAGATCAAATCAGTTATAAGTCTATAATATATAACAATCCTGTCTCTTAAGTCATATTATAAAATCACTTTCCTCCAGTAGTTATCTTACTTAATCATCAAATCTCATAAACATTACTTTATTCTTTCCACAAAAAGTCAAAGAGAGGTTTCAATTCTTTAAGAAATATATCTATCAATTTTTTTTTTCCAGATAAGCATATCGATTAATCCATCTCATTACTAATTATGATAATCTTATTGTCATAACCATAGTCAAAATAAACATTTCAATTAATCCATCACATCAGAATCTGTTAGGTTCAGTAATTTCAGTAGCCATTGTTCTATTATCCCTATTAGTTCCATTTTCCATCTTCCATCTTCAGTAGTCTTATTAAGTCCAGTAATTTCAGTATCCAATCTTCCATTATCAGTATTCCATAATAATCTTGCTGTCAAAGCCATAGTCATATAGTAAGAGTCTGATGGGAATTACCTCTATCCCAAATATTTTCTTGCCATCCATTCTGAATAGGTTGCTGAAATACTGCTGTAAAATCATATCTCTGTTCTTTTTTTCAAAATACACTGGGTCATCTCTTGAAAGTTTTTCCATTGTCACATGGCTGCAGTTAATTCCATAGATTTTCTCTATATTGGGCTCCATCACATCATTCCAGTCCAGAAGATTATCCATGCCATTGATAACTTTATCTCTAGAATCTTCATTAATTTCTTCAGAGATAACATTGAGTTCCAAACAATAGATTTTATTTCTAAAGTCCATAGACTCCAAATCTTGTTCCTGTTCCACGTTTGTTCCAATCTCCGGGATCTCCTCTCTCACAGGGACCCCTGTTCCAGTCTCCAGGGTCTCCTCTCTCACAGGGACCCCTGTTCCAGTCTCCAGGGTCTCCTCTCTCACAAGGACCCCTATGTCTTTAATCTCCTGTGTCTCCAAACAATAGATTTTGTTTCTAAAGTCCATAGACTCCAAATCTTTTTCCTGTTCCACGTTTGTTCCAATCTCCGGGGTCTCCTCTCTCACAGGGACCCCTTCCAGGGTCACCTCTCTCACAGGGACCCCTATATCTTTAATCTCCTGCTTCATTTTACTCAATTCAATTTTCAGCTCCTTACAACCCTGTCGCAGGTTTTGTTTCGTTATCTCAATCTCATCCATTATTTTCTGAAACATAGTTATTTCCAGATTCTCAGCCACTTTCTTAATTGCCATTTTAAAAGAAAAATATAGGAAAACCACTTCTTATTTCAGCAACAATTGGGTTAATACTCCAAACTTGGTGACATCACAGTATAAACAGAGCAGACAGCCTTATCTCTCCATGCTTAAGTAAACAAAATGCAGTTCCCAGGATCGAAACAATTAATGGCGGTCGTCAGGAAACAGATTCGTCAAAATAAAATAGACCAAAAAGAGAGTAGTCTCAGACAAAATAAATATTTTGAATATTTCTTCAAAATAAAAATCTGGAATAGAAATCCCTCTTCTGTGTATATCTTTAGAATGCAAATCCAGGACAGCTTTTTGCAACAAAAACAGAGATAAGCTATTAATTAGTGAGTAGCAGAGAGAAGTTATGGCTCCCCAGTGAGATGTCAAAAACCGATCAATCTGGCAAATCTCTTTTAAACAGCAACAATTTAAGTCAAGTAAAAGAAAAATATAGAAAGAAGGGTGCTTGCCTGTTAGTGCGTTCTCTCTTAGAAGATAAGATGAACGTTCGCTTTATCAGATAGAGCTTGTTGTTGAAAATCCGTCCCACCTTCGTCGGCTGGACCTCGTCCCATAAATTAATGAGATCTGGTCGTCCCAACAAAAATAGGCTTTGAGGTTAATCTCTTCGTTTCTCCCTACCCGGGAGAAGTTTAATCAGTCAAAAAAAAAAAAAATCTGACTGATATATCTGAATAAGCTTCTTTTGAGGCAGGAGCCCGTCTCAAAAGCAGGCACAGGCTAAGTCACCCTTCCCGGAAGTCTTGAGCCCCCCCACCTTGAAAACAGTTCCGGGGTCCCTGCCTAGTTAGATGATATTAGGCTATCTGTCAGACCGTATCTCCCTATACGAGCCTGCCCGGGCCCTGAGATCTTCAGGAGAGGCCCTTCTCTCAGTCCCAACACCCTCACAAGTGCGATTGGTGGGGACGTGAGATAGGGCCTTCTCAGTGGCTGCTCCTAGGTTCTGGAACTCCCTTTCTAGGGAGGCACGAATGGCCCCCTCCTTGCTATCCTTCCGTCGACAAGTAAAGACTTTTTTATTCCGACAGGCTTTTGGGATAGAAGGTGTTTAGGATTGGGCTTTACAAGGCTTGTTTTATTGTTTTATATTATTATCTGTATTATTTTAAATTGTTTTTAGATTTTTAAGTGCCTTTTACGGTTTTAAGGTTGTGCATAGTTTAATTGTATTTTAATTGTATGTTTTTCTATGTTTTTAACTACGTGTAGTTTTATTTGTAAGCCGCCCTGAGTTCCAGTTTGGAAAAAGGGTGGGGTAAAAATAAAGTTTCAATTCAATTTCAATATTAGAATTCCTAGACAAGGCATTCAAGTTCAGCTTCCCTTTATGACTTATATTGTGTCAATTTTTACTAGATTTCAGTTCAGTTGATTCACTACTACCACATTTTGTAAAACAGGACTATATCTAGGCTTGAGGTCAGGAGCGCTTTTGCCCAGATTCAGCTGGTGTGCCAGTTGTACCTGTCAGACCTCATCATGGTCCTACATTATTACTTACATCTCAGTTGGACTAGGGTAGTCCACTCTGTGTGGAGCTGCCCTTGCAAACCATTCAGAAGCTTCAGTTGGGAGTGTGAATTAGGCAAGTTCTCATTAAAATTAGAAGTGAATTAAATGCCCTCCTCCCATTCCAGGTTTCATCGAGGAGTTCCGATTTCTCTTCTGAATAGTTTGCTTCTGCTACTGCAACATGGGAGAGGTTTTCAGTTAGGAACAAGCAAGAGCCGGTTATTCAAACCTATCACGTAAACATCCTTACCAAAAAAAGAGATATAACCTCTGTTGTATGGAGACATTTGCCTCTGGCCTTGTTTCTGTTAAGCAGTAGAGAATTTAAAGTCAGCTAGAAGCTTCCTGGCCCTTGGTTGTATTTCAAGCCAAGATCATCTCCAAATAACACAGTATGTTTAGATATTTTCACTACATGACCACAATGGTTTTGAATTCAAGGCTATCTGGTACATTCTGATATTTTTCTTGCTGTTATGAGTTCATATACGTTTTTGTTTGTTTTGCTTTTCCCCCTCACAGTGGCAGCTTAGGTGTTTCAGGTGGTAATCCTAATCCTGAGAGTAGGGGTGGGTGAGAATTTCGATTCAGTTTGCATTTCAAGCAGAATTTATCAAATTCTCACTTTCTGAAACAATATGAGAACTAGGTTTGCCAGGGTCAGGGCCTGAGACTGATCCTGTATTTTTAGGAGAAGAGCAAGTCAGCCAAGTGCAGGTGTTCTTGCTACACTGTAATGGGAAAAACCAAAAGGTGGAATTCTCCCTTCCCCCTGCACAACTTTTAAAGATACAGAAGACCTCTTGGAGGCTGGGCCTGGCAACCAAGAGGTCTTCTGTATCTTTAAAAGCTGTGCAGGGGGAAGGGAGAATTCCACTTTGTGGTTTTTTCGTATTACAGGGTTGCAAGAACACCTGCACTTGGCTGACTTGCTCTTCTCCTAAAGATACAGGATCAGTCTCAAGCCCTGAATCTGGCAACCCTAAATTGAGAACCAAAACACAACCATCCTTCGAAATTCACATTTATTAGAATTTTGGGATGCAGTTCACCAACTAAACAATATTTACAAAAATGCATATATTAGGGGAAAGTGTGCATATGAATATATGAGTGAAAATAACATGCAAAAAGGCATGATATGATGAGAAATGGCTTGTAAAAATGCGTACCTTTGTCAAAACTGCCTACTAAAATGTGTTTATTTGGAGAAATTTGCACTAAAAAGATAGAGAATTTTTGTGAGGATTTTTTTTTAAAACAAATTGCAGATTGCTGCAGAAATGTAGAGGACTGAATTTAACATTAGAAAAGTGAGAAACTGAAAGAACCAAAATTTACAGATCTTTCCATCCCTACCTGAGAGTAAATCCTATTGAACTAAGTGGGACTTATTTCTGGGTAAACATGTATAGGATCAGGGTGTCCACCACTTATAATCTCTTGATCATCTGTCATACCCCCTCTGCATACAGTTTGTCTACTCTAACCAAATTTCATGCAACTGGAGCTGAGAAACAACAAATATTTTAAACGAGCAAACACCACCCAATATTCTCTGACGGTGTAATCATTCAGGGAAGGGCCACAGCTTGGTGTCAGAACTCATGCTTTGCATGCACATACACCCAGGTTTAATCCCTAGCATCCCCCAGTAGGTTTGAGGAAGTCTCCTGCCGCTGCTCATCAGTGTCAACAGTACTGACCTAGATGAACCGATGGTCTGACTTGGTATAAGGCAAATTCCTATGTTCCTCTGGCTGTGTACCTCAAAACAATTGCCAATAATTATTTATTACTTTGATCAAAGAGGGTAGCCCCTGCCAAAGCATAGTCTCCTGAGAAGATACTGACAAGGTCTCATATTGACCTGCATATATTTATGCTTTCACCTTGCATCATGTCATCCCAAATGTTAATCTATTCAAGCAGGAATCCTCCTTGAAACATGCAGAATTGCCATGCCAACACTAAACAAGGAGTCACAAGACTGTAAAGATGTACTTCAGTTCAATTTCATTATGTATCTGAAAGAAAGGATACCAGCGAACCATTGTGGATATTGCTTGCTTTATTTCTTAAGAGCTTTACTTCACTTTCCAATTGAATGTGTGTATGTGTTTGCAAATCACAACATGTAGCTATACCTGCTTTTTCAATAATTTCTATTCTGAGGTGAGCCTGCCTTTCAAATACTTCGAGTGCTTCTAGCTATTGCATCTACAACATGCCATCAATTCATTGTTCTGTGTTTCTTTTAGTGTTTGCACTGCTTTTTGCAAGATTCATACAATTCCCAAAGGCTTTAAGACATTGGAGCAATTCATATGTTATTGCAGCAGTAGTCTGTTGTCTTGGCTAAATTAGTGATATGCTATGAACCAATTCAATTTAAATATCTTGGTGAGTTGTACCTTTGGGGGTAAAGATTAGAGGGGCTGTGCCTCTTCTTGGTTTTTAATCTTGAGTGTAAGGTGTTCCTGTACACTTGAATATCTGTATTTAACACCATGTCTTGACAATCTTTTATACCCCCTTTGCATACTGTGCTTCCACTGTGACCAAAATATGCCACTGGAGCTGAGCTATCTATGGGTATCATCAAACATTTTAGAAGTCTGTTTCTCCCCTCTTCTTGATAACATCTAGATAGGGATGGGGTTCGCTGCCTAGTTCTGATCCGCTTGTATTCTGATAGTCCGTCGTTCAATCCCGATCCGCCATTTTTTTTGTTCTCGCTTGCTTTTGCACTTGCCAATTTGATCCACTGTTGTTGTTTTGGTGGTGAAAAAAATTATGTAATTTTTAACATAAATGCTTATGTAAATCCATGGAAGTTAATGGATAATAGCGATTGTAATTATGAAGATAATTAAGTACAATCGGGAGGGGGGAATTCAGAAAAAAAGCCATGCCGATTACAGCCATGGCCCACCGCAAGAAATCAGAGCCAGTTCGAAAAGACAGCAGACTGTCAGATTCAGTCAAAATTCAGTACTAAGTCCAATATAGCAGATATTCTCTTAGAATACAAAATGCGATGGGATGTCATAGCATCATACATTTCTAGTCCTCACTGCTAACCATGGATGGTTGTGACATGGATGGCACCTCCAACTTTCCTTGTAATTCTTCTGTCATAGCTATGAAGCCAAGGTTGCCTAAAGGGATGAAAATACAAGGAAAACCTTTCTGTCACTGTGGCATCACTGTAGCTATCTGGCCATTAAAAAGAAGAAACAAATCCTCTTTGATCACAAAGAGCTGAAAGCTTTCCTAATGAATAATAAATATCACATTTCATCCCAGTTGTTTTCAAGTCATCTTTCCTGCCAACTAGAAACATAGGGAAGCTGTCTTGCACTGTCAGACCATGGATCCATCTAGCTTCTTATGGTCTACATCAGATGTGGGGAACTACACCCCATCATCCCTGACCACTGGTTATCCATGCTAGGGCTGATAGGAGTTGTAGTTCAACAACATCCAGAGGGTGAAAGGCTCTCCGCACCTGGTCTACACTGACTGGCAGCTGTTTTGCAGGATTTCACACAGGAGTCTTTCTTGCCTTGGCTGGAGATGCCAGGGACTGAATCCAGGGCCAGCACAATGCATGCTGCTTCCTGAGATGGAGTACATGATGGCACCCTTCATTCCACAAACAGAAGATGACTGGACTGGCAGATGAATCTTACTTCCACAATGGCAACAGGACAGCATTCTCCACTGCACCAGAAGGCAGCAAACTAGTCTAGGGGGAGCACAACAGGCCATGTGGTTCACACCCATCTGATCTTTGCCACCACTCTGTCTGGTTCCCACTTGCACCCTACTCATACAAACATAACAATGTAGCTGCACTTTTGTCAGTGTATGTCCCATGAGCAGAGCAATCCTGGAGTGTGTTGCCTGGGCTGGCTCCCTCTCTGCTTGCTTACGTAGCCTGAGACCTCTCCAACAGCATTGTTTGTAGCATGTTGGAATAAAACAACTGGACAAGATAGCCTAGGCCAGCTACGAGCAAGCCTTGCTGTGGCTGTGCTGCTAGCTCAGGAGACTGAGAACAGCCAGGGGCTCAGGAGAAACAGCAAGGGAGTTTCCACTGCTGTCCTCCCAACATCTGTCACCTGAGGTGGCCACCTCGTTTTGGCCAATAATATGTCCTGCTACTGAGTTACAGCCCTTTCCACTTCTTTTGCAATACATTGGGTCTTATAAGGTTGTGGAATGCATCTACTTGGTAAAACTACAGAGCATTTTTAAGGGACCCAAATTTATTTGACCTTTAAAACCACTTATTATTGGGTGCAGGTTAATTTCCCCACCCGTTCTTATACAAGTTAGTCAAGGCACAGAATGAAAGATTTAACAGTAGTCGCACTTCATGTAGGTTTCTGATGAAGTGACACTTATTATTCTGCAGAACAAAAGCAGCATAGCTTGTTTGCAAGATCTTTGTTGAGAGCTGCAATTATTTTCTTAATTATTTAGCCCCACAGTATGAACCACTTAGACACAAGAACTTCATAAGGAAAGGCTTAGTATATTTTTGAAAAAAACCCACCACTAAACACACTAAAGCTGCAATTCCCAAATAAATTACACAGTAATATCAGTGTCTGTTCTGTGACTACTGTAGTTTAAGAGGTTTGTGGATTGGAACTGAAGTTTCAAAATGCCCTCTGACCTGGGTTTCTTTCCTTGTTCTTTAGCTTTTTATGCGACTATAGCTATGAAAAGGAAGAAGCACCAAAAACTGGAAAATGTAAAGGAGCCCCACAGATGAAATTGGGAACTGGCATTTCATAATGGAAATGGATTTTGCATTGGGCCTTTTAAATTAATGGGAAAGAGTGATCTTTTGTAACAGCAAAATTGCACTTTTGGCTTTAATTGTATGCAATTATTCACCATGTCACACCATTTTCTGTTTTGAGCTGTTCATAGTTTTAGTTGAATGCCAGGATAAGAGGTAGCAGTATGTGGAATAAATGTTTGCTTCCTTTTGCCAAAAAAAAAAAAGTGGGTGGGGGGAAGAGCCTGTTTCATTTCTTTTCTTTGTTAAATGCTTTTTGGGGATTCTTCTCATAATAATTCTGCTAGTACATAAATGCTCATCATGTTTCCATTTCCACAAGATACCTGTGTAAAATGGAAGGGAGAAATGTGTCATCACGGTGATGATGGAGGAGGTGTAGGGTAACCAATGTGGTCCCCTTCCGATGTTGTTGGACTCCAACTCCTATCAGCCTCAGCCAGCATGGCCAATGGTCAGGAATGATGGGAACTGTAGTCCAGAAACTTCTGAAGTTTTTGAGTTTTCACTTGATTTCCTATCTTTCTGTTCTGACATATTTAGCTTTGGAATAATAAAGGACTAAGAACAAAGAGATTGTTGAGTCCCCTAAAGATCTTTGTTAGGATGCTATTTAACTTGACTGTTTCACTGTTCACCTCTGCTTCCAGAACATTTGAAGCCATTGCTTTTGGCAGTGTGACTTATCTATTGCCCATGAGGACAGTTTCAAATGCAGTTTGCGATATGGGATGGAGACTGCTATTCCATGGGAGGAAGGGGCGATTTAGGCCTTACTAGATAGACATGATTCACTGGGAAAAACAGTAGGGAGTAGAAAAAGAGGAAGGCCAAACAAGAGATGGATTGATTCCATAAAGGAAGCCACAGACATGAATTTACAAGATCTGAACAGGGTGGTTCACAACAGATGCTGTTGGAGGTCACTGATTCATAGGGTCGCCATAAGTCATAGTCGACTTGAAGGCACATAACAACAACAAAGATACATGCAAGTCTTTGGGACACAGAAAGCTGCTCTTTGAATTCCAGCCTATATATTTTACTTATTATTAATTTTATTATGTTTATACCCTGCCTTTCTTTCATCAAGAAAATCAAGGTGGCATACATGTTCCCAGGTGGTCTGCCATCCAGACTCTGACCAGAGCCAGATCTGCTTAGCTTTTCAAAGCTTCATGTGCCTTCATATCATACCCTGGGGCATATTTAATGCAAGATACAAACTAAGGAGGGTTCGGGTTACCAAAAGTGGTACATGGTTATTATTGGCCGACTAGTTTGTTAATTTGCTGACTTTTGCAACTTGGTCTTTTTTCCCAAATAATATTTTAAATTGTGAGTGAGATTATTCTTTCTGGATACTGCCCAATCTGTGCCACAGATAGCTGTTTCCTTCACTTTTTGCCATAAAGATTGCATACACTGTCCTTGTTCACAGGTAATGCTAAGTGAAACCATGGCTTAGTGTAAACATGCAAGCATCCAGACTTTCAGAAAGGTGATTGCAGCTGCTTTGCCCCTCCCCAATTGTTTTGTTGCTGTTTTGCACTGAGCTAAGCCATGGTTTGATTTGGCATGTTGTCTGAACCCAGACTCATGGTTTAGTTCTCCCACACAAGCTGTAAGCAATAGGACAAACCTTGGCCACAGCTCGTGGTTTGTCTGGAGCAGCCTTTCCCAACCAGTGTGCCTCCAGATGTTGTTGGACCACAATTCCCATCTTTCCTGACTATTGGCAATGCTGGCTGAGGCTGATGGGAGTTGTGGTCCAACAACATCTGGAGGCACACTGGTTGGGAAAGGCTGGTCTGGAGAGAGCTAAATCGCAAGCCCAGCTTTGAATGAATGCTAAGCCAAAGCATGACTTATTGAAGCAGCAAAATAACTGGGAAGGAGCAGTCAGCCACAATCTCTTCTTCAGGAGCCTGTACATTTGCTTATTTGTGCTAAACTATTATTTGGCTTAGCGTTGTGGGCAAACTGGGCCACTATGTACCCTTGATCGTTTCAACAATACCTATACTCTTCCACTCGTCTTTAAAAAACAGACAAGAAGAGCCTACTCTTTGGCTTTCAGGACTTAACTAATATGTGGAAATGTGTTTTAATCCTAAATATATTATAACCCTTTAAAAACTAGAAAGAGACAATTTTGCATAATTACAGTTCTTTATTTGCACATAATAAATGTTGGTCTTATACAGAACTACGAAGTTTAAGATTTTTTTCACCTTCCTAGGTGTGAACATTTACAGATAAGAGATGGTTTTAAAATTTAAGAGATTGTTTTAAAATGAGAACATGTACATATATTTTGATACATTTATAAAAAATAAGAAACCTATTCTATCTTAAATATATAAATTACTATTAGAATATTGTGAGAAATAACAAGTGAAACCATATATGTTAAAACGAAGTAAGGATTTAGATATTCCAATTATCTTTGATACATGGGTATATATTTGGACATATGACAATAATTTTTCTATATGTTCAAAATTTAGAGCGAATTTTATAACAATTCATCATTTTATGATGTACAAACGGTATTCAACTCCAGAAAATCTGAATAAAATATCTAACTTAAATAGTCAAGGAAAATATCTTTTTTAAAAAACGTGGCAGACATGTGATAAGCAAAATATAGAATAACTGTTCACATTCATATTGAAAAGATATGAAATGTTTAGATCCTTTTTAAAAAAATAAAGAATGTACCTTTGACATGCTGAGAGTTGGTATTATACATGTAGCAGCACGGATATGTTATGCAAGATATTGGAAACTTTCAGTAATATCTGAGTGGTCTGAATAGGTAAGTCACATGAATATGCTATACTGTAATGTCAAAGCTAAATACCTTTATATGTGTACAAGAAAAGAGGCAGACTTATAACAATTTTGTTCACAGCTGGAGTTACTTATATTATCCTCTGGAAAAACAAATCACATGCTTTAAATAACAAATGATGCTTTTGAAATGTTAGAACGTGTATTGTGTAAAGTTTAGAATGTGTGTTTTGTATTAATAGAAAAAAAACACCTTTTTAAAAAAAAAATTTTTTTTAAGCTGCCCAGAATGTGCTGGTGGCAATGACCCAAATGGCATCTGCTGTGTTCCAGTGCACAACAGAATATGACTGAACCATTCATGCACCTGCCCACTAACATCTGTCTGCATTGCTTTGCACAGAGTGTTGATGCTACTGGACTGCCCAGCAATTGTATCATCATGAGAAAGGGGGTGTCCCTTATGCCAGAATGCTCCTCGTCAAATCTCTCTCTTTAACAGGCCTTCTCAATACCGGCCCTAAGGATTTGGAATGTGCTGCTAGGTATGGTACCCAGAGCTTGGAAAAGTTACTTTTTTGAACTACAACTCCCATCAGCCCAATCCAGTGGCCATGCTGGCTGGGGCTGATGGGAGTTGTAGTTCAAAAAAGTAACTTTTCCAAGCTCTGATGGTACCGCATTGTCCTTCTTTATTGCCATATCCAGCAAATTGAGCGAGGCTTGTTTAAACACGATTTTAATGTTGTCAAAGGATGGCTTTAAAACTTACTTCGCAGGGGAGGTGTGTGTGTTGGCTTTTTCATTCACTTGGTATGGCTATTCTTCAATTGATTACTATTTAGTAATTGGTAATGATTTCATGAATGGCTTTACTGGGATTTTTAATTATAGAGTGAGCTGCTTCAGCAGGTGGAGAAGTGGGGGTAGAAATGTTTTAAACAAACAAACACATTCCTTCCATTATGGGATGGTTTATCCCGAGTCATTTCCATGAATATAATCACAGGCATCTCATCTGACACTACTCATTAAAATTTCAAGCTTGAGAACAAACCATCAAGGTCCCTGCGAGAGCATCTAAGGCAACGCAAAAACGGGTGATTTTGAAAACAAAAAAGGTTTTTCCAGGTATTTTGTTTAGCTGGTTCCTTTGTGGTGTTATGGCAGCAACCCAAGCCATGCATTTGCATGTACAACACAGAACCACAAACAGATTGCTAAAGCAACAAATAGGCTTGTGGCACTTTGAACAAATGTATTATGAGAAGAGCCGGCTTCATTGAACGCATGCTGGAATATATTGCTGGAATGTCTGTTCTGGCCACTGTTGAAGTGACCGGCAGCTGCTCAGTTGACAAAGCAGCTTGCCTCTTTGGCAGAAACCAGCAAGTAATGCTTTGACTTCAAGTACATGAAAGGTTGCCACACAGAGGAGGGGCAGGATCTCTTCTCGATCGTCCCAGAGAGCAGGACACGGAATAATGGGTTCAAGTTGCAGGAAGCCAGATTTCAACTGAACATCAGGAAAAACTTCCTAACTGTTGGAGCAATACGACAATGGAACCAATTACCTAGAGAGGTAGTGGACTCTCCGACACTGGAGGCATTCAAGAGGCAGCTGGATAGCCATCTGTCAGGAATGCTTTGATTTAGATTCCTGCATTGAGCAGGGGGTTGGACTGGATGGCCTTATAGGCCCCTTCCAACTCAGCTATTCTATGATTCTGTGACTATGCAGCTCCCTCCCATATGCAAGCGTCATTTCTTTTGACTTCAGCTATTTGCTTGACTTTTCAGTTGTGCTAAGAATTGATTACCCTGCATTGTTATGCAGTGTGAATGAACTTTAAATTGACTGTAGTGCTTATTTATAATCATCTGAAAGAAAAAGTGATGCATTTTCAATATACACTAATCTTTTCTACTGTGTAATACTCCTACTATTAAAACAATAACAGGGCTAATAAAACAGACGTAGAAACCCTTGTTCAATGCTTCACTTAAGAACGAGTTGCTAGATTATGTTACATCTGCCTCTGTAATTTACACTGGAAAAAGCAAATATGACTACAAAGCAATTGGATGACAAATATTTAAAGCTGGCATCCATTCCAGCAGCTGCTAGTGCTTCGCATCTGCACAACTATATATTATTACTCTCCTACCTTGGTGGGGAAGAACCATACTTTCAAAAAAAAAATTGCACTGCATTTCAAGGTTTAAAAATTTCTCCTTAGCATTGAACTTATTGGAGAAATATAGAAGCTTTAGTCTGCCAATAGAAAGCTCCAATATTTGTACTCATGATAGAATCCTATGAACTGAACAAACAACATGAAAACATTATTAATACCCCATTAATCCTGTGCAATGTTTACTGTTTTTGGTTGTTAACATTTTTACTTTGAGCCCATTCTTCCACCACCCCTTTCAAATTGATAAGAACAGGCAAGGCAGCAACTGGATCTTTTTGAATATTCTAGTGCAAAGAGCGGTATAGAGATTTGACACCTAACTAGTTTTATTATTATTCTTTATTTGCCACATGGCTAGTTTTTAAACTCAGCATTAGGCTAAGGACAAGTTTTAAATATGTATTTAAAGGCACTGATTCTGTACAATTTTTCCTTGAGGGATTAATGGTATGCCTGATCATGTAATACAACATTAAAAAATCAACCGTGTATTTGGTAAGAGCTAAGAGATGTCTTGACACAGGAGCCTCCATAGTTCTTAATGGGTATTTAATTCCATAACTAAAAGACAGCTCAAAGAGGCAATACTTAAAAGTCATGTGTGGCTTACCAGTTCATCCTTGCTGATTTCACCCAGTATATGCAAACCTGTAGCTTCCCATTCTTGCTGACCATTCCTAACCACACACATGGGAAGGGCCATAGCTCAGCAACAGAGCATCTGCTTTTCATGCAGATGCAGTCAGTGTAGATAATACTGAGCCAATGGTCTGACTCAGTATAAGGCAGCTTTCTATGTTCCTACACATTGCCATTTCTCAGCAAAAGTGGCTTTGGGATCAGGCATTTGCATGTGGAATGATGTGTTTTTATAGGAAACGCAGGTTCCCAGATTAACTGTTGCTGAGATAATGGGAGTGTGTGGTTAGGAATGGGCAGATGGGGCTGCTTGGTTTCTTCCATGCTCATAGATTTCCTCCTAAAAATAGCTACCAAGCCATTGCCGCTCCCCCCCCCTTTTTTTTCCCAGAGCTTGCATTTGGGTTTAGAGCCCAGTTCAGAGAGGACCTGGTGAGAATCTTTGACTGGCTGGGAAGGCTTGTGAAGCCAGCCTCTGCATTATAGTTACCCTATATTTCCCTCATAATATTTAGAAAGAGAGAGAGAGAGTGTATGTATATGTATATAAGGGAACAAAGTGATTTTGGAAGCCTACACCTGTGCAGAAGGGGAGGAGTCCACACCTCTCCTTACAAAGAGACTGTGCTGCTGCTGAGGCCTTGCCTCAGCAGTCCCTCCCTCCAAAACGAGCCTCCACTCAAAATAATGGAGTTTTGTAGGAGATATAGTAGTTGGTTTTCCTTAGGGTTTTTTTTTGGGGGGGGTTAATAGTTACTTCTCTTTTGCTTGCTTTTAAAGATTGTTTTATTATGTTCATAATATTGAAAAGTGGTCTTTGCTTGCTGTTATATTGCGCTTGACGTCGAAGGCCCTTCTCCGGGTTCCAACGCATAGCGAGGCCCGGAGAGCAATAACTAGAACTAGGGCCTTCTCAGTAGTGGCCCCCGAATTATGGAACGACCTCCCTGATGAAATACGCCTGGCGCCTTCTTTGTTATCTTTTTGGCGCCAGGTAAAGACCTACCTCTTTGCCCAGGCTTTTTAAATTTAAATTTTAAATTTCAAATGTTAATTTTAATTTTTTTTGTTGCAATCTTGTTTTCACATATGTTTTATAGTGCATTTTATTTATACTCACTTGTATTTTAACCTGTTTTTATTGTTGTACACTGCCCTGAGAGCTTATTGCTAAAGGGCAGTATAAAAGCACAATTAATAAATAAATAATAATAAATAAAATAAATATTTGTTATGTTACTGTTTTATTATTTTTTTGTTATTAGGAAATTGTTTTGCAATTGTTTTTGAGATGTATTTCTGTTCACCTTGTAAGCTGCCTTGAGCACAATTTTTTGTCGAAAGGTGGCATAGAAATAAAATGATGAATGAATGAACAGTTCACTTAACAGCACTTTCTATACATGCAATGCATAGAAAAAAAGATGCAATGGATTAGCTCTATCTGCACAATCATTGTGAAGATATGTTGCTTGAGAAAACACTTTGAAGAATCATGTAGAAAACCCTCTAGACTGGTTTGGTACTGCTTAGAAAGTAGCCCTGTTATTTGATGGTGTCATGTTAGCTCTGCATTTCAGAAGTGTGCAGACAGCAGTTACCAGAGGCCATCTCTCCAATTGCGGTAAAGCATGAACCAACATTCATTGCTATTGCCCAGTAAATCTACTTTCCACAGAGCTGTCACTTGGGCATCTTGGCTTCTTTTAATAAGCAGTAAAATTCCCTCTAGAGATAAAGTATCATTGCTCCATTTGAAAAGAAAGCGGTGAATCTCCTTAGCAATTAGAAAGCATTGAAAGATTTGTCCAGGACTGTGAGAATGGTTTTTAAAAAATCCATTTAGAAGCACTTGGTTTTTTTTAAACTTGGAATATTCTCATAGGATAAGGTGGGGAAAAATATTTTCTATTCCACATATTATTCAAGAAATAGCTTCATTTACAATGAGGAGGTAACTATGCACACAGTGTTCAATAGGCGCTATCCTTTTGAATTCCTTTCCCGAGAAAGTTCAGTCAGGTGTTGCCAGGAAACGAAGAAGACTATAAATAATTACTTGATATGAACACAAAAAAGCAAGAATCTTTTTTAATCTCTCTGGGGTCAGAAAGAGCTATCAGAGAAGATGAAGTGTTTTGCCAAATGCTAAAGGAGAAGACCATCAGTATAGTACCTTTCTAAAGCAAAAGAAATAGGATGAATTATTTGGTAGCCCCATGAATCCAATTTCATATTCCTACAGTTGGTATTTCCCTCTCACTTTAATCTGCATATTCAAGGTCACATTATAGCTCACTAAAGAGTCACATCCTTTAGCTGGTGTTCCATGAACAAGGGGTGAAAAGACACCTTGCCCCCATTTTCATTTTTTATATAGGGTTTTCTTGGCCCAGGAGCACAATCCATCCTCTCCCATGTGCAGAGGACTACATACAGAAGCACACAATTGCACATGGGAAGGGAATACCCCCAAAGCAGGGACAGAGAGCCTATGCCTCTCTAGATGCTGTTGGACTACATTTTGAGACCATCTTGGCTGTAAGACGCTCTCCACCTGGCCTGGAAGGGTGGGGCTTTGACTGACTGCAGCTATGAAAGATATCACTACCTGTAGATTCCAGAAACCACCTTGACCATGGGGTGTTGTTTAGGGGCTTCTGTTTCGGTAAAAATTTAATTTCTGCTGGTCAGTTTTTTGTTTTGCTGTTATTGGGATTATGCTTCTATATCTTATTGTTGGATTTTATTAGGAATTATAAGGATGTATCAATTTATTGTATGTTTTTAAGATGTTTTTGTTAACTTATTGACCATTTGAATTTATTTCTTACAGTGAATTGTGTAGCTTTTTTTCTGTTCATGTTGTGAGCCACCTTGCGCATAAATTGTTATGGAAAGGCGGCATACAAATAAACAGTGATGATGATGATGATGACTACAGCTCCCACCATCCCTGATCATTGGCTGTGCTGGCTTGGGCTAGGGAAAGTTCAAGTTCAAAAACTCCTGGAGGGCCAGAGCTTCTCCATCACTCCCATAAAGCAATGGTGAGCCTTTGCATGCACTCCCACCATCCTCAGCCATGGGCACTGCACTAAGCCTCTCTGTTACTTTCAGTTGTAGCTTTGTCTGTGCCTCTCATAGCGCTTCTTTTCAGATCTCCAGGGGAAAATATCCATGTTCTATACAGAATTCTATGGAGGTGTTTATAGATTGTGGTACAAACTTATGTGGATGCACTCTATTTTTTTCATCTTGGATTTATAATTACACTGCAGAATAGGTTGCCCTATAAAAGACAAGAACATGGCCTTGAAAGCCACCAGTGTCCAACCAGGGATTCTTTTCTTGAAGTGTGCTAACAAAGACTTCCTGTTCCTTTTTTCAGTGGCAACTCATCTCCTAATTTTCCAATTGAAAATGAATTGTGTAGTCAAGAGAAGTAAAGGTATCCATGATTTGATTGTGGATGAAGGCGCCGATTTGGTGTGCGTTACCAAGACCTGGGTGGGTGAGCTTGGAGGACTTGATTTGACCCATATTTGCCCACCTGGATACTCTGTGCAACACCAGCACAGGCTGCAGGGAAGGGAGGGAGGAGTTGCTGTGGTCTACAGAACTTCCATCTCTGTCACCAGGAAACCACTCTGTCTTGGAGCTGGCTGTGAGGGCCTGTACCTGGTGTCGGGCTGAGGAGACTGTAAACTAGAGTTGCTGCTGGTGTATCGTCCACCCTGCTGCCTGGCAGCTTCTCTGACCAAAGTGGAGGAGGCCGTCTCGGCTGTGGTGTTGGAGGAGCCCAGAACGATAGTGCTGGGTGATTTCAATGTCCATGCTGAGGCTGCCTCTAGTGTTGCGGCTTGGGACTTCATGGCCTCCATGATGACCATGGGGCTGGCTCAAGTTGTTACTGGCCCAACACATAGGGCAGGACACACCCTCGACTTGGTTTTTGCTCCAGATGGAGGAAGGGGTGGTCTGGAGATAGGGGGGTGGATGTCACCCCATTGTCATGGTCAGACCACTTCCTGGTGAAGTTTAGACTTATGGCTCTGATCCTTCGCTGCAGGGGTGTTGGACAGATTAAGATGGTCCGCCCCCGGAGACTAATGGAATCCACAGGATTCCTGAATGCCCTGGGGAAGTTCCCAGTAGATAGAGCAGGTGACCCTGTTGAAGCTCTTGTCACACTGTGGAACAGCGGGGCTCATCGGGCTCTTGACATGGTTGCCCTCTCTGGCATTGTGGAGCCCGGCTTGCACCTTGGTATACTAGTGAGCTAAGGGCAATGAAACAGGCTGGATGACTGCTAGAGCGCAAGTGGCGAAAGACATGCTGTGAGGCTGATCAGGCACAAGTAAAACATCATAACTGTGCCTACTGTGTGGCGGTGAGGGCAGCGAAGAAGGTCCACTTCTCTGCCTCCATCACATCCTCAAGTAGCTGTCCAGTGGAGCTTTTCCGTATTGTCAGGGGTCTGTTGACATCAACTCCAGGAAATGAAGTTTTAGACCCTTTGGAGGCCCATTGTGAATTGTTTGCAAGGCACTTTGAGGGTAAAGTTGCTCGCTCCGTAGCAGTCTTGATGCCCCATCCACATCTACTGCAGTCCGCAATGAGGTGTCCAGTGCAACATCTGCTGCAACTTTTTGGGAAAGGTTTCAGTTGATGCAGCCTGATGATGTGGACAAGGTGCTTGCAATGATGCAGCCAGCAATGTGTCCTCTCTACCCTTGCCCTTCTTGACTTATTAATGCTGGCCGGGGGGGGGTCTGACTGAGTGGATCCAGGGTGTGGTCAATGCATCATTGTGGGAGGGAGTGGTTCCAGGCACCTTGAAAGATGCAGTGATCCGACCACTACTGAAAAAGCCCACCCAGGACCCATTGGTGTGTGACAACTACCGACTGGTTGCAAATACCCCCTTTTTAGGGGTGATTGAGAGGGTTGTGGCACAGCATTTGCAAGTTCTCTTGGATGAAACAGATTATCTTGACCCATCCCAGTCTGGGTTCAGGCCTGGTTATGGGACTGAATCGGCTTTGGTCGCCCTGATGGATGACCTTTATCGGGAGAAGGACAGAGGGAGTGCGACCCTGATCTCTCAGCGGCTTTTGATACCATTGACCATGGTATACTTCTGGGCCAACTTGGTGAGATGGGTATTGGAAGAACTGTTTTACTGTGGTTCCGATCCTATCTCAAGGGTCGCTCTCAGAGAATAGCATTGGGTGACTGTCTTTCAGCCCCCTGGCAGTTGTGCTGTGGGATGCTGCAGGGTACCATCTCGTCCCCCATGCTGTTTAACATCTATATGAAGCCCTTGGGAGCAGTCATCAGGAGCTTTGGGGTGAGGTGTCAGCAGTATGCTGATAATACCCAGCTCTATTTCTCCATAACATCTGAATCAGGAGAGACCGTGCAAGCCCTGGACCGCTGCCTGGACTCGGTGGTGGGCTGGATGAGGGCCAAATAACTGAGTCTGAATCCTAGCAAGACAGAGGCGCTGTGGGTTGGTGGTTCCTGAGTTCGGGTAATTGGTCAGTTGCCTGCTTTGGATCTGGCCGTACTCCTTCTGAAAGAGCAGGTCTGTAGTCTGGGGGTGTTCCTGGATCCATCTTTGTTGCTAGAGGCCCAGGTGACCTCCGTGGCTAGGAGTGCCTTTTACCAGCTTCAGCTAGTAAGACAGCTGCAGCCATTTCTGGACTGGGATAGCCTGACTAATGTTGTCCATGCACTGGTAACCTCCAGGCTGGATTACTGTAATGCGCTCTATGTGAGGCTGCCCTTGAGGTTGGTCCGGAAGCTGCAGCTGGTGCAAAATGCGGCGGCGAGACTGCTCACTGGGGCAGGGTATTGCCAATATGTCACCATGCTGCTGAAAGAATTGCACTGGCTGCCCATTTGCTACTGGGCCAAGTTCAAGGTTCTAGTTTTGGTGTACAAAGCCCTATACACCTCAGGACCAGGATACGTGGAAGACCGTCTTATCCCTTATATACCCAGTCAATCACTGCGTCCTGCAGGTGAGGGCCTTCTGCAGATATCATCTTATCAGGAGGTTCGTTCTGCACAATATAGGAAATGGACCTTTAGTGTGGCAGCACCTACCCTGTGGAATTCCCTCCCCTTGAATATTAGGCAAGCACCATCTCTGTTACCTTTTTGGTGCCTTTTGAAGACTTTCCTCTTTCAACAAGCCTTTTAAGTTGAGACCTATCCCAGTCTGCGTCTGTGTTAGAATTGCTTGTTAATATATTTTTTAATAATGTTTTTAACCCTTTTTAAAAAGGTATTTTTAAAGCTTTTTTAAAAAATGTTTTAACATTGTATTTTAAGGTCTGTTTTCATGATGTTTTAAAATGTTTTAAGCACTGCTGTTTGCCGCCCTGGGCTCCTGCTGGGAGGAATGGCAGGATATAAATCAAATAAACAACAAATAAATAAATAAATGGACAGAAGTCAATGGCTAATTTTAGCAGGGATAAATCTCTTTGGACTTGCTGTTTCACAGCATGACAATCGTTATAACTGACAGAAGGATATATATTACTGGCTTATAATAAATTGAGATATATTGTAATTCAATACATTGAATACATTGGATCCAGAGAAGTAATACTGGACTTATCTTCCTGCGATCGGGCTTTCCCACTTAATCCTTGTTGGCTCACAGTCCCATCCCCGCAGTGGCTTCTGGGGATCAACAGACCCACCAGAATGGTGAGGAGGGAGTTGCAGCTTTGGTGGAATGCACTTCAATACATACAAAGCAGGACTTCAATTTTCCTTAATTCCTTCAGCTCTCACACTACTCTGGGAGGTCTCTGATCTTCAGGAGTGGCTAATGCGGACATTATGGGCTACAATGGGAAGGATGAGTTAGGAAAACCATCAGGTGAACAGCTAGGGAGGAACAGTGAAGATAAAGGGCCTCTGACCGCCATTGTGGAAGACAATAATGTCCTGCTCTTCCTCATTGTACGTACTATGTGAAGCATAAATACACACACACACACGGACAACCCGCCCCCGCCCCCATATTGACACCAAATTGTGACAGTAAGTCCCACTTCTTACACCATACTGGGATGCCTTATCCCACTGCCAACTCCAAATGTGGTGGATCCATCTCATACTGACATTGTATTGTGAATGCACCCAATTACCTTATCCCTAACTTTCCACTGCTACCAGCTATCATTGATAACAATCCCTTTTCTTTTTAAACAACAGTTGGATAAGAGTTTAGGTGTGAGTCAGACAGACTAAATTGAACCAACTATAATATTTATTTAAAGGAATTTACAACAGAAGATGAATAATTACTTGGCAGGTTGAATATTAAAAATCAGTTTTGTTTAGTGCTTCTTAATTATTACTATCCCTTAAAAGATGTTATCACAATCTTAAGACAGGGTCTGTAACTTTGAGCTAGTTCACTTTTCCTAACCAACGCCATTTGCCAGTTTCTCTTACCCTAACTCCTTCCGATTAGTTCAAAGGCTTAAACCTAAAGTTTGGTTTCTGGTCAGGATCTCACCAGTAAAGATTCAGCCCAGAAGAGATATTTCAGTTTTAGGTCCCTGAAGACTCAACAGCTTCCTGAGCTCAGCTGCTTATAACTCGCAGATCTGACTTCAGCTCTCTTGGAGAAGTGTTACAGAAGTTTTATTTTCCCTGCAGACCCTCTCCAATCTGGCCTCTATGATTTCAGCTCTCTGTTGCCCCTCTCCTGCCTTCGGCTCTTCCTCTGGACAGCCACTGCTTGATGCTGCTCTGTTGTCCCCACTGACCTTTCAGAGCTCTGACTACTTCTCTGGCTTCTCCTTTCTTCCCTCTTTCTTCTTCTCTGGGTCCTTCCCAACCCTCTTCCTGACCCTGACAGTATTGGACCTTGCCTTTTATTCCCTCCGGTCAAAAGCCTTCATGAATCATAAGTTACACTCTTGCAGACTGATAGTCCATTATCCCATTAAGGATCAATGAATGGAGATAAGTCATCATATTATATAAGGAAGCATTTAATCAGCGTTCTGACCTTTGGCCATTTTTTTAAATTCCTGTGTGGAGTATAAGAGCAGGACTACTCATGTCACAGTGGCATAACTGTAAACCTTCAGGTGACAGATACTTTATTTTACAAAACAACTTCATCAGCTCTGCTGTTTCTTGGTGGGCTGCCAGCTGAAGGCCATGCTGAACTACCATCCTTGTCACCCCAAGATGTTAACCATTCTATATCACATTCTGTGTCACAGAAAACATTGTTATTTCTAAATCTACACAACATTCACAACGGAGCTATGAAGAAATCACATCAGACTTTGAAGCTCTGGGAAGGAAACTCGAGGACTTTAGGGCCAAGATAGTTTTTTCATCCATCCTTCCAGTACTTAGAAGAGGAATAAAAAGGGAAAGAAAAATACTCTGTGTGAATGAACGGCTACGAAGGTGGTGCTGACGTGAAAGATTTGGATTCTGGGACCACGGGCTATGCTTCCTGGAAGATGGACTGCTGGCAAGTGATGGGTTGCATCTCACAAGGACTGGGAAGAATGTATTTGGCCACAGCATGGAAAAGTTCATCAGGAGGGCTTTAAACTGAATCCTAAGGGGGAGGGAGACGTAAACTTGGTGGTAACAACTGATGAAGGCTTGTGCACAGTAATGGGAACAGAGAGATCAGCTCTAATAGGGCCCAGTAACAATCCTCAGAAAAATGTAGTAAGGAAGCCAAGCCATAAATCACATGGTCTTCGATATCTGTATACTAATACGCAGAGCATGGGAATCAAGCAGGACAAACTTGAACTCTTAATACAGGAGGGCAATTATGACTTGATAAGTATAACTGAAACTTGGTGGGATGACTCCTATGACTGGAATACAGCAATTGAAGGATATAACTTGTTCAAATAGAAAAGAAGGAATAAAAAGGGAGGTGAAGTCACACTATATGTTAAAAATATATATCCCTGCACAGAAATACAGGAAGATGAGCTTGGCAGTTCCACCGAGAGTATCTGGATTAAAATTAATGGGGTAAGTAATAAAAGGAATGTGGTGCTTGGAGTTTATTACCGACCACCCAATCAAGGAGAAGATGAGAATATAACTTTTGAAAAGCAAATTGCCAATGTTTCGAGGAGGCATGATGTAGTAGTAGTGGGGGACTTCAATTATCCTGATATCTGTTGGGAGACAAATTCTGCCAAACAGGGCCCCTCCAAGAAATGTCTGACTTGTGTTGGAGATAACTTTCTCCTACAGAAAGTAGAGGAAGCAACCAGAGGATCAGGTATCCTGGACTTGATTCTAACCAATAGAGATAATTTGGTGGATGAGGTGGCAGTAACAACCTTTTCAGTGGTGGCCCCCAAATTATGGAATAATCTCCCTGACAAGGCACGCCTGGCGCCAACACTGTTATCTTTTTGGCACCAGGTCAAGACTTTCCTCTTCTTCCAAGCATTTTAGCATGTGTTTTTCAATTATTTTTAAAAAATGTGTCTTTAAATTTGTATATTTGTTTTTAATTGCTGTAAACTGCCCAGAGAGCTTCGGCTATGGGGCGGTATATAAATGTAATAAACAAACAAACAAAGAAACTCTAGGGGAAAGTGACCATACAATACTTGAATTCTTGATTTTAGCAGAAGCAAAAGCTGAGAGTAGCCATATGCGCACCCTGGACTTTAGGAAATATGATTTTAATAAACTCAGAACAATTGTAACTACAATTCCATGGCAAGCAACCCTAATGAGAAAAGGAGTCCAAGATGGGTGGGAGTTTCTAAAAAAGGAAATTCTAAAAGCGCAATGGCAAGCAATTCCAACAAGGAAAAAAGGGGGGAAACAGCAGAAGAAGCACATCTGGCTTCACAGAAAGCTTAGAGATGACGTGAAAACAAAAAAGGACACATATAGGAAGGGGAAAGAAGGCAAGGCCACAAAGGAAGAGTACACACAGGTATGGAATTGCAGGGATGGCGTCAGGAAGGCTAAAGCTGAGAATGAGCTGAGGTTAGCGACAGATGCTAAAAGCAACAAAAAAGCTTGCTTCAGTACATCCATAGTAAAAGACAGAGAAAAGAAATGGTGGCACAGCTACTCAATGAGGATGGCAAAATGATAACAGATGACAAAGAAAAGGCAGAAGTGCTCAATTCCTACTTTGGCTTAATCTTCTCCCAAAAAAAGGGTCTACCCCCCTCCTGGGAAACATGAAGCAGAAGGGGCAGGATTGGAGCTTGAGACTGATAGACAAACATACCTAATCACTTTGAATGAGTTCAAATCAGCAGGGCCCGATAAACTGCATCCTAGAGTATTGAAGGAACTGGCTGAAGAACTCTCAGAACCACTGTCTATTATCTTTGCAAAATCATGGAGGACTGGTGAAATGCCGGATGACTGGAGGAGAGCTAATGTTGTCCCTATCTTCAAAAAGGGCAAAAAGGAGGAACCGGGGACCTACAAACCAGTCATCCTAACGTCAATCCCTGGAAAAACTCTGGAGCAGATTATAAAGCAGTCAATCCGCAAGCACCTTGAAAACAATGCAGTGATTACTAGGAGCCAACATAGATTTATGAAGAACAAATCCTGCTAAACTAATCTTACTACATTTTGGATGAAAAAGGCTAGGACTGGGGAGGGCAGCTGTGAGAGAACTAGAAAAGGTCCTCAAATGTAAAGATGTATCACTGAACACTAAAGTCAGGATCATTCAGACCATGGTATTCCTGATCTCTATGTATGGATGTGAAAGTTGGACAGTGAAAAAAGCAGATAAGAGAAAAATCAACTCATTTGAAATGTGGTGTTGGAGGAGAGCTTTGCGGATACCATGGACTGTGAAAAAGACAAATAATTGGGTGTTAGAACAAATTAAACCAGAACTATCACTAGAAGCTAAAATGATGAAACTGAGGTTATCATACTTTGGACACATAATGAGAAGACATGATTCATTAGAAAAGATAATAATGCTGGGCAAAACAGAAGGGAGTAGAAAAAGAGGAAGGCCAAACGAGATGGATTGATTCCATAAAGGAAGCCACAAACCTGAACTTACAAGATCTGAGCAGGGTGGTTCATGACAGATGCTCTTGGAGGTCACTGATTCATAGGATTGCCACAAGTCGTAGTCGACTTGGAGGCACATAACAACAAAACTTCCCTGGTAGATTGTGGGAATGCTGTGGACATAATCTATCTCGACTTCAGCAAAGCTTTTGACAAAGTGCCCCATGATATTCTGATTAGCAAGCTAGCTAAATGTGGGCTGGATGGAACAACTATCAGTTGGATCCACAGTTGGATCCAGAATCATACTCAAAGAGTGCTTATCAGTGGTTTCTTCTCAAACTGGGCAGAAGTAATGAGTGGGGTACCCAGGGCTCGTTCCTGGGCCCAGTGCTCTTCAACATTTTTATTAATGACTTGGATGAGGAGGTACAGAGCATGCTTATCAAATTTGCAGATGATACAAAATTAGAGGGTATAGCTAATAACCGTGGAAGACAGAAACAAAATTCAAATTGATCTTGATAGGCTGGAGCATTGGGCTGAAAACAAAAGAATGAAATTCATCTGGGATAAATGCAAAGTTCTACACTTAGGAAAAAGAAACCAAATGCACAGTTATAAGATGGGGGATACTTGGCCCAACAATACGACATATGAGAAGGATCTTGGAATTGTCATTGATCACAAGCTGAATATGAGCCAACAGTTTGATGTGGCTGCAAAAAAGGCAAATGCTATATTAGGCTGCATTAACAGAAGTATAGTTTCCAAAAAATGTGAAGTATTAGTTCCCCTCTATTCAGCACTGGTTAGGGCTCATCTTGAGTACTGTGTCCAGTTCTGGTTTCCGTACTTCAAGAAGGATGCAGACAAACTGGAACAGGTTCAGAGGAGAGCAACATGGATGATCAGGGGACTGGAAACAAACCCCTATGAGGAGAGACTGAAAAAACTGGGCATGTTTAGCCTGGAGAAGAGAAGACTGAGGGGAGATATGATAGCACTCTTTAAGTACATGAAAGGTTGTCACACAGAGGAGGGCTGGGATCTCTTCTCGATCATCCCAGAGTGCAGGACATGGAATAATGGGCTCAAGTTGCAGGAAGCCAGATTTTGACTGGATATCAGTAAAAACTTCCTAACTGTTTAGAGCCATACGACAATGGAACCAATTACCTAGAGAGGTAGTGGGCTCTCCGACACTGGAGGCATTCAAGAGGCAGCTGGACTGCCATCTGTGGGGAATGCTTTGATTTGGATTCCTGCATTGAGCAAGAGGTTGAACTTGATGGCCTTATAGACCCCTTCCAACTCTACTATTCTATGTTTCTATGATTCTGACAAACTTTTAACTCAGGATGTATTCATTCACGACATGCTGTCAGAGATGCAGCCCAGGTTACAACTTCAGAAATAACTTAGATGTTTGTTTGTTTATTGATTGATTGATTGATTGATTGCACTTGTATACCGCCCCATAACCGAAGCTGTCTGGGTGGTTTACAGCAATCAAAAACATTAAAGCAATATACAATTTAAAACACATATTTTAAAAACAATTTAAAACACAATTTTAAGATTTAAAACAATATAATTTTTTTCCCCAGATGTTCCAGGTAAATATAGAAATTGTCCAACATCAGAATAATATGGATGACAAATCCTTGAAACAGATTTGGGGAAATCATCTGGGCTTCTACTGCCAAGGCTGTCTTAACCGCTATGAAATTATCTTTCCAATGGATAACGTTCAGAGAATCTGGTGTTGTAGAACCCAGATAGTTTCCACTGTGATATTCAGACAATCTAGTACATTTATAGATATCAAGTTACCTTAGACTAGTTATAAGTGTAACAAAAGTGTGAGTTTCATTCAGAGAAATTGTTGCTAGATTGTGACAATTTGCTGTGGGCCAATCTGTTAAGATTTCCCCCCTTCCCATTTATTACATTTGCTCATACCCTCACTCCCAAAGTGCTTGTTTCTAGATTATTGTGAGTGGCCTCTATGACAAAATAAACGGTGGATGGGTTTTTAATGTGTATTTTGGGGGCAGTATTGTTATAGAGAACTAGGAGCAATTGAGGAAATTAATACTTTGAAATAGGTCCTAGTGGAGAAGGAGTATATTCTCAGGAAAAAGTTGTATTGAATGTTATAAAAATATGTAATTTTAAATATTCCTAGACCACACTTTTCATAAAAATACAGCTAGGCAGTATACAACATACAAAATTACAGTAACTTTGATAAAAGCAACAGTGAAAGCATCAATAAAAGCTACTTGAGGGAGAAAATCATGTTTCAAAGGCTTCAAACAAGTCATCTGGTATGCATATTACCAATCATTTAGTGTGTAAATAGTTAAAAGGTGATGTTAAAAGATTGGCAGTTTGCCTCGAAAACTAGGCTATGAATAGGGTATGTAGTGGCCTATAGCTGGCAGCCAGCCAAGAAGCAGTAGAGCTGTGAAACAACTGCTATGGAAAAGGAAGTAGTTAATATTCACTAATAGGCAAAAAAACTTGCTGTTTAAGAACATAGCTATAGCCCACAGATATTTCTATCAAACTTTAAAACGCAGGGAAATTGGGCAGCTATAGTGAATGCACCAGGGGAGCAGGACACCTGACCTCTGAGATATTGTACAGCCATACAAATTGGTCAAAATGCAAACACAATTTGGGTTGGTCTTTCACAGTCCAATCCACTTGCTGTGTAGCTTGCAAGAATTTGGTAACATTGGTTGACATTTTGACAAATTTGTAGGGCAGTACAATATCTCTCCTGCTCCCCTGGTGCATTTGCTATAGCTGCCCAATTTCCCTGCTTTTTAAAGTTTGATAGAAATATATGTGGGCTATAGCTACATCCTTAAACCACATGTTTTTTTTCCTATTAGTGAATTTCTCTGGTTTTTAATCTGGAAGGTAAGAAATGGGATCCTGTGCAAGTTTGCTGAGAATTGATTGATCATTTGCATGCTTATTGAGTTCAGTGGGATTTACTCCCCTGCAATCATGCTTAGGATAGGGGAAACTGACCACAGGTGATGGGGAGGAGGAGGAAGAGGAAGGGGAGGACTGGAATGGGAGCAGGCTGGATGGGGAGGAGAGGAGGACAGATTTGATCATTTGCATGTTTATTGAATTCAGTGCAATTTACTCCCATGCAATCATGCTTAGGATAGGTAAAATTGACCGGGGGGGGGGAGGTGGGAGGGCTGGAGTGGGCACGGGGGGGAGGAAGAAGGAAGAGGGGAGGAGAGGGGAAGGGAGAGGAGAAGGGAAGGAGGGGAAAAGCAGGTCTGATCATTTGCATGCTGAAATAGTTCAGTGGTATTTACTTCCATGCAGTCATGCTTAAAATAGGTAAAACTGACCATGGGGAGGGGGGGGAGGGTATTGGAAAGGTATGGGGATGGGGAGGGAGGGGCAAAGGAAGGGGGAGTGAAGGGGCAAGAGGGAGGGAATAAGAGGGAGTAGAAGGGAGAATGGGTTTGATCGTTTGCATATTTTTTGTGTTCAATGGGATTTATTTCTGTGCAATCATGTTTGAAAATGGAAATGGACTGCCTTCAAGTCGATCCGACTTATGTTGACCCTATGAATAGGGTTTTCATGGTAAACAGTATTCAGAGGTGGTTTTACCATTGCCTTCCTCTGAGGCTGAGAGGCAGTGACTGGCCCAAGGTCACCCAGTGAGCTTCATGGCTGTGTGGGGATTTGAACCCTGATCTCCAAGGTCATAGTCCAACACTGACCTGAGGGAGGGGCACAGTGGGGAGGGGGAGGCGATTGGATGGGTGGGCACTGGGCAGAAGGGAAGCCCCTTTCCAAAAGGAAAACATTGTGAACAGTATCATTGTTTTTCAGCGTTTCCCCCACCTTTTTATTCTACAGCAGACACATGTAGCCTCCCACCCAAATTTAAACCAAAGCTCTCCCTGGCCACATCCACACCAGGCTTTTATTTCACTTTGGACAGTCCTGGCTTCTCTCAAAGAATCCTGGGAAGTGTAGTTAGTGAAGGGTGCTGAGAGTTGCTAGGAGATGCCCTGTTCCCCTCACAGACCTTCAATCAGAGTGGCTGACTGTTAAACCAGTCTGGCCACTGAAGCGCTCTCAGTGGAACAGGAGTCTCCTCTCAACACTTCTTTATTTCTTTATTGAATTTCTTAGTCGCCCATCTGGCTGGCTATTTAGCGACTCTTCGCGACGTACAAAATAAGCATACAGATACAATATTAAAAATCTGGACACAAGATAATAAAATCTAGCCCACCCCAAAAGCCTGCCTGAAGAGCCAGGTCTTCACGGCCCGGCAGAAACTCATTATAGAGGGGGCATGGTGGAGATCATTTGGGAGGGAGTTCCGCAGGGTGGGGGCCACAATTGAAAAAGCCCTCTCTCTAGTCCTCACCAGTCTGGCTGTTTTGACTGATGGGATAGAGAGAAGGTCTTTTGAGGCTGATCTTGTTGGTCATATTGGTGACACTGCAGCCCAAATCTCCTGATGATAGCCCCCAGCGGCTTTATGTAGATGTTAGATAGCATCAGGGAGAGGATGGAGCCCTGTGGCACCCCACAAGTGAGAAGCCAAGGATTTGAAACCTCATCTCCCAATGCTACTCTTTGGTGCCTATCACCCATCACAAACTACACTTCCCAGGATTCTCTGAGGGAAGCCATGACTGTCTCACCTGAAATCAGTCTGGTGTGGGTGTGGCCCCCTGATTAGGCAGCCAAGCAGCTGTTAGGCTTTTCGAACACTGACAGTTGGTTCTTACTGAGCGTACCCCGCGTTATCATAGGCTGCCAGCCAAAATTTCTTAAATTAATTAAAAACCAGCCAGGCATTTTTTTAACTTTTACACCGCAGAAGGTGAAGGTATGGGGCAAGGTCAGTATTAGGATTACAGGTACTCTGTGAATGTGGCTGATTTTTAATTAATTTCAACAGATTATGAGAACTTTGAGAGAAAAACATCCAAAAGGGCTCTAATTAATTTTCTCTCTTTTTAGATTTTGAACTCTTGATTCTCTCTGACTGTTTTGTGTATCACCATGAAAATTGAGAGTGTTGTTAAGCAAGCGTTTCTGAGTTCAGGACTATAAGTTTTGTAAGGTTTTGTTTTGAAAAGAGCTTATGGGAAGCATCAGAATGGCATGGGGGGTATTTTCAATTTAACATTGCGGAATGTGAAAACTCCATGCTGGCTATAGTATCACTTGAAAGGTTTGTAGCTAAGTCCTGATAACTAAAGGCTCTCTGGTTTTATACACAACAAGGGCATCCAAAAGGGGCCCAAAGGGTATGCATTGTTAGGTCCAGGAGCATCTATTCTATCTCCATTCACTGGTCATATAGGCCAATGAAATATCTGTCTCCTGCCATAATATAACATTGGACTGGAAAGGCTTCTAGAATAAAGGCCAGGCACAGCCCTGTTGGAGTCAAGTTGCTGGTTGGGGTTACACTGGGAATAAGCCAGAGGGAAGAAAGAGGAAGCCAGTCAACTGAAAGCCCTGCAAAATGACAGAGGGGCCAAAAAAATGGTAGCAAGCAGTGGTTGCCCAGAGGAAGAAAAGAGATGGCAGATAGAGGACATCAGAAACCAGAAATCATGAAGAGGTAGAAGCTGAGGGAAGATGCTGCCGGAAGTGGAAGACTTTTGTAGCAGTCCTTCAAGACAGCTATAGCCAGGTTGATCAGCTAAAAAAAAGCTGCCTTCAGGAAGCTATGTTGTCCTTAAGTCAGGGAGCTGTAACTTATCAAACTCTTTTGTGCTGTATCTTTACTTGTGCATCCCTGACCAGAAGTAAGCCTCCGGGCTTAAACCTCTGAACTAATCTATGATAAGGGAGTGATGATCCCACACTCTAGCCCACCACCCTTCTCTAGTGAGGCCTGCCTCAGCTTTCCAGCTTTGCACAACTTCCATCCTTGCAGCAGGAGCAGTGCTGTCGATTCCTTGTGAAGGAGTACTTGTCTCTTGTCACTGATGAGAGAGTAGACAGGGTCAGGCTGCAGGTGTTGCGCTGTAATTTCTGAAACCAAACCAAACACCCTACTCCAGAAATCTCTCACCTTAATGCAGTCCCACCACATATGAATGATCTTACCCCTACTCCCACAATTACGACAACACTGAGGTGACGTAGTTTCAAGTAGCTTGGATAACCAAACTGGGGACCAATGCCACCTCAAGAGTGTATTTGCAGTGATGCTTCCTGAAACCTAGCAGAGATTGATCTTAGAGGGGACTGTCCAGGTTTTGTTCCACCCCTCTTCATCTAGCTTAACTCTGAGGTCCTCTTCCCATGCCATTCTTAAGCCTTCACTTCCCCCCATAGATTCATTAATTAGTAACTTATATATTGAAGATGCCATCCCTTTCATTTGCAATTCTTTTCGTGCACACAAGTGCTCAAAGGTGGTCAGAGAGCATGAGGCTCCACCTCCTTTATGAAGCCGCTGTGCTAACACTTGAACCTGCAGCCTTTGGAACCAAGAGTGCTTGACCCATATTAATTTGACCTGTAGTATATCCTCAGTGATTAAGAGCCAGTGTGGTGTGGTGGTTACGGTGTTGGAGTACAACCTGGGAGACCAGGGTTCGAATCCCCACACAGCCATGAACCTCACTGGGTGACCTTGGGCCACTCACTGCCTCTAAGCCTCAGAGAAAGGCAATGGTAAACCCCCTCTGAATACCACTTACCATGAAAACCCTATTCATAGGGTCACCATAAGTCGGGATCGACTTGAAGGCAGTCCACTTCCTTCATAGCCTGAACGATGGGGTGGCCCCTTTCAAAGAGGTTTTTAATCCAATGTAATCCTCTAGCCTTCCAGTCATGAAACTGGGCAATCTTGTCCATGTGGAAAAAGGCTTCATGCTCCAGGAATGGGTTAAGGAGGGATACGTTCTGCCATCTCTTCCAGACCCTTGTGGTAGCCATAATGAATAGGTTGGATATACGGCGCAATGCAGGCCATGTAAGGCGAAGGAAGGGGAGTGCTCGCATTGAGGGTGAAGCAGGTACTGATTCCATCTGAACCCATGCTGTGGTATCTGATCCCCTAATGAGTAAAACTAGTTGTTTCAATTGAAATGTATCATAATACCCTTTTAAAGAAGGGTTGCCTAGACCTCCTCTTCCCCTTGGTCTATAAAGGGTTGCTTTGCCTACTCTGCTCTGTTCACCCCCATCAATAAATCCAGCAAGAAGACCTTGCCATTTTGTAAACCAGCGATCTGCGATAACAATGGGAATAGTTTGAAACAAGTAAAGAATTTTGGGGAGGATGGTCATTTTTACTGCTGCAGTTCCAGCCAGCCAGCTCAAATTTAGTCTCCCCCAGCCAAGCAGCTCCCTCCAGATTGCGGTGTAAAGATGCCCAAAGTTCCTCTTCCGCAACTCGCCCACATCCCTGGTAAGTATAACTCCTAGGCAGCGAAAGCCCCCATAGCACGGAGTGAAGCCAGAAGCAGAGAATAGCCATTCCCTATCCGGTGCTGGCATATTAAGAGGCAGTACAATGGATTTAGTGCAATTTACTTCCAATCCTGCCATTTCATGAAATTCCTTTAGGGCAGCCTTTAATGGGGTAACAGCCTCCTTTGGTATACTCAACATCAGCAGCATGTAGTCCGCAAACATGTTAATTTTGTGCTCATGCCGATTTATAATCACCCCTCTTATAGCTGAGTCCCTTCTAATCTTTTTAGTTAAAACTTCAATCACCAGGACAAACAACTGGGGTAATAGAGAGTGTCATGCATCCACGACCCCTCAAGGCGCGAGGACCATGCTTCAAACCCAATTCCCACCCTTAGGGCAATTGTTCTGGAACCCAAATACCGAATTCCACTTTGCCAAGGTTGTGCAAACTAACACCAACCCTGCAAGGTAGAAAGCAGGCTGCCACCACCCCTGTCACTGGTTCAACTCAGAGCTAGGGGAACTCTGAGCCCACAAAATAGGTAAACCAAGGTCCTATAAGACAAGAGCCAAAGTTACACTCCTTGTCAAGAAACCTCTGGTAAAACCCCACAAATTAGAATTAAGCTTTTACTCCTTTTCTCTCTTGGTAGTTGTGTAGCTGAATGGTCAAGGTGCCGGATTTAGAACCACCCTTACCCTCAATGAACACACCAGGTTAAATAGAAGTAGCTTTATTCAAAAATATATATAAGTGCACATTAAAATATAGCAGCAAACAAGTCTTCAAAATTATACACCCAAAACAGGGGTTTAGGTACACATAAGAGATTTCATTCACACAACAAGAAAATAACAACCTAGCTAACCTATCTACTTACATAGGAGGTAGTTGGTAGTTGGAGGAAATCTTGTCTCTCCTCAGAGAGAATAGCATCAATTGCAAAGCAATGGAACCCTGCTTCGGTAACCTCCCATAGGCACCAGTCAGAAGGAACCTTTCAGAACCTTCCTGAGGGAACAAAGGCTATGGGTCTCAAGCCCTATACTTAAGGAAAAGAAACCCAACGGTCCAAGATTAATTAACCAATCAGGAGTTTTCTGATGTAATCCTTTTCTAGATGTTTCTCCACTTTTTCGCGCCTTCCAGGTCCCCCTCCCAACGGTGTTTCAACCTTCACAGGCTAGGATGGCCTTGAGTGCCAGGCTCTTACTGATTAGCACAGATAGCCAGGTGCTTCTGTTTAGGCCTCCCTTAACTGTCTTCAGCTGGAAACCGAAACTTAACATTTTTACCCTTTCAGAGGCCTGTTTTCCAACAAGATGGAACTCCCAGAGTTCTTTGCACTGAGCCATGATGTTACATATAATTTTAACATTTCATACAAATATACAAGTTCATGACACGCCCCTTTTTCTGGAAGATGTCAGAACTCGAACAGTTCTGCTTCATCGCCAACCGCCACCAGGGATAAAGAAAAACATCAAAACTAAACATATCAATACATCAAAAGAAAACACATTGCATTAAAAAGGGAAATATTTCATTATTACATCAAGCAAGTGAGCTACTTCCAGACTTATGCCTTCTAAATAAGTTACATTGATTAACAAAAGAAAATTTGCAAAATAACAATACTTGGAGAGAAAAAAGGACCCCTAAAATACCCACAAAATTTAAGATAATAAAAAGAAAGACTTTATTAGAAAAATAAAGAGTTATAATAAAAATGGGCAGTTCAAAAGCCGGTCCGAATCCAAAAATAGGTCATAAGCCATAAAAATCCATCAAAAAAATCCAAAAATCATGTTAAAATCATAAAACGGTAAAAACAGCATCCAAAACAAGCCATAGGTCACCAGAGCCAAAAAATCAATCATCTGGAACAGGTATACGTTTCCTAGAAAAATATTGCTTCATCATGTTAACATGGAAAACTTTAGGTTTACTATTTGAGTCAGGATAGGCAAGCAAATAGTTAGCATCACTCAACTGAGCTTTAACAATAAGTGGGCCCTGCCAGGCAACAGATAGCTTATTGTCCACTTGGGCCTTCAGCACCAAGACTTCTGAACCAACAGCAAATTGCCTTGCTTTTGTATGTACATCATAATGGGCCTTCTGTTGTTGTTGAGCCTCACCCAGATTTTCATGGGCAACTGTCCAAACAACCCTCAAAATGTTCTGCAACTTTTGCAAGTAAGTCATGACCGGTACCGGTACAGAGTCCAACTTTCCTTCCCATTCAGTCCTGAGCAAAGACAAAGGTCCT
Organism: Rhineura floridana; assembly: GCF_030035675.1. NCBI lineage: Eukaryota > Metazoa > Chordata > Lepidosauria > Squamata > Rhineuridae > Rhineura > Rhineura floridana. Next base: position 74,108,034 of record NC_084481.1, on the reverse strand, counting down.
ACCAAATCTCTTCCAAAGACTAGATGGTTAGGACTAAAGCCCAGACTAGCAGAAGGTGTAGCTCTATACACAAACATAAAAAAAGGTAAAGCCACATCCCAATCCCTAGGATGCTCTAACACATAGGCTTTCAGCATTCTGTTGATCGTCAAATTCATTCTCTCACATAAACCATTCGAAGAATGATGTCCAGCAATTGTAGTGAGCTGCTCAATTCCAGCAAGCTCCCAAAGCTTTTGAGTTAAATTAGCAACAAATCCAGGTCCTTGATCGGACAAAATAGTCTTAGGGCAACCCCAACGTGAAAATAACTCCAACAGAGCTCTTGCTATAGCTGGAGCAGTGATGGAACTTAAAGGAATGGCTTCAGCAAACCTCGTAGCAAAGTCAGTTACTGTCAGAATAAACTTTTTCCCCATACTAGGGGGATTAAAAGGGCCTATCACATCCACGGCCACCTTAGAAAATGGTTCAGCTACAATCGTGAGACACTTGTAGGGGTGCTTTGGGGTGATCACGAGCATGCCCCACATTTTGACACACATTACAGGATTTTACGTATTCTTTAACAGTTTTTGAGATGAAAGGACAATAAAATTGTCGGGTGACATTGAACAGTGTGCGCTTGACTCCCAAGTGACCTGCAGTCACAACATCGTGAGCCAACCGAAGCACATCCATTCAAAACTTTTTAGGGACTACCAACTGAGTAACAGATTGCCAGTCAATAGAGTTCCCTTGAGGTACATGTTCTCTGTAGAGTAAGCCATTTTTCCAATAAAATCTCAGCTTCACAGTCTTTGATAAAGCAGGTGGGCTATTTTCGGCCGCTTCTCTGCATATTTGGAGGCTTTCGTCCTCCCATAAAGCTGTCTTAAACTCCTGAGAGCCAGCAGACTGCAGTTTGCATTCCATTTCCCCCCCTTCTGTGGGCTGTAAAACGGCACATTCTTCCTGCAACTCTGGCAGGCTCACAGCTCTGTCTTCTGAAACTTGCGCCACATCAACATTTAGTGGCAGTTTCTCCACATTGCACTCCAACTCTTTTGGAGGTGCTTGGGACCTCGTGAGGGCATTTACTTCGGCCCTTTGTACAGTCTCTCTATGGTTTAAAAATAAAAGGTCCACACCAATAAGAACTGGCCATAGAGTTTTGCCTTCATGGACTATGACTCTATGACGCCCGGTCCAGTTCTTGTACATAATAAAAACATCAGCCACTGGGACTTGAATTGTTTTTTGCCCATACGCTGTCACTGCAACTTTCAGACCTGGAACAAATTGATCTTCCTTCACCAAGTGCCTTGCGACACTGATTACTTCACTGCCAGAATCTTGTCTTCCCACTACTTTAATGCAGTTAACATACACAGGTTCTGAAAACTGAGTTTGGACCCACTCATTGCACTCTTGGGAAAGAAAGCTTTGAGAATCTTTCTCAGGAGGCTGACTGTTCTGTTCTCCTCCCTTCACTTTCCCCATTGCATTTTGGATCACACTCACCGAGGCAACTTTGACAACAGGACCACGAGGAACCTCGGGACAGTCTTGCGAGTTAGGAGCGGAGAACAGGAAGTCTGAATCTTGTTCCTCTTCTCCTGCAGATGACCAAGATGAAATTTCTGGAGGCTCTGCACTAGGCTCCTCCAGATCTCTTACACGTACAACAGGAGCAACTTTAGGATTTTTCCTTGCAGCTGGTGTAGGTTTGGACAAAACTTTAACACAAGAATCGGCTTTATGTCCCCTTTCCCCACACCGAAAGCAAGTTATGTCTCCTGGAAGTTTTTTTTGTAATCCATGTGCCGACGGAACTGAGGCTACCTTGGGGTGGCTCTGCCCCTCCTTCACCTCTCTTGGCTGTTGCCATGGTTTCTGCATTCCAAGCATTTCCCGTCCAAATGGCTTGGTAGGAAAGTTCTCAGACTTTTTAACAAAGGCAGGTTTCTCACCTCCCGCTCTGTTTTTTGACATCCGATCTGCTAAAGTCCTGGCTTCAACAAGCGTCTGAGGCTGTTGATCTTTAACAAGGGCTGCTAGTTCTTTTGGAAGACGTTTGTAGAACATTTCCCAGCCATACAAGTCCAAGACTTGCTCTCGGGTTACAGCCTCTGCTGCGTTCACCCAACGCTCCACATATCTCCCCATCCTTGCTGAAAATGCAGCATAGCTCTCCTTGTTTTTCTTCTGATCAGCTTCCAGGCGCCGGAAGCAATCATCAGCAGACATAGCAAAGTGAGAGTGAGCTAAGGTGTAGAAATGGTCAAAATCATCAGAAAATTCATCAGGTACTGAGTTCAAAAGTTCACGAAGCTCACCCTGAGCATTGATTCTTAATGCACTCATCCAATGCTGTTTTGCCACATGCTGGTCTCTACAAGCACGGGTAAAAATTTGAAAATAGGTATAAATGTCTTCCGTCTCATAAAAGGTTGGAAAAGCTTTTTTATGGAGATTAGGTCTCACCTCTCGCATTTGCTTCTGCTCACGAGATAGCTTTTCTCTGGCCTCACAAGCTTGGTCATATCTCTCTCGACTCAAACGATCTTCTCTCATAGCCTCAAATTGTAGAGTCAGCAATTGCATTTGTTTTGCCAAGTAACGCTGCAAACCCTTAGGCAATTCTTTCTCTTCCTCCTCTTCTTCTTCCTTGGCTTGTTCAGTTACTGCATCCTCTTCCTGCCTAGGAGGTTGTACACGAAACAGCGGGGCAGACACACTTCTTTCCAGCTGCTCAGGCTGTAGAGGTGACGTGCTTCCCTCCGTTTCTTCAACTTCTGTGGCTCCATTAGCCCCAGCAGTTTGGGATCTAGTTTTCGGCTTCTGCAACATCCTGCTACTAACCTCAACTACCCAAAACAATAAACGGTTGTGCCAGAAATCTCTCTTAATTTAATTTTTGCTGCAATGCACTTATTTTACACAGTGTGTTCACCAAGAGCAAGTATGGTCTCTATCCCACGCACTGCCAACCATGTCATGCGTCTGCCACCCCTCAAGGCGCGAGGACCATGCTTCAGACCCAGTTCCCACCCTTAGGGCAATTGTTCTGGAACTCAAATACTGAATTCCGCTTTGCCAAGGTTGTGCAAACTAACACCAACCCTGCAAGGTAGAAAGTAGGCTGCCACCACCCCTGTCACTGGTTCAACTCAGAGCTAGGGGAACTCTGAGCCCACAAAATAGGTAAACCAAGGTCCTATAAGACAAGAGCCAAAGTTACACTCCTTGTCAAGAAACCTCTGGTAAAACCCCACAAATTAGAATTAAGCTTTTACTCCTTTTCTCTCTTGGTAGTTGTGTAGCTGAATGGTCAAGGTGCCGGATTTAGAACCACCCTTACCCTCAATGAACACACCAGGTTAAATAGAAGTAGCTTTATTCAAAAATATATATAAGTGCACATTAAAATATAGCAGCAAACAAGTCTTCAAAGTCATACACCCAAAACAGGGATTTAGGTACACATGAGATTTCATTCACACAACAAGAAAATAACAACCTAGCTAACCTATCTACTTACATAGGAGGTAGTTGGTAGTTGGAGGAAATCTTGTCTCTCCTCAGAGAGAATAGCATCAATTGCAAAGCAATGGAACCCTGCTTCGGTAACCTCCCATAGGCACCAGTCAGAAGGAACCTTTCAGAACCTTCCTGAGGGAACAAAGGCTATGGGTCTCAAGCCCTATACTTAAGGAAAAGAAACCCAACGGTCCAAGATTAATTAACCAATCAGGAGTTTTCTGATGTAATCCTTTTCTAGATGTTTCTCCACTTTTTCGCGCCTTCCAGGTCCCCCTCCCAACGGTGTTTCAACCTTCACAGGCTAGGATGGCCTTGAGTGCCAGGCTCTTACTGATTAGCACAGATAGCCAGGTGCTTCTGTTTAGGCCTCCCTTAACTGTCTTCAGCTGGAAACCGAAACTTAACATTTTTACCCTTTCAGAGGCCTGTTTTCCAACAAGATGGAACTCCCAGAGTTCTTTGCACTGAGCCATGATGTTACATATAATTTTAACATTTCATACAAATATACAAGTTCATGACAGAGAGCATCCCTGTTTAGTCCCTCTGTGTAAGGAAACTTTGAATTTAAGACCACCGTTAATGCTGAGGGATGCTGCTGATGTTGAGTACATCTGGCGTATGAGGTGCATGAACCTTGTGCCAAATCCCATCTTGTGGAGCAGATGCTGAAGAAACCCCCACTCAATCCTCTCAAACACCTTGAAGAAACCAGAGCTGCAGAAACGGCAGTGCTGGTTGTGGCATACAACACATTCAAGACTCTACGGATTGAGTCTGCAATGCTCCTGTTGGGAATAAATCCCATTTGGTCAGGAGCCACATACTTCCCTAAAAGGTATTCAGTCTTCATACCAACACCCCTGATAGCAACTTTGCATCAATATTAAGCAGTGCAGTTGGGTGATAAGACCCCACTAGTGTTACATCTTTACCTGGTTTGGAAATGACCATGAATGCAGAATCCTTCCACATTTAGGGATCATTCCACATTCAAGGAGTCAGGGATCTGCTCCCCTTCCAAAATTGCATTGAATAAGTTAGCCAGTCTCAGGGCAAGATCAGATTTAAATGCTTTATAGAACTTGGTTGTGAATCCATCCAGCCCTGGGGCTTTACCTGCTTTCAACCCTTTAATAGCTTCCTTTACCTCAGATTCCTGGATCAGGCTATCTAAAAGATCCCTATGCTCCTCAGACAGTGCTTCAGTGCTCATCTTCTCAAGGTATCAACCCTGTTTCTGGATTATCTGAGGAGTATAGGGATGTATAAAATTCTGCAAATATTTAGCCCATTTTCCAAAGTCATGACCGAGTGTGCCCGATCTATTCCGAATGCTCATTATCAGGTTCCTTTCATTCTCCAAACATCAATCAGGTCATGCTCTGCCAAGACAGTAGTTATCCTTTGCTTTCCAGGCTTAGCATGTAATTTACGGTCATTTCTATCAAGCAACATATCTAGGCAGGTATTGATGTCTCCACCAAGCAGTACAGCCCCTTGTTTGAAATTTTGCAAGGTGGAGCACGTTTGTTTCAGAAAGCTTTCCTGACCTCTGTTTTTATGCTGAGATGAAAATTGTCACCGACAGAGAAGGCAGGGGCAGCATGGCAGATGCAGAATAAATCTTGCAGCACGTATAATGCAGAGGTTGCCAACTTTTGATTTAAGAAGTTCTAGGTGGGGACCAAAAGGACACTGAACTTCAGTGACAGCGCAACTAATTAAACCCTTCATTTTTGCTCCTGTGGTTTCAGCAGTGATGGGAGAAAGGGTGGGCTGAGCCTGTTCTTGCATCCAGGATGGGTTAAAGCACTGTTATTCAACTTTGGGTCCCCAGCTGTTGATTGGCTACAACTCCCATCATCCCTGACCATTGACCCTGCTATCTGGGGAGGATGGGAGTTGTAGTCCAACAAAATCTTGCAACCCACAGTTGAAGAACAGTGGGCTAAAGGTTCTGAGAAAAGGACAACTTCCACAATTATTTCTGCCACCATGCTGTCACCACTGCTAATCTTCTCTTGCTCAGCATGACAGAGTCTATGCAGGGTAGCAAGGGAGGAAAGCATACAATGCACTCTTCATTATGTCACGAGCCAAATGTCCTTAGTGCACATGTGTATGTTATGTTTCAAGCATCTGCATGAATTGAAAATTATGGTACTAATTTTAAAAAAAGCTTTGACAACAAACCTATAATATTGGCTTTTGCACAAAAACTTCTGGCAATGGGCTCCATCAGCCAAGAAACCAGCTAGCTTATGTTTTTCTCTCTTCCTGACAGTTGGCATCTATACATGTAGGAAGCATCTCCAAGGCCAAGATCTCCTGAGCTTAATTCTACCTCATAAGCTTGGTACAACTTGGTCTCTCTCTACGCAGCTAGCAAAACTATGATTATTGACAGAGTTCAAGGTGTACAAACACATCAAGTCTCTGTACATATCTGTCCTCTTTAATCAGGCATGCACAAACCAGTTCTACCTAAGCAGCTACCAATAAACACTGATCTATTAATCAGATAAGACTCGCCTTCCAATGAACTCTGATTATGAGCTAGGAATGTCAAACCCAGAAAACTGAACTCTGTATATTATACTGTTACCAGTATCACTGTCCACTGCTCTATCAGAAACATTTTGTATGGAATAAAATTACATGAGGGCTGTGCAATTAATTTTTTTAACAACTGCTCATCAATAATCACAGTGATGCAAGAGAGTGATGCAAAAAGTCCAATTCAGTTAGATACAAGTACAGTACACCATTTTCTAGTTACTTGTATCCCAATCCCATGTATCCAACTTGTTGCAATTAGCAGTTGTCAGGCAACACAGAGTTCATTTTTAAAAAGAACTAGCTCAAGTTCAACATGCCCCAAAAGAAATTAATTCCAGTTCACATTTGACCCTTTACAAAACAAACTAGTTTGATTTACCTTCAGTCCACAGTTCAATTCAAGTTTATCCAAATGATCCTCGACATTTTTTTTCAGCATTTAGAATGTAACAAGCAGTGGTGCTGAAGGATAAAATATACTTAAGAAGACATCAACACACGCACACATAGAGAATGAAGATGGTTTAATTTATTTTTCCCAACCGTTATACTCTTTGTGCGTAAAGCCCCAAAGAGTCTAAACAATAAAAAAAGATGAGAATGAACTTGGAGATTAACTAGAAATCATTCAAAAACCTATCCCCAAACAAACATTATTTACATTCAGTTCACCTGGAAATTACTAGAACTACTTTCAGCAAGCTTGTTAAGTTGAACTAGTTCATTCCAAGCACTGGTGACTGGTGGGGCAATGAGACATGCTGGGATGCTCCCCACCAGGTGCAGTCTCCTGGTCAACATATCTATGGGGGCAGGGGGTTAGTTACCTGCAGGGCCAGGCAGAGTGGGGTAAACAGGCTGTTTGGTTCTTGCAGGCACCAGGCAATTGATCCATGTAATTTCCCAGTTCATTGGCTCAGTTGTCGCTGACCATGGAAGCCCCGCCCCATCTTTTGTAATGTGGGGTTATGCCTTAGAAATGCACCAGGGAGCCCCAACATATGAAACATGAGCTACTCTACCAGACTAGGGCCTCTTCCTGTGACCCAAGTGATCCTGGCATATTTAATGAAGTTTTGAAAGCAGCAGCTGTTGTTAAAGACAAAGACAGTATTTGTGAGCAGTGTGTGGTAGAAGGAGAACTGAACCCCATTATGCAGGGATGCTGGTGTCTTCCTGCTGTGCCATAGTGGATCACATACTGGATGGTGCTGCTGTGGTATAATTCTAACTGGCTTGTTGGGTGTGGAGTGTGAGGACATGACAACTGCACATTGGGGCATCTCAAACAGACATGGGGATGCTGAGGGTGCATTAACATTGAGCATTTTTTTTACCCTTCTGGGGTGAGCACATACAGGATACAGTGGTTATTCTTGCTGCATAGTAACAGCATAATGGAGGCATTATTATCTCCTCCCACCGCCACCTTGGAATATGGGATTGTTCTGCCTCTTTTCTTGGTTTGAATGAAACCCTGATTACCTTTTCGCTTCTGTTGTTCTGCTAGAGAAAGAAAATCCGTGCCGCTCAATTGTTTTGCATCCTCTTTTCCCAATAGATGTGTATTCAATAAAAAATGTCACAGCTTGACAGGACTATAAATGAAGGAGATTTTGTTTTTTAAAAGGCCATCTTCTGCAAGATACAGAATTGAAACAGGATGGTTCATACCCCCAGATACATTGGTGCACTTTACTAATATACAATTATTCTGTGAGGGGCCCACAGACAATAATTTGTTAGGCAAACCAGGGGAAACTATGAAAACACCAAACCAATAAATATTGAAGAAAATGTCTTCCTGTCCCAAGAAATCATTAACTGAATATGCCAGCAAGACCACTATGTTAATTCCCTTTGTATAGTGGAAAATCCAGTTATTCAGTTATTTATTTAAATATTTATAGACCACACTTTTGCTACCTCACAGGGTTGTTGTGAGGATAATATTGAAAGGGAGGAGAGCCATGTAAGTTCCCTTGAGCTTCTTGGAAGAAAGGTAGGATATAAATGTGGTAAAATAAATAAATAGAAATACAGCAAGACAGTATGCAAAATCACAGTAACTTGGCCACTGGATTCCTGAATGCAGGGGGGGGGGTCCATGAGAAAGAGCAGGTGATCATGTTGAAGCCCTTGTCACACTGTGCAATGGGACCTGTTGGGCTCTTGACACAGTTGCCCTGAGCACCCTCTCTGGCATTGTGGAGCCCGTTTTGCACCTTGGTACATCAATGAACTAAGGGCGATGAAATAGGCTGGACCATGGCTAGAGCGTAAGTGGCAGAAGACATGCTTTGAGACTGACCGGGCACAAATGAAACAACATAACTGTGCCTATTGTGTCACAATTAGGGTGGCAAAGAAGGCCCACTTCTCTGCCTCCATTGCATCCTCGATTCGCCATCCAGTGGAGCTTTTTCATACTGTACAGGGTCTCTTAACATCAGCTCCAGGAAATGAAGTTTTAGATCTTTTAGAAGCCCACTGTGAATTGTTTGCAGGCACTTTGAGGGTAATGTTGCTCGTCTCTGTAGCAATCTTGACACCCCATCTACATCTACTGTAGTCCCCAGTGAGGTGTTGAGTGAAACATCTGCTGCAACTTCTTGGGATCAGTTTCAGTTAATGCAGCCCAATAAAATGGACAAGGTCCTTGTGATAATGCAGTCAGCAATGTGTCTTCTTGACCCTTGCATTTCTTGGCTTATTAAAGCTTGCTAAGGGAATATGACTGAGTGGATCCAGGGTGTAGTCAATGTGTCTTTGTAGAGGGAGCGGTCCCAGCCACTCTGAAAGAGGCAGTGATCTGATGACTCCTGAAAAAGCCCACCCTGGATCCATTGGTCTGTAACAATTGCCAGACCTTTTTAGGGAAAGGTATCAAGAGGGTTGTGGCACAGCAACTGCAAGTTGTCTTGAATGAAACAGATTATCTTGACCCATTCTAATCTGGGTTCAGGCCTTGTTATGGGACTGACTCGGCCTTGGTCACCCTGATGGATGACCTTTATCGGGAGAAGGACAGGGGCATTGCAACCCTGTTATTCTTTATGTTTTAGCGCCTTTTGATACGATTGACCATGTTATCCTTCTAAGCCAACTTGGTGAGAAGGGTATCGGAGGTACTGTTTTAGAGAACAGCATTGGGTGATTGGCTCTTGGACCATCCGCAATTGTGCTATGGGGTGCCTCAGAGTACCATTTTGTCCTCAATGCTGCTTAACATTTATATGAAGCCATTGGGAACAGTCATCAGGAGTTTTGGGGTGAGGAGTCAGCAATATGCTGATGAAACCCAGCTCTATATATCAGTAACATCTGATTCAGGAGAGGCCATGTAAGCCCTGGATCAGTGCCTGGACTGGCTTAAGGTTGCCAGGTCAGAAGCACCCCAAACCCTGTGATGTCTTGGGATGGGCCCTAGTGATGTCATTGGGTGGGCCCTAGTGATGTCATTAAGCATGATACATTAAGCATCAACCACAGCTGCTTGAAGCACACCACTCAGACAAAAAAAATTTATCTGATTGGAAATTAAGACAGAAATCTTAGCTATGAGGGTGTTTCCAGGTCCAGCTGAAGTGACAGGATCATTCCTTCTCACCTGCTTAGGGAGCCTGGGTAGGAAACATTTAATCTAGCCTACTTGCTTCTGGCAAGAAGGGTTTAAGTGCCCTCAGGCCAGGTCAGTCACCAGAAGGCCATTGTAGGATGACAGCCTAGTGTTGTGGAGATGTTAGATGGGAGCACTCAGGAATAAAGATGGATGCCCCTGAAGGCTGCAAATCTAAACACACTTACTAAGCCCATTAGAATCCAGCAGGACTTACTTCTTGGTAGATATTGTTAGGATTGCACAGTTGGTAAGGCTTGACTGTCCTCTGCAACAATATCCATAGCAAAGCAGGGTTGGCAACCCCCTCCCATTTAACATGGCTGCTTCAAACTTCTTTACAGACTTACCCTTCACTGCAGAGAGAGGTTTGAGAAATGAGTAAGAGTTAAGAAGATTCTTTACTGTTTCCTGCCTACTCTATGGGCTGCTATAAACTCACTTTGACAGCCAGCCCAATTCCAGTGACTAATAATTGTCAAAGAGAAAATGCACATGTTTTGGTCTACCTTCACAGGCAGTAGCTTGGGAGCAACAGCAATAGAAGCCAGACTTCCCAGTATATGAATTCTCTTCTACCACTATTGGGCAAGAAACAAACCATCATGCAAATAACAAGGTGCATCATTAGCGGGTTAAGGGGATTGAGCTGACCACATGGAACCACTGTTGTTGCTTCTATGGATGTAAGGGAGTAAGGTCAGAGATAAATGAAATGCAAACAGAAAAAGAAAAAGACAGTGATGATTTCCTAAATGCAATACAATACCAACCACAAGATACGTATGAGTAAGACAGAAAACTCAGCATCCCACAACCAGTGAGACCCTATCAGCACATGATACCTCTGCTCTGAAATCTGCACTGGTTCCCAATTTGCTACCAGGCCAAGTTCAAGAGAGCTTCAGCTATGGGGCGGTATACAAATGTAATAAATAATAATAATAATAAAGATGTGCATTCCATGTTACAAGTTCCACCTAGTATTTGTTCTGCTCTTGTAAGAAATTGATTCTTTAGTGTGGTGGTACCTACACTTTGGAACTCCCTGCCTATTTACATTAGCAAGCACCTTCATTGTACTCATTTTGGCACCTGCTAAAAACATTTTTTTGTTTAGAGAAGCCTACTCAGGCTATTATGTTTTTTATCTGTTTTTAAAACGTTGGTTTAATCAGGGCCGGCCCCAGGCATGCCGGGACCCTTGGGTACCAGCCTGCCGTGGGCCCCTCCGCTCTCCCTCCACGATCTGTGGAACTTAAGCATCCACGGACCGCAAGACAGGAGCTTCTGCACCACCCACCATCCCCACGCTTCACCTACCTTTCCGTTGTTTTTTGCAGTGTGCGTAGGTTTGCCACCAAGCAAGATGGCGGTGGAGGTTTCCCTGAAGGGCTGAAGCCTCTGCCACCATCTTTGTTGATGGCAGCAATGCACGCGTGTAGCACGCATGTGTGCCATCAGCATTTACTGGGTGACCATTGGCTACTCACCATCTCTCAGCCTAATCTGCCCCTCAGGGTGAAAACAACAGAGGGGGACCATGACCACCCCAAGGAAGAACGTAAAATGTAGAGGAAATAATAATTTACAACCATAGTGTGAAATCAGATACATATCAAGACATATGGTAGTACGAATAAATATTTATATGACTATCAAAGATGTTTATTATTTACACAACCTGTAAAGATATTTATAGTGCAATCCTATGTATGTTTACTCAGAAGCAAGTCCCAATGTATTCAATGGGGCTTACTCAGACAGGGAAGCATGAACAGGACTGCCATTCAGTGATAAGGAACTTCACTCACCCAATCCAAAATTCAGAATCATACCACGTTAAGCTGTTTTGCAACTATTTTATACTTGTTTTATGGTAATTGGATTTTAAATGGCTTTATTTCTTGTTGTGAGCTGCCTCGGTTTCCAACCCTACCTCACAGGGTTGTTGGAAATATTCCATACACGTACACACAGGAGATGTAAAAATACATAGACCTCATGTAATAGTTTATTGTCAAAACCAGTTGGCCATTGCAAAACACTTTTTTAAAAAAACAAGTATTAGTTTCCTGCCAAATAAAACCAGTGACACCTAAGTAAGCTCTCCCTAACTGCTTTTTAAAAAAGGATCAGAGCGGGAGAGAAAGATTGACAACACAATCCTTTTCTATGTTTACTCAAAAGTCCCACTGATTTCAGCACAATTCTAAACATGTCTACTCAAAAGTAAGTCCTCCTGAATTCAATGGGATTAACTCCCAGGTATGTGGAATTAGCCCTCTCTAGGATGCACACCTTAACATCTGAGAGTGTTGAAGAAGCTGACAGCAATGCCGTCAGGAGACCAAGAGGCTAGACACCTAGCAGGGGCACCCAAGGCGGAATGGTAAAAGCTGAGACACAAAACTAAGAGGCATCCAAACTCAGAGGAAGGCTATGGTAAACCACCTCTGAATACCTCTTACCACGAAAACCCTATGAACAGAGTATCCAAAATGCAACACGAGATAGTGCTGGAAGATGAGACCCCCAGGTCAGAAGTCACTCGACGAGTTACTGGGGAAGAACAAAGGAGGCTGTGACTAATGACTCAGCTGGGTCAAAGCCAAAAGAAAGCCCAGAGGCTGATGCGCACAGATGCAAAAGGAGAGTCTGGAGTTGTACAACACACACAATAGGAACATGGAATGTGAGAAGCATGAACCAGGGAAAGTTAGAAATTGTCAAGCAAGAAATGGAACGTATCAACATTACAATACTTGGTGTGAGTGAATTAAAATGGACAAGAATGGGACATTTTCAGTCAGGCAACTACAAAATATTTTATGCAAGAAATGAGAAATTAAGAAGAAATGGGGTTGCTTTAATAGTGAGAAGTGATGTAGCAAAAGCAATTAGGAGCTACAACGCAAGGTCTGAGTGAGTGATATCAATGAGATTAAATGGGAAACCTATTAACATAACCATCATCCAAGTTTATGCTCCAACAGCAAACACAGAAGAAGAAGAATTGGAGAGATTTTACGCAGAAGTACAGGAAGAAATTGATCACACACCAAAACAAAATGTGCTGATAATCATGGGGGACTGGAATGCAAAAGTAGGGAACAGAGAGGAATTGTGAGGAAATGGGGCTTAGGAGACAGAAGTGAAGCAGGAGAAAGACTTATTAAATTCTGTGAAACTAATAATTTGTTTCTTGTAAACACATTTTTTGAGCAACCAAAAAAACAACTGTACATGTGGACATCACCAAATGGTCAATATAGGAATCAAATTGATTATATAATTGGTAGCAGAAGATGGAGAAGTTCCATACTTTCTGCGAAAACAAGACCAGGAGCAGACTGTGGTACAGATCATGAACTGGTCGTATCGAAAATCAGAGTAAAGCCAAAGAACAACAACAAAGCAATCATAATGCCAAAATACAATTTAAATAACATCCCAGAAGAATATGTTGTTGTTGTTGTTGTTATTATTATTAATTACATTTGTATACCACCCCATAGCCGAAGCCCTCTGGGCGGTTTACAACAATATAAAGATCAAATAAGGAACAGGTTTGAGGCTTTCAACTTAGTTGACAGAGAACCAGAAGAACTATGGAGTGAAGTCAGAGACATTATCAGGGAAGAATGCAAACAGACAATATCTCTTGTTAAAAAGAGAAAAAGACCTCCATGGATGACTGAAGAAACTCTTTAAATGGTTAAAGAGAGAAGGAAAGCAAAAGCAAAAGGAGAGAGAAACACTGTCAGAACCCTAAATGCAACAATACAGCATCTAGTACATCGAGACAGAGAACTATTACAATATTGTATAGAAATAGAAGAGGACAACAAAAAAGGAAGAACAAGAGCCCTATTCAAAAAGATTAGAGAAATGAAAGGGAAATTTAAACCACAAGTAGGGATGTTGAATAATCAACAAGGGAACACACTGACTGACTGAGATAAAATAAAAGGAAGATGGAAGCAATACACTGAAGAACTCTATAAAAGAGATGGCAGGCTGACAGATTCATTCACAGAAGAACCGTATGATGAAGAACCAGAAATTCTAGAATGTGAAGTGAAAGCTGCTCTTAAAATACGTGAAAGAAACAAATCACCAGGAACAAATGGCATACCAATAGAGTTGCTACAAGCTACTGAGTCTGAATCTGTCCAAATTTTGAAAAAAATCTGTCAAGAAATATGGAAAACTAAATAATGGCCCACATACTGGAAGCGTTCAATATACATCCCAATTCCAAAGAAAGGGGATCCCAGGGAATGCAGTAATTATCGAACTATTGCCTTAATATGCCATGCAAGTAAAGTAATGCTCAAGATTCTACAACAAAGGCTCTTACCATATATGGAATGAGAAATGCCAGACATCCAAGCTGGATTTAGAAAGGGAAGAGGCACCAGAGATCATATCGCAAACATACGTTGGATAATTAAACAGAGCAAGGAATTTCAGAAGAAAATCACCCTGTGCTTTATAGATTACAGCAAAGCCTTTGACTGTGTAGATCATGAAAAATTATGGAAAGCTTTAAAAGAAATGGGGGTGCCACAGCATCTGGTTGTCCTGATGCGCAACCTATACTCTGGACTAGAGGCTACTGTAAGGACAGAATATGGAGAAACGGACTGGTTCCCCATCGGAAAGGGTGTGAGACATGGGTTATTTTATCACCCTATTTATTTAATCTATGCGCAGCAGATATCATACAGAAAGCGGGATTGGACCAAGATGAAGGAAGTGTGAAAATAGGAGAGAGAAATATCAATAATTTAAGATATGCAGATGATACCATACTACTAGCAGGAACCAGTAATGATTTAAAATGAATGCTGATGAAAGTTAAAGAGGAAAGCACAAAAGCAGGACTACAGCTGAACGTCAAAAAGACTAAAGTAATGACAACAGAAGATTTATGTAACTTTAAAGTTGACAATGAGGACATTGAACTTGTCAAGGGTTATCAATACCTGGGCACAGTCATTAACCAAAATGGAGACAATAATGAAGAAATCAGAAGGAGGCTAGGACTGGGGAGGGCAGCCGTGAGAGAACTAGAAAAGGTCCTCAAATTCAAAGATGTATCACTGAACACTAAAGTCAGGATCATTCAGACCATGGTATTCCTGATGTCTATGTATGGATGTGAAAGTTGGACAGTGAAAAAAGCGGATAAGAGAAAAATCAACTCATTTGAAATGTGGTGTTGGAGGAGAGCTTTGCGCATACCATGGACTGCAAAAAAGACAAATAATTGGGTGTTAGAACAAATTAAACCAGAACTATCATTAGAAGCTAAAATGATGAAACACATCATGAGAAGACATTTCACTAGAAAAGACAATAATGCTGGGAAAAACAGAAGGGAGCAGAAAAAGAGGAAGACCAAAGAAGAGATGGATTGATTCCATAAAGGAAGCCACAGACCTGAACTTACAAGATCTGAACAGGGTGGTTCACGACAGATGCTGTTGGAGATCGGTGATTCATAGGATCGCCATAAGGCGTAGTTGACTTGAAGGCATATAACAACAACAAAATGTGGAATTAGCATTGCAGTTTTACTCCCAGAAAAGTTTCATGTTGGGAAGGTTTTCAAAACAGGTTATTAATAAGACAAATAAACTGCCCTTTTCAACAGTCCAGTAAAATTTAAAGTTGTTTGACTCCTTAATTAGAAATGTATAACACTGCAGCATGTACACTAAAAAATTTCTGTTCAAAAATTATCTTAAAGATAAAATGTATGATATGCCATTTTTGCAAGTAATTAAAAAACTCCTGCATGTACTTTTTTATAACTGAAATTGTTTACTGTGTATCCTTACCAAGATCCTGCTGTGATCGTCTGTGCAATCCTATGCATGTTTACTCAGAAGCAAGTCCCAATCCTGTACAGAGAAAGTACTCTGTATGCTGCCAAAAGCTCTATATTTACTGAATTCCTGATGTAAGACAAGCAGGAAAAGAAAATTGTTCTCAGAACTTGAAATGGGGTTAAGCTATTGCCGGGGGGGGGGTCAACAAATCTTATCAATTACAACCTTGACTTCACTTATTGGCTAAAAACCTGAAAGGGTCGGGATTAGAGCAGCCATAGTAACAGAAGTTGTGGAGGTGAGGCTGACATTTTGGTTTATATCTTTTAAACCAGACCACCTAGAAACTTATTTTTTCCCTTTTAAATGAAAGCTAAGAGTCTGTAGATTAAGATGTCTCACCCAGAGAGGGACCCCCAAAACTGGAGATCTGGCAACACTAAGTGGGCTGGATGAGGGCCAACAAACTGACTGAATCATCAAGAGGGAGATGCTGTGGGTAGGTGGTTTCTGAGTCTGGATAATTGGTCAGTTGCCAGCTTTGGATGGGGTTTCACTCCCTCTGGAAGAGCAGGTTCGTACTCTGGAAGTGCTCCTGGATCCATCTTTGTCACTAGAGGCCCAGGTGATCTCAGTGGCTAGGAGTGTCTTTTACCAGCTTCGGCTGGTAAGAAAGCTGCAGCCATTTCTGCACTGGAATAGCCTGACCACTGTTATTCATGCACTAGTAACCTCCAGGCTGGATTATTGTAATGTGATCTATATGGGGCTGCCCTTGAGATTGGAACAGAAGCTGCAGACTGAAAAATGCAGCGGCACAACTGCTCACTGGGGCTGGATGTCACCAACATGTCACCCTGCTGCTGAAATAGTTGCACTGGCTGCCCATTACCTGCTGGGCCAAGTTCAAGGTTCTGATTTTGGTGTATAAAGCCATACACAGCTTGAGACCAGGATTCCTGAAAGATCTTATATACTCAGTTGATGACTGATAACTTCATGTGAGGGCCTCCTGCAGATACCATCTCATCAAGAGGTGTGTTCCACACAACATAGGAATCCGGCCTTTAGAATTCACTCCCTGTAAATATTAAACAGGTACTGTCTCTGTTGTCTTTTCGGTGCCTGCTGAAGACATTCCTTTTTCAATAAGCCTTTTAAGTAGAGACTTTATCCCAGTCTGCATCTATATTGGAATTGTTTTTTAAATGTTTTAAAACTTTTTTTTAAAATGTGAATTTTACTTTTGTACTGTTGGCTAGTTTCTGCACACATCCACAACTTCTCTTTATCCTCCCTCTAGGCAAGCAAGCAGCATTATCAGACACATTCCAGCCAGGCAAAAACATGAATGGAGGGTGCAAAGCAGGGCCACAGAGGAATGTGGGCTGGGGAAGAGTCCTGAGGGCCAGATAAAGATGCCCAGAGGGCCACATTTGGCTCCTAGACTAAAGGTTGCCCATCCCTGACTTAGTATACACAAACAGCAAGAAACCCTCCATGTGGAAATGCCCCAGGATGTTGTGAGACACCATTAATAAAGTCTATTTTGAACCATTACACAATTCTAATATTCAAAATTCACAATATAAAATTTTGCAGTGGCATTTTAAGGTGAAAGTGTTCTCCGAACTTGTCTTTTAAACACAGCTCTTTGGAAGTCTAGTATATTTTTCCAGAGCTCGGAAGTAACTCGTTACAAGTAACGAATTACTTGTAATTCATTACTTTTTTGAGGAACGAGTGGGTAATTCCTTTACATTTTCATTGTAATAGAACTAGGAGTAATTTCATTACTTTTGTGGAGTAATTGTAATGTTTCCAGCATCATGTTTGGGCATTAATGGGGGGGAGGGGAGCAGGGGAAGTCTTCTGCTCCTCTGATTTGTGGATGAAAATCATGTGCCTCAAACTGGGCTTCTGTGCAGCATCGCTCTTCCTTCATGCTCTGTGGATGGGTAGGAGGCAACGAGGGAGGAGGTGGAGAGCAAGACAGGGGTAGAGTGGAGAAAACAATGGATGGTGGCGCAGACGAATGGAGTGGAGGGCAAGAACATAAAGGAGGAGAAGGAGACAGCAGCAAAATGGAGATGAACTGTGGAGGTGAAAGATGACAGTGTGTGTGTGTGTGTGCGCACACACACATGCTAATACTGTGTTTGCACTTGGCACACAACATGGTCTCCACCACCCTCTCTGGCTACTGTGCCGCATTTGCAGTATTTTAACTTTTTGCATCTCAGGAGAAAATATTTGCTTGGGTGAGTGTCCCTTTGTTGGTGGCAGGGCAGGGACCGGGAGGTGGTTAAGTGAGAGGGATTATGCTTGTTGGCTTAGTGGAAGGGGGCTTGCACTTGGTTTGACATGCAAAGATCTGAATGGTGACCTCTGCCTCCTTCCCCACCAGCAGAGAGACCACCATTGCTATCTTATGGACAAAAAGAATTTACTACCTCTGTATGTGTGTGTTAATTTTTAATGTCGTTTTAGGTTACTTAGATGTGCAGCAGCCAAGGCCAGCACCTTGTAGGCGTTTTTTTAAAAAAGCAACTGAAATGTAATTGTAGTGATTACTTTTGAGAAAAAGTAAAGTAATCCGTTACTTTCAGAGCAATTGTAATTGTAACGGTAACTACTACTTTTTGGGCCATGTAATTGTAACTGTAATTTATTACTTTTTAAAAGTAATCTTCCAAGTTCTGGTCTGGCTAACCCATCCCACTTCTTTTTTAAAGCCCTCTTTGAAAGAACCCATTTCCAAACTGCCCCCAAAATGTTTGACTAGCTTCATAGGTAGTGTTATATTGATCAAGATGAGACTGAAGATAAAATAGAGCTTCTTTATTTAATAATTCTCAAACAGTAAAACATCTGAGCTTGTTCTGTGCTAGGCCTCACCCAGCACACATGACACTGACTAACTCCAGTAACTAAATCAGTCTAGCGCCCCTTAGGGAGTGTAATACCCTCTAGAGAAAGTTAACTCATTCTTTGCTGTGCATCTAACCTAAACACACATTTCACTACATTTCCCTTTCTTTGAGTTATAACTTATTTTGGGGGTTTTCTATCAGTAAACATTGTGTAGAATAACATTGTTTCTATAACATTCTGGTTTTTGAATTACTCTTCCTCTGGATGTCATTTTCTTCGGACTCTCCAGAGATAAGCTATCTTTGGCAGGTGATGTTTGCTCACAAGAATTTGTCAGTTCTTTGTTCTTGGTCTTTTGAGATTGGTCTGGCAATAAATTCTGCTCTTCTGGTATTTCAGCATCTGAATTCACACTTTATTTTGAAATTGGTTGTGGTTTGGGAACTAACTGTAGATGTCTCCTGTTCCTTCGGAATGCTCCATTGTTGATAGCGGCAACATAAGATCTTGGAGTTTGACTTTGGCTCTGGACTGTTGCTTGTTCAGACCATCCTTTCTGTCAGTCCAGTTTCAGTCTTACTTGTGAACCAGGTTGTAATTTTGGAAGTGTCTTCACTCCATAACATCTGTCATAGTAATATTTGTAGTTTCTTTTAGCCATGTTATCTGTGACACAGACTTTTCCAAAATCAGGCCACTTAGGATACAAATTTGCTTCTAAGATTGGAATTGGTGTTCTTATTTGTATTCCCATTATCAGTTGTGCAGGACTGCACTTTGTTGCATTGATAGGTGTTGCTGTGTAGCTTAGCAGTGCTAGGAAGGGATCTTCCTGACATAAGATTCGCTTTGCTGTTTGTACTGCTCTCTCTCTCTTCCATGGACTACCTGGCAATGGAGTGGTAATGAGTGGTTCCTTCTGTTGTGAAGGTTTGTCTGGCAAAACTCACAGTTTGCTATTATTGCCTTCAGGTCTTGCCCTATACGTGGCCACCAAACAGCCATTCTTGCACATTCTCTGCACTTAGTGATTCCTTGATGACCTTCATGGAGTATTCCCAATATTTCCTGTCGCATTGTAGCAGGAATGACAATTCTATCACCAGATAGGACTTATCTCTCCAACTCTGTAAGGCTTCCCTTTTCTGCAAAGAAAGGTTTCAGGTTAGTTGTCACTTCAGACATGTACAATGGCCAACCAGTTCTGACAAATTTCAGGACTGTTGAAAGGTCTGGGTCAGTGCTGGTAGCTGCTTGAATGCGTTGAAGGAGTGTGGTAGATATTGGTTTAGAAGCTTAAAGAAGATTTACATAGACTTTGATTTCTTCAACTTACTGGGTTGTTTCAGGATCTGGAGTTTCCAGTGGATTTCTTGACAGTGTGTCTGCTACAACAAAAGTCTTACCTTGTCTATATTCTGCTTGAGGATTATACCTCATCATGCATAAAAGGAGTCGCTGACATCGTATTGGTACTCGATTCAGGTCTTTGCAAGGGTTTATGGTCTGTACAGAGTGTAAATGATTCTAGCCTATAGAGATATTTTGAGAATTTTTCACAAGCCCAAACAGCAGCTAGACATTCCTTTTCTATCTGAGCGTATCGGGTCTCAGCTTCTGTTAGTGTTCTTGAGCAATAGGCCACTGGTTTCAATTCTCCATCATGATTTTGTAGTACTCCTCCCAGGCCATAACTGCTGGCATCAGCACTCACTAAGGTCTGCCAGTTAACTTCATAGTAAGCAGGTACTGGAGCCTCTGTTAAGAGTTTTTTCACTGTTGAGAATGCCTTTTCTTGGCCTGGACCCCAGCACCATGTGCGGTCTGCTTTCAAAAGTGTATTTAATGGGTGTAGTTTCTCTGCCAAATTTGGCAAGAAGTGTCCTAAATAATGTACCTTGCCCAAAAATATTTTCAGTCCTGTGAAGGAGTCTGGGGGTTTGATTGCGTAAATGGCTTCTACTTTCTTAGGATCTAGACTCACACCATTTTCATTTATGCACTGTCCAAGACATGCAAGGTCTTTCTGGTGTAAGATGCATTTGCTATTGTTGAGTCTTAACCCTGCTTCCTTTACTGTTGCTAAGACTTTGGTCAATCTTTCATCATGTTCTGCCAGTGTGGCACCATAAACCATCACATCATCCATGAACACTGAAAGGCCTTCCAAGTGTTGTAACAGCTCCAACATTTCTCTCTGAAACAGTGCAGATACACTTGAAATTCCAAATGGCAATCTCTTGAAGAAATATCTCCCAAACGGAGTGATGAATGTAGTCAATTTAGCAGTGTCGGCAGCTAGGCAGATCTGCCAGAATCCACTTGCAGCATCAAGCAATGAAAATATGCAGACACCAGCTAACTATGGCAGGATATAATCCCTAGTAGGAAGAGTGTACTTTTCCCACTTGACAGCTTTATTTAGATGTTTTAGATCCACACATATGCATACTGTTCCGTCCTTTTTTAATACTGGAACCATTGGCACATACCAATCAGTAGGTTCTGTGATAGTTTGTATGACTCCACAGCAAACAATTCCATCCAGTTCTGCCTTTATTTTGGGTAGCAGTGGAACTGATATTGTTCTGGCAGTGTGAATAGCATATGGTACAGCCCCTTCTTTGAGCCTTATCTGTATTGGTGGTATCTTCAAAGTTCCAACTGTATCAGGAATTTCTTTGGAAAGCTCTTCTAAACGTTGCACCAACCCCATCATAGCTGCAACATTTCTGCTTAGGAGGTTATTAGTCTTTGCACAGATCACATAGACCTTAAAGTCATAGTCATTGTCTCTGCAGCAGGTTCTTGCTATGACATATTCCATGCAATTTAGATTTTGTCCTCCAGGACCAGTTAAAACTGCTGTTGTTTGCTGGAGACTAGGCAGGTTAGAAAAAGACTTGTAAACAGACTCAGAAATTATGCTGACATCTGCACCAGTGTCTATTTTAAACTTTATTGAGAGCCCACTGATTTGTAGTGATACTTCCCAAGGATCTGTGGAATTTTCCACTCGTGTGACTGGACCCAGAAAAAAATTGTTCTTTTCTGCTGCTCCACAGTTTCACTCTCCATTCTAGTGTGGCACACAGTGGCAAAATGACCTATCTTCTTACATTTGTGGCATTCTGCAGCCTTTGAAGGACAGACTGCTTTTTGTGTATGCCCTTTCCCACATCTTGTGCATCTAGGGGCTTTTATTTGAGCATTAGATGTTTGGCTGTATATTTGTTTCTGGTATTTTGGAGTTTGGGGTTTCCATTTCTGCAGGGGTTTCTTGGCTATTTCTTGCAGCCCTTTTAAAGCAACCTGGTCTTGGATGTGGCCTTTTATAAGCTCTGAGTTACTTATCATCTCCACAGCCCTCTCTAAAGTGAGATTGGATTCCATCTGCAGCTTCTGGGATGGTCTTTCTCCAAAATTCCCACTACCAATCAGTCTCTGAGCATTTCAATCCCAGTGTCCCCAAAAGCACATTCAGCAGCTTTCTCATGCAGCCATCTTATGTAGGCCTTTGCAGATTGCCCTGGTTTCTGATGTCTCAGGTGAAAGCATGCCCTCTCAGGAATGAGATTTTTCTTTGGCACAAAATATTCATCATATTTTCCCAGGACTAGGAAATAGTCATCATGGTCCTCTGCAGCAGCAAACTCAAATGATTTAAATGTCTGCTCTGCTTTCTGGCCCATGGCATAAATCAAGGAGCATGCCTGAATTTCTTCCTTCTCTTCATTCCGTTTTGTAGCAATGTGGTATCTGGAAAACTTCCAATCTGGCCATTGTGCAGGCCTGGTGAAATCAAAGGCCTCTGGTGGGGAAAACTCTGCCATTGCTTTTCTTTGTTTTGTTTTTTTCCAGTTGTCCCAGGAGCTCTACTCTGGAGTCACTATGAGGATTTCTTAACTTCTGACACCAAGTTATATTGATCAGGATAAGACTGAAGATACAATAGAGCTTCTTTATTTAATAATTCTTAAACAGTAAAACATCTGAGCTTGTTCTGTGCTAGGCCTCACCCAGCACACACAACACTGACTAACTCCAGTAACTAAATCAGTCTAGCTCCCCCTAGGGTGTGTAATACCCTCTAGAGAAAGTTAACTCTTTTTTTGCTGTATATCTAACCTAAATACACATTTCACTACAGGTAGTGTGTGTATGGAGAATCTGGTTTCTTTATGGGCCAAACTGGGCCTTTTTATTGTCAGAGTGGGAGAAAAGAGGAGATTCTTAGTGGCAAAGTGCCCCAAAAATGGGCTGGGCTGGGCTGGGCTGGGCTGTACTGGACCTTTTTTATTTATTTAAAGTACCTGAAATTTTGATATGGGCTTATGCAAGATAATTAACCTACATAGGAATAAGAGAAAGAACTTATTTTAATTATTTTAATTAAAACAAAGAGCTTAGGAGTACACTGGCTCTCGCTTTGAAGAAGACAAGATGTTTATTTTCTTTCTGAATCCAGGACTGTGTCTTTCAGGATGGAGGCTGGGGGAGAAGACAGCAGAAGAGTAGTTGATAACAGATATCCTGGCATTGGTAATCCAATTAGCAGGGCACGTGTGGGCTTCCAGCTCCAGTTCACTTTTGAGTGGGGAGGTGGAATCTGTGTAAATGGGATTGATCAAAAGGACAAGGAATTTTGAATTAAGCAAATCCCTGCTTTTATAAAAACCAAGAGACTTAAATACACTTCGTGCAAAAACCTCAGTTCCCACACCAGGGGAATACTGGAGGAACTTGTGGAACGTCCTGCTATAGTATTCAGAACAGATCATATGTTGTGAAAGACTCCTTTTTTCTAACATTTTGGCTCCTTGGTTTTCCCCACCTGCCATATCTTTTTCTCTGAGTGATAGGAACACAACAGTTTACAGGATTGGTTTTATTTTTAAAAAAAGAAACTCTGGAGATCTTTAGGCAATAACTGTTATCCATGATTCTGCTGTGACAGCAGCCAGAATCCCTTCTGAACCAAAGTAAAACACTTGATAGTTTAGTTAGATGGTATATGCAAAACTGGAATGCTTAAGGAGGAGGATGGGGAGAAAACCAAAACTTGGACACTCCCCTACAACCTCGTTGGCCAGGTCTAATGGGCACCAGTCACCACTGGATGGGCCATTCTATAAAACCAGTCTGCGCTGATTTCTTCTTATTCCAATCCAACTCCTTGATCCCAATTTGACTTGAGTTTTCTCATCGATTCTATTAAAATATACTTTTTGAATGAACAATTACAATTTTATTCTCTCATATTATATACACATGCAATCTGCACATAATGTGATGTACCAATTTTGTACATTGTGCAATTTACACATTCTGGCTTTGTTTTCCCAACCACAAAGACTATTCAGCTCCCTCCCTGCCTCCTCCAGTCTCTAGGCTGTGACATTCATGTCAGTACCATTCCCCTGCCTCCCTTTGAGCCCAAACTCGATCCCACTCACTGTATTTAGGATGCTAAATGGATTTTCAGGTCCAGTCAGTTACATTAAAAACAAAGAGACAGAATTCAAAGTGACAGGAAGAGAAGAGAGTCATATGCCATCCATACATGACCATGTCTTCGGATTTAAAATCCAATGCAATCTTCAGGTTAGAAAACTGTTTTGTTTGTATTATTGTTATAATAATCACCTTGAGCTTCATTTGGTGGAAAGGTGGGATACAAATTGGACAAATAAAATATTAGTCTACTGAATGGATAAGTATAGCATTTAATACACTGAATCCTAGACATATTGTAGATAGCAGGTTTGTGTAAGAAAGTGCCTCTGTGGGAGTGACACAGCTGGAACATTTTGCTTTGAAACAGGACAAAGCATGCCATCTTTTTTTACTCCCCCCCCCTCCAAAGCAAGCATTATTAGCTGATTTTTTGAAGTGAAAGCTGGATGTATCTATAATTACTGAGATGGACATGGAAGTTCCAAGTACAGAAGATAACAAGAGACAAAATGCAAGGTGCCCATTAGCAATAATTTCCTCCCTTCCTTCAGTAGATGTGCTGTACATCACTGAAGCAAAAAATATTTGCACAAAACAGAGAATCCAAAGACATAGATCTTACCTAGGACTTTCACCAAGTTAATTTAACCCCCCTCCCCAAGTCCAAACGCCCACTACCTTCAAACAAGAATAGCTGTATGAATTGCAATACTTTGCTAACAGTGATGAGAAACCTCTGCATAATCTTCCATTGAATTGAATGCTTAATCCTATAGGTTCACAATCAGAGTCTGCTGAGATCAAAGCACCTAAGATGATGGGTTTTTAACAGTGACTCTATTATGTCCTGTGGAGGTGATAAGCTGAAGCTGTTGAACTTACATTTAAAGAAATTAAATGCAAACTTCTACAGATATTTATGGAACATTTGAAACGGTTAATATTAACTGAGAAGGCCATGTTACCTGTTATTAACACAGCTATTCTGCACTGAAGAAGGACTTCACAGACTTTTTGGGTGGATGTCTTAAAAATACAGCAAAGTGGGCAGGGGGGAAGTATCATGTCAAGCAGGTAGACAGACACAGTTTTAATACCATTAAACATCTGTCAGGGCAAGCAGTTTTTAGAATGTGCAAGAAAAATGCAGAGTCCACCACTTTAAGAAGAGGGTTGAGTTCTGAAGCTAAAAGTGGTATTTTCTGAAACTAGACTTTTAATGGAAAGCTTGCCACTGACATCCGAGGGGGGAAGGAAGCAGAATATTTATAAATTAAAATTCATAATCTGCCTCAAAAACTTGGCCATACTGCAGTCTGCTGTCCTACCTATGTATCCACTTACCCTGGATCAGGAGATTTTAATTATCACAATCTACAATAAAGAATTATATACCGTATATTCCGGCGTATAAGATGACTTTTTAACCCCGGAAAATCTTCTCCAAAGTCGGGGGTCGTCTTATACGCCTGGTGTAAGGAGAACCTGTGCTGCAAGGTCCCCTTGGATCCCTTACTCTGCCGCGGGATAGAAAGGGTCTGTTAATAAACTCATTAGGGAGTTCCAGTTTTGGGGTTGGGTAGAGAGAGGAGGGCCCATTGTTAGCGGGGGACGAGTTAAGCTGGGAAAATTCCCCCCTCGATGAATGGTGTGACGTCACTCAAACAGCCTCTATTAGAACGTTGTGCCCCTCACCTGGCATAACGGCGGCGGCGGCGGCCTTATGCTGCTGTTGCTGCGCCCGCTTTTTGCGCTTGGCCTCCTGCTCGAGGTGGAGGAGGGAGGAGCAGGAATGGGCGCTGCTGGGGCGTGACGGTGCCACGAGTAACTCCTCCTCCTCCTCCTCCTCCTCCTCCATGGAGTCAGCAGCCTCCGCCCCTGGCCGCCGCCGCCGCCGCCGTGCGCATGCGTGTTCCTAGGCCCGGGGATGAGAGAAGGGGCGGAAGAAGCCCACCCTCCATACAACTGAGCGTTGACAGGGGCGCTCCCTGCCCTCTTCCTCCTCCGCCAAATGCCAATCAGGCACGAGGCATCCAGGTGCGTAGGAGAGGCGGGGCCTGATTGTTTTATCACCAAGGTAACCGTCATGGAGGGGTAGAGGTTAGAGGTGGGGCTTAGGAAGCATCCCCATCCACTTCTACTCGCTGTTGGTCTAGGCTCTGCCTCGCCATGCTAAGGGAGTGAAGGGTTTGGTAAGACGTTTTCTGGTCTTTTTCGTGCGTGCGTGCATGTGTGCATCCGCCGCCCAGAGACTTTGCAAGTGTTTTCATGACCACTCTTACAGAGTCCTGTGGAGCAGGCTGCTATCACGGTTCCTAGGTTTCTGGCATCATCGAGTGTGCTTCTGAGCATATACAGAGTTGAACCCCCAATAGGCCCACAGTACCATTAAGTATGCGCAGAGGGTTTCTAAGAAATCATCATTGCTGTGCTGCTTTTTATTTGTTTATTTTAAACACTTAATATTGTGCTTTTTAAGATCATAGAATGGTGCACCATTAATTACACAGCACTGCTCTGTGGAATTAATGTGTCAGCATGTGCAGCGTTTCAGAAACCCCTACAGGCATAATGTATCTGAGCATAATGTATCTGCTGGCTCTTGTTCGGGTTGGACGGAGAGCTGACCAATTCAAGCAGGCTTTGTATACAACAACCAACCAGTGATTGGCTGGTTGTTGTATGCTGGCAAAAAAAGGGGGGGGAAACCCCAAAATGCCAGAGCTTGGAAAAGTTACTTTTTTGAACTACAACGCCCATCAGCCCAATCCAGTGGCCATGCTGGCTGGGGCTGATGGGAGTTGTAGTTCAAAAAAGTAACTTTTCCAAGCTCTGTACAGTACAGCACCAGTATCTGTACCTGTTCATACAGTATAGCACCAGTACATACAGTACAGTATACAAATGTCCAACAGTCAAAACCCCATCATGGCTCCACCAGCAAGAAGAAAGAAATATGAAGCCAGTTTCAAACTTAAAGTTGTAAACTTTGCCATGGAACATAATAACTGCGCTGCTGCAAGACAATATGGAGTAACAGAAAAGATGGTTCGGGACTGGAAAGCAAATGAAAAAGCATTAAAGAGTATGCCAAGGGGTAAGTGTGCATTAAGAAGAGGCACCCCACATTGGCCAGAACTCGAAAAACATGTAGCAGACATGGTGAATGAGCATCGCCAAAACGGTTATGTAGTGACACGAAATAAAATACGTTTGTTTGCACTTGAGTGGGCCAAATCTAACCCAGATCACAGCAACAGATTTAAGGCCACTGTATCCTGGTGTACTAGATTCATGGGAAGGCAAAATTTGGTACTGAGGCAAAAGACGAAAGTTGCCCAAAAATTACCTGCAGATCTTGATAGCAAAGTAAATAGTTTCCATCGATACGTAATACAACAGCGCACTAAACATGGCTATGCGTTAAGTAGTATTGGAAATATGGATGAAACTCCAATGAATTTTGATATGGTTGGAAATAAAACTGTCCATCAAAAAAGTGAAAAAACAATTTTAATTAAAACAACAGGACATGAGAAGTCCAGTTTTACAGTGGTACTAGGATGCACAGCTGATGGCGCCAAACTGAGACCAATGATTATTTTTAAAAGAAAAACAATGCTGAAACTCAAGTTCCCTGTTGGTTGTTTTGTACATGTGAATGAAAAAGGCTGGATGGATGAAGAAGGGGTAAAGCTATGGCTTGATAATGTATGGAGCAGGCGACCAGGTGGACTTATTCAAAAACGTAGTCTACTGGTGTGGGATATGTTCAGGGCTCATTTAACTCCCAGCACCAAGCAAAGGCTTGCAAGACTAAACACAGATGCGGCAGTTATTCCTGCAGGATTGACATCGTTGGTACAGCCACTGGATGTGTGCCTAAACAAGCCATTTAAAGATCGCATTCGAGAACAATGGAATGAATGGATGGTTAGCGGCGAAAAGTCATTCACAAAAGGAGGAAACATGCGTGCTCCACAGTTGGATGTTTTGTGCAAGTTTGTCATAAAAGCCTGGAATGATATTGATGCAGAAATAGTAATCAAGTCTTTCAAGAAGTGTGGCATATCAAATTCATTAGATGGTATGGAGGACGACTACTTGTGGGAAGATGAAGAGGAAGCCGAAGCTGAGACCACACCATCGGATACAGAATTCGATCCATACGATGACTGCCTTACAAATGTATCACAAGATGTCATTGATGTACTTATGATATCAGATGACGAACAGGAGGATTTTGAAGGCTTTTAAAGGGAAACTGTTTGGTTGTCAGCTTAGAAAACAAACAGCATGGCAGCTCCCTTGGGTTTATTGTCTTATCCTTCCTTTCAGCTTTAGAGTGAATTAGGAAAAGTTTAATCCACTTGCACTGTTTTATGTTTACATGTTTGATGACAAACAGCCTTATGTTTGTAAGTGACAGTTTTCCTGCTAAGTACCTGCATGTCATCAGCATTTGAATTAAAATTACCATATTGAAATCAAATCTGTTTTTTAATTTTTATTTGGTGTGCGTTGGAAGAGGGGTAGTCTTATACGGCGAGTATATCCCAAACTCTATATTTTAACTGGAAAAGTTGGGGGTCGTCTTATACGCCCAGTCGTCTTATACGCCGGAATATACAGTATATCATTCTATACATTTGTATATAGCACTTGTAAATGCATTGTTAGGATATGGATATAGTAACTTC
Organism: Rhineura floridana; assembly: GCF_030035675.1. Lineage (NCBI taxonomy): Eukaryota > Metazoa > Chordata > Lepidosauria > Squamata > Rhineuridae > Rhineura > Rhineura floridana. The sequence continues at coordinate 74,079,457 of NC_084481.1, read as the reverse complement.
ACAGCAATTTCAGTGTCTGTTTTGCCTGTGTTAGCACAAATAGTCTTTGAATTCAACTTTCTCTTGTTTTTAATGAAGTAAATTGCATGTGCTGGCACTCTGGTTGAGGGATGGAGTTGGGACACTGAATTGTCTACCTTAGGACAATTACAGAAGCCACAGGTTTATTTCAATTATTAAACACAATTTAGGCAGAGCAATCCAAGCTCCCTGTGCCCCAGGCTGGAGGTGGGCTTGGAGGGTGGAGGTGCCAGCCACTGCCTATGAAGCGATGCCAACTAACAGAGTTCCCCCTTCTGCATACCAAACATATGACTGGAAGTGCCACAAACTGCAGCCAGAGGAAAATTCCAGAACAGGGCATTCCAGGGATGGAGAAGGGCACAGTCGAGCCAGCTCAGGATCCATTAGATCCCATGATGGCATCAGACCTGGTTGCTGCACCAGGTTGAGGCTGGCATAGCAATCTGGCTGGCCTCACCTCCTGCCCTGTGCAGCTGGGCTGTGGATGCAGCAGTGGCCCTACTGGGCTGGGGGAATGGTTAGAAGTGAACTCCAGGTCAAGAGTTCACAAATTAAATAGATTATCAGTTTATGTGCACATTAGCATAACATATTTAGGAGCAGGAAACTAATAAAAGCACCCACAAAGGAAATTATAGTCCTTCCATTTAGATCATGCATTGCCCTCTTGGTTAGCTATATGGTCACTCCTTTTACCCTAGTAGCAGAGGTCTTCTCAGTGACAGGGATATGAGATCACCCAAGTTTGTGTCTGTTCTCTGGTTCTGTTGTAATGGGAAGAGCATTAAGCACCATTTTTCAGATGGTGAGTTTGTCTATTTCCCCAGATCTCTGATCTGGCTTCAGTCCAGGCTGGTTCTTGGGCAGTGTGTGTGTGAAATCATATACCATTCAATTTAAATGTGTGCAAACATCACTGGCAGCTTCCTCTCGTGAGAGTTTTTGCAAGTCGATTGAGCAAAGTGTCTGAGCAGGTTTAGCCATCCTGGTTGCTTCAGATACGGCCCTTGCAACACTTTTTTGAATGTTGCACTAAGCATAGCTATTCTTTTGTGCACTTCACCAAATATCAAAGTTACCCTTGGTTTCTCATTTCCAAATGTGCGTCACGCAGAATGAATAGGATGCTCGTAACCAGTTGAAACCACAAGTTAGAACATTAATCTTGTTTCATTGTCTTACCTCCATGCAGCATGTAGGCAATCTAACTACCTAGTCTGTGAGAAATTGTCTGTCCTCATTGTTGCTCTGATGTGGCCTGTTTGCTTAGCTCCTAACTCATATTTTCAGAACTTGGGACTCAATGATTCCAGCCCCAGGGCTTTGGGATTCCTCCATCACTACAGTGGTGATTTTCTCTCTCTTTGCACAAATAACAGTGGGACTTCAGAGGCTGAAAGGCAAATTGTTTTACTATTAACCGACCTGATATTCAGCAGTGGAACTTAAATGCATCCTGCCTACCCCAGGCTGTCACACAGGCTTATACACTATTCTTGGTAGGGTATAGCCTGCAAGACAGGGTGACTAATATTCAGTCAGCCCATCTTACCCTACTATGACAGGACACTCTCCCACCACTATATTTCCCTCTGCCCTCCCTACTACCAGTGTCCAACTTCACACCTTCCCCTCCAAGACCCATATGGTACCTCCACACTGTCACTGCTTTCCGGTTGGATTCAATCACAGACAGGCAAATTCAGGTTCTGCACATTGAAGTTGATTGGGAGATCTGGCACAACAAACCCGCTTCCCCAAAACACTGGACTTTTTGTAATAAGGAACATGACAGGAAAATGCACTGGAAAGTGTAGGATAACACTTGGTCTGACACAGCATTATCTAACCTCCCTGCAAACAAATCAGAGTGAATGTTCAATATATAGGTTGCCTGGAAGCACCCATTTCCCAAAGCCTCCCAGACACTCGACCTTCACAACATTCCTATCAACTTGCATCTCACCTTCCCCATCCCTTTCTGACCTGGCTCTCACCAAGGAATAATTCTGGAATAACACTGAAAAGTAAGCAGTGCCCAAGGCTTCTCAGAGCTTACTGAATGAGTGTATGGCTGTCTCCTGTGAAATATCTGCCATTAAGAGAACATTACACAAATTTGTGGAGGATAAGGTTATGAATCTCTAGTAGTCCCGATGGCTATGTTCTGCCTCCACTGTTAGAAGCAGTATTCTTCTGAATACCAGTTACTGGAAACTACAGGAGGGAAGAGTGCTATTGCGCTCAGGTCCTGCCTGCATGTTTCCAATGGGCATCTTGTTGGCCACTGTGAGAACAGGATGTTGGACTAGATGTACCACTGGCTTGATCCAGGAGGCTCTTCTTATGTTCACCAGAATCAGCTTTACGCAGCACTTTGGTGATGCAGGATTTCTGGGCTTCTGGATTCATCCTCAACAGCTTCTACTCACACCTTTCAGTGATGCGTAGATCTGGGTGCAGAGTTGGCAAATGCCTTGCCTGGAAGGACTGAAGAGCTATCAGATCAAGCATCCCTCTGCTGCCCATATTCCACCCATAACTCCACCCCATTGTAACCATTCTGCTGGCATATCTATCATGGTAGTGGGACATCTAGAATTCTGCTGATGTACTGGGGCTTCTGCCAAATCCCCTCAGATAGTGTGCCTCCAATCTAGGAGTTTGTCCCTAATGGCCCTCTTTCTCCAAGTTGCATCTGCTGTTAACAAGTGGGGCTGAATAAAACAGCTACTGGATTCCTGTGATTTTTAACTGACAGAAACAGCTTGAATCCGAGGTCAAATTCCTGCTAAAAATCCCAAGTTTCACTGTGCAAAACAAGTGAACAAACCAAAGTGAACAAAACAGCTGAACGATCAAGTAAAATTGGTTAACTTTCTGATAATCAAATGAAATAAGGCAAAACACAAGTTTTGCAGAGGGTTTGGGTAATGTAAACATCTCAATTTATCAGGAAATTCATAAAAGGGCACACATTCAGTATTTATTATTTATTTATACCCCACCTTTCTTTTCATGGTAGAAACCCAAGGCGGCTTACATATGGTTTCCACGCAGTCTCCCATCCAGGCACTTTAAAAAAAAATGCATTCACATACTGAAAAAAATTATATTCATTTACTGGAAATTATTTCATGCAGAAATGAAGGCTAACTTTCTCTGTCACTCCCTAGAAAAAGCCTTCAAAATCTGTCATGCAGTCTGCTCTCAAAGACGCAGGAATACATCCAGAAAGAACTCTGGTAACCCTATGATCTAGTGCCAAACTTCTTAATAACACTGAATAAATATCTAATAGCCTGATCTTAAGAATATCTGCTTGGACGTTAAGTCCCACTTAAAATCTGTTTATAGGTATGATTCTAACATGTTAGGTGGGAGGTTGTACTGCTGACATTTATGTTAGTTACTCCTCCTGAGCCACATATTGGGTGGTATCCAGCTAAATTATGGAATGATCCTTCTGACGAGGTGCGCCTGGCACCATCACTGTTAGCTTTTCAGCGCCAGCTCAAGACTTTCCTCTTCTCCCAGGCATTTTAGCATGTGTTTTTTAAATTGTTTTCAAAATTGTAAACTGTGTTTTAAATTATTTGTAAAAGATGTGTTTTAAATTTGTATGTTTATTTTTGATGTTTTTAGTTGCTGTAAACCGCCCAGAGAGCTTCGGATATGGGGCGGTATACAAATACAATAAATAAGTAAATAAATAAATAAACAGTTCCACTAGCACAGGCACTTTTGGCTGCAGAACAGAACTTACCCTCCCTCTCCTTCCTTCACCTCCCTTGTGTACCCCCTTCTATCAGTTCTGGGTTTTCTCCCAACCTTCTGGAGCAGATTTGGGGGAGGGGGCAGGGAGAAGAGAAAGGAGGGAAATTCCATTGCACAGCCAAAAGTGCTTGTGCTAGTGGAACTGTTTAGCTGGATGCAGCTCCAAAATGTTTTCCTGGAAAATTGAGATATTAGGTTTTGTTTCCATTTGTGCAAACATTTTGGAATTGGCAGAAATATGACCCTTTGTAGCTTCCTGCAGCATTTTATTTTCTAAAAAGTCTAGTAGTTATTACTAAAACAGATGTTCTTAATTGCAACTTTTTATGGATTTGACAATCAATCAGCTACTTGAAAACACTTTTAACAGAATGGAGTACAGGAGGGTTATAAAAGCTAACATACAGAAACCTCCACGTTCAGAGGCCATATATCTCTGAATGCTAATTGATAAATGACAAGCAATGGGAGGAGAAGGACATTGCAATACAGCAGGGGAGGAAAAGCCTTACCAGCCAAAGGTCCACCTTCCCTCCCAGGGACTGCATAGCAGTGATGGGCGGGGACAAAGACATATTTGGGTAGGGCAATGGATGAGACTCTTTTGTATATGAACCATGCAAAAGCCAGTGATTTATGCACACACCCTTTCTGTCCTGGCAAGCAAGCTGAAAGACATATTCCAACCAGACAAAAGCAGCTGAGTGCCAGCGGGAGAAGATCAGGGCTGGTGGGGAGAGTACCAACGGCCCAATAGAGGAGACTGGAGGGCTGCCTCTGACTTTCAGGCCCAAGGTTCCTAATCCTGCCTTGCATCCTGCTTCTGGGTTTCCCACCAGAAACAAGGCCACTGTGGAAATGAGGTGCTGGTCTAGACGGGCTTTTTAGTCTGCTCTAGCAGAGCCATTTTTATTTCCTTAATATGTTACTTTCAAAGATATAAAGGTGGATAAATCATACGGTTCAAGATGAACCCCTCACTGATCTTTTCAGAAGTTTCAGAGCCTTCGTTTTGCCTGTGCTTCTGGGATCTTTCTTTTGTGGCCTATACATTTTCCACACAGAAAAAGAGAGAGATCATTGTCACTGTCAATTTTCTTGACAATGGTAGACAAAAAAAGCCAATCACAGCAGGGAGATTAGCAGAGCCAATTAGGATACATTTGCATATGCACAGCACAGCTATTGAGAAACAAATAGGAAGACAATGGAAAATTAATAATCTCTGGGAGCCATTCTGAGTCAAGGGATTCCCAAACTAAATGGTAATTGAGAAATAAACATACTGTATTTATGCAGATTTGGATACCAAGAACCCATCAACTAGGATACAATAACACAACTGGGGGAGAAATCTACATATAGGAGTTAGTCATGTAATTATATTTCAGTATGGTGAGAGAACTAAATCTGTAAAAATGCACCTAAAATGGGATGGCATCTGTCAAATTATGTTGCTGTTATCCATCCAGTTCCTAATGAAAACTTTAAAAGGCTCAGATGTAGACTATGGAAAGTTAGGTCATGATGAGCCTGTTGATTAATCCAGGAGATAAGAGGAAGGAATCAGGAGGCAAACTACAAAGTATATATACAAACATGCGTAGCAATGCCTCCCTCACCCTGACAGAAAAGGTAGCCTTTGGAGGCTGCCATTTAGAGTGGAAGAAATGGTGAGTACTTACCCCTTTAAGTGCAAACTGATTTTCTTTCTCAAAACTACCTCAGGTTCCTTATGCATACCCACTCCTGCATCTCTGCTTAAAATCATCACAGCCTCCCAAGGCTGTTTTCCAGTTTTTGAATTGTGGGAGGAAATATCCAGGTGTTGCTGGACTTCAACCCCCATCAGACCCAGGCAACGTGGCCAATGGTCAGGGATAATGGGAAGTGTAGTCCAGCAATATGTGTAAGGACACAGGTTTCCCACCTGTTTTAAATAAATTGCATTAAATGTATTTGCATATAATGTGTAGTTTCCCCCTAAGGACTTGTTCACAACATGCATGTTCAAAACTTGATAGGTACAATATCAGCTCTTAACTTGAGTATGTGAATGAGCCCCTACAGATGAAACATGTAGATCTGCTAAGTATTATTCATAAAACACATCACTTCCAATTAACTATTTAAAATATGTCATGGTTTAATTTTTTAAATGTTTAATTGGAAGTGTTGTCTTTTATGAAGGATCCATGAGAGATGACATTTGAAGACAGGAAAAAGAGTGAAAAAACAGAATTGTGAAACACTGAACTCAAAAACAAACACAAACAAAAAGAAATCCATTCCTCCACCACCCTTGGAGAATGTAAAATTCCTCTGAATGTTGGGTACAATAATAGCCAGTGTAGGGTCCCAAAACACTACTCTGGCAAAAGTCCCAAGCTATGGTCTGAAGGCACTTAAGGTCACCACCTTGCTGAAACTAAGCAGGTCTGGGTCACGTCAGTGCCTGGATGGGAGACCGCTTGGGTACCATATGTATGCTGCCTTGGCTTTGATGGTGAAAGGAAGGCAGGGTATAAATGCAACAAATAAAAGTAGAAACAGAAGATGCAAATCTGAGTTGGAGCAGGTGCACCATAGTGCATTTGCCTGCCTCTTTTCTTCCGTTCTCTCACATAAAGCATAATATGGTGCTTTCAAGTGTTCAAAGCACTTCATACGCATAATTCTTGCACCAGCCCTGAAAGGTCAGAGAGTATTATTATCCACATACTGGAGATACGATGCCAAGAGAGACTGATTTTCCTAATGGTAGAGGTGAGAATAGAACTAGGAAGTAATTGATTTGTAGCTCATTCATTCAGCCAGTACACTACACTGGCTTTTTACTTTGACAGGATCATGCCCTAAGGTGGCCAATTCTCACAGCTATTGGTTATCCCTAAAATAATATGTATGACATCCCTTATGCCACAGCAGTCCATCTTTATACTGTTCCATAGACCAGACTGAACATTCCTATTACTCTTCATTTCCAGATTTTATTTGATCTACCATCCCTACTCAACTCAGTTCACCCCAATACTAAAAAAGAAAGTTGATACATAATTCAAAGAGACTCTGCACACATGTGACCACAAGCACACTAAACTATTTTATCTCTTTAGAAAATTGATGTGTGCTTTACAGCCCCTGTCGCCTTTGTAAGGCAAATGTATCATTAGAGGACTTAATGTTGACTGGCCCGTAGGCTACAGGCAGAATGAGATGCCACTGCTAAATCTGCATTGTGTGCAAATAAACTCCATTTTTATGAGCTTTCTGCATTATCTTAATTCCCTAGTTTATATATCACTTTCCTTTCTGATTGATGGCAGCCTGCCAGTATGAGCTGGATGCTAATGGAACAAAATCAGTGTTTTATATTCAGTCCCTTCTAGATAACCAGTCCAGGCGCATACTTACATTAAGGACTGCAAAGCACTTCTGTACATATTTTCATATCCCTGCAGTTTGCTGAGAGTGCAAACTATTATGTATCCCACCATCGCTCTATCCTTCTCCAAATAATAGTGTGTGTGTGGGGGGGGGGAACAAACCATTACACTCTTTCTTTTTTAAAATTCAAGGTCTTCTGTGCTTCCCAAAAAACACAGAACAATGACAACTCAGAGCCTAATGGCCTATATCACAAAACATTAAAATCATCTAGGTGTTTCTAAGTACCATTTCCTATTATAGGAATGCAATTCCTTATTATAACACGCACAGATATTGTCACTGCAAAATATATACATGAAATGCTTAGATCATGCAACTTAACTGATGGACTCAGCTTCTTTAACAAAGAGCTCAACATTATAAAACACACACAGAGGCATTAAAAGGTGAACCACCATTAAACAGCAGCGTCACTAGCGGGAGTGCGGGGGGGTGCAGACCTCCGGCGCGTGCCCTCCCAGGTGCATGGATGGGGGTGGCTGGCCTTGTGTGCGTGCGCACGCGCACTCACCATGCGCTCCAGGCTTCACCACCAGCGAGTGGGCACCTGCTTTCGGTCTCACCCACCCGCCCACCCGCCTCCGAAGAGGAGTTGGCTGCTCTGCTGACCCGGAGCGCTTCTCGGCTCCTTTGCCGGGCAACGGCGTGGGGTGGGGCGGGGCGGGGCGGGGCGGCTCTGGGTGTCACCCCCCTCATGGTGTCACCCGGGTGCAGTCTGCACCCTCCGCACCCCGGTAGTGACGCCCCTGCCATTAAATATGCTGTAAAATAAGTATACCTCCCATCTTTTTCTCTACAGTTATCCTGAAAGGTACAGATTACAACTTCCTTTTCTAACAGAGGCTCCTATGCCTATAACAACTAGAGGAGTGTATGAGATAGTTAGCAGGTGTTCAGGGCTGGCACCAGGTGTGACTGGGCCCTTGGGCACCAGCCTGCCCTCCGCCCCCTGCTCCCTGCCTCCCCTACAGACTGCACAGGACCACTCCAGCTACTTCTTCTCTCTTTCTGTGAATGCCCTGCGCGCTGGGCATGCAGGTCGCTGTTGTCAACCAAGATGGTGGTGGAGTCTTCTCTAAGGGGCTGATACCCCCACCACAATCTTGTTTGCTGGCACACATGAGCGCTACACTGTATGCGTGCACATGCCTGCCATCAGTCAAGATGGCGATAGGGGCACCAGCCCTTAGAGAACTCTCTGCTGCCATCTTAGTTGATGGCAGCTGTGTGTGCAGAGTGCAGGGCATTCACAGAAAACTAGGAGAGGTAGGTGGAGTGGGTGGGCGCTGCAGGCCCACACAGTCTGTAGGGGAGGCTGGGAGCTCCATCTCTGCTATCTGCAGCAGGGTCGGGAGTTTACCCTGCCGAGGATCAAGGAAGAGGAGCACTGCCCCCACACCCTAAGGAGGGACCCTTTAGGGACCTCTCTGGGCTGCAGGAGCACTTGGCCAGGGCCCGACCTGGCTGCCCTTTGGCGCCAGGTCTGCAGGTGTTACATTTTTAATAACTGAGTTCTAGCAAGAAGAGAAACTGCACTTCTTGATTATGGCAAGAAAAGAGAATATCGCAGTACTCAGGGAAGGTAACTGGAGGTTGACACTACAGAGAATGCTCAGGTTTTGGCACCTTCCAGAAAAATGGAATTTTATCATTGTGGAGCAGCCACCCTATGTATCAATGTATGTTGAATTTGGTGCCTACACAATATTCTAAAAAAGGGGTTTTGGTAAAAGCCCAGATTAAAAAAAAATGAGGTTAGAAAATGGGCTCTAAACCTGTAACACTGCTTATATTGCCAGGAATAATCAATTGCATTTAATGAGGAAGAAACGATTTCCCACGAGTTACACAAATGTTATTACAAAACCATCAACACCTAAAGCTCTTATACTATGAGTAAACAATTTGCTCAGCAGGGCATTGTTGATTAGCATCATAGCAATTTGCATATTTTAAGACAGAATTAACATAATTTATATTACTGTTGCATGAACATGAACATGGCAGGATGATCATGGTGGTGGCAGCCTTTTCCTGTTCTACAACACATATTTGATTATTGCCCACAATTATGTATACTTAGGTTGCAATCCTCTAGCCCAGCCTTTCCCAACCAGTGTACCTCCAGATGTTGTTGGACCACAACTCCCATCTTCCTGACCATTGGCAATGCTAGCTGAGGCTGATGGGAGTTGTGGTCCAACAACATCTGGAGGCACACTGGTTGGGAAAGGCTGTTCTCTAGCCACTCAACGGGAATTACTTTTTGAGTAGGATTGTGCTATTGAAGTGAGTTACATTAATGGGCTTAAGCACATCAGGGTTGAATTCTGGCCTAGATTTAAGGGAATCAATATGGTGCCATCCAGATGCTGATATACTACAACTCCTGTCATCCCCAACCAACATGGGAAATGGTCTGGAAGATGGCAGGTGGAGTCTAAAAACATTGGGAGGGTCCTACATTGACTACCGGTGGTCTAGAGATTGCAGTGTATAGTTTTCAGAGGGGAGATGCCCAAAATATAGGAATGTATGACAAATCTCCTTTCAAGTCAAATATATCACTTCTTCTAATAGCAAACACTCATGGTAGGTGTCAACAGGAAGGTAGCCAAATAAAATACCCTGCTTGATGGGAATGTCTAGCTGGAACCCTGACCATGAGCACTTCTTTTAGGATAGGTAATATGCTATAACATTTTGTTGCCAGTTCCACTTGTCAGCCACTATGCCTGACTATGTGTCCTGCTATTGATAACTGTCAATATTAAAAGTCATGAGCTAGTCTCCCTCCCTTCTAGAACCATACAGTTTTCTTCCAACACTTTTAAATGCCTTTCTTTGGCAATATTTGGAGATACGACTAAGTGAAAATACCTATTTAGAAACAAATTCACGTTTTTACTTTTTTACGTTTTTAAAAAGTAGTTATCATGCAAAGCAGAGAAATGTCCTATTTCTTGAATATGGAATATCTTGCTAGCTGAAGATGGAAATTGGGCAATTGGCACTAACAAGAGACAGATAAAAGGCAATGTTTTTGGGAAACAGAAGGGTTAAAGTGACAGCCTTGATTCCTAGAGTGGTAAGAGAGCCCATAGAGAAGGATATGGCTACAGCAATTTTTACAGGCCTGAAAGCTACGTGATAGGTTGTCTATTACCTGAAGCATATATGCAGCCATTCCATTGAGTAAAAAAAAAAAAGAGGATTTTCTGAGCTCTGAAAAAGAAATAAACAAACGGAAACTGAACAAGAGAAACATGAGAGGGGTACAATTTGTTCACAGCATCATGTGGATGGCATGTAAAAAATGAGTGAACAAAGTGTGGTGTCCCAGTGTGGAATCCGTTTTAGTCACACTAAAGAGTTAATTTCCACAGTGTGGTGATGAGTGAGATCAATTATTGAGATAGAATAGGAGCTTAGGTAAACATTATTTTTCAGCAGAGTTCACATATAGAAGTTTGAGTTAGAGCAGGGGCAGAAGCATCAAAGTCCTGTAAACTCATGTTTATAGTTCCAAAAGTTCATAAAATTAGCCCATACCCCTTCATAAGTGGTCTCCTCTTAAGAAGGCAATACATCTTTCTCACTTGCTGTGGGGAAGGGTCCAGCAGAGAAAGTGGTAAATCCATTTAAAATCTCTTTCTTTCTGAGTGGAAGACATACTCCAATAGCATATGTTATAACAGTAAGATGACAAAACTGTGGTGCTTTTAATATAATTGGAATGGGAAAGTGTGTGTGAGAGAGGGGACCGATAATCTCTTTCGGCTCTTCTTTCTTCCCTTTCTCCTTCCTCCACCCCCTGGTAACCGACAGATTTTAATTTGTTTCATTGCTACAATTCAGCCATGCATATGTAATCTTTGTTCACACTTTTATAAACTAAAATTAAGTGAAAGAAATTGGGCAATAATAGAAAGCTTGTCTGAGCAGAACAAATGTGAATTATCAAGCACAAGGAAGGCAGATTGGGGCAATAGCGCTTGAAGTGGCGCAAAGACTGGAGGGAAGAATCTTTCTCTGAAGGAGGACTGCATAAGTAATCAACTGGAACAGGTGCTGATTTTTTTGGCAACTTTTGTTCATTAAGTTTTTGGGTGAGAAGATAACCACACTGAATAAGATGATAGCTACTTAATATCTATCTGTTGTTTCACTCTTATGAGTAGATAAAAAGCTAGCTCACCTTATCTAATTATATATATATAACTTGTTGTTTTGAGATTTTGGAACTTGTTGTTTTGAGATTTTGTAGTAGATTAAGCCTAGTAGTCTGAACTCACTCCTCTGGTACTGACTGTATTCTGCAATGGTGAAGGGGAAGCGGCAGGCACTGAAATGTGAAACTTCTGAGGTTACCACGAGAGCCACTTGGAATTTAAAAATATACAGTATATTAAATTCACTTCCTTTCTAGGGCAGGGGTTCCCAAACTGTGGTCCAAGGACCACTAGTGTTCTGCCAGCTTCACACTGGTGGTCCATAGTATGTTTTTGAAGAGCAGCTTACATAATGTAAGCCTGGGCTTTGCCTGTGGCTAGGGCTGTGAAATGAGCCAGCCTAGACTGGCTGCTCCAAGTCTCCGCCTTTTCAGTGAGGTCAGAGCTGTGGGCTGAGGGTCAGGATCTGCTAGGAGCCCTGCCTGCCTTCCCACCAAACGCTGGTTGCCTCTATTCTGTAAAGCCAGTAGTGGAGGCAGTGGTAGCTTTTTTCCCAGGACCTTTCTCTGCTCCTCTGTGATACAGTGAGCTGACTGGCCAGATGGGATCTTTTCTCCATCTTCACTTCTCCCTCCTTCTTCCTCTTGCATGGCTGGCTGGTGGTGGTGGTAGAAGGAGCAGGGTGGGATGGACTGTCCTGAGTGGCACTGATTGGGTGAGGAAGGGAGGGAGGATTATGGTGTGTATCAGGCAGTCTTTCCCTTTCCCCACTGCCTAGCAAGAGGGGACGCTGGCTTATGCTGCAGAGTCCCCAGAAACAAGTGACTTGTTTCTGTTATTTGGGCTGATTGCAGGTGTTGCCACCACTCACCATATGCTAAGAGGCACATGTTACCAAATTTATCCAAGCTACACAGGAAGTGGATTGGACTGTGAAAGGCCAACCCAAATTGTGTTTGCATTTTGACAAATTTGTAGGGTACCGGTAGTCCAATATCTCAGAGAGGAGGTCAGGTCTCCTGCTTTCCTGGTGCATTCACTATAGCTGCCCAATTTCCCTGCTTTTTAAAGGTTGATAGAAATATCTGTTGGCTATAGGTATGTTCTTAAACCACAAGGTTTTTTACCTATTAGTGAATCTGGCCTCTTGTTAACACTACTCTGTATCATCTTTAAGACAAACCAATGTAGGCTGCAATCCTATATGCACTAAGGCTGCAGTCCTATGGAATCTACCATTGATCTTGGTGGGGCTTATGTCTGAGTAATGGGATCAGCTGCATGATGTTCCCCTCCCCTTGAAGCAGAAGTCTCCTTTCCTTCTCAACAGCCTGGATATAAGGAGGGGTAAAACCAATGCAGATTTCCATTCCATACTGTGAACCATGATGCTTATTTGCAAGTAAGCATTCTAGAAAACATAAGTTTCTTTTTTAGTAAAGGTGCACGGGATCAAGCTTCTAAGGCTGCAGACCTATGCACATCTACCATTGATCTTGGTGGGGCTTACTTCTAGGGATGGAAAGATCTGTCAGTTTTGATTCTCTCAGTTTCTCATGTTTCTAATGTTAAATTCAGTTCTCTACATTTCTGCAGCAATCTGCAAAAATTTAACAAAATCTTCATGAAAATTCTACACCATTTTAGTGTGAATTTCTTCAAATAAGCACATTTTTGTAGGCAGTTTTGACAAAGGTACACATTTTTGCAAGCCATTTCTCATCACATCATGCCTTTTTGCATATTATTTTCCCTCATATATTCAGTTTCATGCACACTTTCCCCTAATATATGCAATATTATTTAGTTGCAATATTATTTATATTATTATAATTTTATGTAGTTATTTAATTGGTGAACTGCGTCCCCAAATTCTAATAAATGCAAATTTTGAAGGATGGCTGTGTTTTGGTTCTCATTGTTTCGGAAAGTGTAGATTTGATAAATTCTGCTTGAAATGTGAACTGAATTGAAATTCTCTCCCATCCCTACTTACGTCTGAGTAAATGTGCATGGGATCATCTTCATGATGAGGTTGGGGGAGAAAAAAGACAAAACTGTTTAAGTTTGGGAGGGAAAGGGCAGGGAAAAAATTAAGTGGTCCACCAAGACCCTCAGCAGTTTTCAAGTGGTCCATGAGAAAGTTTGGGAACCACTGACTTAGAAGGTTAAGGCTTGTCTGTACACTTTGTTTCATAACTTTCTTTTTAAAGATTCAGTTGATTGACTGTTGTTTTTTAAAGAAATGAAAGCTACGAGTCAAGCCCCTGCTGGCTTGCGACCTGGTACATGCATATCCCCCCAGCAACCATAGACATGAGGTTAACAAAAATCAGTGAAGTAAGACAATTATAGCCAGTAGCACTACTCCTACTATGAGAATTACCAGCTTCTTATCAGCTTTCTTATGGGCAAATTCTCTTGAGTGTTTAACAGCTTCATGATAGCCATATTTCTCCTTCCCGACATTCATATCTATAAACTAATCATTATACAGCCACAGCCATATCACTGACTCACAAGAGAGAAATACCTGCAGACTAGAGATATACACAAATACAATAAATAAATAAATCTATAGGAAAACCTCTAAGACAGGGTCTAAGACACACACCCTCCCCAACTCAAGGTAGAGACACCGTTACTGTTCTGAAAATGGGGGCACATGAAGCTAGTCAAACCCTGCCCCTTATTACTGTAAAACCTGGTGGGAGCAGCTTGAGTGTGTGTGTGTGTTTTAATTCACTTCAAAGAGATTTCATAACTGATTGGCAGATCAACCCGTTCCTCCTTCAGGTATGGCCAGTGGAAATGCTTTGCTCTAGGCAACTAGTGTGCTTACAGCCTCACTAGGGATGAAGAAAGAATTTCAGTTCCTCATTTCTCCAATCTTAAATCCAGTTTGCTGCATCTTTGTATCACTTTGTGATTAAAAAAAAAGGCCTTGTGAAAATCTGTTAGCATTTTCATGTACAATTTTGCCTGATATACATGTTTTTGCAGGCAATTTCTCCTAATATAATACATTTTTGCATGTTGTTTTTGTGAATATATGCATTTTAATGCACACTTTCTCCTAATAATTTCCTCTAACATGCAATTTTGTACACATTTTTGGGTTGGAGAATTGCATTGCAAAATTTGGAGAAATGTGAATTTTTATACATTTCAATTCACAGTATTGTTTCAGAAATTGAGAGTTAGATACGTTTGCATTAAAATGTCAATCGAACTGAATTTCTTCCCCATTCCTTTGACTCAGTGGCACAAATATTGAGAGACTGAAGCTTTATTCAGGTGCTATATATCAGCCCTCTTTGGGCATTGGAATGAGTGGCAATTTCTTATTGTCCAAATGAGTGGACAAGCGTGCTAGTTCCTCCCCCCTTTCACCATTTTGGTTGCCTTCCCTACTTGTGCCCCCCCCATGCATTTGGAATCCTGTGATTTACACCAGCAATGGGATCAACAATCATTGTCTGTCCAAGTTTCTATTTTTCATCTAGTTGCATGTTCATATAGAGTTTCAAGCAATAATTGTTTTCTGCTCCTAAATGATGAGAAAACTTGTAATTTTCCATGTAGAAAAGACAAGTAAACTTAATGCTGCTGCAAAACAAGACTTACTATCTTCCACCCATATGAAATGCTGAAAACAGAGGACATTGAGGAAGAGGGATAAATCAAGCACTGTAGCAGGTCATGCAGATTCCTTCTGAAACAAAGTCCTGCCTTTATTGTTACCTTTTCAGGTTTCACTTCACTGTTAGAAGGAGCAGAGATCAGATTTCAGGGAGGGCAGGGCAGGGAAGGCTAACTTGCATGAACCAGGCTTGACTCCTTCCTTTTCTTGGCTATCTTATCTTTTCAATCAGTGACCACATCCCATATGCAGTTCCAGGTACAAGTTAATGTTTGACGGAAATGGTTGTCCGCCGACCAGAGGGAACTCTTACTTTGAAGCTGGCTGGGTGAGTGACTGGATGATCCTGAAGGGCTTGCCTTGCCACCAGGGAGAACTGGAGACATCCTGCAGTGTCTGAGGAAAAATTAGGAACAGAAAATAAACAGTACAGAGAAAAAAGAAACATTTTCTTTGTGACTTTTTTAAAAAAGGTGAGTAATAGTTTGTCTCGACTCTTTCCTGAGGTGCTGATTCAGATGGAGTCGAAAAGTTGCTTTACCTGTTTGGGTGTATGCAAAATGTTTTACAGCCTTAGCCCTGTGCACACTTTCTTAGAGTGAAATAACCTTCCTAGAATTAAGTGGGCCTTAACTGTGAGTATGCATGTACATGATGAGCTGTATGCATTGTTAGAATGTTGGAATAATTACATTCTACCTCCTTTTTTCTCCCCCTCTTTTTTTTTTTGTGATTAGCTCTGCTCATGGCGACACAAAGCAGCCAACAGGATTGTTGGGATATAATTGACCACAGCCACGTTCAGGAATTTGAAGTCGCCCAATGGATCAAGATCACCCTAGCGGTCATCTACATCATCATCTTTGTGGCAGGCATTGTGGGCAACAGTGTCACCATCCAGACCACCAAAGTGCTGCAAAAGAAAGGCTACTTGCAGAAAGAAATTACCGACCATATGGTGAGTCTGGCTTGCTCGGACCTGCTGGTCATCTTGCTGGGGATGCCCGTCGAGTTCTTCAGTATGATATGGAGCCCTTTCTCTACCCCTCAAGGCAACCTAGCCTGTAAGCTATACTCCTTCCTTTTTGAGGCCTGTAGCTATGCGACGGTGCTGCATGTAGCAACTCTAAGCTTTGAAAGGTACATCGCCATCTGCCACCCCTTCAAGTTTAAAGCCGCTTCTGGACCCTGCAAAGTGAAGATCCTCATTGCCTTCGTCTGGATTACATCTATCCTAGTGGCACTACCCCTTCTGTTTGCAATGGGCACAGAGTACCCCTTAGAAGCCATGCAGGGCCATCAAGGATTGGTTGCTTGCAGTAGGCCTACAGCCCGGCACCATATACCTGACTTGAAGCTAAATGTCACTATATGCACCAACTTGTCATCCAGATGGAGAGTCTTCCAGTCTGGTATCTTCATTGCCTTCATTGTGTATGTTATAGTGTTGGTGTCTGTAGCTTTTATGTGCCGGAATATGATGAAAGCCCTGATGATCCACAAGCAGGGGACATTAGCAGTGAAAGGAGAGAGAGAAAGCCAGCATCAATATCTAAGGAAAACTGAGAATCCTGAAGGCAGGAGTGCTAGGAAACAGACTATCCTCTTTCTAGGTAAGACATTCTCTGTGTGTGTTTGTTGGAAGTGACTCTGCAGCTACAAAATGAAAGACAAATGGCAGGACAGGATTTATTCAGGATGAAATGACAGGAAAATGCAGTAGGTGTCCTGTCCCTTTTAGTGTTTCACCATTCCCTATTCATTATGGAAATAATTCTGCTCAGCAGAAAGCAAGTAGAAATCATAAATTGCATGGAACCTGTGTGGTGGTGATATTAAAGTAAGCATTAGTGCCCTCAAAATGTGCATTTGGGAGGAATGGTTTTCATTTCAGCTGCATTTCCCTTTTCTTTATGCACAGAACCAAATGGTCGGGCTTTTTCACAGACTCCTACACCCTTCCTGCCATGCTTTCCCATCATCGCTTAAAGAAAATGCCTTATATTGAAATGCTTCCATTTTAAACATAAATGCTCATCTTGTAAAGTATTGTAACTTTGTCTCGTTTGAATTAAGCAGCAGATCTTAACATTGAATTTTCTTTCACTGTTTGATAACATCTTAGCCCCTCCCCATTTTTAGATAAACAAAACAACTTTTCCATTTTATAATACAGGAGTACATTCTATAGTCAAAGTGGGGGGATGGATGGAATGGGGTTCGGGAGGAGGAAGGGTTTTTACATTTTGGTCTTGCTGGAAAGAATGAGCAGTTCTTATAAAATCACTACCTTAAGCTGTAGTCTTAAATCTCTTACAAGGCAAAAGTCTCACTCACATCCCTGGGACTTGCTTTTGAATAAACAGGTTCAGGACTGGGCTGCTAGTTAAAAGCCTCTTTTGCAACAGTTCGAATTCTCCCACAAATCTGTGCTTTCAGAAAGGTAAGCCTGAGATTTATGTTTAGGGTTGTTGCCACTGCCACTTTCTTTTACTAGCCCTGCTTTTGTGCCTTTAACAGAACCAACCTTTCCTGGCCTAAAGATCAAATCTGGCTCATGCCATGGTGACCTCCCCCCCCCAATGCTTTTGGAGATGCCACTGGGCTGGGCTGGAGCTGACAGTTGTGGATACACTGGTGTTTTTTTATGGAGGCTCTCCAGACAATTTCCACAATTTAGTAGCCTTTTCTTTGAGCCATTACACTTGTGCATTATGCTGTTTGCCTCTTTCTGAGACTGTGAGCCCCAATCAGTCATATGCCTGGCAGCAGCCATGCATATTCTCAAGGAGTTTGTCAATAAGTGTGAGTCAGTGCCATGCCATAAGAAACCTTCAGATGCTAAGGATGCTATTAAAAGTATGAGAGCAGGGACTCTTTAAACGTTGGCAGGCTTCTTTCAACGTATTACAAATTTGTTTTGTTTTCAGCTAGGCTTTGATAACCGTGAGCTAGATAGTTGTTTTGATCTGATTCCTGCAGTTGCCTTTCTTGGAATTTCCCCCCCTTAGCACTTATTAAAAGGCCAATAACTTGGGAATTATGTTTGATTCTCATCTCTCTTGCCACATTTTTCAGACTAAACCTAATCAAGCTGTCATCTCACCATCTTGAGAATCTTTCCAGGCTGTGATCCATGTAGCCACAACATCTTGTTGAGAGCTCTTAGATGTGCTTTTTCATCATGTTCTGCTTGAATTGCCGCAATTCCTCATTTTTGCTGGCTTGCTTTATACAATGCTAGTGGTACAATAAATGAACTGACTAGCATATGAATATGCACACAGTCAAGCCAAAGGGTTTTTTAAATGTATTTTTAGACTCCCACTGGATATTTTTTTAAGGGTAAGAGGTAGGATAAAGGGTGCACAGATTAACAACTCTAAATGCCTACATAGATTAATGACTCTGTCCTGTGCTTTTCTAGCTCCTTGCGCTTTTGCTATGATCTGTGGTCAATGAAGCCCTTGCAAGTTTCTTGTCTACAGAATGAATTTTCCATTCAGAAATCCCAGATGCAGTGAATGTCAGTGCTAGTTCTATCTAAAAAATAGATTGTATTGGGGAGGTCTTGATAGGTTTTGAACCGTAGCAAGGGCTAGTAATACACCATTGACTTGGGGGAAATGTGTGGTCAATAGAGATACGCTCAGAGGAAAAAGAAGTTGTGTGTACGTGTGTGTTTGAAAACTGTAAAAAATACGGAATGAGACAGTGGCCAACACATAGTCAGTGCGCTTTTGTGTGTGCTTTTGTTCCTTTAAAAGGTTTTTTTTTTTTTTAAAGTAAATTTCTAGTCCTCATTTATGATTCTGGAAAGAAGCTTGAAAACATGATGGAAATCTTTGCTGTGCTAAACAGAACCAGTTCAGGCCAGTGACTGATGAAAAACACCATACTTCTTGTTGCTGTTTTTATTATTAAAGTTAACAAGATTAATACACAAATGCCCTTTACATACATTATTTTAGTAAACGTAAGAAAGGTCAGCATTATTGTCTCCATCTGTAAGATTTGTGGTGGGAGGGGACTGACTCAGAAATAATGGCTTGTCTAGAGACCACCTAGATGGTTCATGATGGCTGATGTGATTTGAACAATAGAAGGCTTTATGGATCAGCCTCTAAAGGATTAATTGAAACCCAAGATCCACCAAGATGAGGGGGGCTTGGAATTGGGGATCTCCAGCTGAGTTGTTTTCTTATACAATTCATGTATTTTGATGAGTCATATGATTTGCTTTAGCATCTTAATTGGCTTGTCTGTCATTTTGGTTTGCACTACACTGAACTCTAAAGCATATCCACATGGGAGCATAACTTTGTGCTAAAGATGATGTTTTTAGGTCTGTCCTCTATTTGCACCGTCTACAGTAAGGGATCAATGCCAGCTGCAAACATGGTGTTTTCTAGTTACACTTGAGGGGAAGCATCAATCACAGTTTCCTAAAGACCACACCCACTAATTTAACATTTCCAGTCCCTCTGTTTACCTGGCAACAGAGCATGCTCAGTTTGTTCTACCAGTAAGTTTCATTTAAAAAACAACACCCGGAAGTGTGATTATTTGTATTTCACTGGTACAATACAGATGAAATACAAATCTTTGTTTGAGCAGTGTTATGCTTGTGTGCACAAGTTAGGGAGAAAAAGAAAATAAAGGCACCATTTGCAGCAACATTAAAGAAGCTTGCAGAATAGGAGAGAGAAGAGGAAGTTCCTCTTTAGCCCTCAGGAAATGAAATGAAAGAAGGGAGGAGGAGGGAGAGGGCGTGGAGAGGGGAACGATTGACACACCCACCTAAAAGCATTGGAGCACAGCTTCTGCAAGCCCTAGAGATACAGAGTGAAGACATTTTTTTCCTTCCGTTTTTGGATTATCAGAGGATTGGGTTAGTACGGATTTACAGAGGGAAAACTGTGTGATAGCTTCAGTTTGCCAGTAACATCATATGAACCATGCAAATTAAAAGGGGATGCAAGTAGCACCAGACACACAGTAAAACCCCGTGTAGATGAGTTCTAAAAGTTCCACAACCTATGAACCTTCTCTCGTCTGCTTTCCAGATGAGGATATTGCAATACACTTCAAGATAATCTGTGGGCCCATACAATACGCCATCTTCCAGATACTGTTACCTTCTTGTCTGTCAAGGTCTTGTTCTTTTTGCCTGCCTGCATTTGTAGACATTGGGAAATATCCACACACTTTAACAGGGCAAAGGGGCTGTCCTGTGGCCTCAGTTTTTCCCCTCATATCTCCCATGGTATAAAGCAGAGGTGGGCAAAAGGTAAATCCAGATCTATGGGTGATTTGCACCAGATTGCCAAGGATTTGTTTTATTCCCAGTTGTTTACCATTAGCAGCAACAAATTGACTTCCTCTTTCTTCCCCTCTGCCCTAAGTGATATACTGCTGAAATGAAGAAGAAGAAGAAGAAGAAGAAGAAAAGCTTAGGATAACCAAGCATGGGTTTGGGGGTTGCAGTACTGTGGGCGGCTTTCAGTCCTGATGCTCACAATGTTCTTGGGCTCAGTATTCTTTAATTTTAAGGATATATCTTTTGCAACTCATTGGTGGATCTTCAGTTTCTAGTAAAGAAAATGCCAGCCAGGTTGCTATCTGCCAGTGAGTGGGACAGAGGTGGGGAGCATTTTAGTTACACCTCACCCCCCTTTGGCTCCCAACAGCCCCCACTGGTTTAGGAGTTGACTTTCCATCTGCAGCAAAATCTGCTCCACAATTCAGCAGCAGATAGATAAGCCTGTTGTGGTGTAGAGTAGCAGGCCAGCCCCAAACAGAAGACATTGAAGAAGATCATCCCTTTGGGGTTGATCCAAGGATGAAGGCACCATCATCCTTGTTTTTTTCCTGGGATGACTGCTAGTATATCTCTTGTCATGTTTATGGGAATGTGTTTTTTCTGGGTAAAAGACCGGTTGTGTATAGAGGGTTGAGCGCAGGTGAGGGTCACCTGACCCACTCTGTGTGAGAGCCTGTGGTGGGGTTGGGAGAGAATTTATGTTGGTGAGAGATGAGGGAAGTGCTTGCAACACTCAAGGTGAGAGACAAGGTGTGAGACAAGGTGTTTCTGTCTGGGATGGTTGGATCTATGTTTTTCTTTTTTATCTGTATTCTAAACCTGTGATTAGAAGTGGGTTAGGGAAATTATGTGTCTGGGCCAGAGACAGGGAGCAGAAAACTAGAGTTGCCATCCCTATTGTCAGCTCTTCACTGAGACAGCAGTGTCGATGGGGGTGCAGGCAGGGCTGGAGATTCCTTGGTAATTGCCAGGCCGTAAGTCCTCAGCCGGCAGCTTGGCTAGAAATCTGCCAGGCTAGCAAGGAGGAAGCAAGATAAGGGCAGAGGCCGTTCAAAGCTTACGTGCCAAGCCAGAAATCCAGAAGAGATGTCAGTGAAGGTCCAGGTCTAGTTTGGTGAGAGATCAGTCCAAGTCAAGGTTCAGGGGATAGGAAGACACACAGTGGTCACGCCTGACGTTGTAGTCAGCAACAAGCTGAAACCAAGGTTTGACTTTAAAGGAGCAGGTTTGTCAGCAGGTGTGAGCCATCAGTGTTTTGGCCTTAAGTGGACAGGCCTGCCCCTCTTCTGCCTGACCTTCTGTTGTCTACATTCTGCAGGTGAGGGGGGAGTATCCTGTTCACTGGCTGCATCTGGCTGAAGGGCTTCAGCTGTGTCTGGGGTGCTCTGCAGCTGAGGGGGAGAAGGAGCTGGGTTCTCAGGAGTTTCCTCCATTTCTCCTTCTGGGTCTGCTGCTTCTGGGTCTGCTGCTGTTACTCCCGAGTCATCCTCGTCTGATGAGTCCTCTGACGGGGCCATGACACCTACGTTGGTAGGTAGGGGGAGATATGAAGGTGGGCAAAGGTATACAGTGGGGGAGAAGAAGGTCTAGTTTCATCAAGGCCCCTGTCCCTTCTGCTTTGCTTGCTATATTTTAAAATTTGAGTATGCTGCTTAGCTGACCCCCTCCCCTTGGTCTGGTGGTGGTCTTAAATACCACGTCTGAAAGCAGCATCTTCACTCTGCAGGGACAGGAAACCCATGAAACTTACGGAATCTGATGGGATTCCTGGATGCTCTGGGAGATTTTCCAGCTGACATGTCTGGTGCTTCTGTTGAAACTCCAATCACACTGTGGAATGGTGAGATGCATAGAGCCATTGACACAATCTGATTGCTCTTCAGTGCCCTTGCCTTTGCTGAGGAACATGTAGGTCATCTTGTTAGTCTAGTGACCTGCATTTGATGGAATGGGAGGGCTGGTGGGTAGAAGGCAGGTGGTGGTGTAGAGCAATAAAGAGTACTGTCTGTTCCAATTGTACTGGATTAGTTTTGATTATTGTGTTTGGAGGATGTGGACAAGTGGCCTGAAGTAGTGTGGTTGCCCCCTTGATCCCTGCTAATCTTGGCTTCTTTTTATAGGGAATTGACTGCATGGTTTCAGGGAACAATTAATGCTTTGGAGGAGATGGAGGTACAATCTGCTTTGAAGGAGGTAGTCATGTGTCCACATCTTAAGAGGACCTCCCTGGACCTAGAAGCATTAAAACAATTGTCATCCAGTGGCAAATACCACTTTAGGGACAAGGTGCTTGAGAGAATGGTGGTAGCCTGGCTTCAGGCATGAAGGAAATTGATTTTCTGGATCTATTTCAGCCTGCTTCCAGGCCCAGTTGTGGCACCAAAACTACAACCCTGATAATTGATGATGTTTGTTGTGCAACAGTGGAGGGGAATGTGATCCTCCTCATTCTCTTTGACTCTTGGTGGCTTTCTTTGACGGCTGCATCCTTCTGGAGGGGCTTAGGGAAGTGGAGGTTGGGAGCATTGTACTTGAGTAGTTCTGCTCCTACCTCCAGGGCCATTTCCAGAAAGTAGTTATGTAGGGCACCATTTGGCATTCTGTGAGTTAACCTGTTGTGTTCTGCAGGGTTGCATTTTGTTTCCCATGATAGTTTACAGCTTTCTGAAGCTGCTGGGAACTGTCATTAGGAGATTCAGAATGAGGTGTCAGCAGTATGTGAATGGCACCGAGCTATTCCATCTGAATCTGGAGAGGCAGCTGAAGTGCTGGACTGGTGCTTGAGGCAGTGATGGGCTAGATGTTGGGCAATAAATTGAGGCTGAATCCTGAAATGACAGTTGTGTTGTGTGTTCCAAGATCTTGAATCTGGGAGATGGGGTGATGGCCTGTTCTGTATGGGGTTGCACTCCCTTGGAAGGAGCAGGTCCATAGCCTGAGGGTATTCCTGGATCCAACATTGTCACTAGTGGCTAGGGTTGCCTATTTCCACCTTCAGTTGGTTCACCAGCTATGGCCTTTTTCTGATCAAAGATGACTTGGCACTGTACTCTATGCTCTGGAAACTTCCAAACTGGATTTTTACAATGCACTCTACATGGAGTGGCCCTTAAAGATGACCCAGAATCTCCAACTGGTCCAATATTCAGCAAACAGATTACTGGCTATGGTTCAATTTAGAATTCTCATAATCCCTGCTTTAAAACTGCTGCTGTTGCCAGTTCATTTCCAGGGCAAATTCAAGGTGATCGCTTTATGTTTAAAGGTGGCCGCAAATATCAGAAAGACTGTCTCCATAGCTACAGACCTGCTTGGATGTTGTGGTTGGCAGAGCGGGGAACCCCTTGGTAGTTCCACCACCCTCAGAAGTTCATGGGATGGCAGTTCAGGAGAGGCCATTCTCTGTGGCAACCCCTAAGCTATGAAATTCCCTCCCCACAGAGGTGTCACCTTCTTTATGTAGTTTTTGTCATATGCTGATGATGTACCTCTTTACCTTGTTTTTTGACACTTCAGATATTTATATTTAGGACGCACCCTGCTCTCTTGATTGTAATATGTTTTAACTTCTTTTAAATTTTGTATTTTATATTGTTGTAACTCACCCTGCACCTCATGGTGAACAGCAGGTAAGAAATATAGATGATGTTGATAATAATAATACAATATAATAATTTAAGATAGAGTCCAGCAAGTCTGAATTCTGTCCAATGTTTGGAATGAACTAGTTCAGCTAAGTGAAGTTCACTGAATTAGTTCATAAAATCTCTGAGCTACACTTGAAAATAGTTCCCATAATTGCTGGGTGAACTAAAAACGAATTAACTTCATTTTGGGGTAGAACTTCAAACGATTTCTAGTTCATCTTCATGTTCATTCTGTCTCCCACCCTAGCAGGAGGTCCAGACACAGCTTTCTTTTTTTAAAAAAGAAGTCAATAGGACATCTATAAAGAAGGTTAGAAAGCAAAACGTGGGCAACATTATATGGCTTATTAAGCAGATACAGAGGCTCTGCTGTTGCTAATGCTGCTTAGCCACTTAATCATGGTTGCTAAACTATCAGAAGGAAGGAATGTGAGGTATTTCTGTTACCTCCCTTGCTGAAGAGATTCATTCTCTTCCAACAGGAGCGGCTTACAGCCAAAAGTAAAGATACAAGAAGAAAGCAAATGATGCCTTGTGCATTTAACAGCTGTGTGTCTTACTGGCACAAATAAAACAGAGTAAACCTTTTCTAGTATGGAAATATAATTATGAGGAGAGCTTCACCTGTTGACATTTTGTCTGTCAGACATCTTTTCACTATGTTCTTCCTGCTTTACTTTTGGACTCTATACTTCAGCACAGCAGCTTGCAACATTCTGAATGCTAACATTTTTTTGCCAAGGAAGAACTTTTCATATACCCAAAAGCTCATTTAGAACAGGGGATGTTAACCTGTGTTCCTGGGGTACATGAACTGGGCGCAAAAAAAAAAATCAATTTCTTATATAATAAAATACATTATATGCAAAATTTTGTGTGTATGTGTTCATGTGCATTTTTCTGGGGAGGGGGTCGATAACTCATCAGATTCTCAAAGGGGTCTGTGACCCCCCAGAAAGGTTGAGAACCACTGATTTAGATAAACTTGAATTGAACTAGTTTGTTTTGTAAAAGGATGAAATGGAACTAGTTCCTTTTTGGACAGGATGAATGTGAACGATGTGTTCCTTTTTAAAATGAACTTTTCAACCACCAAGTCTTCCCACCACTTGCCTACGGAACATAGCAATTCTCAAAATATTGTAGTATTCTATACTGGAAAATGTGATATTGTAATTCTGTCAACAACAGGAATGGTCCCCTTTTGGTAAATAAATGTTTAAGGATGGAGACCCTGTTGTCTATGACTGTCCTACAACACAATTAGTGTGAGCAATCCTTTCTGGAAACTATCAATAGCTCACATTCACACGGTATCTTTGTTTTACTCTGGCTAAAAACGTGTTTTTTAAGAAGCAAAAGAAAGCCATTTCCTAACTTCTATCTAATGCAAGGCTCTCAAACTGTGGTCCATGGTCCCCCAGTGGCCCTCAAGCATCTGTCAGGTGGCATATCCACATTATCCACAACATATCCACATTAAATATTCATTTTGATTTTTAAGCATATTTTTCTTGCTTTTATTTCTTATATTGTATTTTATTGTATTATGATTTGAATTCTGTAGAATGCAAACTGTAATACAATGTAAGAAATAAAAGAAACAATAACGATACAATTAAAAGCATACAGCATCTAGCACAGCTCATTATAATTGCTAGAATAGACAGAAGAATAATTGAGTGGTCCTCCAAGACCATCAGCAATTTTCAAGTGGTCCGTGGGGGAAAAGGGGTTGGGAACCACTGATCTAGTGGATGCTTTTTTGTCTGCAAGCATTAATCTGCATTAATTTGCATTACTGCCTACAAGTATGTGGGTGGGGGTGGGGGTGGTCGGAGGAGAGGGTTCAGTCCCCCTGCCCGCCATGGCATCTGTGCTCTATTTCAAACGACTCTTTTAATAGGGGGAAGGCAATGGTAAACCACCTCTGAATACTGCTTACCATGAAAACCCTATTCATAGGGTTGCCGTAAACTGGGATTGACTTGAAGGCAGTTCATTTCCATTTCCTTTTAGTATGAGTCTTGCTAATTAACTTTGGTTGGAAAATAAATTAATGAACAGAAGATAGAAATCATGGCCTGCGTCCATGAGAATAATATCTTTTGAAGTAGCGGCTTTCATAAGAATTATGCTTTAGGGTGTCTTTAACCCAAGCAGAATGAACAGATATATTGTTTACAAATCGCTGAATTTAAATATCATGATGTAGGAGCCCCGTTTATATTTCATTTAACAGATGGGTCAAATTAAAACAAATATTTGCTCATTCCAAATGTATTTCACATTTAATGTGAAATGTAAATGACAACACAGTGCAAGATGTGTTGAAGAGTCTAGCAGCAATAAAAACAATTTAGAGTCTCTTCTAGTTGTTAAAAGTGATAACTTCTATAAAGCAGAAATTAAATTCATAAATCTAGTACTCAAGAAAGGAGAATGTACGCTGAAAAGCAAGTGGAAACGTATGAGGTTTTAGTGTTGTACTTTGGTGCAATGTTCGCAAAATAAAACAAATTGAAAACATTTTAGTGTGTGTGTGCACATGCATGGGGAAAGGTTTCTATGTGCTTTTAAAACGAGAACATAAAAATGGCAGGCAAAGGTGTAAGTAATTCTAGTGAAAAAATTCTGAAGTGGATATTTTGATGTTTGGGGGAAAGTTGTAAAGCTAAAATGTGGTGTCTTCTCTCCTAGAACATTTGTCCTGTAGTTTCAATGCACAGTTTTGCAGCACCTTTTTCTCACTGAAGCAGTGGTTTTCAAACTGTGGGATGGGCTCACTGGGGAGGAGAGAATTTTGCAGCAAAGCCATTGGCACACTTCAATAGGAGAGAAAATGTATTTATTTATACATTGCCCTCTTACAAAATATCAGAGTGGTGCACAGCAACATAAAAACATTTTAAAACCATTAAAAGCAGTACAGAATTCTAGGATTCTATCCCAACAAAACGGCCATGTTAAGTGGTTCTGTGTTAACTTTGGAGAAGGGAATGATGATCCAAGGTGCAAGCAGGCACCAGCTGGGAGCTCTTAAACAAATGCAGAACATGGTATTTTATGGAGAGTAACCATGAGCCCAGAGAAGAAGGCAAACAGAGAGATTCAGGGGGGATGGAGGCACCCAAGACTTCAGATAGGGGAAAGGAGAGATTCAGGGGAGAAGGGAACCCTGCAGAAGGCAACCAAGAATTTTCCTTCCAGTTTGACTTGGATGATAAGGAGAAATAGAGCTGGGTATCATCAGAATATTGTCAGCAGCGGCCACTCCAAATCCTCTGCTCCCAGTACCTTCATATAGATGTTAAACATGGGGGACAGAACAGAAACCAGTGGTACTTGCACTGCCTGCACTCTAGTTCACATCTGGTCTCAGGACAGGATTCGGCATTGGTTAGGCCTCTTCTTGAGTACTGTGTCCAGTTCTGGAAACCACACTTTAATAAGGATGCAGACAAACTGCAACAGGTTCCGAGGAGGGCAATGAGGATGATCAGGGGACTGGAAACAGGCCTATAAGGACAGAATGAAAGAGAACTAGGCATGTTTAGTCTTGAGAAGAGAAGACTGAGGGAAGATATGATAGCACTCTTCAATTACTTGAAAGGTTGCCACACAGAGGAAGGCTCTTCTCGATCATCCCAGAGTGCAGGACATGGAATAATGGCCTCAAGTTACAGCAAGCCAGATTTCAGCTGAACACGTTCACAAATTATTCCAAGCTACACAGGAAGTGGATTGGACTGTGATTGGAAGTGGATTGGGCCGACCCAAATTGTGTTTGCATTTTGACAAATTTGTAGGGCAGTACAATAACTCAGAGAGGAAGTCAGGTCTCCTGTTCCCCTGGTGCATTCGCTATAGCTGCCCAATTCCCCTGCTTTTTAAAGTTTGATAAAAATAAATGTGAGCTATAGGCATGTTCTTAAACTGCAAGGTTTTTTGCCTATGAGTAAATTTCTCTGCTTTTTAATCTGGGAGGTAAGAAATGGAATCCTGTGCAAGTTTGCTGAGAATTGATTGATCATTTGCATGCTTATTGAGTTCAGTGGGATTTACTCCCCTGCAATCATGCATAGGATAGCTGAAACCAACCACAGGGGATGGGGAGGGGAGGAGGGGGAGGGGAGCAGGCAGGAGGGGGAGGAGGGGGGCAGGTTTGATCATTTGCATGTTTATTGAGTTCAATGGGATTTACTGCCATGCAGTCATGTTTAGAATAGGTAAAACTGACTATGGGGAGTGAGGCCTGCAGTGGGCAGGATAGGAGGAAGAAGGAAGACAGGAGAAGAAGAAGGGAGGAGAAAGGGAGAGGAGAGGGGAAAGAGGGGAAAGGCAGGTCTGATCATTTGCATGCTTATTGAGTTCAGTGGGATTTACTCCCATGCAATCATGGCTACGTTAGGTAAAACTGACTATGGGGAAGGAAGATGGGGAGGGGAGAGTAGAGGGAAGGGGAGAGGGGAGCAGAAGCAGGGGGAGGGGAAGGAGAGGATTGGGGGAGGGGGAGGGGGAAGCAAGGGGGAGGGAAGGGGCACAAGGGAGGTTATGGGAGGGAGGAGAGGTTTGATCATTTGCATGCTTATTGAGTTCAGTGGGATTTACTCCCTTGAACACATGCTGGAAAATGAAATGGACTGCCCAAGTCCAATTTATGGCGACCCTATGGTAAGCGGTATTCAGAGGTGGTTTACCACTGCCTTTCTCTGAGGCTGAGAGACAGTGACTGGCTCAAGGTCACCCAGTGAGTTTCATGGCTGTGTGAGGATTCAAACCCTGGTCTCCCAGGTCGTAGTCCTAGGATAGGTAAAACTGACCATGGGGGAGGAGGAGGAGGAGGGGGAGCGTGGAGGGGAAGGGGATGGGGAGGAGAAGGGAGGGGTGAAGGAACGGGAAAGGAAGGGGCAAGAGGGAGTGGATAGAAGAGAAGAGGAGGGAGGGCAGGTTTGATCATTTGCATGCTTATTGAGTTCAGTGGGATTTACTCCTGTGCAATCATGCTTAGGATAGGTGAAACTGACCTGGGGGAGGAGATTGAATGGGTAGGCATTGGGCAGAGGGGAAGCCCCTTTCCTTTCCAAAAGGAAAACATTACTAATTGTACAGCACACCACATAGCAGTGGGGCTCTCAAGTTTACCCTGAAGTAGGACAGGACAAAGCACAGGCCACTCCAAAACAAGTAGTTAGAAAGAAAGAAAAGGTAGACGAGAGTATGAATGGGAAGGATACTCCAGTGGTTGCGACCTGCCAGGTGTGTGCCATGTTTGTTTTCTTGTCTGGGAACAACATGGCATACACGTGCAACAAGTGCAAGCTGATGGCACTGTTGGAAGAAAAAGTGAGAGGCTTGGAACGGCGGGTGGCCACACTGAGGACTATAAGAGAAGATGAAGCGTTCTTAAACAGAACACTGAAATAATAGCAGCAAAGAAAAGTGGAGGTGGAACAGCAACAGCATGTAGAAGAGGAGACTGCTTTGGAGAGGAACAATGAAGTGAAGGAAACTCAGTGGGAAAAGGTGACAGGAGCAGAAGAGCTAGAAGACACCCTTTACTAGTGGAACTATGGAGCCGCTTTCAACCACTTGAGGATGAGACTGGAGTGGAAGAGCCTGTGATAGAAGAATTACAGGAGATCCCATGTGAAAATGAGCAAGAGGCTGAAACTCAATCAGGCAGGGGCAATGAAGCCAGGGCCCACAACAAGAAGAGAAGAGTACTAGTAGTGGGAGACTTCCTAGTGCATGGGATCAAAACCCAAGTATGCTGAGAAATCCATGGACTCGCCAGGTATGCTGTCTACCAGGAGGACAGATTAGAGATGTGACGGAAGGGTTGCCATCACTCATCAAGCCCACCGACAGGTATCCCTTTCTCCTCATCCATGTAGGAACAAATTATACTGCCAAACGGATCTATGAAGAAATCACATCAGACTTTGAAGCTCTGGGAAGGAAACTGAAGGACTTTGGGGCCCAGATAGATTTATCATCCATCCTTCCAGTACCTAGGAGAGCAGTAGAAAGGGAAAGAAAAATACTCCATGTGAATGAATGGCTACGAAGGTGATGCAGACGTGAGAGATTTGGATTCTGGGATCATGGGCTATACTTCCTGGAAT
The DNA here is from genome assembly GCF_030035675.1 of Rhineura floridana. Taxonomy (NCBI): domain Eukaryota; kingdom Metazoa; phylum Chordata; class Lepidosauria; order Squamata; family Rhineuridae; genus Rhineura; species Rhineura floridana. The sequence goes on along the minus strand of NC_084481.1, from coordinate 74,049,293 downwards.
ATGCACTGCTGGCAAGTGATGGGTTGCATCTCACAAGGACTGGGAAGAATGTGTTTGGCCACAGCATGGAGAAGTTCATCAGGAGGGCTTTAAACTGAATCCTAAGGGGGAGGGAGACATAAACTTGGTGGTAACGATGGATGAAGGCTCATGCTCAGTAACGGGAACAGAGAGATTGGCTCTAATAGGGCCCAGTAACAGTCCTCAGAAAAATGTAGTAAGGAAGCCAAACCATAAATCACATGGTCTTCGATGTCTGTATACTAATGCCCAGAGTATGGGAAACAAGCAGGACAAACTTAAACTCTTAATACAGGAGGGTAATTACTACTTAATAGGTATAACTGAAACTTGGTGGGATGACTCCCATGACTGGAATACAGCAATTGAAGGATATACTTGTTCAAAAAAGAACAGAAGGAATAAAAAGGGAGGTGGAGTCTTGCTATATGTTAAAAATATCTATCCCTGCAGAGAAATACAGGAAGATGAGCTTGGTAGCTCCACCGATTGTATCTGGATTAAAATTAATGGGCCAAGGAATAAAAGGAATGTGGTGCTTGGAGTCTACTGCCGACCACCTAATCAAGGAGAAGACGAGAATGTAACTTTTGAAAAGCAAATTGCCAATGTTTCAAGGAGGCATGATGTAGTAGTAACGGGGGACTTCAATTATCCTGATATCTGTTGGGAGACAAATTCTGCTAAACAGGGCCCCTCCAAGAAATGTCTGACTTGTGTTGGAGATAACTTTCTCCTACGGAAAATGGAGGAAGCAACCAAAGAATCGCCTATCCTGGACTTGATTCTAACCAATAGAGATGATTTCTCTAACCAATAAAGATGGCAGTTACGGGAACTCTGGGGGAAAGTGACCACACCATACTTGAATTCTTGATTTTAACAGAAGCAAAAACTGAGAGTAACCATATGCGCACCCTGGACTTCAGGAACAATTAACTCTGAACAATTGTAAGTACAGTTCCGTGGTAAGCGACCCTAAGGAGAAAAGGAGTCCAAGATGGGTGGGAGTTTCTAAAAAAGGAAATTCTAAAAGCACAACAGCAAGCAATTCCAACAAGGAAAAAAGGGGGGAAACAGCAGAAGAAGCCAATGTGGCTTCACAAAAAACTTAGAGATGACCTGAAAACAAAAAAGGAGACATGCAGGAAGTGAAAGAAGGCAAGGCCACAAAGGAAGAGTACAGGCAGGTATCACGGAATTACAGGGATAGCGTCAGGAATGCTAAAGCTGAGAATGAGCTGAGGTTAGCAAGAGATGCTAAAAGCAACAAAAAAGCTTACTTCAGGTACATCCATAGTAAAAGACAGAGAAAAGAAATGGTGGCACAACTACTCAATGAGGGTGGCAAAATGATAACAGATGACAAAGAAAAGGCAAAAGGGCTCAATTCCTACTTTGGGTCAGTCTTCTCCCAAAAAAGGGTCTATGACCGTCTCGGGAAACATAAAGTAGAAGGGGCAGGATTGGAGCTTGAGATTGATAGACAAATGGTCAAGGAATACCTAATCACTTTGAGCGAGTTCAAATTGGCAGGGCCCAATAAACTACATCCTAGAGTATTCAAGGAACTGGCTGAAGAACTCTCAGAACCGCTGTGAAGTGCTGGATGACTGGAGGAGAGCGAATGTTGTCCCTATCTTCAAAAAAGGCAAAAAAGAGGAACCGGGGAACTACAGACCAGTCAGCCTAACATCAATCCCTGGAAAAACCCTGGAGCAGATTATAAAGCAGTCAATCTGTAAGCACCTTGAAAACAATGCAGTGATTACCAGGAGCCAACATGGATTTGTGAAGAACAAATCCTGCCAAACTAATCTAATCTCATTTTTTGATCAGGTAACCTCTCTTGTAGACTGTGGGAATGCTGTAGACATACTATATCTCGACTTCAGCAAAGTTTTTAACAAAGTGCCCCATGATACTCTGATTTAGCAAGCTAGCTAAATGTGGGCTGGATGGAACAACTATCAGGTGGATCCACAGTTGGCTCCAGAATCGTACTCAAAGAGTGCTTATCAATGGTTCCTTCTCAAATTGGGTGAAAGTAACGAGTGGGATACCACAGGGCTCAGTCCTGGGCCCAGTGCTCTTCAACATTTTTATTAATGACTTGGATGAGGAGGTAGAGAGCCTGCTTATCAAATTGGCAGATGATACAAAATTGGGGGCACAGCTAATACCGTGGAAGACAGAAAGAAAATTCAAAGGGACCTTGATAGCCTGGAGTATTGGGGCTGAAAACAACAGAATGAAATTCAACAGAGATATATGCAAAGTTCTACACTTAGGAAAAAGAAACCGAATGCACAGTTATAAGATCGGGGATACTTGGCTCAGCAATACGACATGTGAGAAGGATCTTGCAATTGTCGTTGATCACAAGCTGAATATGAGCCAACAGTATGATGTGGCTACAAAAAAGGCAAATGCTATATTAGGGTGCATTAACAGACATATAGTTTCCAAATCACATGAAGTATTAGTTCCCCTCTATTTGGCACTGGTTAGGCCTCATCTTGAATACCGTGTCCAGTTCTGGTCTCCGCGCTTCAAGAAGAATGCAGAAAAATGAACAGGTTGAGAGGAGGGCAACAAGGATGATCAGGGGACTGGAAACAAAGTCCTATGAGCAGAGACTGAAAGAACTGGGCATGTTTAACCTGGAGAAGAGAAGACTGAGGGGAGATATAATAGCACTCTTCAAGTACATGAAAGATTGTCACACAAAGGAGGGACAGGATCTCTTCTCGATCAACCCAGAGTGCAGGACATGGAATAATGGGCTCAGGTTGCAGGAAGCCAGATTTCGACTGGACATCAGGAAAAACTTCCTAACTGTTAGAGCCATACAACAATGGAACCAATTACCTAGAGAGGTAGTGGGCTCTCCGACACTGGAGGCATTCAAGAGGCAGCTGGACAGCCATCTATCAGGAATGCTTTGATGTGGATTCCTGCATTGAGCAGGGGGTTGGACTTGATGGCCTTATAGGCCCCTTCCAACTCTACTATTCTATTATTCTATGACTCTATGAACAGTATCATTAGTTTTCAGGGTTTCCCCCACCTTTTTATTCTACATCAGGCATAAGTAGTGTCCCACCCAAATTTAAACCAAAGCTGCCCCTGACCACATCCACACCAGACCTTTATTTCACTTTAGACAGTCTTGGCTTCTCCCAATGAATCCTGGGCAGTGTAGTTATTGAAGGGTGCTGAGAGTTGCTAGGAGAGGCACTGTTCTCCTCACAGAGCTTCAGTCACAGTGGCTGACTGTTAAACCACTCTGGCCACTGGAGCTCTGTCGGGAGAATAGGAGTCTCCTCTCAGTACCCTTCACAAAGTACACTTCCCTGGAATATGGGGGAAGCTATGACTGTCTAAAGTGGAATAATGGTGTGGCATGGGTGTGGCCCCCTGATTAGCCAAGCCAAGCAGCTGTGAGTCTGGCTTTTAGAACACCGGCAGTTGGTTCTTACTGAGCATGCAGGGCTTTATCATTGATTTCTATGCTAAATTTGTTAAATTAATTAAAAATCAGCCAGGCATTTTTTAAACTTTTAAACTACAGAAGATGAAGGTCAGAGTATGGGGCAAGGTCAGAAACAGGATTACATGTACTCTGTGAACATGGCTGATTTTTAATTAATTTCAACAGAGTATGAAACTCTGACAGAAAAAAGTCCAAAAGGGGTCTGGATTTTCTCTCTTTTTACACTTTGAACTCTTGATTGTCTGTGACTGTTTTGTGTATTACCATGAACATTTACAGGGTTGTTAAGCAAGCGTTTCTGATTTCAGGACTATACGCTTTGTAAGGTTTTTTTTTTAAATGATCTTATGGGAAGCATCAGAATGGCATGGGGGGTATTTTCAATTTAACATTGCGGAATGTGAAAAATCCATGCTGACTATAGTATGCAGCCACTCTTGCCGCTGTATAATTTGGTGTGGTTATAAAGCAAATTCTTTTTGATCCCATCCGCAAGAAGAGAAATATGAAACAGTGTATATGATACAGTGTGCAAAGTCCACAAACCATATTATTCAGCGACCACAAAGCAAGTGCATTGGCAAACCAAAAGTGAAAATTGCTGCAGAGGTGGATGTATTTATTTCAAAATACATATATAACGTTTGGCCTTGCTAATCACATTAAAAAAAATACTGAAATGTGTAACTTATTTGAAGTAGAAAAAGGGGTTAAAAACATCAAGATAAATATTGTGGAGGACTACTCTGGGTCCCTCACACTGGCTTATGTAATACTTTGTGCCAATAAACTACACACAGTTGTTGTATTAAAGTATTTTAAGGGGGTGTTCCATCAGCCTGCTCTGGTTGCCTACCCCTTTCCCTTGCATACATCTGATGCCATCACTACTGTTGCTTCTCCGCTGGCTGGACCAAATAGGAACCCTCCCTCCCTCCGCCTGCAGGTGGGAGTCCCCTGATCTGGATCTGGCAAAGAGTTAAAACTCCCCTGTCACGGTCCCAATCTGGAAAAAAACCCTTGTGTTCCATGGCTAACCATGTGACTAACGTAAGCTGCAATTTGATCCTGAGCTCAAGGAAAGTGACAGCACAGAGACATTTTTTTTACTCAGCAGCATAATATGAATAGAATCATACTTCCCAGGGCAGCAGCAATTGTACCATGCAATCATTGTTTTCTATCCCTTTGCTCAGCCTTCCTCTGTGTTGCTAGGAAGGAGGAGCAAGTGTGGGGGGCAACTTTCCCACCAGCAGGAGGAACATAGGAAGCTGCCTTATACTAAGTCAGGCCCTTGGTTCATCTAGCTCAGTACTGTCTACTTTGACTGGCAGCAGCTCTCCATGGTTTCAGGCAGGAGTCTCTTCCAGCCCTACCTGGAGATGCCAGGCTTGAACTTGGGACCTTTTGCATGCAAGTCAGATACTCTACCATTGAGTTATGGTCCTTCCCCATGATTTGGCTGCAGAAGTTACCACGTGCTGCCATAGAATCTCTCTGGTTTCATTCTGGCTTCATTCTTCACTGAAGGCTGAAAGAGAAAATCATAGAGCTTGAGGAAGCCTATAAGGCTGTTACGCCAAAAGGCTCTTTACATCTGGAGGAAGCTTCAATAATCACCAGATGAGAAACCAGGGATATAAAACAACACCTTTATTGATTACCAAACATCTTTTGCAAAAGAGAGACGAAGTATTCGGCTAACGCCAGAATCCTGGTCTGAAAGCATAGCTACACAGATTACATTGATATATGGCTCCAAATCCTCCTCACACATAGCCCCTCCCTTATTGCTTGTTAGCAACACTTGTCAGCGACTCCATTGTCTCTGCATTTAGAGCGTTCTAATCTTAAGTGCTCCCTGTGCTGTTCCTACCTCCCCCAGGCACAGCATATTCTAGCTTAGTCCCTATCTTCTTGGAAGGTGTCCAGTTTCATGAGAAAAGCAAGCTAACATTTAAGTATCAAACAGCAACTGAGCATCTAGCCTTCACAGAGACTGTTAGAAATTTATTTTCTGCTTCTATGTGGATCAAGTTAACTCATTTTCTGCTGTGCCAAATCAACACTACATACTATAGTTCCCAAACTATATATCTCATTTATCACAAGGCCATTGAGTCTAATCCCCTGCTGAATGCAGAAATCCAAATTAAACCATACCAACAGGTGGCTGTCCAGCTGTCTCTCGAATGACTCCAGTGTTGGAGAGCTAACCACCTCCCTAGGTATTTGCTTCCATTGTCGTACTGGTCTAATAGTTAGGGAGTTTTTCCTGATGTTCAGTTGAAATCTGGTTTCCTGTAACTTGAGCCCATTATTCCGTGTCCTGCACTGTGGGATGATTGAGAAGAGATCCTGTCCCTCCTCCCAGACCGTCAAAGTCTGATGTGATTTCTTCGTAGCTCTGCTTGGCAGTATCATTCATTCCTACATGGATGAGGAGAAAGGGATACCTGTCGGTGGGCTTGATGAGCGATGGCAATCCTTCCATCACATCTCTAATCCATCCTCCAGGGAGACAGCATACCTGGTTAGTCCATGGATCTTCTTGGCATACTTGGGTTTCAATCCCACTCAGTAGGGAGTCTCCCACCACTACTACTCTTCTCCTTGTCATGGGGCTTGGGTTCATTGCCTCTGGTGGACTGAGCTCCAGCCTCTCACTCACTGTCGCTTTTTCCCCTGCAGACTGTCCTCTAGTCTCATCCTCAAGTGCCTGGAAGTGGTTCCGTAGTTCCACCGGTGATGGATGTCTTCTTGCTCTTCTGCTCGTAACTGTCACCCTTTTCCATGGAGGTTCCACCACTTCATTGTTGCTCTCCACAACACTCTCCTCTTCTGCTTCAATATGCTGTTGTTCTTCCACCTGCTGTATTTCTCTTTGCTGCTGTTGCTCCAACATCCTATCTAAGAACTTTTCATCTTCTCTTATATTCTTCAATGTGGCCACCCACTGTTCCAGGCCCCTCACGTTTTCTCCCAATAATGCCACCAGCTTGCACTTGTTGCATGTGTACACCATGTTTTCTCAGACAAAAAAACAAACATGGCACACACCTTGCAGGTCACCAACACTGGAGTGTCCTTCCCATTCATAGTCTCTACTGTCTTTTCTTTCTTTCTTCCTACTTATATCGGAATGGCCTGTGCTTTGTCCTGTCCTTGTATTGGAACGGTCTCTGTTTTGTCCTAGGAGAGTCCCACAGGTATGTGGTGTGCCGTACAAAGGGGAAAATGTGGGACCCTCCCCCTTGACCTCCCCCCAAACTCTTCTGCCAAACTCCTGTTAGCTCTACCTGTTTGCTTGCTCTGTTCGCTCGCTCGCTCGCTTGTATCTCCTCTGGACCAGCTGACACAGCTCCCTCTGCTGTGCTCAGTTAGAAGTCAGGAAACAGACTCCTAACAAAATTGCTAACTAACTAAAAGACACGGGCTCAGCTACTTATGGTGATGGCTGATGTCCACCAGCATTCATTCTCACTCTCTTAAATATCCCTCTTGAAGCTTTAAAAACATACAATTCTAACAGTGTAGTAGTAGAAAGACACTTGACTGGGGAACTGCTATTTTCCTCAGGCAAAAAGTGGGTAAGTGACAGGTGACAATTCTATTTATTGTGTAATTGCATAGCTTTATGACAGGGATTGAACACACATACAAAGTAGGCAGTCACACATGCCTGTTTGCAGAATATAACATTTAGTAACATTTCCTTCTCCAAGGCTGAAATCTATTTCTTGTAGTTCTCCAAAATGTTTTTGAGTTACCACATAACTCTCACAGTAGCATATATGTCCCTGTTTTAAGGAAAACTTACTCTAAAATACAAACATTCATTCCAAACACAATGGCCCTGCAGAGGACACTAATCAAGCACTTTATAGAATGGGCTACAGTAGGGCCCCGCTTTACAGTGCTTCGCTAATGCGGCAGTCTCAATTAGCCGCAATTAGACTAAAGCCCCACTCATACAGTGCTTGTTCTGCTTTTACAGCGGTTTTCGGGCGTCGCACACCATTCTATTCAATAAGTTCTGCTTTTCAGCGGTTTTTGCTTTTCAGCGGGGGTCCAGAACATAACCCGCTGTATGAGTGGGGCCCTACTGTACTTTCATATCTCAATTCACACATAGATTGAGATGTATGATTTGGGCATCAGATCATAAAATGAGGCACAGAGAAGGGAGTGAATGCCGCCCTGGGCTCCTAGGAGAAAGAGCAGGACAGAAATTTAATTAATAAATGTTGGTACTTGGCACAGATGTTCATTTCCTGTTCATGTAACTAACATTGCACAAGTTTTGCTCTATCTTCTAAAGTGAGATTAGTGGTATCCATGATCAGGGCCCTTTCAGTGATCCCTCAGTTTTGGAACACTTCCTTTATCCATACACCAGAGTCCATCTCTTTGAACTTCACAATTTAAAAATGCCTCTTAGATCACCACCTAATAAGGCTTGATGCTGATGCTATTTCTGATCTATCATTTGTTTTATTTAGTGATTTTTTTCTGTATCTTTATCTCTGTATAAATTATAGTGATAATTTTGCAGTTTTACAGTTGTGCCACTTTATGAATCCTCATTATTAAGAGAACAGAATATAAATATTCCAAGTAAAATTAAAACAATTTGGAAGAAAAAGAGTAAAAGAAACTTCTTTAAAAATAATATTTAAAAAGGGTTCTTCAATAAACAAGCCTTCCCTAGAGAAAAAGGGTTCTAGAATTTAATGACTATGAACACTTTTTAAAAAATTGTTTATAGTGTTCTACAAAAATACTTTGACACAATAGCGTTGAAAAAGAAAACATTTTCTTATGGTAGCAGCATCTGAGCTGTTAAAATAGCAGTTGTGGTTTGTGAGTGTCTCAAGAGCTCAGTGTGGAAAATAGGTTTATCTCACCACAGCCAACTATACAGTTTTCAAAACTAAACTAAAACTAAAGTTTTAGTGAGTTCTTCCAGACAGACAAGAGATGTGGTGAAACAGACAAAAACAGAGGAAGCATTTCTTGCCTATAACCAGTTAGCCTGTTATCAAGTTAAGGAAGTAAACGTATGTTAACTGTGCACTTTTTAGAATTAATTGAGAACTACCATATTTTAGAATTAGTTCAGAACATACCACTTTTTGACTACGGAATCATACTCAATGAGTGCTTATCAATGGTTCCTTCTCAAACTGGGGGGAGGTAACAAGCGGGATACCACGGGTCTCAGTCTGGGCCCAGTGCTCTTCAACATTGTTATTAATGACTTAATGAGAAGGTACAGGGAAGGCTCATCAAAACTGCAAATGACACAAAATTGGGAGGGATAGCTAATAGCCTGGAAGACAGAAACAAAATTCAAAGGGATCTTGATAGGCTGGAGTATTGGACTGAAAACAACAAAATGAAATTTAACAGAGATAGGTGCAAAGTTCTACCCCTAGGGAAAAGAAACCAAGTGCATTGTTATAAGATGGAGGATACTTGGCTCAGCAATACTATATACTATATGTAAGAAGGATCTTGGGGCTGTTGTTGATCACAAGCTGAATATCAGCAAACAGTTCTATGCGGCTGCAACAAAGGCAAACAATATTTTAGGCTGCATTAAGAAAAGTATAACTTCTAAATCATGTGAAGTACTAATTCCCCTCTATTCGATAGTGGTTAGGCCTCATCTTGAGTACTGTATCCAGTTCTGGACATCACCCTTTAAGAAGGATGTAGACAAACTGGAACAGGTTTAGAGGAGGGCAACAACGATGATCAGGGGATTGGAAACAAAGCCCTGTGAGGAGAGACTGAAAGAACTGGGCATGTTTAGCCTTGAGAAGAGAAGACTGAGGGGGTATATGATAGCACTCTTCAAGTACTTGAAAGGTTGCCACACAGAGGAGGCCAGGATCTCTTCTTGATCTTCCCAGGGTGCAGAACCCAGAATAATGGCCTCAAGTTAGAGGAAGCCAGATTACAGCTGAACATCAGGAAAACCTCCTGTTAGAGCAGCATGACAATGGAACCAGTTACCTAGGGAGGTGTTGGGCTCTTCAACACTGGAGGCATTCAAGAGGCAGCTGGACAGCCACCTGTCAGGCATGCTTTAAATTGGATTCCGGCTTTTGAGCAGGGAATTGGACTCAATGGCCTTATAGGCCCCTTCCACGTCCACTATTATGTTATTCTGTATGGGTGTTGAGATGTAGTGCCACAATTAAGCCTTCCTCACCGCTCCAACTCTCCTCAGCCATAGCTAGTGGTCAGGTATGATGGGCACTGTAGTCAAAACATCCAGAGGGTCCCAGGTTGGAGAAGAGTGTACTGGGCTAAGTAGCCATACCTGAGGGCAGGTGAGTTCAACAAATGCTTTCACTCCTCCAGCTTTCCAGCTCTTCTGCCCGTTTCTATATTTTCTTTAACAATTCAAAGCTTAGACATCTCTCCTGCTAGTTATTAGTAAAATTCAAGAGCAAAATGGAGTTTCTCTCTCCCCCCCGAGCTTTCTTTAGACGCCTTTAGTGATGTGAAAGACCTCTGCCAGAGACCCTGCAGAGCTGTTCCCAGTCTGAGTAAGGCAACAGTGGACAAAATGGTCAAAAGCCACTTGTAATGTTTAAGTCAGCTTCTGATATAGCTAGAAATATTTAATCCTGCTCATAGGGATGTCAGAGAATTCTGACGAAAACAGGAACAGAAATGACCAATGTTTCCTTTTTTGTCCCATGCCTGGAATGGAAATCAATTCCGCAAGTACGATTGGTATTCACTGTTTTTGGTTCAGTCTGCCAATGATACATAATGATATGTAATGTATGACACCCTTCCCCCAATTTGCATTGCTTGTCCTTTGCATTGGGATGAGTGGTGTGGAACCTGGCAACCCTACCCAACACACATATACTTTTTCACTTGAAATCAAATTTTACAGTTCAAATGCTGCTTTTACAATACATTTCTGTTATGTCTCATCTTTGCTCAAAGAGCACGTCACACAAGGAACGTCTTTTTACAGTCAACCTGTTGCCACCAGTACTGAACAGGCGTTCTGTGGCAGTGCTTAAAGGCGTGCCTGTGTTAGGGTTGCCAGATTCAGGGCCTGAGACTGATCCAGTATCTTTAGGAGAAGAGAGAGTCAGCCAAGTGCAGGTGTTCTTGCAACACTGTAATGAGAAAAACCACAAGGTGGAATTCTCCCTTCGCCCTGCACAACTTTTAAAGATACAGAAGACCCCTTGGAGGCTGGACCTGGCAACCAAGAGGTCTTCTGTATCTTTAAAAGTTGTGCAGAGTGTACACCTGCACTTGGCTGACTTTCTCTTCTCCTAAATATACAGGATCAGTCTCAGGCCCTGAACGTGGCAACCCTAAACCAGATTGATGCATTTTTGTACTATAAAGTGTCATATTTTTCTCTCCTCCCCTGCCCCCTGAAAATTAGTACAGCTTCAATGTTCCTACCAGTCCTTATCTTGCCTAATTAGTGCTATCCTATACCCAATTTGATTTACCTTGGAGTAAGCTCCATTAAACATAAAGAGTGTTACTTCTGAGTAGACTCATATATATATATTGTAAGTTAATTATACAATCATTTTTAACAAGTGCCTGTTTGGAATGCATTTGCCATGGGGGAGGGGGATTTTTTAATTTGCACAAAAGAACTTCCAAGGAATAACTTCTTCAAAAGATGAAGATGCATCCTGGTTGTTAGGAAGAAAGGAAGGACAGGAAAGAAAACTGGAAGCAGCAGCTATTTAGGACCCTGGCTGCTTGCGGCTGCAACTTCTGCCTGCCCCTCACTCACCCCAAAGCCACAGCTGTGAGAAGGCTTTTGGCTCTGGTCTCTCTGCTGGTAAGAGAGAGGAGGTGAGGAGGGAGGCAGAGGCCACTCCTCAGAGCTTTGTGTGCCAAACACACACATATTGTCATCATCTCTCACCTCCCCAGTTCTTCATGTGCATTCTGCTGCTGCCTCCTTGCCCTCCAGATCCATTCTTCTCCACCACTGTCCATTTTTCTCCATTCCACCAGTGTCTTCACTCTTTACCTCCTCTCTCGACACCTCCAAACACCCATAGAGCACGAGGGAAGAGCAACACTGCACAGAAGCACATGATTTTTATCCACGAATCAGAGAAGCAGAATGTTTCCCCGCTTTCCCCCCCAAGTAATGCCCCAAAGTAAAGCTGGAAACATTACAATTAAAGCTCAAAAGTAATGAAATTACTCCTTGTTCTATTACAATCAAAATGTAAAGAAATTACCCACTCGTTCCTCAAAAAAGTAATAGATTACAAGTAATTTGTTTTTCCTAACGAATTACTTCCAAGCTCTGTTTTTTTAACAGTACTTCCCACTATGGAGTACCAGCACTTTTTCTTTTCTTTTTTGCTATCTGTGCCAGCCATTTTGTGGCAGCACCCATGGTACAGGTACTGGCACAGTCTCTCTCTCTCTCTCTCTCTCTCTCTCTCACACACACACACACACACACACACACATGGACAGCAAAAAAAAGAGCTGCTGGTACTCCATACTAGTAAGTACTGTTTTTAAAAAAGCCACATATATAGTCTATTGCTTAGCAAGCAACACATGCTAGGATATAGAACCAATACGGAGGAATCCTGGGAAACATAAGATTCTTCAGCATGTAAGTAAAGAGTTATTTGTGGCAGACTCCTAATTCTCCTGAATAATTCATATCATATGCTTTATGCTACATATACTACATCTATGCTTTGGGAAGTTCATGTTAACTGTGACACATGGTACTTGCAGTCACAGCAAAAAATAAAAAAGACACCCTGATCTGTTGCTAAATAAAACTTTGCATTTCCTAAATATTTGTTAATATTGCAGTGAGTTGCTTCAAAGACATTTTGAGGGCCTGACCTGTAGAATATATTGCTGTAAAATATAATTAGCGACCCATATTGGATCTTTTTTCTCTCCTATATGTAAGACAAAAAAAGGATCAAAGCCCAACACTCTAAAGCTGAACATCTAATTTTTGCACAATCAATCTACTGTTGGCAGATTAATGTGTGGCTCAAAATAAGGGTGTTGTGCGTAGAAAGAAATAGCCTTTCAAAAGATCACAGAGGAAATACATTTTCTGAGGCACCTGGCAAATGGATTTGCAGTAGGACAGATTACTTCAAGTACTCTGCTAAAAATATGTGCTTGACATCTATGGATGACTCAAGCACTGTAAAACTTGACAATGGTAGGACTTCTGTTACAGGAAAATTAGATGTTCCTTCGTAGGCTGAAAATTGTCTGTGTTGTTGTTTATTTTCCTTTTACAGAAAAAGATACAGCTTGGGGACAGAATGAAATTGAAAGAACAGCTTGATTGATTGGGTTTCAGAAAAAATATAGCTCCAGTTCATGTACTTTAGTTGAGTTCCTTGGAGTTCCTTGTTACACTCAATTGCATTTCTTCTTAGGCTTCGCTAGAGATATCAAAGATGTAGATGCTTGTGGCTTGGAATTATTTTCATCTAGATGTCCCATGCAATAGTAATCATGTGAGAGATTAATAAATACTTCCTTGATAATGGGCAATATTTCATCATGCGTATGAGCCTCATGCCACTCTAGGTAAATATTTTTAATTGATTGGTAGGCATTGCCATTTACGTGAAAGATATGTGGCTGTCTATTAAAAGGGTCACAGTTAACAATGCTTTATTTTTAAAATGAGAAATGCCAGGATTTATTGTGCAGATATTGGTCAGCCCTTATTTTCAATCCCAGATCAGGGTTATTCAGTGGTAAAGGAAAGGCAATGTCAGAAGGAAAGACCTTTTGGAAGACAGACTGGATTTAGAATAGGGTTGCCATATTCCACATATCCGGACAGGCTAATTTGCATATTATGCAATTATGTAAATTAAGTATATTAATGGTTGCGTTGTCCAGTTGTTTTGTTTTTGTACCTAGTAATTACCACCAAAAACTGGGGGAGGATATGAGGAATATTTTTTAAAAAAAACTTATATTTTCAGCCTTAAATGCCTACACTTTCATTTCCAATACTATGGAATATTTATTTATTAAGAGGAATTATATCCTGCCCTTCCACTGTTAAAAACAAGTCAAAATTCAGATAATAATTTTAGAAATACTCTAAGTTCTAGATCTAAATCCATTATGCTACTGGTCCAAATTTGTAAATAATATTTCCCTGCTGATTTTGTTCCTTATAGTTCTTTAGCATCTGTTGTAGCTTACTAATTCTGTATTGCAATACCGTGATGTTGGACTGTACAGAAGACTGTAAAATATCTGAAATATCTCTCACTGACTTGTGAAACTTTACACTGAACATCTATGCTAAATGAGGCAGGCAGAATAGCCTTAACTGGGAACAATAACTATATTTCAAGGCTATGGGAAATTCTGATCATATCCTCAGTATGAGGTAGTGAAAGAAAATGAACAAAATCTATTCGAATTAGTACACATATCTCTTTTTTTAAAAAAATATATACATAGAAAATCTAACAAATATAAAAAATAATGAAGGCTGCAATCCAATAACACTTACCTGGGAGTAAATCTCATTGAACCCAATGGAGCTTGCTTGAGTAGACATGTATTGGATTGCACTGTAAATGATACAAGTTTAGGAGTCTCAAAAAGCACATCTAAAGTACATTTAAAAGTACATCTAAAGAGACAATCTGATCATACATTCTACTACAGTAAACACATTTATTCTGTTTCTCTAAAAAGATATATTTGTTCCCCTACATTTAATATTTACTCATCTTTTTAGCTCCGTTTAAAAAAACCTACAGGATAATACAGGGGCAGAATGGCTATAATATGTGATCAGTGCAGTTTGTAGCAGTGTACTACACAGGAGAATGTTATTATAAACTACGAATCAAAGTCTATGTAGAACATTTGTGTGATATCAGTTACCCAAGATGAAAGGTTTTAAATCTTTTACAGAAATTGTGAAAGGATTTTAGACTTGATTTTGTAGACTAGAAAAGAGATTAGCAGAGCCTCCTCTATGACTAAAGTATGCTCTTACATTGATCCCTTTGGGTTGAACATTGCCTGGGACTCAGGAGCCGCCAGTCTTCCCACCCCCCCAAGGGCCTGCGGCATGATTCCACTCACACGCAAGGAACATCATCCCCTGGACTCACCATAGCAACCTCACCAAGCAAAGGGCGGCTGCGGTAACAACAAAAAATTACTCGCAGGAAGCACCTGTGCCTGCCAAAGCTCTAAAAGAAAAAGCGAAGAAGTGACGTAGGCTTTATGAATGGAGACTGGCATTGCTTTAAAGCCCTGTTCATCTCTGTGGTGAAAACTCTAAATACTTTGCATTGGAAGTCTGGGCAAAATGGGCAGAAAACTGCCTCCACGTTTTGCCTTCTATCTCTGGATCCACAAGGGCTAGAGACTAGCTTTTTTAAAAAAATGAAAGCTGAGAATCTGGGCCATCTAATGGACTAAGCGGGCACTGGGTGGCATGGACAGAATCCAGGTAAAACCGAGCTAACCAGGCAATATGGCAACCCTAATTAAGGAACATCCTCAGACTTCAGGTTTTGTTTTCAAATTATTAGGAATGTTGAAAAACCACAAAGTGAAATTCTCCCTTCCCCCTGCAGGGGGAAACCTTGTGGTTTTTCCCATTACAGTGTTGCAAGAAAACCTGCACTTGACTGAATTTTCTCTTCTCTTAAAGATACAGAATCATTCTCAGGCCCTGAGCCTGACATCAGTATTTTGCAAGGAAGATTTGACCATAACTAGCAGCATTATAATAAACTGACTAAAGTAAGAATGTAAGCCCATCTAGTTAACTTTCATAGTCTGTATAGCTGATGGAATCCAGTTTTCCTAGGTGTAGAATTTTAAACTTTTAGCATAACCAGGATATATAAACCTTCTGTTTGGAATTGAAGGAGATCTGTTCCATAGTCTTCTGACTGATTCAGTTTCTCATTAATGAGTAATTAATATTCTTAAATGCAAGGGAATATCCTGAAGCTTATCTGACCATGGAGATATGCTAATTTTATATTGGATATAAAGGGATTGATTGCAGATAAAAAATGCTACCTTTTCTGTAGCATTTGACTATGTAGATCAAATCTGGATCTTGTAAATACTTTTTAGGTTACCCCTGGGAAGATCTAGAAGGACATGTTGCTACTATTAGTGAGTTTTACCCAGAAGAACTTCGTTATGGCTTGAATTTAACTGCAGTGTCAGAGCAGACTTTCAGCAGAATATAATATTGTGTTTTTTAAAACTGCAGCAGCTACTGATGAAGCCCTTCGGCTGAATAATGCAGTAGGGAAAAGACAGTAGTGCAACACTTTTGTTCTGGCTTTCTCTTATGAACTTTGCCTTGCAGTAACTGGGGCATTAAAGAAGAGCAGGGTTGAAGCGCCAAATTGCTAGCAATTCATACACACCGTATCTTCATTCTATTAAAATTTGAAGAGCAACAATTATTGTTTTCTAGCAGACATTAAAACCATTATCTTAATACAAAAGGTTTAATTTTGTGAGAAGTGGTATAATTGGAACTGGAAACAATGGAATAATAGAGAATGGATTTAATATTCATAGGTGAAAGCTTTAATAAATCAACTGTGAAGTTGCCATAGAAAGGTCCTATCTATTTGCAGTTAGGATGATAAGCAAGAAATCCTGATTTGTAGAACAAAAAGGAGAAAGTACTTCAGTTGTGGTCCTTTCAGGTTTATGTGCAGTGTTTGAAGAGAATAGCAAGAGCATTCCAGAGTCCTTTCTAGAATCTAGAGTGTGGCCTTGTTAGGCCTATTTAATGAACCACTGGGTTTTTGCCACTGAAGCAATTTCTTCATGGTCATGGTCAGCACCTCAGTGCTCCATTGATAATAACTTACAAAACGTGATTTGCAAGGAACACATGGATCATATGTTAATTCCCACATCTGCATCAATAGCCTCCCAAAAGATCCAATGCTGGTATGAGAAGTAACCATGTGATCTGGATGACCTGTGTCATTGGTGCTATGCAGCATAAGGCCTTGACCATAGAAAATCATTTTTTTCCATTAGCAGCCATGCCACATCTGTAATGTGTAAATGAGGCTTAATTTCTAATTTGAGCTTGGCCAGTTCTTTCAAATCACTTGCATAGTTTGAGAACTTTGGACCTTCTGCATTTTCTTTGTTCCTTTTTAATACAGGAACGTGGGAACCTGCCTTATACCAGAACAATCTATTTGTCTCTCTTGCCCAGTGCTGTCCACTCAGGCCAGCAACAGCTTTCCACAGACTCGGGCAGATATTTTTCATAACACCTACTACCTTATCCTTTCTGGAGATGTCAGGATTTCCACATTTCCACAATTCAGCATGAAATCCACATTTAAACCATGACAAAGTTGACAAATGCTATTGGCTATCCCAGTAGAAAATATTATTCAGATTACATATATTTTCAGTTTTAATTCCAACCTATCCTGAACGAGTTTCATGTTTTAAACAGCAACAAACTCTAAAATTGCTTTTTAAAAATGTGTTTTTAAATTTGTATATTTGTTTTAAATGTTTTTAATTGCTGTAAACCACCCAGAGAGCTTCAGCTATGGGGAGGTATACAAATGCAATAAATAAATAAATAAATAAAATGTATACACAAACTGTCTCTGCTGTACTATTTCTGCCCCTATGCAGGGACATCCCTGTCTTCTTCTATGAGCAAGACAGTGCCCTCCCTATACAATGGTGGTTCTGTTCATGCATAAGAATTCCCCTTCCTTTTAAGAAAACAGAAAATCCTTTTGCACATATGGCTTTAGCCCACAAAGATGATTATCAGTAAAATGAAATAGCATTGGGTGACTGTCTTTCAGCAACCTGGCAGTTGTGCTGTGGGGTGCTGCTGGGTACCATCTTGTCCCCCATGCTGTTTAACATCTATATGAAGCCCTTGCGAGTGGCCATCAGGAGATTTGGGGTGAGGTATCAGCAGTATGCTGACGATATACAGCACTATTTCTCCGTAACAACTGAATCGGGAGAGGCCATGCAAGCCCTGGACTGTTGCCTGGACTTGGTGGTGGGCTGGATGAGGGCTAATAAACTGAGTCTAAATCCTAGCAAGATAGAGGCACTGTGGGTTGGTGGTTCCTGAGTTCAGATAATTGGTCAGTTGCCTGCTTTGGATGGAGTCTGGAGATGCTCCTGGATCCATCTTTATTGCTAGAGGCCCAGGTGACCTCTGTGGCTAGGAGTGCCTTTTACCAGCTTCAGCTGGTAAGACAGCTGCAGCCATTTCTGGCCTGGGATAACCTGACCACTGTTGTCCACACACTGGTAACCTCCAGGCTGGATTACTGTAATGCACTCTACGTGGGGCTGCCCTTGAGGTTGGTCCGGAAGTTGCAGCTGGTGCAAAATGTGGCGGCAAGAGTGCTCACTGGGGCAGGGTATCGTCAACATGTCACCCCGTTGCTGAAAGAATTGCACTGGCTGCCCATTTGCTACCGGGCCAAGTTCAAGGTTCTAGTTTTGGTGTACAAAGCCCTGTACAGCTCAGGACCAGGATACCTGACAGACTGTCTTATCCCTTATATACCCAGTTGATCACTGCACTCTGCCGGTGAGGGCCTCCTGCAGATACCATGTTATCAGAAAGTCCGTTTTGCACAACATAGGAAACGGACCTTTAGTGTGATGGCACCTACCCTGTGGAATTCCCTTCCCTTAAATATTAGACAGGTGCCATCTCTGTTATCTTTTCGGCTCCTATTGAAGACCTTCCTCTTTGAATAAGCCTTTTAAGTTGAGACCTATCCCAGTCTGCATCTGTGTTGGAATTGCTTTTAAATATGTTCTTAAATCTTCTTTTTAAAATGTTTTTAATCTTAGAATATGTTTTGAAAGCTTTTTTAAAGAAACGTTTTTAAAGATGTTTTGTTTTGATGTGTTTTAAAGTTTGTTTTTATGATGTTTTAAAGTTTTTAGTGCTTTCGTTTGCCGCCCTGGCCTCCTGCTGGGAGGAAGGGTGTGATATAAATCAAATAATAAATAATATAATCCCAACCAGAAAAAAAGCCAGCAAAATGTACTAGCTAAATGTCATCTTTAGCCAATCATACACTGAGCTGTGAACACACTAGCCACCAGAGCAAATAGTTTCCATTAGCTACACCTGGAGGGGGATCAGGTTGATCTGCCGATCAATTGTGAAATCCCTTTGAAGTTTAAAAACACACACTCAAGTTTCTCCCACAAGGTTTTACAGTAAAAAGGGACATGGTTCAACTAGCATCATGTCCCCTGGTTTTCAGAAGAGAGAGGTGGAGATGCACTGGAACTGGCAGAACAGTGAGTATGTTTCTACCCTTACAAAGCTCTTCTGGAAGGAGAGTTGCCCAGCTGAGAGTGTGTCTCTTTATATGTGTGGCCTTTACACATAGTGAAGTTAAGAAAGAACTATGTTTATTTTAGAAACTGCAGTAGGCATTTAGTAGAAACAGCAAAAAGTTTGGGGTTTTACTATTTTTACATTAAAGGATAGAGGTAAAAAGTATATATTACTGTTGAGTGCACCGTTTACCTATACATGCTACAGGGCAGACATCCAGTGAAATTGCTTAGTTTTGTGATTTCTGCCAGATGAAAGTAGGGTCTTCTGCCACAGCATCACTGACATTGGATTTCTATTGGTGTACACAGGGTTACATTTGGCATTTATGCATTGCCAAAGAAAGAAAGAAAGAAAGAAAGAAAGAAAGAAAGAAAGAAAATTATTACCTCCAAAAAGATTTGCATAAAATTTTCAAGTATATACTTACTATAATCTTAAAAAAATACAATACAACTCACTATAGTGGAGAAAACTGTGACCTGTGTGCCTGTTTAGTCTACTCCCAAGTATGTATGTATGTATGTATGTATGTACGTATGTATGTATGTATGTATTTATTTATTTATTTATTTATTGCGTTTGTATACTGCCCCATGGCTGAAGCTCTCTGGGCAGTTTACAACAATTAAAAACATTAAAAACAAATATACAAATTTAAAAACACATTTTTAAAAAGCAATTTAAAAACACATGCTAAAATGCCTGGGAGAAGACGACAGTCTTGACCTGGTGCCGAAAAAATAACAGTTTTGGCGCCAGGCACACCTCATCAAACAGATCATTCCATAATTTGGGGGCCACCACTGAGAAGGCTGTCTCCCTTGTTGCCAGACTCCCAGCTTCCCTTGGAGTAGGCACCCGGAGGAGGGCCTTGGATGTTGAGCATAGTGTATGGGTGGGTTCGTGTTAGGAGAGGCGTTCCATCAGGTATTGTGGTCCCAAGTTGTGTAAGGCTTTATAGGTTAAAACCAGCACCTTGAATCGAGCTTGGAAACATACAGGCAGTCAATGCAAGCAGGCCAGAATCGGTTTTATATGCTTGAACCGTCTGGTCCCTGTTACCAGTCTGGCCCCTGCATTTTGCACAAGCTGCAGCTTCCGAACCATCTTCAAAGGCAGCCCCACATAGAGCGCATTGCAGTAATCTAACTTGGAGGTTACCAGAGCATGGACAAGTGAAGCCAGGTTATCCCTGTCCAGATAGGGGTGTAGCTGGGCCACCAACCGAAGTTGGTAGAAGGCACTCCATGCCACTGAGGCTACCTGAGCCTCAAGTGACAGAGATGTTTCCAGGAGAACCCCCAAGCTACGAACCTGCTCCTTCAGGGAGAGTGCAACCCCATCCAGGACAGGTTGGACATCCACCATCAAGGCCTCTGTTCTCCTTAATTTGGATTGGAAATCCCTTCAAATAGAGGACTGTCCTCTGTAAAGTAGGACACATGGCCACTCTAGGCATGCATATAGAATGAATAGCTTATTCATTCCTGAGCTTCTACTGGGAGGAAGGGTGGGACAGATAGATAGAATGATAGATAAAATATATGTCTGTGTTTCCCTAAGACTGGAAAAGAAGAATAAAGCCTATTTGCTGCTCTCTGACAAATCAACAATGTATTGTTGCAGGAAATAGTGAAGGCATGTCATCAGCTCCTCGTGATTTAGATGGCTTTACTTGAACGGTGTAAATAAGTGTGGAGGTGAGCTACCTGTCTAAAACGTTTGCCTCTCATAGCTAGGCTTTTCCTTGAAACCTTTCGTGATCTCTTGTGATTTGTAATTATTTTCTGCATGTTTTAATGGAAAAGTAATAACCTCTGAAATGCTTAAGTGGCCTTTGGTCTTTTACAGTTTAACCTGCTATTTGTCTGATCTGGATACCACTTTACTGTCCTCAACTGAGGCAGAAGAACCTAATTACATTGTGAAGAAAAGCTCTCCTCCATGCTCTAAGAGGCCAATTAAAAGTGACAGTATCTGCAAGAGTTTATAAACAGCTGGTTATGTAGTAGGAAGAAAACTCACACTGGATTCTACTCTTCAGCATCAAATAATTCTATGAGAGTCGTAAGGGAAAATATTTATATAAAACATTGTAAAAGAAAACCCCACCTTTAATGGCCATACATGCCCATGACATCTTCTGTTCAAATCCAGTGGGTACTTATGCTGCACATGAACCTGGAAATCCTGATTTTGCAAGGAGCTATTGCCCTGTTTAAGCATTTGAAATATAGTAATACCTCAATTAATGAATCCTCCAGGAAGGAAGCTCCTCTTAAGGAAGAGGTTTTTTTTAAAAGGTGAAACTTACAAGCTTTGCTTTGCTATGGATAAATGTTCAAGCCTGTGCCTTTGCTTTAAGGTAAAACTGACCAGCCTATGTCTTTGCTTTGCACTAAAGAAATATCTTGTTTTCTCCCAGGGCTGGGGAGAGAAGGATCCAATATGATTCAGAGGGGGAGGGGGAGGGTGCTGGGTTGGCACCCTTTAAGGCCCCTGTTGAAGAAGTAATGTCCATCTCTGCTTTGTTAACTGAGGTATTGCTAATGCAGGATAACATAAGTCAGAAATGGGCAATATGTGGGAATCCTGACCTCATTTTATTTGGCCCTCCATACCTCCTGAAACAGCCTTATTCTTCCATTCTATCAGAGGTCATTCGTGTTTGTTTCCTGATTATTTTTATTGGATTTAAAACATGTCCCTCCCTCTTTGTATGTAGTTTCAGAACAATTAGAAGTAACAGTTGTAGTGAAAGCGGGGAAACCTTCCCCGTCTGCTCTCACTGTCCTAGGAGTCAATCCCCAGCCTTGGGCAATTGATCCCAGCAAATCCTGGTTGGCCAAGGTTGTGCACGTCAACACTGACCCTGCAAGGCAGTACTGCCACCACCCTTCAACTGGTTAGCTACTCTGGGGCAAAGGGAACCCCAGAGCCCACTTAAACACCTGAGCCTCTCAGGACCAGAGTCTGTATACATTCCTGGCCCCTTCTGAAGTCTTAGGTAAAAACGTTTCTCTGTTACACAGTAGTTGTGGTCAAATGGCAAGGACTGAGTTTAGGAACTGACCCCTCTCTCTGGAATAAACACACGTTGGTTTAAAGTAATTAAAGTTTATTAAAAAGAAAATAAGAAAAGCATAAAAAGGGTTACAAAAAGCAAAAAGGTACACACAAATAATTTGTAGCAGCAAATTGAATCCTAATACCAGACACCCAAATGGGTAAGGTGTTTAGTAATAAAGGTAAAAGAAAGTTTCTTGGCACAAATCAAAATAACAAAGCTGTCTGCCTAGCTATACTTACAAGAGCATAGGATCTTTCAATGGATAGCCTTCTTCCCCTCAGGGAGTTGCGAGTCAGGATGGAAATGGAGACACAACGAAACATCACCAAAGGCAAGGTGGTGTTCCAAAGTAGGACACAAACCCAGAGTTCTGAGCATCCTGTTATGGAGGAAAATTCCCTCCCAGCTGGAGACAATTAACCAATTAACATTTTCATCAAAGGGATGAAAAAATGATGTTCCCACAGCACCTGGCGCCTCCTCTTGGTTTCCCATAACAAAGCAAGGAGTTTTACGGCCTTGACGGAACCAGGCCCCTTCCACTGATAAGAAGGTACAAAACTATTGTAAGCTGATACAGCTGTGTTGTAAAAATTACCAAGTCACAGTGATGAAAGAACATCAAAGATTTAACTGCTTGCTAGCAAGCTAACAAAGGAGATGTCAAGGGGAAGAATTTCCCACAAGGCTTTGGGATTTAGCCATTTTGAATGCAGGCCAGGGCAAGGCTGGCAAGCTGGCATGACAATAGTATTTTTAAAAATAAAAATAAACAGGGTCTTTAACCCCCCCCCCTTTATGGCTTGGGTTAAAGATTTTTCACACTCCTAGCTGTCCAAGAACAAATTGTTATGCTTCTGCCATTTCTATATCACACTAAAATCAGAAAGGAATTGTTTTCCGTTGCTTTCCAGAACAGTAGCCGTATTGGTCTGTTGCACAGGGGGTGAAATTTCCTTGGTATACTTACTTGAAAGTAATGGGATTGGGAATTCTAATCTAAGGTAGCTATGGTAAATATTCAAACAGGGTGGTCTTTATTCCAGATTAATTAATCCAGAACAATTTAGTCTTTGCTCTTCCTGCTGATTATTGCAGAGAAAATGTGACCCTTGACAGGAAAAAAAAGGTCACACACACAATCAGAGGGGATGTGGCCATGTGCACTGCCTCTACCCCCAACGTTCCCACATCCATCGGCCTCATTTGGTCTACCCCTAACCTGTCCCCATTGAACAGGAAGGTCTGAAGGGCAATTCTCAGCACATTTGGCTGAACATGGTTAAAATCCTTCCTGCAGTCAGAAAGCTTGATTCCACAGGGTTCCTGGTCACAAGAAGGATTCTGAGGATGTTCAGCTGAACACACTTCGGGCTCATCTACACAGTAGTTTAGTGTGTGTTTGGTGCTACTTGCATCCCCTTTTAATTCTCATGGTTCACATAACATTACTGGCAAAGAAGTTATCACACAGTTTCCCCCCTTTAAATCCATACTAACCCAATCCTCTGATAATCCAAAAAAGGAAGAAAAAACACGTCTTCACACCATATCTCTAGGGCTTGAAAACTCATTGCTCCAATGGTTTTAGGTGGGTGTGTCTATCGTTCCCCTCTCCACGCCCACTCCCTCCTCCTCCTTTCATTTCCTGTGGACTAAAGAGAAGCGTCTACTGCTCTCTCCCATTCTGTAAGCCTTTTTAAGTTGCTGCAAATGGTGCCTTATTTTTCTTTTTCCCCTAACTTGTGCACAAAAGCATAACATTGCTCAAATAAAGATTTGTATTTTAGCTGTATTGTACCAGTGAAAATGCAAATAATCACACTTCCGGGTTGTTGTTTTTTAAATGAAACTTACTGGTAGAACAAACTGAGCATGCTTGGTTGCCAGGTAACTAGAGGGAGTGGAAATGTTAAATTAGAGGGCATGATCTTCAGGAGAGTGCGTGATTGATGCTTCCCCTCAAGTGTGACTAGAAAACACCATGTTTGCAGCTGGCATTGAGTCCTTACTGTGGACAGTGCAAACAGAAAACGGAGGTAAAAACAGCGTCTTTAGCATGAAGTTATGCTCCCATGTGGATAAGCCCTTAGAATCTTCCTTCAAGCTTTCCTGCTGACTGGAGCTAGGTTGAGAGAGAAGGGGATGAAGCCAGTGCATTCAGGCCCATGCCCCTACACAGTTTGTGCCATGCCCCACACACATTCTTTTGAATGCCTGAATAAAGCTTGTGTCTTTGCCTTATTTCTGCATCCCTGTATCTGTTGGCCCCTACTGTTTTCACTGTAAGGGTTTCATAGATTCAGGGATTGGTATCTCTTAGTACTTATCTTGCGCATTATTGTGCACAAACATACAAGCACTTATGCTTGTTAGTGATACAGTTCCTGTTGGAATATGATATGTTAAATCTGAAATTTCTGTTTTATTTCATACAGTGTATGATCAGAAAATGCAGATTGACAGAGGGGCTGTGTCATTTTCTCGGGAGTGGGGAGAATATATATTATTTATTAAAATATTTGTACATCGCTATTCATTTAAAAAAAGTGGTTTACAACAATCATATTTATATATATAATAAAACCATGTACAAATTTCAAACCAAAACCATTAATTATTGCAGAAAGATATCTTCTCAATTACATGCATAAGTGTGGTGGCACAGTTCAAGGTACAATTGAATAAGGGTAATTAGATGTTTGATATTTGGAAATGGGAGCAATTTGCTGTGTTTCTCAGAATTTAGGGGGTTAGTCATGATAAAATAAATGGAATGCTCTTAAATTTGTTTCTACTCTAACACATCTCCTTACTTCCCAATTTCTACTCTCTACAATGCCTCTGCCTTATGGCTGTTTCACTGTCACCTGAAATTTAATATGGCGAAGACAGAACTGCTCATCTTTCTCTTAAGCCCTCTTTACAATACACATTTTCCATTACTGTTAATGTATCCTGTGGAGGAAGCACTCAATCTTAGTTTTACTTTTGATTCTTCTCTTTCTGTTGTTGCTCATATTGAGGCTGTAGCAAAGTCATGAAGCTTGTTCCTTTATAATATTGCCAGAATCAGACCTTTTTTGTCTGTTTCTTCTGCAAAGATGTTAGCTCATGCTTTAGTTATCTCTCATCTTGACTATTGCAATCTTGTGCTAATTTGTATTAGTTATTTGGCCTCTATTCAACACTCTGCTGCTAAGGTCATTTATTTGGCCTGTTGCTTTGACCATGTTACTCCACTTTTGAAGTCCCTCCATTGGCTCCCTATTTATTTTAGGTTTCAGTACAAGCTTCTTGTTTTAACCTTTAAATGTTTACAAGATCCAGCTCCCCATTATCTCTCAGACCTTATTTCTCATTATAGCTCTGCTTGGGATCTTTGTTCTTTGAACTCTATGCTTCTTACATGTCCCAGGGTTGTTTGCTCTTTAGCTCAACTTTGTCCATTTTCTCTTGCTGCTCCACATTCCTGGAATCATCTCGCAGAGCACTTGCAGACTGCTCCTTCAATTTTGGTTTTTAAGTCTCAGCTGAAAACCTTTTTTCTAAAGCTTTTGGAATTTCGGTTTAAGTTTTTTTGCTTTTTAGTTTTATTGACTTGAAGCTTAAAGTAAGTTAAGGGAGTTGATAGGAGGAAATTTTTTATCACTTTCTATCCACCCACCCCAAGCCACCAGCTCTCCCTGAAAAACCTCTCCAGAGGGTCAGGCTACCCTCCTGAGCAATGTGAATGGGGCATCACGGGGTTGCTAATGGACAAGACAATTGTCCCCAATTGGGCAGACCTCTGCCTGATTTTGGATGATTTCTCCCTTCCCAAGCACCCCCTGGGCCCCATTCTACATTGTTCAAGATGGGTCCCAACCCTCCAGAGAGCCTTTTGGGGAGGTTGTATGTGGCTGTTGGAGGGGGGGCATAAGAAAGAGCAAGAAATGTTTCTGCTATGAACTACCTTATTTTGGGATCCAAGCCATTATATTGTTAATTGCTTTGAGTACAGTTTTATGGGCAGGGATTAGAAAGGTTAATATAAATAAAGTACTAACGCCATGGATGTGAATTGATGGTAGGTTTCAATGGGCTCATTTTCATTCACAGTTAAAAGGTGAAAGTATGAAAATAACAGCACAAAAAACCGTAAGCAACTATAGGCTGCCTCTCTACCTGTGATCACTTCATGACCTGTATGGTTTTATTGCAAGTCTCCTTGTGCGCAATTTTAAAACTTGTATTCTGTTTGCTGTGGTAGGGCAAATTAGTTTAACCTTATCAAACTGCTGTGAAGTTTAAAAGGGCTGGATATTTGTTTACTGACAGGGAAATGATAATGCCTTCTAGATGGGCTGTCAGAGTGTGAGCAAAGTACTGTGAAAACCAAATCATAACCTCTTTTTAGCCTTCAATCAGACTGCATTATGGGACTGGAAAGAGTGATGCTTCTTTGGCCAACTTGGCTTCATGTATAGGATTCCTATTTTGAAGCATGATGCAATGATGGATGCATTAGGTATCTGCATAATTCAAATGGATGAAATCCTCTAACAATCTCACAAGTCTCCGTTTCATTAACTTCTGAGAATGGCTGACCGTTTCCAGCCTGTCATTGCAGAGGGCAAATTCTTTTTCACTGGAAGTGTTCTTCCAGGTTAATTTCTTTAATCAAGTGGAAAAATTCTACTCAAGGGAACCCAAAATTGATTTCCCTTACTGATAAAATGAGTATCATGACTAACATTTTATCATGGGCAAATGCCTTCCCCACAGTCACAAAGTGGATGGTCCAAACCCCTTTGCTTTCTGCAGATCAGCTCCAGTAAGCTCCTGGAGCTGTAATGATTTGAAAACCTGTGTAGATGGTCTGCATGTGATGAAAGCACCAATATTCAAAGGCTGTAAATGGGGTGAGGACAAAACATAATTTGTCCTCTGTGAAATTAGAAGATGCTAGGAATCCCATTATGGATGTTATTCCATATAGTGTATCTTGCTTATTAAATGCCTGTAGTGGTAAGCGGCGGTAATGCAGTCGAAGCTCTGCTCACGGTCGGAGTTCGATTCCAACAGAAGGAGGAAGTCGGATCTCCGGTAAAAGGGGTCGAGGTCCACTCAGCCTTCCATCCATCCGTGGTCGGTAAAATGAGTACCCGGCATACGCTGGGGGGTAAAGAAAGGCCGGGGAAGGAACTGGCAATCCCACCCCATATATACGGTCTGCCTAGTAAACGTTGCAAGACGTCACCCTAAGAGTCAGAAATGACTCGCACTATAAGTGCGGGGACACCTTTACCTTTACCTTTACCTTTAGGATGCTAAGCTGGATGTTGAACCAGGCATGCAATCAAATCCTGGTTTCAAGAGACTGTCTAAATAGCTTTGTGTTTTGCTACTGTGCTATCTGTAGAGATTTTGTGGAAAACTGGATAGCAAAGAGCCTTTTAGAAAGTCAGTAAAATAACTGATTTAAAGTCTTTAGTTGATCAAATTATTAAATAGCTTTCCAGTCATCCATCAAGCCACTTATATAAATTCAGCTATATTGAGGAGAACTACATGGCAAAGGATAACTACATTGGAAGGCTCTTTTGAAAGCAGAGAAAGGTTGGCACCTCACTTAGAAAGGACTGGGGGGAAGCCACTGACTGATGGGTATACTTTAAGATAATTAAAATGAATATATCCAAAATTAAAACTATCACTGATACTGGGAGACAGAAAGCTCAGCTACACTGCTATTAATTCATTCTAGTAGGAAGCCCCAAGTGCAGTAGGGCTAAACTGATTTGTGCATTATCGGGGCTATAGCTGAGAATTTTTGTTGTTGTTGTTATTTGCTGAGCGTGTCAATGCACAGGTTTTAATCTAGACTTTCAGTAGTGTCTCTCTGTAGTTCCTCCTTGCACCTTAGCTTCTGAAGGAAAGCTTTGTACCTTTATCTATTCCCTTTAGATTGCAAGTCTATTCTCAAGTAAGCAAAGCTCTCAAATCAGACTGGTGATTTCTCCACACACCCATTTGTTATATGCATTTTATTTATTTCTCCTAGATTAGTAATTCCCTGTTCTGGATGGGGTTGCACTCTCCCTGAAGGAACAATTGCCTAGTAAGGGGGTGCACCTGAATC
Organism: Rhineura floridana; assembly: GCF_030035675.1. Lineage (NCBI taxonomy): Eukaryota > Metazoa > Chordata > Lepidosauria > Squamata > Rhineuridae > Rhineura > Rhineura floridana. The sequence goes on along the minus strand of NC_084481.1, from coordinate 74,021,188 downwards.
CAGCTCTGTCATTGGAAGCGCAAATATCCTTGGTGGCTAAGAGTGCGTTATACCTGCTTTGTTTGGTAAGACAGTGACACTGGATCAGGATAGCTCGATTACAGTGCATGCATGGGTAACCTCACAGTTGGGTTACTGCAATGTGCTCTGTGTAAGGCTATCCTTGAGGTTGGCCTGGAGGCCGCAGCTGGTGCAGAACGCAGTGTCTAGGTTGCCTGTCTACCCCCATCATATAACACCTAGCTTGTGGGATTTGCACTGGCTGCCAGTCTGCTACCTTTAAGTTCAAGATGTTTGTTTGGTGGTACTAACATATAAAGCCCTGTACAGCTCAGAACGAGGTTACCTGAGAAACTGCTTTATCCCTGATTTACCCAGTAGGTCACTGTGGTCAGAGGAAGAACTTCTCCTGTAAGTTCCAAAGAAGCCCCCTCCACCCAGTAACTCAGAGCAGGGATTTAGTGCAGCTGTCCCTGTTCTGTCTGTGAAATAGTATTCCTGTCGAGACATGATGGGAGCCCACTGTCTGAAGTGTCTGGAAACAACTGAAGCCATATTTGTCACAACCAGCTTTCCTAGCTGGATGAATGAGTCTCTTCCATGGATGTCTATTTTGTATTGTATTTGTTTTGTTTTAAATTTATCTGCTGTTTCCAATTCTAATGGTTTTGTTGTTTTTACTATGCATCACCTTGAGATTATTGTGTAGAAGGTGATTAATAATTAATTATAATGATAATTATCATTGCTGAACTACAACTCCCATCACCCTTGACCACTGGCCTTGCTGACTGGGATTGACAGGAGTTTGAGTCCAACATCATCTGGGGAGTACCAGCTTTGCTATCCTTGCCCTAGATCTTACTTCCTTTATATGTGACAAGAAGGAAATGAAGTTGCTTATCATGTTTCCAATGTTCTGAATATTTGATTCCCTTCAGTTAAAGCTAATGCCCATGTATATATGCTGAATGCCATAGTTATTTCTTATTACTTTCCCTTTATTTCTTCCACTCACTCTCTGAAACAGCATATCAAGTAAAACTCTGGGGCAACATGAACATTCCCAGTAACAGTATTGTTGTAGATGCCTCTTGTGTCGATTATGAATAGGTATATGGTAACAAATATTATGTATATCACTATTGTTATTAGTACTTGTCAAAGAAATGACACCATCAATTTGATTTCAACTTCCAAGCAGTCTGGGGAATTTCTTTGTTTAAAAGTGGCTTGCATCAGTATGTGTGTATAAACTTCGTTTAATATCTCCATGTTCTGCGATGAGAGACCATATGCTGTTTAAATGCAGGCTAGGGGAAAATGAAACAGAGAAGCATCTCTTTGAAATGTTCCTTCTGAGACAAATTTAGCTTAAACTTAAGGGTGCTTTTCCCAGGAAAAGTTCTGCATCCTGCAAACTTTATGATGAAGTTTTCTACCCTCAGTGCAGCTGTAAAGATTCTCATGTTCTTCCTTTTAAAAAAAAAAATCTCAAAACTCTGAGGCACTTCGTGCCTTGTAACTTAATTTTGAAGCTGCCCTCACTTCTTTCAGCATGAATCCAGAACAAACTTCTCTCAACATACTGGTGCTTCAGTTGTGAATTTTATAACTTAGCAACATGAAGTACTTATGTTTCTGTATTTTACCTAACTTTTTAAAAGGTTTTGGTCCTCAACTACTTCGCAGGAAAGCCACTTTGAGAGACAGGCCAATGTTCCTTTTCCAGACTCATTCTCTTTCCATATCTTTCTGTCAATCCTCATTACCATAGCTGTTCTGTGCTTTTTTCTCAACTCTGAGTTGGCAGCTTGGAGGGGACCAAGCAGAACCCTTTTGGTGACTAATGATGGTTCTGAAGATGCCATTACTGACTCCTATTTTAAGAACTCTTCAAGGTGATGGTACTTTCTTCCTGGTTTGGATGTGAATTGACTTTGCTGTCAAAGGGAAGCCAGACCTTATAGAGATGATCTCATAGTAGAGACGGAGAAAGGAAGAGCAGATGCACATTCTCTCATTTCAGTTTGCTTAGTTGCCATTTGCAGTTGAGCAGAGTAAGCAGAGGGTAGTCTTTCACAACATGACCCCTCTTCAATAAAAGGCAGCAGAGAACCATGCTGCCATGATGAAATGGCATCATCAGTAAAATAGTCTATTATGCTCCAAAGGTTGTCTATATGCCTTTTAAAAAAGAAAAAAGGGAGCATGTCTTGTATTATCACTACTTATTGCAGAAGTTCTCTGCCTGTTTTGGAAGCAGCATGGAAAGGAAAAGCCTTATTTCTTCTTCAAAACACAGCTTGCAGCTTTCTATGGAAAGCAGCCACCATTTGTATTTTCATGCCAATTTGGGGTAGAGGGATTGGTATTGACTGCTTGCCATAAACTTTTCTATAGGCCTGCTTAGGTTTCCAGAGGCCTATGGCAACCAGACCATGATGGTGCATTCTTTGTTTCAGTGTGGTTGTTTGCCAGAATTCAGGAGATGTTTTTTACTGGCTTAGTCTCTGCTTTGCTGCCACCACCAGTGCAACTGGCTGGAACATATTAAGGCAGTTTCTAATTCCGCAGTTAAGAGGTGATACGGGGGGGGGAGTTTCCACTCTGTCTTAGTTCTCCAGTCTGAGCAATTTGTCATTGGCATTGAAGACCAATCTGCTATCCTTACACTGTCATTGCCTAGTTTGTAGGTTTGCTGGCTCTTTGCTCCAGATTGCCAGTCTTGTTCGATTCCAGAAGAGTCAGGTGCTCATGTAGTGCCAGTAACATTTATTTCTCAAAGCTGTCTTTGGGTCAAAAGTACTTATGTTGACAATGTTTAGCTCTTAACGGATTTCTGGTGCACGATACTGAAATAGTTACAAAAACTGCCATTTTCTACTTGCTAGGCATTTCACTGAATAAGCTGCCCACAATTCAGACCGCATTCTCCCAGGTGTTTCCATCCCCTCCAGTCCTCTTCACCTCTGGTCATATTTTATGTTGCTACACAACAATAAGAGTGGGACCCTGTGCCCAGAATGGATATGGCTAGGAGCGGTCATGGTCTTAGCATAGTTCTGCACAATTTTGGTACTAAAGTTCCCCTGTTCTGCTTCCTGCAAGTAACCTCACCTTCCCCTCCAATTTTTCCTCTATAAATATAGAAAGTAGGAGGAATTAACATTTTGAAGCTTGCATTTAGTTAACTATGCATGGCTGAAGCTGAACTGGTAGCTGATCGTCTCACTCTGGAATGGCTAAGAAGAAAAAATGCCCAGTGGGTAGAAGCAGCACCGCTAGTCATTTATTTACTTATTTATCACATTATACATCCCATTCACTGCCACCACCCCTGGAACTCAAGATGATGATGGTCCTCTGTCCCCACCCCACCCCATTTTATCACAACAACCCTGTGAGGAATGTTAGGCTGAGAGATAGGGACAAGATTCCTCAAAAAGCTCAATGGCTCAATGAACATTTGAACTTTGACTTCCAACTCCTAGTCTGGCACTTTGAGCACTACACCACACAGATAATGCATGCCCTACAGGCATTTTTAATCAGCTTGTTCTTTAAAATAGTATTGGGAGTATACTGTATTTTATAACACCAGAACTATTTTTTTCTTTTCCTGTGTTTTAAGTGTGTTTTGTGCTAATTGTGTTATTTGTTTATTACCTTTAATTGATTTATTGCATAATTTATTATTGTTTATAATAAATGCTATTATTATTGTTTTATTTTAACTTTAATTGCAAACTGCCCAGGGATGAAGGCATGCAGCTACTCAGAGAGATGAAAATCACCACCTTCCATTTTGGCTGTATCTGCAGTTCTCTAGCGCTTGCTGTGAAATATGGCCCTAAGTGCTGTCCAAAATGTTTGGAAGTGGCTGTGTTGTCATCATTCCATCCACCCTGTGGAATACATCCCCCTCAGGGTGAGGCAAAGACAATAAAGGACTTCAAAACTCTGTTAAACACTTAAATGTTTAACAAGTTTTCCTAGACTTGTTAGGCAGTACTCAACTAAATAATTGTGCATGCAAAATGACCTCTGCTTGCACAATGGGACTCTTCCCCTCCTCCCCCTATGTGTACCCCATGCTGTCCCCAGATCTGTTCCAGAGGGTTAGGGGAAATCCCAGAACAGATTTAGGGGACTTGTGGAGGGAGGAGATGTGGAGAATGTTCTGTTGCCCAAGGAGAAATCCTTACACTGCTGGAATGTTCACCTTAAAGGTATGTTGAATACAACTCAGTAACTCTTCATTTTTTAAAAAACCAAGGTAAATTTTGTATACTTCTGTTTTATTTGTGAGAAACTGTTGTGTTTTAGCATTTTGTTTTTATCTTCTTGTTATCTAGTTTTTAGGAAATGTCTTTTAATTGTTTTTATGTAAACTGCTTAGAGTTTTAAATTACATTAAGTAGTATAAATATGGTATAAATAAATACTACCAGTGTGAGGTTTTTGTTTTGGTTCATTACAGTACTGCCTTGTTGGTCTAAACATAACTGTAGAACTGAGCACCCGACAGACTCTTATCAAGAGACATTCCCTGTCCTGTTAATAAAGTATCACAAACAAAATTACAGTGGAAGTCACATTGTCTTCGCTCATGCATGTTGAATTGGCTCTACAAGTAGTTAAATTGCAAAGCAGTCTTGTAGTCACATAAAGTGTAGCAGTTCTATTTGGAAAGCTACTCCATAAATTGTAGCTAATGATACTTGTAAACCAGAGTTATTTAAAAACTAGCTGCATATTTGAGAACTCTTCTGTGTTGTTTCTTTCAAAATGGCTTCTTGTCTTTCAACTTGTCTTCGCAGGGATTGCTTGTGACACTCTTTAAGATTTTTTTAATGTTAAGATGAAGCTGAATGTTGAGCTATCTTTTCCCCAAAGCTTCTCATGTACTGTAATGCAAAATGCCTAGCCTTTGCCAAGCACAAGACTAATAAGTTCGGAAGTATAAAAGGATCATGAGCATGGCTGGCAGCGAAGAAATCAAAGGCTTTATTAGAAAAGGATTTACAAACAGCTATATTTTGCAGGTAATAACACACTAAACTGAAGCTAATGGCAAATGGGTCTGTGCCACCCCCCATCTTTAGTTACTCTTATGTTGTTCCCCCATTCAGTGGCTGGAAGCCTCCTAACAGCACAATGATAATTCTTGCCTGAGAGGGGTTGAGTCTGCTGTCTTCTGGATGTTGCTTCTTTTTGACACTTCAGGGCTACGTCAGCCCCCTCCTGAAGGCTTGATCTTGTTCGTATCTTGGGGCTTCTTCAGCCCCCTGAAGACTTGGTCTTTCTTGATCTAGGGGTCCTGTATTTATCCCCCAAACACCCCCTGGGAGAGGCACCTTACACCTATTAGATCATTATCTTCACATCACCTAGATTGATGGTTTCCCCCTCATGTGATGTCTCCTGACCTTGCATGTGGTGCAGCTTCAGCTTGAGAATGCAGCTGCATTCTCAAGGTTGATTGTTTGTTTTGATTGTCAGGCTACTTGTTTACATGAGCCAAGTGAGAACATTCATAAGCCAATTAGCTCACCATCCCTGCAAAGCCTGAGAAAGCCATAAATAACCTCACCTAACAGAGCAGAAGCGTGTGACAAGCTGCATTGTTTTGGTTAACTGCATAACTTTTCTGACAGGCTGTTTCTGAGTACAGACAGAGTGCAAACTTCTGTTCCAGCTTCTTCTAAATAATATTACAAAGCCTGTGCTTTGAGCTCTCTAAACTGCAATACATTACAATTACAGGGTGCAAAGCAATAAGCACCCTAGATCAATCAGGAGTACATGATTTATGGAACAGGGGAATGGGACATGCCATACTATCTCCTTGGCCCTCACATCGAGATGACTTCCAGCAATTGGCTCTACATGTACATATTTTTCATAACTTGAATTGCCAGTAAATAAAGGTAGAGGAATGTAATTTTTTTTTAAATTGATAAGTGCTCCAAAGGAAATGTTTAATGCTTGCTGGTGTTTCAAGCTGGATGAGTGCTTTTGTTGGCTGAAAACAAGTCATTTTTGTTCCCAAATGAAGAAGAAATTTTAAATACTGGATATTTTTGTATATGTTTTCCTTTGACCATGTGTTATAAGCCTAAGAACTTCTGTGCATTTTTTAAGCTTCTTGATTTTGTTTTGATTTTGATTTTAGTTGAGCTTTGGCTACGATTGTGCATGGCCACATGTGGGGTCGCCAGGTTTATGGCCTGAGACTGATCCTGTATTTTTAGGAGAAGAGAAAGTCAGCCAAGTGCAGGTGTTCTTGCAACACTGTAATGAGAAAAACCATAAGGTGGATGTGATGTTCCTATATTAATGTATATATGGTAAGTGTTGTTGTTTTAGAAGATACATGGTAAGTGGAGTGAAAGAGGAGGGGGAGTGAATGGGCAGTAGAATGCGAGATGATTGGCTGAGTGTTTAAAATGGCTGAATGTATAAAAGGAGGAGTGAGAGTGGAATCTGGGGGGAAGAAGAGAAAGAGTGGATTGCTTGGTGGGGTTTGAGAGAGTTGTTTGCCAGGAGAGCGTGGAGAAGGAGGGAGGTGGAGTTCGGATTAGTATTGAGTAAAACCATATGCTTATGTGCCTTAAGAAGAAATCTTGTTAATCTTGTTAGCTTTGTTATCTGTAATAAATACTTAATTTGGTTTACCAAAGGCCTGATCCTTGGCTGGGGTTTCACAGACCAGAAGGGAGGGTAAGGTAATGACCAAGGCTGAAGGGGAACTGTAACAAATGGTGGCAGCGGTGAAGAGAATAACAATACCAGTATTCAGAGTCTCTGGGAATACTAGTATTGGGACGTTACTGGTGGTTGCCTAGCAGGGGATCTGTTGAGATCTGTGCTAGAGCGGATAGGTAAACCATAAGAGAGTGCGGTCCGGACTGGTGGAGTCCCTGGTGGTGCCTAGAGACAGGCAGTAACCACGAGCAGGTAGGAACCTGACAGGGAGAGCCAGGGAAGGACGCATCACATGTGGTGGCAGTAGCGGTGGGATACGAACAACAGAGAATCCAGATACGAATACTAGAGAATCCCTAACAGTGGTGTGGCAAACAGAAATAACAAAACAAGATTACTTGTGAGAGTGACTGGCAAAGAGTGTGTGGCAAAGAGTGAGTGACCATGGCTGAATACATAAAAATGAAAAGAGAGGAGCTGGTGGAGAAGTGCATAACATTCAATTTACCTCACGAGGGTAAAGGGGTAGATGAATTGAGGGTAGCACTTATAGGATTTGCAACTGCCCAGCAAAAACAACCTGTCAGGGAAGAGACCCCAGAAGGATATTTAAGCAATCCCGCTTATATAGAGTACTTGAGAGAGAAGTTAAGATGGGAGGCTGAGGAAAAAGACAAGCAGAGGGAGTTGGAAGCTGAGAGATTGAAGATGGAAGCTGAGAGATTGAGGATGGAAGCTGAGGAAAAAGACAAGCAGAGGGAGTTGGCAGCTGAGAGATTGAGGATGGAAGGTGCAGAGAAGGAAAAACAGAGGGAGTTGGAATTTGAGAGAATGAGAGTGGATGCGGAATTACAGGCAGAAAAGTTAAAATTTGAAAGAGAGAAGTTTCATTCTGATGAGACAAGGAAAGACAGAGATGGAGCAAAAATAAAAATTACTCCAAAGGACTTTGCTGTCTATGAGCCTGGTCAAGATCCTCAAATTTATCTCACAACCTTTGAAAAGGCAGCTCAGTTGTGGGGGCTACCTGAAGATAAATACATGCAGTATTTATCAAATCTGATTTAAGGGGAATTGGCTGAGGTATACCAATATTTCCCCTCAGACAAGCCCGTCACCTATGCTGAGTTTAAAGAGGCAGTATACAAAAGGTTCAGACTGGGACCTGACTACTTTAGAAAGCTTTTCAGAAACTGTCAGATCCAAGCAGGAAGGTCTTTTGTGGAACTGGGAGCAAAATTGATGGATATATTTGGAAAGTGGATGAGTAGTGCCAAAGCTCAGTCAGTGGAAGAGGTGAAAAGCCTCATGATACTGGATCAATTATACCATCATTTACCACCAGAAATAAGGCTCCTGGTCAAAGACTGTTCCCCTACATCTGTGCAGGAGGCCGCCGAGATGGTGGATCACTTCGCCTCCAATAGAACTGGCTGGGTGGGGAAAACATCAAGAGAGTTTAAACCCAGACCATATAGTGCTGGCAGAAGGGATGTGGTACCACAGCGAGTGAGTCCTCCAATAAAATCTGAAGGGCACAGGACACCCCAGAGTGGATCTGTGTACCCTAAAACAGAGGAGAAATTATGCTACAAATGTGGTAGACCGGGGCACCTACGTTTTCAATGTGAGGTTGCCAACCCCATTAGTAATCCTGCTCAGACAAGGGCAGTGAAAACAGAGCCCAAGGCTTTAGAAACAGCAAAAAAGATTCAGTTTTGCCAGATAAACTGGACAGAAGTAACAGACCTTGATTCAAGTCTGAGAGAGGAAGTGAGTGTACAAGGGGCAAATTATTGGGCATTGCTTGACACTGGTGCCGCTCAGACGTTACTGAGGCCAGATTTAATAAAATCTGAAGAAATATTACCTCAGGAAATGGTGAATATCCAAGGAGTGAGGGGTCAACCAGAGAGTTTGCCTGTGGCCCTGGTGAAAATGGAATGGAGAGGCCGAAAGGGCCAATATAAAGTTGCTATTAATGCCCAGCAACAAGAACCAGTAATACTGGGAAGAGATGTTAGGGGAAAATATATGTAGTGACCAGACAGCAACTGGGCAGAGAAAAAGAAGCCATGTTGGGGGAGGAAAGAAACAGAGAGGAATCTGTTTGCCAGCCTCAGGTCACCATAGCAACCACAAGCAGGCCTGCTGAAGGAGACAAATTGTATCACCTGGTCTCTGGAGAAGAGACAGAGCCCTTCAGAGAAGAACTGAATAAGGATACCAGTTTGGATCAAATAAAAGAGCAAGCCCTGACCCAACAGATTCCTTTCACTGACAAACTGAGGAATCAAGTTGTGTGGGAGAATGGGATTTTATATAGACTGTGGATGCCTGCTGAGAGAAAGGATGAATGTGAACCAGTGAAGCAATTGATAGTACCTAGCAAATACAGAACCAGATTGCTAGAGGTAGCCCACGATGTCCCATGTGCAGGACATCTGGGAATAAAAAAGACCAAGAGGAGATTGGCTGCACACTATTATTGGCCAAATATCTCCAAGGATGTAAAACAACATTGTCTATCTTGTGGAATATGCCAAAAGGTGGGAAAGAGTGGAGTAAAGACCAAGGCACCCTTAAAGCCCCTTCCTATAATTGGACAACCCTTTTATAGAGTGGGAATAGATTTGGTGGGCCCTTTTTCCAAACCCACAAGGCATGGCAAGAAATATCTAGTGGTGGTGGTGGATTTTGCCACCAGGTACCCAGACGCAGAAGCACTGAGATCTGTAGAAGCCCCTGTAGTGGCAGAGGCTTTATTAAAAATCTTTATGAGGCTGGGTTTCCCTCATGAAGTGCTGACAGATCAAGGCAGTGTATTCATGGGAGAAGTGATGCAATGTATGTGGAAATGTTGTGGTCTAAAACATCTAAAGACCACTACTTACCATCCCGCCACTAATGGGTTAACAGAGAGATTCAATGGCGTTTTGAAGGGCATGATCAGAAGCTATGTTCAAGATCACCCACAAGACTGGGATGAACGTTTGGGATGCTTCTTATTTGCGTATAGAGAAGTCCCTCAAGAGTCAACAGGCTTCTCACCCTTTGAACTCATGTTCACTAGAAAAGTGAGGGGACCTTTGGAACTATTAAAAAATTCATGGGAAGGAACTCTGGGAGAGTACAAAACTTCTGTAGTAGATTTTGTATTGGAATTCCGCAATAAATTAACATCAATGATGGAAGTAGTGAAAGAGAATTTGAGTCATGCACAGGAGAAGCAAAGTTACTGGTATGACAGAACAGCCAGAGAACGTGTGTATGATGTGGGAGATATGGTTATGGCGTTCATACCCAGGAAACATGACAAATTACAGGCTAACTGGGAAGGACCATATACCATCAGAGAAAGGCTTGACACAGTGACATATGTAATCACCACAGATCAATTAAACAAAAGCAAAGTGGTTCATGTAAATATGTTAAAGCCTTACCATACCAGGGATACAAAGGTGTTGCAAGTTACCTTATTCCCTGAGGGAAGTGGGCCTGAACTTCCAGATTTGGTACAGGAAAGCAAAGACAAAGGAGGGGTAGATCAAGTGGAATGGTCAGAGGAGGTGAAGGAGGAAGTAAAAGAAGAGATTCTGAGAGTTTTGAAAACCTATAGGAATCTCTTTAGCAACAAACCTGGCCGAACCAGTATAGTTATACATTCCATTGATACTGGAGATCATGCCCCAATCAGATCTGTTCCGTACCGTGTGAATGGGAATGTTTTGAATGAGATCAAAAAGGAGGTGGAAGATATGCTGGAATTAGGAGTGATCAGGGAATCCATCAGTCCCTGGGCCTCAAGTATTGTCCTGGTTCCGAAAAAAGATGGAACGACAAGGTTTTGCATTGATTATCGGCTAATCAATAAAATTACTGTCCCAGATGCGTATCCTATGCCTAGGGTAGACGCAATGTTAGAGTTATTGGGGGCAGCAACCATTATCTCTACACTAGATCTCTGTAAAGGATTTTGGCAAATGGAACTAGACGAGCAATCCAGAGCCAAAACTGCCTTCAGTACACCAGATGGGTTATATGAGTTTGTGACCTTACCCATGGGACTAAGGAACTCACCAAGTTCATTTCAGAGGCTAATCAATACTGTGTTGCGAGGCATGTCAGATTTTGACATATATCGATGACGTGGCCATTTTTAGCAAGTCGGTGCCTGAGCATGTCCAACACCTGACAACAGTATTGGAGGCCTTAAGAAAAGCAGGCCTCACAATAAAAGCTAAGAAATGCCAGTTTGGACTAAAGGAAGTAATCTATTTAGGACATAAGGTGGGGAGTGGGAAAATCACCCCCTTATGGAGCAAGGTGGAGGCAATACAAGCGTGGCCGATCACCTTAACCAAAAAACAAGTAAGGGCATTTCTGGGTGTGGCTGGATTTTATAGGAAGTTTGTGAGAAATTTTGAGGAAATAGCAACCCCCTTGCATGAATTAACAAAGAAGAAGTGTTCTGAGCGTGTGGTATGGACGGATGAATGTCAGAAGGCTTTTGATCTACTAAAGCAAGCCTTGTGCCAAGGACCCATATTAATAGCACCAGACTATGAGAAACCATTCATCGTGGCTACAGATGCGTCGGACCTGGCGCTGGGAGTTGTCTTGCTACAGGAGAGAGAAGGCACCAGACATCCAGTGGCGTACCTGAGTCGCAAGCTGACGCCGAGGGAGAAAAACTATTCGTCGGTCCAGAAGGAGTGCCTAGCGGTCGTGTGGGGACTGAACAAGTTGCGCCCATACGTGTGGGGACGAAGATTCACAGTGACTACGGATCATCGGGCCTTGTTATGGTTGCAGACTATGAAAAACCATAACACTATGCTGCAGAGGTGGTCCTGGGCCCTACAGGACTATCAAGTGGACTTCCAGTTCATAAAAGGCAAGGACAAAGTACTGGCCGATGGACTTTCCAGGCAAGTGGCTGGGACTGCAGTGACGTGACCAGACAGAGGAACAAAGAAAGACATTTTCCCCATAGAGACTTTTATTTGTTAACGCGACGTATAAATCCTGGAACAGGAATAATACTCTGCTGTTGTTTAAGGGGGGGGGGAAATGTGATGTTCCTATATTAATGTATATATGGTAAGTGTTGTTTTAGAAGATACATGGTAAGTGGAGTGAAAGAGGAGGGGGAGTGAATGGGCAGTAGAATGCGAGATGATTGGCTGAGTGTTTAAAATGGCTGAATGTATAAAAGGAGGAGTGAGAGTGGAATCGGGGGGGAGAAGAGAACTGAGTGGGTTGGTTGGTGGGGTTTAGAGAGTTGTTTGCCAGGAGGGAGGTGGAGTTCGGATTAGTATTGAGTAAAACCATATGCTTATGTGCCTTAAGAAGAAATCTTGTTAATCTTGTTAGCTTTGTTATCTGTAATAAATACTTAATTTGGTTTACCAAAGGCCTGATCCTTGGCTGGGGTTTCACAGACCAGAAGGGAGGGTAAGGTAATGACCAAGGCTGAAGGGGAACTGTAACAAATGGTGGCAGCGGTGAAGAGAATAACAATACCAGTATTCAGAGTCTCTGGGAATACTAGTATTGGGACGTTACTGGTGGTTGCCTAGCAGGGGATCTGTTGAGATCTGTGCTAGAGCGGATAGGTAAACCATAAGAGAGTGCGGTCCGGACTGGTGGAGTCCCTGGTGGTGCCTAGAGACAGGCAGTAACCACGAGCAGGTAGGAACCTGACAGGGAGAGCCAGGGAAGGACGCATCACAGTGGAATTCTCCCTTCCCTCTGCACAACTTTTAAAGATACAGAAGACCTCTTGGAGGCCAGGTATCCTACTTTACAGAGTAGAGGTCTCTATTTGAAGGACTATCCAGTCTAAGCTCAATTTAAAGATAAAGAACCATAAGAAAGGAGAAGAGGGACCTTTAAGTTTATTTGTTAATTTATTCATTTTATTTATTAAATTGATATCTCACCCTTCCTCCTAGTAGGAGCCTATGCTAAGTTGTCTATTAGCAGTTAGTACCTGGACAGCAAATGCTCAAAACACAGTCCTCCCCACTATGGTGAGATGTATTTCTACTTAATTTACAGTAAATCTTTCTAAATGTGCATATATACATATAAATTAGCATATGAGCATGCTCAGAACCAGACTAATGCTAGAGCTGTTCTTGAAGCCAGCCTGATTCAGGCCTGACTCCTTGGTAATTTGCTATACTGGCTATGCTGGATAAGCCTCATAACAGGTGGAGTAGGAGACTTCCTAGTAGGGCTGACAAGCAGGCAGTCCAGGGAGGGACCTCTTTGCCATAGCTACACTTTTGGATTAAGATTGGCTGAATGGTGCAGAAATGGTGACCAGAAAACAGGAAGTTGATTGACCAGAGAACAGGAGATTGACAGAAATGCCTTCACAAACCTCTATGTGGAACAGGAAAGAGTGTGTAGCTTTGAGATTTTGGAGTATTTGTCTTTAAATTGCTTGACATTCTCACTAGGAGGGCTGTGCCCCAGTAGTTCTAGTGGATCACCCTATCCTGAATCTAAGGACAAACATATGCCTAAATGGCATCAACTGGTATTAAGACACATAATAATAATAATAATAATAATAATAATATTTAATTTGTTTGTCACCTATCTGGCAATTAGCCACTCTAGGCGATGTACATTAAAAGAGATAAAATACAATAATAACAGATGTAATCACATTAATAACAATAGGTAAAATACTGGACAGTCATCAATACATATAAAAGCAATTATATTAACAACATACGATAGATGACAGAATCATGGTGATTTACCCAATGACCTCAAAGCCTTGCTGGAATAGCCACGTCTTCAGGGCCTTGCGGAATACATCTAGGGAAGCGGCATGTCGAAGATCACATGGGAGGGAGTTCCAGAGAGTGGGGGCCACCACAGAAAAGGCCCTCTCCCTAGTACCCACCAACCTAGCTGTTTTGGTTGGCGGAATTGAGAGAAGGCCTTGTGTGGCTGATCTAGTTGGGCGGCATAATTGGTGGCGGTGGAGGCGCTCTTTCAGGTAAGCTGGGCCGAAACCGTACAGGGATTTAAAGGTTAAAACCAACACCTTGAATCGGGCCCGGAAAACAACCGGCAGCCAGTGTAGGTCAAATAATACTGGCGTGATGTGATCCCGTCGGCGGCTGTTGGTAAGTATATTATTTGACTAGAAAACTATGTATAGAAAACCACCCTAACAAAACTGTCCCTACCAAAGTAGGGGAAGACAATTAAAGGGCAGAATCCAACAAAGTAGTTCCATTAGTATGAGGACTTCCGGCAGTGCAACGGAACTTCCTCTCCATTTCCCTGCATACCCCCTAAATCTGTTCTGGAGCTTCCTCCAACCTTCTGGAGCATATTTAGAGATGGCATGCCGATGCTCAAGGAGAGAAGAGGGAAGAGAAGTTCCATTGTGCTAACAGAATGTCTTCATCGGATACAAAGAAAACAGTTCTTTTTTGAGACCTACAGGTGTTGGATTGTCAGGGTCCAATGCGTTGTCCTCTTTGACAATAGGTCAATATTGTGTTTATTTTTTTTTACCTGCTGCCTGCAAATAAAAATAATATCACAGTTATGTTCAAAACCCACTAGGAAGGCACTGGATTATTTTTATGGACATTACTTATGTGTTCTCCTATGTCTCTTTAATGGCTTGTGTAGTTTCACCAATAAATTGTTTTAAATTTTTAAATTGTGTTTTAAATTGTTTTTAAAAGATGTGTTTTTAAATTTGTATATTTGTTTTAATGTTTTATGTTACTGTAAACCGCCCAGAGAGCTTCGGCTATGGGATGGTATATAAGTACAATAAATAAATAAATAAATATAGTTGTTCACATGGGACTTAATGGCATATGGCATTGGGTACTGCTGAAGGTAGTATATTGCTTCATGTTTGGCCATCCAGATTAGAAGAAGAGTTCATGTTTGTGGTAAGCTTAAACTATAAAAATAAAAGCAGAGAGTAGGAATAAACGGACAGTTCTCCCAATGGAGGGCTGTAGAAAGTGGAGTCCCTCAAGGATCGGTATTGGGACCTGTACTTTTCAACTTGTTCATTAATGACCTAGAATTAGGAGTGAGCAGTGAAGTGGCCAAGTTTGCTGACGACACTAAATTGTTCAGGGTTGTTAAAACAAAAAGGGATTGTGAAGAGCTCCAAAAAGATCTCTCCAAACTGAGTGAATGGGCGGAAAAATGGCAAATGCAATTCAATATAAACAAGTGTAAAATTATGCATATTGGAGCAAAAAATCTGAATTTCACATATACGCTCATGGGGTCTGAACTGGCGGTGACCGACCAGGAGAGAGACCTCGGGGTTGTAGTGGACAGCACGATGAAAATGTCGACCCAGTGTGCGGCAGCTGTGAAAAAGGCAAATTCCATGCTAGCAATAATTAGGAAAGGTATTGAAAATAAAACAGCTGTTATTATAATGCCGTTGTATAAATCTATGGTGCGGCTGCATCTGGAATACTGTGTACAGTTCTGGTCGCCTCATCTCAAAAAGGATATTCTAGAGTTGGAAAAGGTTCAGAAGAGGGCAAACAGAATGATCAAGGGGATGGAGCGACTCCCTTACGAGGAAAGGTTGCAGCATTTGGGGCTTTTTAGTTTGGAGAAAAGGCGGGTCAGAGGAGACATGATAGAAGTGTATAAAATTATGCATGGCATTGAGAAAGTGGATAGAGAAAAGTTCTTCTCCGTCTCTCATAATACTAGAACTCGTGGACATTCAAAGAAGCTGAATGTTGGAAGATTCAGGACAGACAAAAGGAAGTACTTCTTTACTCAGCGCATAGTTAAACTATGGAATTTGCTCCCACAAGATGCAGTAATGGCCACCAGCTTGGACGGCTTTAAAAGAAGATTAGACAAATTCATGGAGGACAGGGCTATCAATGGCTACTAGCCGTGATGGCTGTGCTGTGCCACCCTAGTCAGAGGCAGCATGCTTCTGAAAACGAGTTGCCAGAAGCCTCAGGAGGGGAGAGTGTTCTTGCACTCGGGTCCTGCTTGCGGGCTTCCCCGAGGCACCTGGTTGGCCACTGTGAGAACAAGATGCTGGACTAGATGGGCCACTGGCCTGATCCATCAGGCTCTTCTTATGTTCTTATGTTCTTAAGAAAGGTGTCCCAATGGAACAGACGAACCCTTGGTATAAGCTGTTGAGAACATTGACTGATACATATTTTAGTGTGGACTAACCAGTTATATACATAAGTATCATATGTATAGCCACCGTACTTCTTTGTTTATGGCTTTTGTTCATAGACATATTTGCTTATGTTGACCAGTTTACGAGTGATGCTTCTGGAGTGAAAGTGGCTTCCCTTGAATCTTCTTGGCTTCAAAATGTAGCAGAAGGGAGAATCGCAGAGGGTGGGGGCAAACTTTTGTCTTTTCATCGTCTATTAAACATTGGTCACAACGTGCAACTTGGAAAAATACTCTGTTTGTACTATTTGTTTTGCCTCTCGTGTGCCTTTTCCTAGAGTCTGTAACATCAGCCTAGAGGAGGAAAAAAATCCAGAAAGTAAACTCCTGAGGATGTACAGCATTTTGGATTTCATATTAATATAATCCAATTACCCAGCCTAAGCTGTGGAATCTTATTTTTGTCCAAGGAATACATCAATCCAGGATAAGCAGAAAGCATCTCTAGCTGTTCTTTTAATGGCATAACACAATGCAGTTGCCAAGGGAAGACCTCTACCTCTATACTGTAGCAATCTTTGAAGTGCTTAATTTGCAAAGAGTGGGAGATCGGTGACTTTGGGGAGGCAGGAGCATGGAAGTATTCTCATAAGGGAATATAATAAATATGCCATCTGGTGCATTCAGAGTATAAAAATGTTTTCTCTTCTGAAGTTTGAGCCAAGGATGATAATCCTTCCTTTGCCGGGGTGGCTTAGTGGTATCCAGAGAGCAGGGATGAGTTTCAGAGGCAGAAATTTATTTCCCTCCCATAACCTCCAATTCAGACATCAAATACGGATCTAACTCCTTTTGGTAGCTGCTTATTTATACATGTATTTGGAGATGTCAGCAGTATACTAAGAAATCTTTCATCTTTTTTGCTTTCCTTCTGGAAAAAGTCTTCATAAGCAGCCAAGTATGGAAGAGATTACTGTGTATATATGTGTTGTCTGCAGGAGACCAGCTGTAACCATCATTTTTATTCTGCACAAGGTATCTGAACATACTTTTTTAGGAACAGCAAAGAGTTAAAAGAGGCCAAACAGTATTAATGCAAATAGGCAAGTCTCAGAACTATTATGGAGGAGAGCTCGTGGAGAAGTAGGGTATTCTAGAATGCTGGGAAGAAATCTGCTATTCTTCTCGTACGCCCAGAGCTGGGTCTGTCCATATAGTTTGTTTGTTTATTAAATTTATATCCCACCTTTCCTCCCAGAAGGAACCCAGGGTGGCAAACAAAAACACCAAAAGCACTTTAAAACATCTTAAAAGCAAAAAACTTTAAAACAAAACAAAACATCATTAAAAACACATTAAAACAAAATATCTTAAAAACATTTTTAAAAAACAACTTTGAAAACAGCTTAAAAAGCATTTCCAGCACAGATGCAGACTGGGATAAGGTCTTTACTTAAAAGGCTTGTTGAAAGAGGAAGGTTTTCAATAGGCGCTGAAAAGATAACAGAGATGGTTGATGATTCCAAGGAAATTATGACAAATCACTTGCAGACTAACTAAATTTCTACAGTGTCAGGCATTTATATCCAACAGTTGTCAGATACTGTGGGCTTAGTGAAGACTGGTCATACAGTGGAAGGGCCTAGTGACCTTCTTCATTAATAGCTTGGACAGAATAAGAGAATACGAACCTGAGAGTTTTACATTAGCCAATAATATATGTGATTGCCCTTTTTTTGGGTAGAGTCAGCTGACATCCAAGGCTAAGAAGATTATGCACTGTGATGCAGCAACAATCTATATAAGTTCCTTCTTTGATCAGCAGCCCTGTAGGAGTAGGGAGCTAATGTATAGTCCACAGGGCTGCTGGTTCAAAACCAGAAACAACTGACATATGGCACATGTATGCTGTAGAGGCCTTCAGGATCTTCCTCACTTCATCCTGCTGTACCAAAAAGTATTGGCTTAGCCCAGCCTTCTGAACTTGTCACCCTTCAGATATTTTGGACTACAATTCCCATTAGTCCCATCCAGCATGCCCAAAGGTCAAAGCTGATGGGAGTTGTAGCCAACAAAACATGTGGAGAACACATGTTGGAGAAGGCTGCCTTAGGCTGAAGATTCTAAGTGTTTCCCATAATGAACATCGAGCATGAAAATAATAATAAAAGTGCCATTCAGATAGTGTAGAAATAAAAATGTGGAGGGGTAAAATGAGATTGTGTGGCTGATCTACCCCCATGTATTGATTGTACATTGTGCACATCAGAATGAACAAAAGTTCTTAACATGCAATATATCCTCCATTCTTATAGGCGCATTCAGAGAATTGGGGGGGGTGCATCTGGATCTTCTCTTTTGCCCTGTTACACACATTTACTTTTACCTTGTTTCAGTGGCCATCTCTGCAGAATTTAGATTGATTTATTATTTATTTAGGCCATTTCTATACTCCTTAATATATAAAAATATCTCTAAGCGGTTTATAGACAATGTAAACAACAAATGTTACACAACGTTACAAATATACACAATGTTACATATACAAATATAAATACAAATGTTACATTAATACAAATTATTAATCAATGTAAACCAATATCAATTCCTCCTTCTTCTGACACCCCTCTCCCCACTGCCTGGCTCTCCCCCAGGACTCGTTCACATTGGTTTTCACTCAGGGCCCAAACATAGCTCACCCCAAAACCATTCCCAACAAAGAGGGTTCCTGGAAACTGCTGACATCATCCTAGCCTATCACTCTAGGGTTGTTTTTATGGGCAAGTACCAAGGCGGACCCCCCTCTAGGATGCCCTCTAGGATGTAAACCACCTCTGAATATCTCTTAACACGAAAACCCTATGAAAATGCAACATGAGATAATGCTAGAAGATGAGACCCCCAGGTCAGAAGGCACTCACCAAGCTACTGGGGAAGAACAAACGACTAGGACAAGTAGAGCTGTGACTAATGATGCAGCTGGGTCAAAGCCAAAAGGAAGCCCAGAGGCTGATGCGCACCAATGTGGAAGGAGAGTCTAGAGTTGTACGACGCACACAATAGGAACATGGAATGTGAGAAGCATGAACCAGGGAAAGTTAGAAATTGTCAAACAAGAAATGGAAGTATCAATATTACAATACTTGGCGTGAGTGAATTAAAATGGACGGGAATGGGACATTTTCAATCAGGCAACTACAAAATATTTTATGCAGGAAATGAGATATTAAGAAGAAATGGGGTTGCTTTAATAGTGAGAAGTGATATAGCAAAAGCAATTAGGAGCTACAACGCAAGGTCTGAGTGAGTGATATCAATGAGATTAAACGGGAAACCTATTAACATAACCATCATCCAAGTCTATGCTCCAACAGCAAATGCAGAAGAAGAAGAATTGGAGAAATTTTATGGAGAAGTACAGGAAGAAATTGATCGCACACCAAAACAAGATGTGATGATAATCATGGGAAACTGGAATGCGAAAGTAGGGAACAGAGAAGAACTAGGAATTGTTGGGAAATGGGGCTTAGGAGACAGAAATGAAGCAGGAGAAAGACTTATTGAATTCTGTGAAGCCAATAATTTGTTTCTTGCGAAGACATTTTTTGAGCAACTGAAATATGACTGTACACGTGGACATCACCAAATGGTCAATATAGGAATCAAATTGATTATATAATCGGTAGCAGAAGATGGAGAAGTTCCATATTTTCTGCAAAAACAAGACCAGGAGCAGACTGTGGTACAGATCATGAACTGGTCGTATCGAAAATCAGAGTAAAGCTAAAGAAGAAGAACAAAGCTATCATAATGCCAAAATACAATTTAAATAACATCCCAGAAGAATATAAAGGTCAAATAAGGAACAGGTTTGTGGCTTTAAACTTAGTTGACACAGAACCAGAAGAACTATGGAGTGAAGTCAGAGACATTATCAGGGAAGAATGCAAAAAGACAATACCTCTAGTTAAAAAGAGAGAAAGACCTCAATGGATGACTGAAGAAACTCTTAAAATGGTTAAAGAGAGAAGGAAAGCAAGAACAAAAGGAGATAGAAACACTGTCAGAACCCTAAATGCAACAATACAGTGACTAATACATAGGGACAAAGAGAACTATTCCAATAGTTATGGTATAGAAATAGAAGAGGACAACAAAAAGGGTAGAACAAGAGCCCTATGCCAAAACATTAGAGAAATGAAAGGGAAATTTAAACCAAGAGTAGGGATGTTGAATAATCAACAGCAGAACACACTGACTGACCGAGATGAAATAAAAGGAAGATGGAAGCAATACACTGAAGAACTCTATAAAGGAGATATCAGGATGACAGAGTCATTCATGGAGGAACTGTAAGATGAAGAACCAGAAATTCTAGAATGTGAGGTGAAATCTGCTCTTAAAATACTTTGAAGAAACAAATCACCAGGAATAGATGGCATACCGATAGAGTTGCTACAAGCTACTGAGACTGAATCTGTCCAAATTCTGACAAACATCTGTCAAGAAATATGGAAAACTAAACAATGGCCCACAGACTGGAAGTGTTACGTATACATCCCAATTCCAAAGAAAGGGGATCCCAGGGAATGCAGTAATTGTCGAACTATTGCCTTAATATCCCATGCAAGTAAAGTAATGCTCAGGATTCTACAACAAAGGCTCTTATCATATATGGAGCGAGAAATGCCAGACGTCCAAGCTGGATTTAGAAAGGGAAGAGGCACCAGAGATCATATTGCAAACATATGTTGGATAATGGAATGGAACAAGGAATTTCAGAAGAAAATCACCCTGTGCTTTACAGATTACAGCAAAGCCTTTGACTGTGTAGATCATGAAAAACTATGGAATGCTGTAAAAGAAATGGGGGTGCCACAGCATCTGATTGTCCTGATGCGCAACCTATACTCTGGACAAGAGGCTACTGTAAGGACAGAATATGGAGAAACCCATTGGTTCCCCATCAGAAAGGGTATGAGACAGGGGTGTATTTTATCACCCTACTTGTTTAATCTATATGCAGAACATATCATAGGGAAAGTGGGATTGGACCAAGATGAAGGAGGTGTGAAAATTGGAGGGAGAAATATCAATAATTTATGATATGCAGACAATACCATACTACTGGCAGAAACCAGTAATGATTTGAAACGAATGCTGATGAAAGTTAAAGGTGAAAGCAGAAAAGCAGGACTAGAGCTGAACATCAAAAAGACTAAAGTAATATCAACAGAAGATTTATGCAACTTTACAG
Organism: Rhineura floridana; assembly: GCF_030035675.1. Lineage (NCBI taxonomy): Eukaryota > Metazoa > Chordata > Lepidosauria > Squamata > Rhineuridae > Rhineura > Rhineura floridana. The sequence continues at coordinate 74,000,052 of NC_084481.1, read as the reverse complement.
CTGACAATGAGGACATTGAATTTGTTAAGGCTTATCAATTCCTTGGCACAGTCATTAACCAAAATGGGGACAATAGTCAAGCAACAACCAAGGCGGATGAAGCTTCCTCAGGGTGACCACAGCTGTGTCCCATTCAGCAGTCAGGCATACTGCACACACCCATCTCCAAGCTACAGCAGATTTACCTAGGTGAGTTTCCCAGGGTGTCTGAAGGATGGCAAATGGGACACCCTTCTACTCACAGTTCTTTCTCTGGCCGCTACACCCTTCTCCTCAACACTGAAGATATGTAATTCATAGTTCATATAGATGTATAATGGCAGTTCTGAAATGTGAAAACTTTCCAGTACTTTTCTTATTTTCTATTGAAATATTATTGCAGCCCCACCCCCACTTATGATTCTGATGTGCAAGGGAGCTTCAACTTATCATTAACTCTCTCCACCTTCTCCTCTTCAGTAATTCAGGTTGCATATTAGCTCTTTATAATCTTTTTGCATTTTTATGACTGATGTCTAATACCATTGTCACCCTTTTAGTCTTTTGTTAGACAGATTTTTCTGTATTTCTTGTTTTTCAGTGAGTCAACCTTCAGATGTTTTTAATTAGTCATTTTATCTTCAGGTGTTTTTTTTTCAATTTGCACCTCTGCTTGATAGATACCGTGTGCAATATTGATGGAGATATCCAAAGATAGCAAAGATCTTTTAAAGAGTGATCTGTTATTGTGCTGAAGGACATCTCATTGTATATAGGATAAGAAGTGGATTGTGCAATGTTTTGCTTGATGTAGTGTGGTGTACTAAACCAGAGAAATAACTTGTGTTTTGGCATTTTGCAATTTAACCATTTCAAGTTGCTTCTGATTTTATGAATATAATCCAGTGTGCTCATAGGAGCCAAAGATGGCAGGGAATATTATGGCAAAGAATATCTGCTAGCATTAGAAATGTTAATTGTGAAGTGTTGTTATGGCATGGGTAGGGAACCTGTGGGCCTCCAGATGTTGCAGGACTGCAACTCCTATGATCCTTGACCATTGGCCATGCTGGTTGGGAGTGATGGGAGCTGGAGTCCAACAACCTCTGGAAGACCACAGATTTCCCCACTCCTGTATTACGAGGTTTAAATAGAAGTGGTGCTTCTGGTCACTTCAGTTTGAAGCTGTTTTGTTTTCTCAACATGAAATAACTATAAATGGAAACCGTGATAGCTTATGATGGCTGTGGGGAAACTTTGGCCCTCCAGATGTGCTGAACCACAACTTCCATAATCCTTAGCCATTAGCCATGCTTGTTGCAGGGTGATAAGAGTTGTAATTCAGCAACATCTGGAGGGCCAAAGGTTCCCCACACCTTGTCTTAACACGATTATATACAACCAAGGTACTCTGGTGTGAAAGTGCTCACTTTGGGAGAGTTTGGCCATCCATATGGTCTTTAGAGTATCTCCATAAGCATAACTGTGCCCCAAATGTCTAATATGCCAAATCTGGATGTGTGTGTGTGTGTGTGTGTGTGAGAGAGAGAGAGAGAGAGAGAGAGAGAGAGAGAACGCACTAATTTATCTTAAAACATGGACATGTTATGAACATGGCAGTAGGGCAAACAGAGAACTAGACAAGAGCAGTAAGCAATAATCAGAATGCTGGCTTCTTTCCTGTATTGAGGATGGAATTCATAACAGAAGAGGATAGTCAACAAAGTAGTTGTGCTAGCACAAGGATTAGCATTAGTGCAATGGGATTTCCCTCCTCCTGCCCCCACACCATTCCCAAATCTGCTGTTGAAGTTTGGGACAAAACATAGACGGATTTAGGGGGCATGCAAAGGGAGAAAGGGGGAGCATTCCATTGCGCAAGGAGAAATCCTTGTGCTAATGGAATGTTTGCTTTCGTGCTACATTGAATGCACCCCACAGTTATTGGTGACATACTAATTGTTTGCTAATTTTTATTTTAAAAAGTTATATGCATCATGGAACCCTAAAACATCTGTTATTATTACATGGTGGTTGTTCTAAACCTGATCTCCATTTCTCAACTAATTGAAAAGCCTCAGTTGTTTTTATAATGGCTAATCAAGCAATCTGAAGTGATAAGGCAATCTATTAAACTTCTGGAAAAATAACAAAAACACTTCCCTTCTTTTTAAAAAATATATTTCCTTGTGTTTTTTAATTAGGCCTTCATCGTTGAGGCAAAAAACGTCTCCATACATCTCTCAGAATAGTGATGGGAAGAAACTTGTTATCCTAATTGCAAAAAGAGATACCATATTACTGCTATTGCCTTTCTTATTATAGCATTAGAAGGATGTTGGATGCTTTATTTATTTTGTATTTATTATTGCATTTTATATCCCGTCTTAGAAACTCTGTAGGTACAAGCATTCTGGAATCCTGATCTGGATCAAGGAATGGCTCTGCCATGGATATTACACTATGGAGACAGAGGTTTTTAAAAACAATTAAATAAAAAAGGGAGGAAAGTGAAAACATTTTAATTTTCACAATTCTTTTAGGTCTGCTGGTTTTAGTTCTGTTTTGTATTTTTCATGCTGTATTGCCTAATTGTTTTTTTAAATATTGTTTATATTATTTTAATTTTGTGTAAGCTGCTCTTCAGTCCCTTTTGGACTGAAGATATGAAGATACTGGATTGTATAAATAAAATGGAACAAAGGGCATGAGCCAAGGGGGGTGGCTACCAGTGTGAGCAGAGTGAAGAAAAGGGAAAGGCAAGATGGCTTCTTTTTATAAAGTACACACAACATTTTATTCTAGATTCAATGGAGACTGAACATTTTGTTTTTTCTATGTAGTCCACACACTATCTAGATCTATTGCATATTTTTACCCCTGTAATGTTTACATGAGGTCTGTACCATCACTGTGTGATTTTTGTGAGATAATTTAAATTGTGGCCCCAGCACCCTTCAGCAGTAATGCTATCAACTCGTCTAAAGTCGTGTTTCCAAAATCCATAGGAGTTAATCCCACATCTAAGTCAAGCTATGATAGATTAAGCTAAAGATATAACACACAAAAGAATAAGCAATGCATAGAAAGATACTGGTTATAATGAGTAATGGTCTCCTAGCTTGCAAGCATGGGTGACTTCCAATTGCCTCAAGTGTCCTGGTCCAGTCTGGTCTAAGTTCTCCCCTGACTGACTCTCTCTTGAGTTTACTAATTCCTCTTCATTCAGATCATAGCCTTTTAACACCTTTGACTATCATCATTTGAATTAGGTTGTCTCTTTCTGCTTGGCTCCCTGAAATTTTTACCTTGTTCTTGGTGATAACCTCTCAACCAGTTTCTTGCCCTTTTGGTTCCTATCAATATGATTTCCTCACACATACATGTATATGCCACCTCGTTCCCCATTTTCTATTGTTAACCTGGACTTTCATCAGACTGTTCCTTACAAAATCTGACATAAGCACATAAATACTGAAATTTATATTTATGTGTATTTACTGCTGAATAAACTGTGTTATCTATTTAGGTAAAACTACTCAAGCATTTTCCATGTGCTAAGCATCACTTGTTACTCTTCTGATTTCTAGCTGTTTCTAACAACGATTTTGTGTTAGTATCTATATTATTCCTTTTTCTGTCTATAGCTAAATTAAGTACAATTCCACCATGGATAGTGTATGTGAATATGCTGATGTTATTTTAGTCCTACAGCTGGCTGTGTAAATGTGGCTTTCCTTTTGGTTCAGATGACAGAGTGAAATATGACACTTAAAGTTGCAACACTCCTAGAAATAGCCTGATGTCATGTAAATAATGTGTTGTGATTTTTTCTTTTCGGTTGAAGACATGCATGCTGATATTTTTCTAAAGGAAAATGTCAAAGTATCACTAAGTAATGTATTTTGGTAGGATTTTAAAATATTAATATTTAAGGTTATTGACTTTAATTTGCCACAGCAGGAGTGGAATATGATTTTTTTGGAGCAGGGTTTGAATGCCTGCCACTTCTGCTGGAAGTCTGAAGATTTTTTACCCCTTTATAGCTATATTGATAAATTAAACCATTATGAAGTTAAAGTATAGAATGGTGGCACCTTTCAGCCTCATTTCACTGAGCTGCTGAAGGACCCTTGCATGGCTAAAATAGTCTCTATGTATCAGCCTAATACAGTGCCAGATAATGGACAGCAGTGGGCTATGGTTCAAACATTTGTGACTAGGGTTGTCAGGTGTCTGTTTTTCCCCCAGAGACTCTGGATTTTTGGGCTCCTCTCCGGGTCTCTGGATGACTCAGCTTAATCTCTGGACTAGAGACGTGAAGGCCTGGAAAAAACGTAGAAAAATTCAGAAAAAAAACAATTTTTTCCTTTTTTTTTTTTTTGGAAGCCATTTTTGGGTTTTTGCAAAAAATTGGAAAAAATGAAAAAAATGAAAAATGGATTATGGAATGTTTTATTTTACCACGATGAATAAAATGTTTAATTGAATTTTGGTCTCCTCCTTTTTCTCAGTTCTTTTTATGGAAATGCATTTTTTATGTCTGCTTGACACTGTGGAGGACTAGCAGAGACATAAATAATTTTCTTTGTTATTAATGTTGATGGTTTCTTCTGATTTTTTAAAATTATTTTTTGCCTGCTCCTCATAAACTGGCAAAACGAAAGAGGTTCCTTACAGTTCTGGTGTTCCTTACAGTTCAGGATCTTGTAGGTCCATTTGTTACCAAAAAAAGTAAAAATTTTAAAAAGTAAATTCAATTTGTAATAATTGTTTGAATACAATGCACTTTTAATTTACCAAATGTGATAATCTTATGACAAACCAGCTTGTACATAATTACTTTTTATGTTCCTGAAGTAACAAAGTGACTTTCAATCTGTAAAAAGTGCTGATATTGCATTTTTTCAATTTCTCTGAAAATTTCCATTTTTTTCTGAAAAAACCCTGGTGAAAAAACATTTTTTTCCCATGGTTTCAAAATTTCCAGAAATTTTACACCTCTACTTTTGACTCTCAGCTTTCATTTAAAAAGAATACATTCCTAGATGGTCTGGTTCACAAGATATACACCAAAACATAAGCCAAATCTCTTAGCTGGCTGCTCTAACTCCTCCCTTTCAGGTTTGTAGCCAATAAATCAGGGTTGTGATTGACAAGGGATTTCTGGCATCCAGGTAGTACCTAGACTCCATTGCAAAGGTAGAAAACTATTGTTGTTTCCTGTTTATCTGAAAATCTTATAAATTGAATATGTATATAGCTTTCAGCAGTACCAAGTCTTTTTTTCTCTTGTGTTCAGGAGTCTAACAAGTTTACATTTTCCTGGGCTGTTGAAGATGGCAATGTTTGAAAAACTTCCCAATATGAAGCTTTAATCCAATACTTGCTTTTCTGGGAGTAAAGCTGCAATGCTAATCCCACATACCCAGAGTAAACCCCATTAAGTTCAATAGGACTTACTTTTGAGTAGACATGGTTAGGATTGTGCTATAAATTAATGGGACTTTTGAGTGAACATAGCAAAGGATTGTATTTGCTTGGTAAATCTTTCTCTCCCCCTCCAATCCTATTTTTAAAGCAATTAGGCAGAGCTTACATCGATATAACTGCTTTTATTAAGTAGGAAACTAATAGTGATTTTATTTTTAAAAGGTTCTGCAATGACCAACTCATTTTGACAACAAACTATTCTATGAGGCCTATGTATTTTTTCATCTCCAGTGTGTGTGTGTGTGTGTGTGTGTGTATGGAGTCTTCTCAACAACCCTGTGAGGTAGGATTGCCGACTGGAAACCAAAGAAACTCACAACAAGAAATAAATCAGTTTAAAATCCAATAACCATAAAAAGTATAAACAGTTGTAAAATAGCTTGAAGTGGCATGATTCTGAATTTTGTGTTGGGCTGAGTGTTCCTTATCACTTGAGGCTGCAGTTCTGTGCAAGCTTCCCTGAGTAAGCCTCATTGAATACACTGGGACTTGCTTCTAAGTAAACAATCATAGGATTGCACTACAAATGTCTTTACAAGTTGTGTAAATAATAAACATCTTTGACAGTCATGCTTATATAAATATTTCTTCATACCAGGTCCTGATAAGTATTTGATTTCACACTATGCTTGTACATTATTATTACCTCTACATTTTAAGTGTGCCATTCTTCCTTGGGGTTGTCATGGTTCCCCTCTGTTGTTTTCATCTTGGTGGCAGATAGGCTGAGAGATGATGAGTAGCCCATGGTCACCTAGTAAACTTTATAGCTCATTTCCATTAAAAAAATTAATTACAACGATTTACATGCAGACAAAGTTTATTAAGTAGATCCACACAATACATTTAAAGCACATGCAACTTGCATTTAAACTGCACAACTTCCCCTAAAGAATCCTGGGAAGTGTAGTTTCCCCCTCACAGTTATAGTTCTCACCACCCTTAACAAACTACAGTTCCCATGATCTCTGTGGTGGGATTCATATGCTTCAAATGTATGTTGAATGTGCTTTAAATGAACGATGTGGATCTGCCCTAGGTGTGCTGTGCATTCATTAATGAGTTGAATAGAAGCATTTTAAAATATACTTTTTTAAACAGGAAGGGCTGTAGCTCAGTGGCAGGGCACATGTTTAAGATAGGGCCTCATAAGGTCTGTTGTATTGTTCTATGGTCCTATTCTTAATGTTTTAAATTGTCTTAGTATCTTAAGTGTATGTTTCATGGTTTTAATGTCACGAATAGTTTAATTCTATTTTAATTGTATATTTTTGTACATTTTTTTACCTATGTGTAGTTTTTATTTGTAAGCCACCCTGAGTTCCAGTTTTGGAAAAAGGGTGGGGTAAAAATAAAGATTCATTCATTCATTCATTCAATTGCTAGAAAAGACTATTGCCTGGAATCCTGGAGAGCCAGTGCTAGTCCATGTCATCAGTACTGAGCTAGATGATATCAAATGGCCTGAGTAGGTATAAGGCAGATTCGTTTGTTCCTAAAAGAGGAAAGAGCCCCAAGGGCCGCAGTGACTCCAACATTTATTTATGTATTTTATTTACAACATTTATATACTGCTTTATTGTAAAACAACCTCAAAGTGGTTTATAGAAGAATTAAAACAACGATTTTATTGGCAAAAGCAATTAAAGACAGGTATTTAAAAACATTCAAATTAATAAAACCAACAAAAACAGATAAAAAACACAATAGCTTCTATATGCCTGGGTAGGCTTGCCTAAACAAAAATGTTTTTAGCAGGTGCTGAAAAGAGTACAATGAAGGTGTCTAATGTGAATAATGTGAATATACAGGGAGTTCCAAAGCGTAGGTGCTGCCACACTAAAAGACTGATTTCTTACAAGAGCAGAATAAGTACTACTTGGCATCCGTAGCATGGAAAGCACACCTTGAACTTGGCTTGGTAGCAAATCAGCAAGCAGTGTAGATTTCAGAGCAGAGGTGTTACGTGCTGATAGGGTCTCACTCATGTCAGCAATTGTGCCACAGCATTCTGCACTAACTGCAGTCTCTGGGTCAGGCTGTGCTGCATGGGGATTTCTGTGACCTTGGCTGACTGGCTGCTAGGATTTTTTTAGTTTTGGTTTTTGGTTAGGAATCCTGACTGGTTGTGGGATGCTGAGTTTTCTGTCTTACTCACGGGAATTTTGTTGTTGCTGGTGTGGTATTACATTTAGGAAATCATCCCTGTCTTTTGTTTTTATTTTTCTGTTTGCATTTCATTTACCTTTAACCTCACTCGCTTACATCCATAGAAGCAACAACAGTGCTTCCATGTGGTCAGCTCAACCCCCTTAAACCCACTGATGTTGCACCTTGTTGGATGCATGACGGTTTGTTCCTTGCCCAATAGTAGTAAAAGAGAATTCACATACTGGGAAGTGTGGCTGCAATTGTTGTTGTTCCCAAGCTGCTGTCTGTGAAGGTAGATCAAACCATGTGTGTTTTCTCTCTGTCACTTGTTACTCACTGGAATTGGGTTGGCTGTCAAAGTGAGTTTATAGCACAAGGTAGACAGAAAAGGGTAGACAATCTTATTCATTTCTCAGTCCCAGAGCTTGGAAGTAACTAGTTACAAGTAACGAATTACTTGTAATTCATTACTTTTTTGCGTAATGAGTGGGTAATTCCTTTACATTTTGATTGTAATAGAACTAGGAGTAACACTGCCCTGGATGTGAGGAGTTTTTAAGATCATTTGATGTGGTTTGTATGCAAGAAACCTGGTTTACTAAAAACATTGTCCTAAATGGTTTTTCGGTTTTAGATCTACCTGCGGAGCCCACTAAAGGAGGGGGGAGACCTAAGGCAGGCCTAGCTATTATGATATCCACCGCTTTACATGTGAATATCAGAAAACTTGCCCCATGTGGCAATATTGCCATTGTGGGCTTAATAGAATTTAGAACAACTGCTCTTTTATTAATAAACGTATACATCGCACCCTTCCCCCATAAACGGGACTCTGCACCATTTTGGGACCAGCTGGAAAATTACATAGTTGAATTAGAAAAGAAATACCCTAGGGCATATCCCATTGTAATGGGCGACCTAAATGCTAGAATTGGCCCTAATAATGACATCCTGGCTGCATCTCCATTATGGGGGGCAATGGATATTGAAAAAGTTATTCCATTGTATGACAGAAGTTCTAAAGACCAAAAGATGAATTATGCAGGAACACGCTTGATCCAACTGGTGGCCCGCCTGAATTTGATAATTATAAATGGGCATACCAAAGCTGATGCTCCAGCAGAGTTCACTTACATCTCTGGGGGCGGTAGTAGTGTGGTGGACTATGTGTTGACAACCCTTCCTTTATTCAGTCAGATCTCCAGATTTTTTTATTTGGTTGCAGGTTGGAAAGCGATCACCTTCCCTTAACCTTTAATCTGAAAATAACAGGGGTGGGATATCTGACCTCATTCCCCCAATATGCGAACAGTCCATCTGACCCCTGTTATAAGAGAGCCCGCTGGAATAAAGTGACCTCTCTAAAGGTGGCCAGGATTCTCGACTCTCCCCTGGGCTTAAATCTTAGGTCTCGTATAACAGAGGCCAGTGAAATATCTGCTGCTCTGCTCGATTATTCTACTTTGTCTTCTGCTCTGAAAAATGCCTTAATAACATCATATCAACCTGGTCGATCAATAAAATCTATCTCTTCAAGTTGGTTTGATAAGGAATGCAGGGTGACTAGGTATAATTTAAGAAGAGTATATGACAACTACAGGAATACCAACGCATACACTCTTCCACCCGAATACTATCTGATCAAAAGGAAATATAAACAGCTAATTGCTTATAAAAAGAGACAAGCTATTCAGGAGAGATGGAAGGTTTTAATAAACTCCTCTTTAAATAACGATTCGAAACTCTTCTGGTCTTTAGTTACCGATGCCTTGGGATCTTCCTCCTTCTCCCAGTGCACCATCCCGTCTGCTATTTGGGAACACCATTTTACCGCATTGTTCGCTAACCTCAGGGACCTGCCATTCCAGATATATACTTCGACAGAGCCCAGCTCTCTTCCAGCCTGGCCTCCTATAGAGCAAACGGAAGTAGCCATGCTGATTAACAACTTAAAATCTGGCAAGGCACCGGGGATAGACGCAATACCACCAGAACTGCTAAAGACCCATATTGAATGGTGGGCCCCACTGCTTGCAAATCTTTTCACCCAAATCAATCTTACTGGCAAGCTTCCCCTAGCCTGGCTTGAGGCGGTGGTTATCCCAGTATTCAAGAAAGGCAATAGAGGCGACCCTTCCAATTATAGGCCTATTAGCCTCCTCTCAGTCGTGGGCAAGATTTATGCTAGCCTCCTAAATGTAAGACTGCAAACCTGGATAGAGGAGGAGGACATTCTGGGCCGGGAGCAGATAGGTTTCCGAAAGAGCAGATCTGCCATCGATCACTGCCTAGTATTACGGCACCTGGCGGAGAAGTATATGTGTATCTCCAGAAAGGGCCTTTTTGTCGCCTTTATGGACCTTAAGACTGCTTTTGACTCTGTCCCTAGGGAACTATTATGGGCCAAATTATCACAGACTTCGATAGATAAGCACCTCCTGTTTCTGATTAGTCATCTCTACCAGTGCACTTCACTTCGTGTACGCTGTGGTGTGAATGGTAATCTAACCAATGCCATCTTTGCTAACATAGGGGTGCGCCAAGGCTGTGTCCTGGCCCCTACCCTCTTTAACCTCTTCCTCAATGATCTGAGCAGTTATTGCCTTGCTGATAATTTCCATCCTCCTAAATTGGCCGAAACGAGATGCCCCCTTCTGCTTTATGCGGATGATGCGGTGTTATTATCCTTTTCGAAGGTTGACCTTAAACGACTCTTACGTGCTTTTATGGCCTACTGTGACAAAAATTATCACAGACTTCGATAGATAAGCACCTCCTGTTTCTGATTAGTCATCTCTACCAGTGCACTTCACTTCGTGTACGCTGTGGTGTGAATGGTAATCTAACCAATGCCATCTTTGCTAACATAGGGGTGCGCCAAGGCTGTGTCCTGGCCCCTACCCTCTTTAACCTCTTCCTCAATGATCTGAGCAGTTATTGCCTTGCTGATAATTTCCATCCTCCTAAATTGGCCGAAACGAGATGCCCCCTTCTGCTTTATGCGGATGATGCGGTGTTATTATCCTTTTCGAAGGTTGGCCTTAAACATCTCTTACATGCTTTTATGGCCTACTGTGACAAAAACTTTCTCACTATCAATTGTATAAAATCAAAAGTCATGGTTTTTACACGTAGGTTCTCGAAACAAGCATGGACTATAAATGGGCAAAAGATTGAGCAGGTTAGGCAATTCAGATACCTTGGGATTATTTTCTGCTCTTCACTCTCTTGGTCCGCTCATGTCAGGGCCGCAGTTTTATCTGCCTATAATACCTCCAAGGCCACCACCCGATTCTTTTATACTAGAGGTGGCCAGTATATCCCGGCTGCTCTCCAAATCTTCAAAGTGAAAATTCTCCCCCAACTTTTATATGGAATTCCTATCTGGGTTACAAGCTTTAGCACCAAAGTTGAGGCGGTGTTTTCGTGCTTTTTGCGAGCTATATTGGGGTTGCCACACTGCACCTCTGCGGCTGGACTTCGCCTTGAAGCAGGCTTTACATCAATTGAGTGCTCAGCCTGGCTCCAGGCTTTTAGATTTTGGGCCAAAGTGGCCTACGCTGGACCTTCCTTAGAGTACTGAAACTTGTTATGGAGGGATTCCGTTATAAGCTCTTGGTCCAAGATCTTTAATGAAAAGATAAAGTGTCTTGGTCTTTCACTGGAGCTATTGTCAACCTGGGACCTTGAGGTAATGAATCATATTGTTGGTCAACGTATTAAGGACATTGACCTTCAATTCTCAATGGCCGGAGCACATACATCTTGCTCACCCATCCATTTTGGCTTGAGCTTTTCGTTTCCAAAATATGCAGCTTATTTTGAAACTTTGACTTTTTCGCACTACCGATCCCTGTTTACCAGAGCCAGATTTAATTGTCTTCCCTCTGCAGTATTAGAGGGCCATTTTCAAGGAACCCCCCTGGAAAGGCGTCTATGCTTCTGTAAATTGGGGGAGGTTGAAACAATTGGACATGTCCTACTTTCCTGTGAACTATACAGGGATGCTCGATCTAGACTTATTTTTCCAATCACCAAAGCCTTTCCCGGTAGATCTGTTGAGTGGCTCGTGCAATATCTTCTGTCTGACAAGGATAAAGACACTACTGAATTAGTTGCAAAGTTTCTCTATGTAGCTCAGACTTTACGGAAAAGGCCAATCTGTACTACCGTGGCCTCTTGCTAAATTATTATCGTTATTACTGTATTTGGTTTTAATCTTGTTTGTTTAACTGACTGCTTAATCACTTGTATTGTGGGTCTATGATCGCATAATAAAATTTGATTTAGAACTAGGAGTAATTTTACTACTTTTGTGGAGTAATTGTAACATTTCCAGGATTACTTTTGGGCATTACTTGGCGGGGAGAGCAGGGGAAGTCTGCTCCTCTGATTTGTGGATGAAAATCATGTGCCTCAAACTGGGCTTCTGTGCAGTGTCGCTCTTTCCTCATGCTCTGTGGATGGGTAGGAGGCGACGAGGAAGGAGGCAGAGAGTGAGATGGGGTGGAGTGGAGAAAACAATTATTTTAAAAAATGGATAGTGGTGGTGAAGAATGGAGTGGAGGGAAAAAGTATCCAGAGGTCAAGAACATGGATAAAAGAGAAGGAGGAAGTAGCAGAATGGATAAAGAACTGTGGAGGTGGAAGATGACATGTGTGTGTGTGTGTGTGTGAATACTGAGTTTGCACTTGGCACACAAAGTGGCCTCCACCACGCTCTCTAGCTACTGTGCTGCATTTGCAGTATTTTAACTTTTTTGCATTTTAGGGGGAAATGTTTGCTTGAGTGAGTGTCCCTTAGTTGGTGGCAGGGCAGGGTCCGGGAGGTGGTTAAGTGAGAGAGATTATGCTGGCTGGCTGAGTGGGGGGGTTGCACTTGGTTTGATGTGCAAAGATCTGAGTAGTGGCCTCAGCCTCCCTCCCCACCACCCTTACCAGCAGAGACCACCATTGCTATCTTATGAATAAAAATTATTATTCTACTACCTCTGTATGTGTTTGTTTATTTTTAATGTTGTTTTAGGCTACTTAGATGTGCAGCAGCCAAGGCCAGCACCTTGTAGACTTTTTTTTAAAAGTAACTGAAATGCAATTGTAGTGATTACTTTGGAGGAAAAGTAAAGTAATCAGTTACTTTCAGAGCAATTGTAATTGTAACGGTAATAACTACTTTTTTGGGCCATGTAACTGTAACTGTAATTTATTACTTTTTAAAAGTAATCTTCCAAGCTCTGCTCAGTCCTCTTTCACAGAAGTGAAGGGTCAAATCTGTAAAGAAGTTTGGAGCAGCCATGTTAAAAGATAGGGGTAGGGCATAGTAGGCAGAGGCTTGCCAACATTGCTTTGATGTGGATATCTTTGCAGAGCATGCCTAGTCAAGCTTTACCAACAGCACAATCGAAACCATATCTACTCAGAGGTAAGTCCTATTGAGTTCTATGGGGCTTAGTAAGTGTGTTTAGAATTGCAGCCTTCAGGGGCATCCATCTTTGCTTCTGGGTGCTCCTATCTGAAATCTCCACAACACTAGGCTCCTTTCTTCCTACAATGGCCTTCTGGAGAATGGGCTGGCTTGAGGGCACTTAAATCCTTCTTGCCAAAATCAAGTAGGCTAGATTAAATGTTCCCTACCCAGGCTCTATCTTTTAGCTAAGATTTCTTAATTTCCAATCAGACAGATGTTTTTGTTTGAATTGTATACTCCAAGCAACTGTGGTTGATGCTTAATGTATCATGCTTAATGACATCACTAGGGCCCACCCCTGTGACATCACTACAGCCCATCCCCATGCCGTCACTAGGGCCCGCCCCTGAAATCTCAGGCTTTGGGATGCTTCTGATCTGGCAACCCTTTTTGTAACAGATGCTCAAGCCTCATTGCCATCTTGTTATGTGTTGAGTATGTGATTACTGACTACACATGGCATAAAGCTGTCCCCAGGGCAGCTTGGTGTTGGGCTGATCCAGAACAGATTTTGATGGAGTAAAAGTGCCTATGCCTTAGCTGTTTAGTGAAGGCTGTGAAGATTGTTTGCCTAGAGTGACTAGGATCCATGCTAACAAAATTTACTGGCATACTGCACAGAGTATTGGGCTGTGAACCATTAGTATTGTAAGGGTCATTTCCTCCTTCTAGGCACCAGTAAGCATCCTGTTAAAAGTCATTGACCTGTTGGCAATGACTGGGAAGTGAGTGACACTCGCTGTTTTAGTTGTGAATTCCAAGGCTTGGAGCATGCTGAGTTTTTCTTTCTGTCTTGCAATGTTTGAAGACAGTCTGGATGCTTCAAGCGTGCTGTAATTTGAAGGCATTAAGCTATTACTTGGCTCTGTTTTTAAAAGTCTGTAGTCCAAGCACGATAGTTTGGCTGCAATTATATATTGCTCAGTTTTATGGCTCTGCACACGTAAACTATGGAGCTTATTCAGCCATGAGTAAATTCTAAAATGTACAGATCATTAGAGGAAGTATTGAATCATTTATTTGTAGAATGGGCATAGATTAACTAGGAATGGATCAGTGCTTTTTTTATCACATTACATCCGTTGGAATGCTTACGCATTTCTCTGTTTTGGGTGGGAAAAGCTCCTAGTCCTGAAGAATCTTTCTCATGCATACAAGCAGTGCTTAACTACTTTTACAAGTGAATAATGATGGCATTTATATAGTTGTTTTAGTGACTTTAAAGTCTCCCACCTATATTATCTCAACAGTCTTTACAACAAGCCTGTAAGGCACATTGGCATTGTCATTCCCATGTTCCAGATGGGAGAGAGTTGTGGTTGAACAAAGGGAACACCAGCAGCTGGAGGAAGATCGGAAATGGGGATTTTTTGGTCCTCAGCTCAGTATTTTATGTTAAGACAGCGACAATACTGCTATTATTTGGTAACACATAGCTTAGAGTAGGGAACCATTTTCTGCCCGAGGGCGACATTGCCTCATGGGCAACTTCCTGGGGGCCATGTGTCAGAGGTGAGTGAAACCAGAAGCAAAAGTGGATGGAGCTACAGATGTCACTCTTAGCTTTGTACAATGGGCTATTGCCAGCCATGCAAAAGTCAGAGGTTTCTAGAGCCCCTAATGCACATCTCCTTATGGCAAATTTGTTATGTGCAGAGTGAAACTCTTAAGCGTGATTTCTATAGCAGACACTGAGTCTGGCAGTTAAGCTACACCCTAGCTCTTTCTGCAACAGATGCCATGTTAAGGAGTTAACCTCTCTTTGTATTAGTACAGAAATTTAAGGTTCAGGGATGAGTCTTAGGTTTCTAAGTTTAATAAATACCTTTCCTTTATTTAACAGAACTTAAACAATACAGGAAATAAAGTAAATGAAATTAATCAATAACATAACAGCATTATAAAATACAATTTCTATTATTACAATTCTAAACTAAACAGCTGAGAAACTCTGTTAAATCATAATTACCTGAATCAAAAAGGCTTTATAGGATGTAAGCAAGGTGATAGATGCCTCTCTCTCAAAAAAGGGACAGATGCTCAAAGGATGGGATATTTATTCTAAATCTTCCCTTTGAAGAATATAAATTTATGATACATTCCTAAACATTTCTAAATTGCTAACTTTCTCAATTATCAAAGTAAGACAAAGCTACATACTACAAAATATCTAACTACAAGAAAGACTTCAATAAATCATATGCCAAGGTAACACACATTGCAGCTTTAGCAACAATTTTGATTAAACATACATGGCAACGTTTGTAGCAACTCTATTGACATGCCATCTGTTTCTGGTGATTTGTTTCTTCAAAGTATTTTAAGAGCAGCTTTCACCTCACATTCTAAAATTTCTGGTTCTTCATCATACGGTTCCTCTGTGAATGAATCTGTCATCCTTTATCTCTTTTATAGAGTTCTTCAGTGTATTGAAACTTGAAACTTTAATTTTTCCATCTTGCTTCCATCTTCCTTTTATTTCAGCTTGGTCAGTCAGTGTGTTCCCCTGTTGATTATTCACCATCCCTACTCTTGGTTTAAATTTCCCTTTCATTTCTCTAATGTTTTGGAATAGGGCTCTTGTTCTACCCTTTTTGTTGTCTTCTTCTATTTCTGTACAATAACTATTGTAATAGTTCTCTTTGTCCCTACGTACTAGTCACTGTATAGTTTCATTTAGGGTTCTAACCATGTTTCTGTCTCCTTTTGCTTTTGCTTTCCTTCTCTCTTTAACCATTTTAAGAGTTTCTTCAGTCTGTTGAGGTCTTTCTCTCTTTTTAACTAGAGGTATTGTCTTTTTGCATTCTTCGCTGATAACGTCTTTGACTTCACTCCATAGTTCATCTGGTTCTCTGTCAGCTAAAATTAAAGCCTCAAATCTGTTCCTTATTTGATCTTTATATTCTTCTGGGATGTTATTTAAATTGTATTTTGGCATTATGATAGCTTTGTTGTTCTTCTTTAGCTTTACTCTGATTTTCAATACGACCAGTTCATGATCTGTACCACAGTCTGCTCCTAGTTTTGTTTTCGCAGAAAGTATGGAACTTCTCCATCTTCTGTACCAATTATATAATCAATTTGATTCCTATATTGACTGTGTCTGGTTCACATGTGTGCATAATAAATGTATCAGAGTTAAAATAACATTCACTGTGAAACACTACTTATTTAGTTAATGTACAAATGTGGGGTACAAGAGAAGACAGGGAAATTGGGAGTAGTGATGTCCTAGTCTAGTTTCCAAATCTGGTCTATCTCTGAAAGACATCACAAAAATGGAAAATGCCTTCTATTCTCAAAACAATGATTTTAATTGTGTTGCAGTGGGGTAAGGAAAACTAGCTATGGGGCCTGGTCCTCTGTCTCTGCAGCCAGTCAAAATAGGTGCAAAAATGGTTGCAGAAGTAGGTATATTTGCCACATCTCCATCCAGGCAAACAAGAGGCATTATTACACTTCAAGGACACATTCTAGCCAGGTAAAATCACTTGAGGCAGTACAGAATGAGGGCTGGTAAGTGGACCTAGCCTTGGGAGAGGGGGTGTGGCCTGGGGAGGCTCCTGAGAGCCAGCTGGAGAGGCCCGGAGAGCTGCATTCAGCTCACAGGCAAACTATTTCCCAGCCCTTACCCTAGTTATTTGAGTTTTTATATAATGATGAGATAAACGAAATGTGTTTTATCACTCTGTTGGAGTATGATATCTTTTTGTATGGGAAGAGTGTTTGCGCTAAGAAAAGTCGTTAAAGAATGTCTGGAAACCAAGAAGTCCCCATTTCCGTGTTCTCTTGGCTAATAGGGAGAGCCTTGGCAAGAGTTTAAAAGCATTTGTTCTTTTAATAAACATTTTGCTGCCCTGCCTGAATTGGGGGACACCGGACTGAGGCTATAGGTAATGTGTCTGCAGTGCCAAGTGTCAACACAGATTGAAAAACAGATAACTGCATATATTGGAAATGTTCCATATAAAGATAGATGAGCTTGCAGTAACACACTCTTTAAGGAATTCTCTTTCTCCATTTAAATCAAAATCAAAATGATCTGACGTTGATCTGCAAAACCTCCTGGGAACTGGCTCGTCTGTTATCAAACTAACTTGTACAGGTGATGTCTTGTAACAGTATGTCATAGCCACAACCTGTTAATGATGCACAGTGATATACACTTAGCTTCGGCCCTTCAGATAATTGTACCCCATGTGTAGCCTTTTGTTGCTGACCACATTGTTCATATTCTGTTCATATTCATTTTGCTAGTTTTCTTTGTATATATATGGTGGTGGTGTGTGTGTATGTGAACTGCTGCAAGAGCTGAAATAATTGGAAATATATATTCCAAGAGTGAGAAACAGCCCATTTTTCTAATAGTCTTAGACTTGGACATTATTACTGAAATACTGGCTAATCCACGCATAGTGTAAATTGTCTAGCTGCATCTGTCAACAAGCACCTAAAGCAATAATAAAGGGAGAGTAGCTCCTGATAAATATCCAATATCCTAATTATCAGAGCTTGACTTAACCAATGGCAGGGTAATAAAAAATGAAGTTTTCTTTGCCATGCAAAATGCACACTTTACTCTCATACTCTTGGAAAACTGACTGCAGTGTCACTCCCTTTTTTGTTGCAGGCAGAGCATGAAGCGTATTGTCAAAAATATGGTTGGGGAATATAAAGCCACTAAATATTTTATCACATTGGCAATGCAGTCGGCAAAAGAATGAGCCTCAAATCTATCAAGTTCTCCCCTTCCACCTCCCAAGCTCTTTTTAATAATATAAAAATTCAAGTTGTAGTGAGGTGTACCATATACTTCTCAATGTGCTGTGATATATAAGGCATATCATGAATTATGTAATGGTTTTTGAACTGAGATTTTAAGACATCGCTTTTGTACATCTCTGAGAAATGCTTTGTACCTTTGTGCTTACAGACTTTGGGCTGATTAAGGCAGTTTGGTGATTGAAAGTGGCTTCAAACATTGTCTGCATTTGGGCATCACAATAAACTAGGAACAAGCCAGGATGAGCCTCAGGTGCACATGGTTTCACTTTCCCTCTCTTCCTCTGGCATGGCCATGATAAAGAGAATTGAAGGTGAACCCTAAACTCTGCTTAATCGATTACAGCTTGTTGAAACAAGCCAGCTCCATAACCCATCAGACCTCATGTCAAGCTGCAATTAAGAAAAAAGAGGTAAAATTTTGAACTCACCCTCATGGCTACACTGGAGGAGGAAGGGGAAAAGCACAAAGACAATACTCACCTAGGCTCATCCCATCACATTACAGCAGGAGTGGGGAATCTATGGCTTACAGGCCAGTCTTGACCTGCCAAGGGTGTCCAGTTTGGCCTGATAGATCATTTCCCCCAAATCATAGCCACCTCTTCATCAGCTGTTGTCACTTGTGATGTTAGCAGATGGGCTAGAGCAGCCTTTCCCAACCAGTGTGCCTCCAGATGTTGTTGTACCACAACTCCCATCAGCCTCAGCCAGCATTGCCAATGGTCAGGAAAGATGGGAGTTGTTGTCCAACAACAACTGGAGGCACACTGGTTGGGAAAGGCTGGGCTAGAGGCTGGGGTTCAATTCTGCATTGGCTATGGTTGTTTATTCCTAGCTAGGAACAGACCTGCAACCAAAACATCAAGCTTATGAGTGTGGGTTAAATTCTGATAAGTTTGGCTGCATGTGTTTGCAAAGTCTACAAATCTCAACCTTGAGATTTGCTTCAGTCTGATGTGTAAGCTGTTTTTGCCATGTTATGTTATATGTGTATTATATGAGAATATCGATAGAAATTCCTCAGAGTCTTAAAGAGTGATTAAATGAGTTTGTGCCACCTAAGTGAATATAACATAGCATTTGGATTCTAGGATGGATTGTGGCCTGGTGACCCAAATCTCAATATTGCAATAGATTTCTTGGGAAAGTGGCAGGTCTTGAGATTAATTTTCAAAAATCAGAACTCTTATGCTTTAATATGTCTCTAAAATTGACCCCAAAACTACAAGTAATCTCCAGACTGAAGATATGGTCCAAGTCATTCAAATATCTTGGAGTGGTGATCCCGAAAAACCTATCCAAATTAATGCATTTAAATTTTACTCCCATAATTAAGGAAATAATACGTATGCTAAAAGAATGGTCCCAATTCTCCTTATCATGGCTGGGCCGGATTGCGGCAATAAAAATGTCTATTTTACCTAAATTAAACTTTTTATTTCAATCCATTCCAATACTGATTCCTAAAAACAAATTAACAATTTGTGAAACAAATTATTAACAAATGTATTCACCAAAGTAAAAAACCCAGATTAATCAAAAATACTCTTTATAGGTCCCCCAAGAAAGGCGGTCTGGGCATACCCGACCTGCAACTTTATCATGATGCATCCCACCTAAAAAGCACAATACCTCTACTGCAGGAATCTACAAACAAATCTTGGACTGGCATGGAAAGAGTGGGCACCTCTTTACAAGAATCCAGAGGTCTCCCATTTGTGATTCATATGAAGAAAAAATTAGATGCTATAACTAACCCATATTTGAAAAATAATGTAACAATTTGGAAAAATTGGCACTCAAAATAACGCCCTCCCCATTTCGCCTTTGACCCCTATTCTCAATCAACCCATGTTTTATTAAAAGAATAAATTTCAGCAGTTCAAAGATTAGGAAAAGGTGGATCTTTGCCGCATTAAAGACTTTTACATAGGTAGACATCCCAAAACACCTGACCAACTAAAATCTCAGCTCCAGGAAATTAAAACATCCTGGTTTCAACTTCACCAAATTCACAATTTCATCACAATGCCAATTATCATCCAGCAAGTGACAAGATCTCTAACCCCCTTTGAATCTTTCCTTGCTCAACCTTGGGGAAATGGCCAGGGGGCATTATCAAAAATATATGGCATATTACTAGAGACAACAGTAGGTTCCTCTATAAACCATAAAGCCCCTTGGGACAAAGACCGTAGTCAAAACATCAGTGAATCTGACTGGAATGGTATTTGGACTAGAACCACTTTCAAATCTGTTTCTTCTAGGATCTGTGAAAATGCACTGAAGCTGATTTTCAGATGGTACTTCACTCCCCACACCCTACACAGAATCAATAACAAGCTCTCCCCCTTGTGTTGGAGAGGGTGTGGGGAGCGAGGTACATTTTATCATATGTGGTGGTCTTGCATGCTGATTGTTCCCTTTTAGGAGGAAGTATTTAATGAAATCAACAAGATTACCAATCAATCCCTTCCTTTAGACCCATATCTGACTCAGCTACTTATAGCTGATGAAGCCAACAATAAAATCATACACAAAACTGTGACAAACTTCCTTCTTATAGCAGCATGACTGGTGATAGCTGCTTTCTGGAAAACACTCGACCCACATATGATTCATAAATGGTATCAGGAAATATGGAAATTAGCACTTATGGAAAAACTAACAAATAGTTCAAAAGCAATGAGACAAGGAACAGATGCAGACAAGTTCTATGAACAATGGTATAGCTTTATTGTTTTTGTTAGTCAAAGTGATGGGACGTGCAAGCCTCCAACCTCTCATGGTCAGATTTGGCGGTCCACATTGGGATAATTATCTGGAAAACAATTCAGGACAATAACCATTTAATATATGATTACCTCCCTAGAGCATTATAGGTACAATAACTCCTATAGTCAACTACACTATTTTCTCTCATTGTTGTATAAGTTATTCTTGTTTTGTATTCTGTTCTACCCAAAACCAATAAAAACATTATAGAATGTAAGGCAAACTAAAACACTTGGGGCTTATATTCATTGTCCCTGAATGACGCTGATTCAACTTGGGTTGCCAGGTGTCCAGTTTTTGCCCAGAAACTCTGGTTTTTGGGGGTCCTCTCTGGGTCTCTGGATGACTCACCTTAATCTCAGACTCTTAGATTTCATTTTAAAAAAAATTAAGTTTCTAGGTGGTCTGGTTCAAAATACATAAACCAAAATGTCAGCCACTGCCACCCCACAACTTCTGTTACTATAAGCTGCTCTAATCCCTGCCCTTTCAGGTTTTTAGCCAATAAGTGAAGTCAGGGTTGTGATTGACAAGATATGTTGGCAATAGCTAGACTCATGGTTTCCTTTTCCTGCTTGTCTCACATCAGGAATTCAGTAAATATATAACTTTTAAAGAGTACTTTCTCTGTACAGGATTGGGACTTGCTTCTGAGTAAACATGCATAGGATTGCACTACAACAGAAGATCACAGCAGGATCTTGGTAGGCATAAAAGTGCACATGCAGGGTTTTTTAATTACTTGCAAAAATGGCATATTATACATTTTGTCTTTCAAATAATTTTTGAACAGAAGTTTTAAAAAGTGTACATGCTGAAAATCAAAGGGACTTTTGAGTGAACATAGAAATGGATTGTGTTCCCACCACCCTTAACAAACTACAATTCCCAGGTTTCTGTGGTGGATTTCAATGTATTATGGATCTGCCCTAGTATGCTGTGCATTCATTAGTGAAATGAAAAGAACAATTTTAAAAGATACTTTTTTAAACAGGGCTGTAGCTCAGTGGTAGGGCACATGCTTTGCATGCAAAGGTCTGAAATTCAATCTCTGGAAGAGACTATTGCCCGGAATCCTGGAGAGCCAATGCTAATCATTGTCATCAATACTGAGCTAGATGATACCAAATGGCCTGACTCAGTATAAAAGAGGAAAGAAACCCAAGGGCCACAGTGACTCAGAAATTTATTTATATATTTTATTTACAACATTTATATACTGCTTTATTGTAAAAAACCTCAAAGCTGTTTACAGAAGGAATTTAGACAATACCATTACTGGCAAAAATAGTTATTATTCAAAATAATAAAACCAACAATGAGTTTAAAAGAGATAAAAAGCATAATAGCTTCTACATGCCTGGGTAGGCTTGCCTAAACAAAAATGTTTTTAGCAGGTGCCAAAATGAGTACAATGAAGGCGCCTGCCAAATGGTAATAGGCAGGGAGTTCCAAAGTGTAGGTGCTGCCACTTTACAGGACTGATTTCTTACAAGAGCAGAACAAGTGCTATGTGGAACCCATTAACATGGAAAGCACACCTTGAACCTGCCCTGGTAGCAAATCAGCAACCAGTGCAGATATATTATGTGCTGATAGAGTCTCACTCATGCCAACAATTGTGCCACAGCATTCTGTACTAACTGCAGCCCTGGGATCAGGTTGTGCTGCATGGGGATTTCTGTGACCTTGGCTGACTGACTGCCAGGATTTTTTAGTTTTGGTTAGGAAGGCTGACTGGTTGTGGTATGCTGAGTTTTCTGTTTTACTCACAGGAATCTTGTTGTGGTTGGTATTGTATTGCATTTAGGAAATCATCCCTGTCTTTTATTTATTTATTTATTAAACTTGTATACCGCCCCATAGCCGAAGCTCTCTGGGCGGTTTACAATAACTAAAAACAAATACAATTTAAGATACATCTTTTAAAAACAATTTAAAACACAATTTAAAAATTTAAAACAATATAGAACACATGCTAAAATGCCTGGGAGAAGAGGAAAGTCTTGACCTGGCGCCGAGAAGATAACAGTGTTGGCGCCAGGCTTACCTCGTCGTGAAGATCATTCAATAATTTGGGGGCCACCACTGAGAAGGCCCTCTCCCTTGTTGCCATTCTCCGAGCTTCCCTCGGAGTAGGCATCCGGAGGAAGGCCTTTGATCTAGAACATAGTGTACGGGTAAGTTCGTATCAGGAGAGGCGTTCCATCAGGTATTGTGGTCCCAAGCCGTGTAAGGCTTTATAGGTCAATACCAGCATCTTGAATCAAGCTCGGAAACATAAAGGCAGCCAATGCAAGCGGGCCAGAATCGATTTTATATGTTTGAACCGTCTGGTTCCTGTTACCAATCTCGCCCCTGCATTTTGCACAAGCTGCAGTTTCCGAACCGTCTTCAAAGGCAGCCCCATGTAGAGTGCATTGCAGTATTCTAATTTAGAGGTTACCAGAGCATGGACAAGTGAAGCCAGGTTATCCCTGTCCAAATAGGGACGTTGTTGGGCCACCAACCGAAGTTGGTAGAAGGCACTCCGTGCCACTGAGGCTACCTGAGCCTCAAGTGACAGAGATGGTTCTAGGAGAACCCCCAAGCTACAAACCTGCTCCTTCAGGGGGAGTGCAACCCCATCCAGGACAGGTTGGACATCCACTATCCGGTCAGAAGAACCACCCACTAGCAGCATCTCAGTCTTGTCTAGATTGAGCCTCAGTTTACTAGTCCTCATCCAGTCCATTGTCACAGCCAGGCACCAGTTCAGCACATTGACAGCCTCACCTGAAGAAGATGAAAGGGAGAAATAGAGCTGCGTGTCATCAGCATACTGATGGCAACACTCTCCAAAGCTTAGGATGACCGCACCCAACGGTTTCATGTAGATGTTGAACAGCATGGGGGACAGAACTGACCCCTGCGGAACCCCATACTGGAGAGTCCAGGGTGCCGAGCAATGTTCCCCAAGCACCACTTTCTGGTGATGACCTGCCAAGTAGGAGCAGAACCACTGCAATGCAGTACCTCCCACTCCCAACTCAGCCAGTCTCCCCAGAAGGATACCATGGTCGATGGTATTGAAAGCCGCTGAGAGATCAAGGAGAATCAACAGAGACACACTCCTCCCTCTCTCCCGACAAAGGTCATCATACAGGGCGACCAAGGCTGTTTCTGTGCCAAAACCAGGCCTGAAACCCAACTGAAATGGATCCAGATAATCGGTCTCATCCAAGAGTATCTGGAGCTGGCCCGCAACCACTTGTTAAAGGAATGGAACATTTGCTACCGGCCTATAGTTATCAAGATTTTCTCGGTCCAGGGAGGGTTTCTTCAGGCGTGGTCTCACTACCTCCTATTTCAGGCTGCCAGGGACCACCCCCTCTCTCAGAGAGGCATTAATCACCTCCCTGGCCCAGCCGGCTGTTCCATCCCTGCTAGCTTTTATTAGCCAAGAAGGGCAAGGATCCAGCACAGAAGTGGTTGCACGAACCTGTTTTTCTATTTGCATTTTATTTACTTCTGACCTTACTCCCCTACATCCATAGAAGCAACAACAGTGGTTCCATGTGGTCAGCTCAACCCCCTTAAACCCACTGATGATGCACCTTGTTATTTGCATGATGGTTTGTTTCTTGCCCGATATTGGTAAAAGAGAATTCACATACTGGGAAGTGTGGCTTCAGTTGCTCTTGCTTCCAATCTACTGCCTGTGAAGGTATACCCAACCATGTGTGTTTTCTCTCTGTCAATTATTACTCACCGGAATTGGGTTGGCTGTTGAAGTGAGTTTATAGCAGCCCATAGAGTAGTCAGGATAGAGTAGAGAATCTTCTTAACTCTTGCTCATTTCTCAAACCTCTCTCTGCAGTGAAGGGTCAAGTCTGTAAAAAAGTTTGGAGCAGCCACTTTAAAAGGTAGGCAGGGCATTCCAGGCAGGGGGTTGCCAATCCTGCTTTGATATGGATATCGTTGCAGAGGATCACTAGTCAAGACTTACCAACAGCACAGTCCTAACAATACCAAGAAGTAAGTCCTGTTGAGTTCTATGGGGTTTAGTCCCTTAGTAAGTGTATTTAGAATTGCAGCCTTCAGAGGCATCCATCTTCACTCCTGAGTGCTCCCATCTAACATCTCCACAACACTAGGCTTTCTTCATATAACTGCTTTCTGGTGACTGGCCTGGCCTGAGAAGCAAGTAGGCTAGATTAAATGTTCCTTACCCAGGATCTCTAATCAGGTAAGAAGGAATAATCCCGTCAAAGCTGAACCTGGAAATACCCTCATTTAGCTAAGATTTCTATCTTAATTTCCAATCAGATAATTTTTTTGTTTGAGTGGTATGCTCCAAGCAAGTGTGATTGATACTTAATGTATCATGCTTAATGACCTCACTAGAGCCTGCCCCTATGACATTACTAGGACATACCTCCTATGACATCACTACGATCCGCCCCTGAAATCTCAGGGTTTGGGATAGTTCTGACCTGGCAACCCTAGATCTGATCATGGCCTACTCAGGTTGCTCATTTCAAAATCTCTTTGCTCTTGATCTGTTGGCTTTGGATAAACATTGCTGTTACTATGCGCAAACAGTGTGCTAGAAACTGTACAGAATATACAGCAGAAGCAACATAGTTATTAAACTGTTTACAGTTTCCAACAGGCTTTATCTGAATAAATTTAGAGAAGTCTTGTGTGATTTTGTAAGCTTTATCTTTTGAAATATTCTCTCCTTTCTACAAGGCTTTTGAAGTTGTTTTCCAGGACATAAAATATGGTCTCAAAGAATGGTAGGCTATTTTGTAGGGAAGGCTAAGTCAAATGTGGCAACAAAGTTTTCTCAGGTGAACACTATACCCTAGTTTAGACATTCAGACATACAGTATCCTCCTTTACATGGTGGAGTCTGGGACCAGGCTTCAGGAGTGTACCTATCTGGCAGTATACAAATAATGTATTGAATTATATGCAAATTGTGCATACATGTATGTGAGAATCGCCCAGTATGTGATCCTGTTATCCCTTTGGAGAAGGAGGAATAGCCACCTATCAGGTGAATCATAGATACATTGTATATGTGAATGTAGAATTTTATCAGCTTGATAGTTGTAATTCATGTGGTGCCTAGAATGCATATCTGCGACTGTTAGAATTGCTTTTAATATGTCTTTTAATATCTTTAACACTTTTTTAAAAATGTTTTTAAAGTTTTTTTAATGTTTTTAACGTTGTTTTGTTTTAATGTATTTTAAGGTCTTTTTATGATGTTTTAGAGTGTTTTTAGTGTTTCTGTTTGCTGCCCTGGACTCCTGCTGGAAGGAAGGGCGGGGTATAAATAAATGTAGCCAAACCAGGAAAGATGATCCTTGACTTGAATGTCTGGACTAGTACCATATCTTGCAGGCATGACATCACCATGAGATATGCTTGGACAGTTCTAGAGCCCAATTAACCCCTGATGTCTGATCTGGCCCCTTTTTCTTTTTCTTAAAAGAAAAGTTATTTTCTTGCCACTCCAGTGCTAAGCACCTTCCGGCCAGCATCTTTAATTTACCTCCAACGCCCCAGACAGTGAGTATTCCAGATCATGGGGGGGGGGAGGAGAGAGAGAGAGAGAGAGCTGTCACAACAAAACATATGGCAACTGTCATATTTTTTTCTCCATGTTGGTCCAGAATAACACAACATCTATGGGAGCCACAGTATTAGAGCACTAGAAAAATAAAATAAAAGGTAATTTAATTTATTTAAAGGCAAGGTCAAGGCAGGTGGCACAATGAAAGGGGTACCCAATGGAACAGCACTTTGTCATGGGGTCATTCAACCTTGGAGCCAGACCTGGTGTCTAGAAGTGACTCTTCTATCCCTAGAATTATACAGCCACGAGAGTGGCTGTATACTATAGTCAGCGGGGATTTTTCACATTCCGCAATGTTAAATGGAAAATATCCCCCCATGCCATTCTGAGGCTTCCCATAAGCTCATTTCAAAAGAAAACCTTACAAAACTTATAGTTCTGAACTCAGAAACACTTGCTTAACAACCCTGTCATTTTTCATGGCGATACACAAAACAGTCAGAGAGAATAGAGAGTTCAAAGCCTAAAAAGAGAAAAAAACTCAGAGCCCTTTTGGACTTTTTTCTGTGAGTTCTCATAATCTGTTGAAATTCATTAAAAATCAGCCATGTTCACAGAGTACCTGTAATCTTAATACTGACCTTGCCCCATACTCTGACCTTCATCTACTGCAGTTTAAAAGTTAAAAAAATGCCTGGTTGATTTTTAATTAATTTAAGAAGTTTTGGCTGGAAGCCTATTATGACGCGGGGCATGCTCAGTAAGGACCAACTGTCAGTGTTCTAAAAGCCTCACAGCTGCTGGGCTTGGCTAATCAGAGGGCCACACCCACACCAGACTTGATTTCACTTGAGACAGTCATGGCTTCCCTCAAAGACTCCTGGGAAGTGTAGTTTGTGAAGGGTGCTGAGAGGAGACTCCTATTCCCCTGAGAGAATGGTTTAACAGTCAGCCACTCTGATTGAAGGTCTGTGAGAGAAACAGGGCGTCTGCTAGCAAATCTCAGCGCCCTTCACTAACTACACTTCCCAGGATTCTTTGAGAGAAGCCATGATTGGCTTTGAGCCATGGCTTTGAGAGAAGCCATGATAAATTGTTTTAAATTGTTTTTAACAGATGTGTTTTTAAATTTGTATATTTGTTTTTAATGTTTTTAGTTATTGTAAACCGCCCAGAGAGCTTTGGCTATGGGGCGGTATATAAATACACTAAATAAATAGATAAATAAATAATGATTGTCCAAAGTGTAATAGAGGCCTGGTGTGGATGTGGCCAGGGACAGCTTTGTTTTAAATTTGGGTGGGAGGTAGGGTTGCCAGGTTCAAGGCCTGAGACTGATCCTGTATCTTTAGGAGAAGAGAAAGTCAGCCAAGTGCCGGTGTTCTTGCAACATTGTAATGGGAAAAACCACAAGGTAGAATTGTCCCTTCCCCCTGCCCAACTGTGAAAGATACAGAAGACGTCTTGGTTGCCAGGCCCAGCCTGGTCAGTTTTACCTATCCTAATCATGACTGCATAGGAGTACATCCGATTCAACTCAATAATCATACAAATGATCAGACCTGCCTTTTCCCTCCTTCCCCTTTCCTCTCCCGTTCTCCTCCCCTCTTCCTTCTTCCGCCTTCCCTGTCCACTCCAGCCCTCCGTCCCTCCCCCCCAGTCAGTTTTACCTATCCTAAGCATGATTGCACTGGAGTAAATGCCACTGAACTCAATAAACATGCAAACGATCACATCTGTCCTTCTCCCTCCCCCTCCTGCCTGCTCCCATCCCAGTCCTCCCCCCTCCCCTTCCTCCCTTCCCCATCTCCTGTGGTCAGTTTCACCTATCCTAAGCATGATTGCCTGGTGTGTGTGTGTAAATCCCACTTAACTCAGTAAGCATGCAAATGATCAATCCATTCTCAGCAAACTTGCACAGGATCCCATTTCTTACCTCCCGGATTAAAAAGCAGGGAAATTCACTAATAGGCAAAAAACCTTGCGGTTTAAGAATGTACCTATAGCCCACAGATATTTCTACCAAACTTAAAAAGCAGGGAAATTGGGCAGCTAGAGTGAATGCACCAGAGGAGCAGGAGACCTGAACTCCTCTCTGAGATATTGTACTGCCCTACAAAGTTGTCAAAATGCAAACACAATTTGGGTTGGTCTTTCACAGTCCAAGCCACCTGCTGTGTAGCTTGGAAGAATTTGGTAACGTGCCTCTGAGCATATGGTGAGTGGTGGCAACACCTGTAATCTGCCCAAATAATAGAAAGAAGATATGTCCTGTGCTGATCTTGTTTTAGCCGGGAGGAAGCAACATTATTAAGACAGTTGACATAGTTCAGATGGTCACTTTAAATATGTCTGATTTACTTTGCAATTTTAGTGAAGTCTTCTATAGGAAATCATTTTCTTTTGCTTTTCTTTCTATGAATATGTGAAGTACAGCAACACTTTGCAAAATTTATACTAAAAAAACTCCAAACATAATTGTGGAATAATGGCACTGACTTCTGCAAAATAGCCTCCAGTGGACCTCAGAAGTGTCTCAATTTGCACAAGATAAAACAGTGGGAGGTGAAATATATTCTAGCAAAATGCTAGGTGTGCTCTATGTTTTTAATTGATCGTGAACACCTTGCCTTAAATAAAGTGGTTTAAACATAGCAGGCTGAAAACATGCATCCTCTTTTTTCCAACAACTAGAGTCATTGCTAAAGTAGCAGCATATTGTAATCAGTCTGATTTTACATTAAACTGCAGTTTCAGGTCCAACTGTTAATGCACCCAAAATAGAAATAGACCATAACCTCCAGTTTGAAACAAAAAAAGGCTATCTTCACCATCATATGACACTCACCAATAAAAAGGATTTGAAATTAATAAAAATAAATTTGACACAGATTTCTAGGATGAATAATGAGGGAAATAAAATTTTCTAGTTTAGATTCTCTGTAGAAACATTAGTAACACAGGAAAGAAGCAAAGTAAGAAGAACACCAACAAACATACAAAAATATAATTCTCCATCTTTGGAATGGCAGGTGTTGCCACCACTCACCATATGCTCAGAGGCACATGTTACCAAATTCTTCCAAGCTACACAGCAAGTGGCTTAGACTGTGAAAGACCAACCCAAATTGTGTTTGCATTTTGACAACTTTGTAGGGCAGTCCAATATCTCAGAGAGGAGTTCAGGTCTCCTGCTCCCCTGGTGCATTCACTCTAGCTGCCCAATTTCCCTGCTTTTTAAAGTTTGATAGAAATATCTGTGGGCTATAGGTACGTTCTTAAACCGCAAGGTTTTTTGCCTATTAGTGAATATATCCATATGTAACAGATCTTGCTTATTTAATCTCTCTGTTTTACACTTTGTCTCGCAAATATCTCTAGCATGGCTTTTACCTTGATCTTATTTTGCACACTTCAGCCTGGAAGACCTAGATCTGAGGGTGCCATGTTTGCCTGCTAGTATCTGCTCTGGTGCCTGCAAAAGGGTTTAGTTAAAAATCCACAATGCATGAGAGCTGGTGTGATCTTCCAGTTCAGTTCCTGTTTGCACTGGCTCAGTCTCTCCTACATTACCCCCCCCCCTAATGCCCAGAGCTTCTTTCTGGAGGCAAGTGCAGGTGAGGCTGATGTAGGTGCCTTTTTTCTATTGATGGGGGAGGGCTGATGGGGATACATGCCCCACACCATTTTGTGGCCCAGCTTCATTTTCTACTGTTTCACATGTAGAAGCTATTTTGTTATATGCAATGCCCCAAGTGTAGTCATATTGTGACTGGCACCCATGGAACTATCTCAAAATTCCAGAAGTTCCCCCTGGCCCAAAACATTTTGCGACTCCTGAACTAGGTTAGCTTACTAGTTTTGGATCTGAACAATCTTGTGTTTGTCCTACAGTTGTGTGGTATAGTAAGAGAAGAATGGGATAAATTGGTCAGAAATATAAATGTTTATTTTGTATTCCTTCGGACAGAATCCATAAAATATTAGCAGGGCTTTTTTTGTTAATAACTTGTAGTGGCAACACAGCCACCTGAACATGAGAGTTGAATGAATCAGAAGCTTTATGTTGGATAGGCTCTGCTGCTTGATACTTCACTGTATCAAACTGAGATATGAAATGGTTGGCCAGAATACATCAGGTGCAGTTTCCATTATCAGGAATGAAAAAAAGAGGCAGATATAGCACGAATCCTCAGAAGCAAGCATTTGGAGAATTCTAGTTATATAGTTAACTAACTTAGATTTTTCTCTCATCCTGGAGATTGGATTCTAATTATTTCACCAATGTAGAAACAAATTATTTCTAGGGGAGAAATCGATCCCTGCTACATTGGCAGGAATCTTCAGATTTAAAGGCTGTGTTTTTCTCCTCAGTTTTCTTGAAAGTGTCAGATGAAATTTCAAAGGCTTTTTTATTTTTTAGTTATAAATTAGCCACATTTATCAAGGTGAAGCCCAAGCATATGCAATTGATCTGTTGATCTGATTCCATAAAGAATGAAAATGGGCACACATTTTTGTTCAAGATACAATTACAACACTCACTCCATGCTTCAAAATTATATGCATAAAACAATTGTTCTCAAATCTTGATGCCTGCCTCCCCAAGATGCTAACATCAGGTCCTTGTATCTTCTTCCTCTAAGATCCCCTATTGTGCCTCAGCAAAGAGCTGAAGGATGGCAAGATGGGTGCTGCAGTTGGTCCCACCTCCCCAAAGAAGCTGGCTGTGCTCATTAAAGGAGTTTTGCCCAGTTATGTATCTGCTGATTTCTTTGAGGCTGAGGCGATAGAGAGGCTACTGGAGACTCATCCTTGCAGGTAGAGGATGGCAGGGTGGGAAACATCTTCTGGTGAGGGCACAGAAGGAGATGGTTTCCCGCCAAAGGGGGCAGCCTGTATCTCTGTCTCATCCAAGCCTGGGTTCTGGAGTCATAACAGTGTGTCCCTCTGTAAAAAGTTTCAAATTTCTCATGAAGGCATTTGGTGTGCAAGCAGGTGAATTATGAGTATTCGCTGAAAGGAACTAGTGCCTACCACATCACTGCTGCTAAAGAAGTTTGAAAGAGTTCAAAGTGATCCTGAGTCAATGTTTTTAGTCTTACTTAGACGATTAGAGATACCATCTAATAATTAGGATGATAGGAAGTTGCCTTTTACAAAGTTAGATGGTTGATCCATCTAATTCAGTATTTTCAACAGTGACTGGCAGCGACAGCCACGGTTTCAGACAGAAGTCCTTTCCAGTCCTACCTCCAGATGCCAGGGATTGAATTTAGAATTTTCTGCAGGCAAAGCATGTTTTTTCCCACAATGAGCTACAGCCCTCTATTAATTCAGTTTCTTATACAAAAGTAGTAATCTTTGTTGGTATTCAACTAAAATTCTGCACAATGGGATTTCACCTCCTCTCTCCTGCCCCCGCATGAGTACTCCACACCAACCCCAGATCTCCTTTGGAGGGTTGGGGGAACCCTGGAACATATTTAGGGAGCATATGGGGTAAGGAAAGGGGAATGTCATTCTTGTTAGAATAAGCAAGCTTGCGTGTTCCCTTGTAAGGGATATTTTGGGGGATATTCCTAAGTACCTGTTTACCATGATGTAACTTCCTAATGGGTGGGGTTTGTTACCTGGCTTCCTCCTCCTTTGTCCTGAATATTTGCAGATTCCTGCATATCCTCCATTGCTACTACTTTTTACCTCTGGGAGAGGCAGCATGGAAGATGCTGTCTCCTGAGAGCATCATTACCAAAGACTAATGGACTCCTAATCTTTCCATCTAAACTAGAGCCTATGTTTCCTGAACATATGAAAGGTCGTGAGTAAACATTCTTTATCTTTTTACCTAAGAAGATTGTGTCGGCTATTATTTGTGTCTGAGGGAAAGGTGGGCTGGTTTATTCTCACCATATTGCTTGCGTTTATAACTCTGCTAAGAAATAGGACCATGAAACTATTCCTATTTTATTTTTAAAATACCAGAAAGTTCTGTTGCACAAAGATGTATCTTTGTGCTGACAGAAGGATCTACTTAGTGCCATGTTGAATACAAGTGCTACATCTTCATTCGTTTGGGCTCAAAATCCGCAAAAGTACTCAAAATTGCCCACTTCCCTGTGTCAGTGAAACTCTCCATTAACTTAATAAATTATTCTAACTAGTTTAGAATAAAGATAATTATTCTAAATAACTAGATGAAAGCAATGCAGAAGTTATGAACAGGCAGCTCAAGAATATCTGGGTCTTTCTCCTTTGTTTTATCTCTCCTTGCCCTTGGATTTACTCTTATATAAGCAATTCCAGTATAAGCAGTTCTGAGGCTGTATTAATTTGTTTTCAAGGTTTATTTATTTATTTGCTAAGTTAGGTTCATACATTTTCTGATGTGTTGCAGTAATCTGCATGTTAAGGGCATTAAAGAGGGTCTGGCTGACTTTTTGTAAAATATTTTAGTGACTGAACATCTGGAAACAGGAAAGATGCATTTTTCAAGCTAGCCAAAACAGCACTAGGAAGACTCCCTCCAGTTAC
Organism: Rhineura floridana; assembly: GCF_030035675.1. Lineage (NCBI taxonomy): Eukaryota > Metazoa > Chordata > Lepidosauria > Squamata > Rhineuridae > Rhineura > Rhineura floridana. The sequence goes on along the minus strand of NC_084481.1, from coordinate 73,967,299 downwards.
ACATGCTCTTGTCTAGGGATGGGATCCGTTGGTCAATTCAAAAGCATTCCGTTAACATAACAGGCTGGCATTGATTCAAGTTCTTTCTGTATTCACTAGCCCTTGCTTTTACCTATCCATTTTTTTCCACTTGGAAAAAATATTGATATTAATATCAATATTTTAAAAGGAAATATCAATATTTTGAAGGAAATGATATTTTCTTTAAAAATACTGATATTTTGAAGGAAATATCAATATTTTAAAAGGAAATAGTGATAATGATCATTCTTACAATCGATGTTTTAGCGGCGGATTTTTTTTTTAAAGTCTGTTTTCAAAAATAGCTGCGGAAATTAGCTACAGCTGATCGTCTGAGAATTAGTGAATTAACAGAACATTCAGCATCAAATCCAAATTGGGTGGAATTCTAGCACATCCCTACTCTTGTCTAATGCATGTAGTCAGTACTATGCACCTGCATGATTATAATGCTACCTACTGTGCGCTGAAGTGTTACTTGAATTTTAGAGCTCTCACAAGATAGAAGTAGGGGAAACAGCTGTTGCTAAAGATTATCAGAGATTATCATACTTTGACTAGTTCTTCGTATTAGTGTCTTTCAATAGAAATATATCACAATATGATGTTTCTTCTATTTTTGCATTGCTTTCAAACATGCCAGTTGTAGAACAAAACTTCAGCAAAATAAAGCCAATTTTTTTGGGGGGGGGATTTTTGCAAGCTTCAGTGTGCCCTGTTTTGTTTTTTAAGCAGCAAGTTATTTTAGCAGTTACATATTTACACATGTGTCAATTCTTAATTGATTAAAAAAAGAAATGATAGACCAGGAGAAGGGGCTTCTGGAGCCCCCTCTCCTGTTCTGGGAGAGGCACCTACTGCAGTGGAACAGCAGCAGAGCAGTTTAATCTACTCATTAAATTGATTAAAGCTTGCAACCCTAATATTTTCAAATACACTACAGAATAGGGCAGGAAATATATTTCAAATAATAATGGAACATGGGACTAAAGCATTGAGCCATAGATGACGAACTGCTACAGCAGCAACCTTATGTGGTTGCAGTTACCATAAAAATGCAGATGTTGTAATCTGAATAATTTGTAATAGAGCAACAAAGTGTATAATACTTGATTTTGGTCATAATACTGCTTTAGAAATATATTGCATGCATGCATACAACATACATTCAGTCATAGGCTGTGCTTATGGAAATGGAGTTTTAGACCCTTCGGAGGCCCACTGTGAATTTTGTTTCACAGGCACTTTGAGGGTAAAGTTGCTCACCTCAGAAGCAATGCCCCATTTTTTTCAGGGCTGTGGAGTCGGAGTCGTGGAGTCAGAGTCGGGAGCAATTTTGGGTGGAGTCGGAGTCAGTAGAAATGTTCCGACTCCGACTCCTTCAGAAATGGCAAGTGTATATTAACTAGTAATAACAAATTTACTGTAGTAAAATGGTAGCACAAGGCATTTCATCACCACCACGTGAATCCAGAGCATGGAAAAGTTACTTTTTTGAACTACAACCCCCACGAGCCCAATCCTTGGGGCTGATGGGAGTTGTAGTTTTAAAAAGTAACTTTTCCAAGCTCTGGATTCATGTGGTGGTGATGAAATGCCTTGTGCTACCATTTTACTACAGTAAATTTGTTATTACTAGTTAATATACATTTGCCATTTCTGAAGGAGTCGGAGTTGGAGTCGGACAGTAGAAAAACAGAGCAGTCACAGTTGCAGTCAAAAGTGGAGTTGCAGTCGAAGGTCTGGCGTACTGACTCCACAGCCCTGATTTTTTTCCCTAGTTCTCATATTCTTTCAATATACAAACAGGAATGAATTCAGGCTAAATAATTTAAATTGTTTTATTGTGAGCCCAAAGCGAACAAAGGGCCCTGCTGGATCAGACCAAAGATCCATCTAGTCTATTTTCAAAGTGGCCAATCAGATCCCTCAGGGAAGCCTAGAAGCAGGTCATGGGTGTGACAACACTCTCCCCAGTTGTGCTCTCTGGCAGCTGGTGTTCAGAAGCATACCACTTCCAATACAACATGGCAGTACATAGCCATCCTGACTAGCCCCTTTTAAAATAGTGCAAGTTCATAGCCTTTACTACTTCTCATGGTAGAAAATTCCATAATTTAATTGTGTTGTGTGAAGAAGTACTCCCATTTGGCCTTGAGTTCCAGTATCATGAGAGAGGGAGAAAAACCTCTCTATTAAATTTCTCTACATCCTAGGTTTTTCTTTAAGACTACCTGTTTGTTGAGCATTCATCCTGATTTGCTTCAACAGAGGTTATACAGTGTCTGCTTTGCATTGAGCATTTGTCCTGATTTGTATGTGTGGAGGTTATACATCTTCTGTCGATGGGCTGTTATCCCATACTTTTTATGTATTCCCTGTCACTTTTCTAAATGCAAAAAGTCTGTTTCTTTTAAAGTGGATTTGTTGAACGAGAGCACTTTAATTTACTTTAGTTTCACAAACATAAATTTCCAGTATGCAACTGAATTCCTCCCTCAAAATAGTGACAGTCCGGAGGTGACCTATGCATAATTCTGTACAAATACACATGTTCTTCCTTTACTTGCTTTTTTTCTACACTAGAAAGCCGCAAATGTTGTCATCTTTCCTCGTACGGAAATTGTTCATGCCGCATGATCATTTTAATTGCCCTTTTCTGAACTTTTCCAGCTCTGCAATATCGGTTTTGAGGTGAGGTGATTAGAACTGTACACAGTATTCCAGATGCAGTAGCACCCTTGATTTGTATAACAGCATTATGATGTCAGCAGTTTTCTTTTCAATTGGTTTCCTAATGATCCTCAACATGGAATTCTTTTTTTTCACAGCTGCCATACACTTGGCTGACATTTTCATTGAGCTATCCACCACAACTCTTAAGATCTCCAACATAAGTGTATATGTGAAGTTAGGAATTATTATTTTTGCCTACTTATGTGTCCTGAGCTGGTAATGACTGATTAGGAAAGAGATATTTGGATTGTGGTGGAGAGTTTGATGATAATATTGAGTGGTTTGTTTTTAAGTGCTGCTGTTCACAAAATGCCAACATATATGCAGCCATCTGCTCTGATTTATGTAGAAAAGTTTATAATATTGTAAGTGACTTGTCAGTGATGTATATTTTTACATCTAAGCCACTTGAGCTGTTTATTTTGTTGGAAAAGGCATACATTATAAACATTTATAACTGTATGATGCCAAATTGTAGCCTGCAGCACGCTTCTGTTATGTTTGCTTAACCTGGATCCTCTTAAATCCTGACTTGTATAAATCTATTCACTGTGGTGTGTAAGGTGCTGGGACCTTGAACCAGGCATCTGGATCAGCTGACATGCTCTCTTTCTGTAATGATGTAATGGCTTTCCAAGAGGAGAGCTATTGCTTTCTGCAGTGCTTTGAAACCATCAGTTGGTGGTAGGTGGCCAGAAATACACTATTGCAGCTACCATCTCATTAAGAATTCAGCACAATAAATCATAAGAACATAAGAAGAGGCTGCTGGATCAAGCTACTGGTCTATCTAGTCCAGCATCCTGTTTTTACAGTGGTCAACCAGATGCCTATGGGAATCCTGCAAGCAGGACCTAAGCACAATATCACTTTTTCAGAAACTGGTGTTTGGAAGCATACTGTCTCCGACCATGGAGGCAAAGCAATAGTCATCATGGTTAATAGCTATTGCTAGACTTATCCTCCATGAACTTGTCTAATCCTCTTTTGAAGCCATCCAAGTTGGTGAATGGAGTTCTACCTGGTCCCTATAAAGTCTGTGACTGAGGATCTGATTGAACTCATTCAGATGCTGGCCACTGCCTAATTTGCCTATAGTCTTCCACCATAACAGACTGCATTTATACGTCATGTTAAAAATATAGGGTGATACCCAGCATACTTGTTCTGTTAGTGCAAGGATTTCTGTTTGTGCAGTGGAACTCACTCATTCCTCGCCAGAGCTTGGAAAAGTTACTTTTTTAAACTACAACTCCCATCGGCCCCAGCCAGCATGGCCACTGGATTGGGCTTTTGGGAGTTGTAGTTCAAAAAAGTAACTTTTCCAAGCTCTGTTCCTTGCACGTGCTCCACACCCACCCCAGAACTACTCCAGATGGTTGGTGGAAAACCTAGAGCAGATTTAAGGGTCACTGGGAGAGGCAGAAAAAGTTCCCTTGTTCAGTCCAACATCCTTGTGCTGATGGAACAAGTGTGTTGAATGCCGCCCAAAGTCTCAAATTGGCTTGTTTTAAATATGTAGTTAACTTTAAATGTGGCCTGAAGCTCATTCCTGATTTTAATGGGTTCATTCTTCATACAAAAAATGGGAGGTGAGTTTCTGCAGAGTGGGAAAATTTCCTTGAAATTTATGAGGTTCCTTACCTTCATTGAGTTTATGAGATGGGTGACAAACAAATGACAAACCACTGAAAACCTTTATAAAACAAAATTAAAACATCCTTTTCAAAAGTTCCCAGGATTCTCTGGAGGAAGCCATGCCTGTTTAAAGTGGCATGATATTGCTTTAAATGTAAGATGCAGAGGTGGTCTTTGCCAGTCTGGGTGAAAGCAAAGGTTTTCCATCGCTTCTGGAAAGAGAGAGGAAAACACACAAGCCGGAGGCTCATCTAAGCTTGTTATCTTTGGGATGGGGGCCAAGGTTGTACCAGGAGCCTCTCATTTGTCCCTGAGGAATGAACTGAGATACTAGCCCATCCTTTTAAAGTCAAAGAATTCCTGGTCTAGCAGGAAGGTGGCATTCAGAATTTGGAAGATGGCATTCAGCATTCTACATCTGGGCTCCAGGAAGTACATTTCCATGTTCATCAAAGCCTAGCCTTTGAACGCCGTGCCTCAGCTCTGTGTCAAGACTACATTGTTGTGGTTTTTGGAAAGAGTGGCTGTATACTATAGAAAGCATGGATTTTTTGTATTCTGCCATGTTAAATTGAAAATACCACGAATGCCATTCTGATGCTTCCCATAAGCACATTTCAAAACAAAATCTTACAAAACTTATAGTCCTGAACTCAGAAACCCTTTCAGGTCCCATGGCGATACCCAAAACACTTAGGGAGAATTGAGAGTTTAAAGTGAAAAACAAGGGGGGGTGGAATCCAAACTCCTGTTGGACTTTTTTTCTGTCAGTGATCTCATAATTTGTTGAAATTAATTAAATCAGCCATGTTCACAGAGTACCTGTAATCCTATTAGTGACCTTGCCCCATACTCTGAACTTCATCTTCGGCAGTTTAAAAGTTAAAAAAAAAATGCATGGCTGATTTTTAATTAATTTAAGAAATTTAACATTGACGTATATGATAGTGCAGGCATGCTCTGTAATAATAATAATAATAATAATAATAATAATAATAATAATAATAATAATAAATTTAATTTTTCAGCTGCCTATCTGTCCGGGTTAGGGACGCTCTAGGCTACGAACAACAAGAATAAAAACAATACATATAGATCAACATAATCAAATTTTAAGCTAAAAAACCATTCATTAATTCAATTATAACATAAGTTAATCTGTCCCAATCTTGTAGGCCTGCCTGAACAGCCAGGTCTTCAAGGCTCGGCGATAGCTGGACAGGGAGGGAGCATGTCTGAGATCGAAAGGGAGAGAGTTCCAGAGGGTGGGAGCCACAACAGAGAATGCCCTCTCTCTGGTCCATACCAGCCTAGCTGTTCTCACCGGTGAGACCGAGAGAAGGTCTTGCGAGGCTGATCTCGTCAGGCGGCACAATCGGTGATTCTGGAGGCGTTCCTTCAGATATACTGGGCCGAAACCGTATAGGGTTTTAAAGGTCAACACCAACACCTTGAATTGGGCCTGGTAGACAACTGGTAGCCAGTGAAGATCTAATAACACTGGGGTGATATGATCCCAGTGACGGCTATGCGTAATCAAGCGTGCCGCCGCGTTCTGTACCAGCTGTAATTTCCGGACCGTTTTCAAGGGTAACCCCACGTAGAGCGCATTGCAGTAGTCTAAGCGAGAGGAGACCAGGGCATGTATCACCTGAGGGAGCAGGTGAACAGGAAGATAGGGACGCAGTCTCCGTATCAGATGTAATTGATACCAAGCTGCCCGGCTCACTGCTGTAATCTGAGCCTCCATGGACAGCTGGGAGTCAAGTATAACCCCAAGACTGCAGACCTGGTCCTTCAGGGGTAAACTTACCCCATCAAGCATCAGGTCAGTAATTCCTAACTTCTTTTTATCTCCCACAAGTAATACCTCAGTCTTGTCGGGGTTCAGCTTCAGCCTATTCTCTCCCATCCATCCACTTACGGATTCTAGGCACTTGGACATGGTATTCACAGCCAACTCCGGTGAGGACTTAAAGGAGAGATAGAGCTGAGTGTCATCTGCGTACTGATGGCACTGCAACCCAAAACTCCTGATGATTGCTCCCAGCGGTTTCACATAGATGTTGAATAGCATGGGAGAGAGGATAGAACCCTGTGGCACTCCACAATGAAGAGGCCAAGGGTCTGAAACCTCATCTCCCAATGCCACCCGTTGCTGCCTATCCGAGAGATAGGAACGGAACCACTGCAAGACAGTGCCTCCTATTCCTAATCCCTCTAGGTGGTTTAAAACGATACCGTGGTCAACGGTATCGAAAGCCGCTGAGAGGTCCAGGAGGACAAGGAAGGTGTATTCACCCCTATCCAATGCCCTCCACATATCATCTACCAGAGCGACCAAGGCTGTTTCTGTACCATGACCAGTCCTAAAACCCGATTGGTATGGATCTAAATAATCCATTTTCTCCAAGTGTGTCTGTAATTGCGCAGCCACCACCCTCTCAATCACCTTGCCCAAGAATGGTAAGTTAGAGACTGGGCGAAAGTTGTTTAACTCTTGGGGATCCAAGGACGGTTTTTTTAAGATGGGCTTTATTACCGCTTCCTTGAGGGCTGATGGCATTGCACCCTCTTGCAAGGATGCATTCACCACCGCCTTGATCCCTTCGCCCAGTCTCTCTTTACAGCTCATGATGAGCCATGATGGGCAAGGATCAACCAGACAGGTGGTCGGCTTCACAGTACAGAGCACCTTGTCCACTTCCTCAGAGAGAAGAGGCTGAAACCGATCCCAACAGACCGGAATACAACTGGCCGACTCTGGCCCACTTCCTGTCTCCACGGCGAGCGGAAGCGTGCTCTTCAGACGTTCGATTTTATCGGCAAAGTGTTTAGCAAAAGTATCACAGGAGATTTTAGAATGTTCCATGGGTTCCTGAGCAACTGGACCCACCAGGCTTCAGACCACTTGGAACAATCTCCTGGGACAACACTCTGCCGACGCAATAGAGGCAGCAAAGAAATTTTTCTTTGCTGCCTTTGTTGCCACCTGGTAGGCAGCTATTGCTGCTCTAACCCATGTCCGATCGTCTTCAGTGCAAGATTTCTGCCACCGGCGCTCAAGTCGTCTCACCTCCTGTCTCAGACCCCGCAGCCATGGTGTATACCAAGGTGCTGTCTGAGTTCTGTTCAGGGGGAGAGGACGTTTCGGAGCCACCCGGTCCACCGCCCTGGCGATCTCCTTATTCCACTCCATCACCAGGGATTCGACCGGGCGACCTTCAGTCAGCTCCATATCCCCCAGCGCATTCAGGAATCCTTTGGGCTCCATCAGGCGTGTGGGGCGGACCATTCTAATAGGTCCTTGTCCCCTGCGGAGGGCGTGCGGCATCGAGAAATCTATATTCACCAGATAGTGATCTGACCATGACACGGGGTTAGAAGAATTCACCCCCATTTTCAGAGCACTATCCTCGCCTCCCGAGACAAACACAAGGTCGAGAGCATGACCGGCTACATGGGTAGGCCCTATATTACTAAGGTGCAGATCCCAGGAAGTCATGGTTTCCATGAAATCCCGAGGGGCTCCTGTGAGGACAGCCTCGGCATGTACGTTGAAATCCCCCATCACCACAAGATTGGGGGAGAGCAATCGCACAGCCGAGACTACCTCGAGCACCTCAGTCAGGGATTCTGCTGTGCAGCGGGGTGGGTACACAAGCAGAATCCCTAAACTGCCCTTTGGGCCCAACCTCCAGTACATGCAATCAACAAACTTGGTCTCATGGAGAGGGGGTCTGGCGAAACACAAAGATTCCTGGTAGATAACTGCCACTCCCACTCCCCGCCTCCCAATCCTCGGCTGCTGTGCATATCGGAAACCGGCTGGACACATGGCCTCAAATATAGGAGCTGAGGCCTCATCCAGCCATGTCTCCGTAATACACACCAGGTCTGCGTCCTCATCCAGAATCATATCCTGGATGAGTGATGTTTTCTGTACCACAGACCTGGCGTTACATAACAGCAATCGAAGATTGGATGGAGTTCTGCTTTCCCCAGTTATCTTCTGGTGGTAAGCAGGCCCGGAACAAGGGATGGATATTAAGCATCTATCCCTAGTTCCCCAATGCCGGCTTGGCCTGCTACCCACGCCCCTACAGAATCTGTAAGAACCAACTGTCAGTGTTCTAAAAGCCGAACTAGTAACTGTTTGGCTTGCCTAATTAGGTGGTCACACCCACACCTAGGGTTGCCAGGTGCAGGGCCTGAGACTGATCCTGTATCTTTAGGAGAAGAGAAAGTCAGCCAAATGCAGGTGTTCTTGCAACCCTGTAATGGGAAAAACCACAAGGTGGAATTCTCCCTTCACCCTGCACAACTTTTAAAGATACAGAAGACCACTTAGTTGCCAGGCCCAGCCTCCAAGAGGCACAAAAACCTTGTGGTTTTTCCCATTACAGGGTTGCAAGAACACCTGCACTTGACTGACTTTCTCTTCTCCTAAAGTTACAGGATCAGTCTCAGGCCCTGAACCTGGCAACCCTACCCACACCAGACATTTATTCCACTGTAAACAGTCATAGCTTCCCCCAAAGAATTTATTATTTATTTATTTATTTTGTTGCATTTATATACCGCCCATAGCAAGTAGCTCTCAGGGCGGTAAACAGAATAGGATAAAATACATACATCATAATAATAAAATCACAAAACATATAAGACACAATGAAAACAAAATACAATTAAACAAAATATAAGATGATAAAAGGATTAGTATTACAAGATGAAAAAGATTAAAATGATTAAAATGCCTGGGAGCATAAGAAGGTCTTTACCTGGCGCCGGAAAGATAATAATGTAGGCGCCAGGCGTACCTCTTCGGGGAGGCTATTCCACAACTCGGGGGCCACCACAGAAAAGGCCCTAGATCTAGTAACCACCCTCCGGGCTTCACGATGGGTTGGTACCCGGAGGAGGGCCTTAGATGCTGAACGAAGTGAGCGGGTAGGTTCATAGCGGGAGAGGCGTTCCACCAGGTATTGCGGTCCCACGCCATGTAAGGCTTTATAGGTCATAACCAGCACCTTGAATCTCGCCCGGAAGCAAATAGGTAGCCAGTGCAAGCTTGCCAGAACAGGAGTTATGTGCGAAGACCGACTGGTCCTCGTCAATAGTCTAGCTGCCGCATTCTGCACTAGCTGAAGCTTCCGAACTGTCTTCAAGGGCAGCCCTATGTAGAGCGAATTACAGTAATCCAATTTCGAAGTTACCAGAGCATGAACAACTGAGGCGAGGTCGTCGCCATCCAGATAGGGGCGTAGTTGGGCTACCAAACGGAGATGGTAAAACGCGTAAAACGAATCCTGGGAAGTGCAGTTTGTGAAGGCTGCTGAGAGTTGTTAGGAGATTCCTATTCCCCTAACAGAGCTCCAGTGGTCAGAGTGGTTTAACAGTCAGTCCCCCTTCTGGTGATTGTAGCTCTGTCAGGGGAATATGAGTCTCCTAATAACTCACAGCATCCTTCACAAATTAAACTTCCCAGGATTCTGTGGGGCAAGCCATGACTGTTTAAAGTGGAATAAAGGTCTAGTGTGGATGTGGCCAGGGACAGCTTTGATTTAAATTTGGGTGGGAAACTATACGTGTCTGCTGTAGAATAAAAAGGTGGGGGAAACCCTGAAAAATAATGATATTGTTAACAATGTTTTCCTTTAGGAAGGAAAGGAGTTTTCCTCTGTTCATTGCCCACCCACCCAATCTCCCTCCCTCCCCCTCTCTCCTTTCCTTCATTTCCCTCCCCTTCCTTTTTCCTCCCCTCTCCTCTCCCTCCTCCCTTCCTCCCTCCCCCTTCTCCTTCTCCCCCTCCCCCATTGTCAGTTTCACCTATCCGAAGCATGATTGCGTGGGAGTAAATCCCATTGAACTCAAAAACCATGCAAATGATCAACCCATTTTCAGCAAACTTGCACAGGATCCCATTTCTTACCTCCCAGATTAAAAAGCAGAGAAATTCACTAATAGCCAAAAAAACCCTGGAATTTAAGAATGCACCTACAGCCAACAGATATTTCTATCAAACTTGATAAAGCGGGGAAATTGGGCAGCTATAGTGAATGCATCAGGGGAACAGGAGACCTGACCTCCTGTCTGAGATATTGTACTGCCCTACAAATTTGTAAAAATGCAAGCACAATTTGGGTTGGTCTTTCACAGCTTGGAAGAATTTGGTAAAATGTGCCTCTGAGCATATAGTGAGTGGTGGCAACACCTGTAATCAGGACTGCATCTCCAAAGATGGAGAATTACATTTTTGTATGTTTGTTGGTGTGCTTTTTACTTTGCTTCTTTCCTGTGTTACTACTGTTTCTACAGAGAATCTAACCTAGAAAATTATATTTCTCTCATTATTCGTCCTAGAAATCTGTCATGTGATGGTGAAGACAGCCTTTTGTGTTTCAAACTGGAGGTTATGTTCTATTTTTATTTTGGGCACATTAACAGTTGAATCTGAAACTGCAGTTTGATGTAAAATATTGTAGCTACTTAAGCAATGACTCCAGCTGTTGGAAAAAACAAATTTGGCCTGCCCAAGATGCATGTTTTCAGCCTGCTATGCTTAAATCACTTCAATTGTCCTTTGTATATACTTGGACAATTCACTATTTATTTATTTATTTATTTATTGCATTTGTGTACTGCCCCATAGCCGAAGCTCTCTGTGCAGTTTACAATTATTCAAAACAATTACTCATAAATTAAAGTATTTAAGGTGAGGCAGAAGGATTCTACAGGGTCAGAGTATCAATGAGTTCACGAGTATAGTTTTATCTTTGTACCTGGGTGTTCTTTTGGAGGAACAAATTTAGCATCCAAACTTTTGGTGCAATACTAGGAAATGGTTACAAATTCCAAATGTTGGTGTATGATGCTGGGCTCATGTTGACATTTACATGAAAAATCAATTCTGACCATGTAGTCAAAAAAGAGCATTTTTAAAAGAAATTTGGCCTCTACTTAATCAGGGTTTATAGGCCAATTTCTCTGGGCAGTGTCCAGCTACAATGATGAAGACCAGCAATGGCATTGTAGTAATTACTCTCCCATACCTGTGTGTAGGTAAGCTGTCAGTTATAGCATCCAGCTGCCTTCTTTCACTTGTGGGAGATGAAATGATAGGGAAACTCTCCTTAGTTTTGAAGAGAGATTTCTGGGTGAGGGGGAAACAGCACAGCTTATAGAATAATCATTTCATATATTGGAATGTTCCACTTCCCATTTTAACAGTACTTTGGATAAAAGATTGCAGAACACAGACGTTTGACATTGATACACTACAATCTCATGTGTATTTTTAAAAGGTTACTATACATCTACAAATCTTGGTTGTAATTATATATTGGCTATATACACCCGACATTTTTGTGACACAATAGCCTTCATAAAAATCTGCAGATGTTTTAGTCTACAACCCTAATCAGCCCCAAACAAATACAGAACACTCTTATGACAGAAAAGCAACAGCGGAGTCAAGCCTGCAGTTAGAGCTTCACTATCCAAGTTTTGCGACCAAACCTCCCCCAAACAAGAGTATTTAAGGAAAGCGTTGAGATGGAACAGAGTTTCATGGGCTTTGCAAAGCGATTCTGAGAAGCTGATGGGCCACAGATTAGACATATCTAAGAACTACTTCAGTTAAGGTGGAAAAACTGTCCCTGAACTGTACTGCCTGAGACTAAAGGTGTTAAGTGGCATTGTTGAATACTTGTCCGTATAAAAACTCTTCACATGTGGAAAACTAGATGCATGGAGAAGAGGTGGCTTTTTACTTGGTGTGCTACTTTTGTTAATGTAAGTCTTCTTCTTCACAGAGAAATGGTTAATCAAATAAACTCCCAGTCCTGGAGCAGCACAGTTCTGAAACAATTTTGCAAAGTTCTTTGCCTTTTGCGTGAACTGTACCAAACATGGGTAGGCAAATATAATTGGAAACAGCCCTGGATACAGGTCTATTTCAAAACTTGAATGTGAAAAAGGATGTTCTTATTCTTTTGTCTTATTCTCCTGCATGGATTAAATATTTATTGGTGTAAAAACTCAAGTCCATCAGAAATAGGATAAGCTTGAGTGGGATTACTGTGTTAGGATGGCTCTCATGAATTCTTGTTTGATTTTCTTCCCAGATTTAGGGTAGCAGTGTTTTTACAGCTTCTGTTTTCTACTGTTGGGAATTACATTTCTAAAATAGAACTCCTCAAGTCCAAATGGATTTTGCACAAACTGTATGTCTGTGGGGTGTGTGTGTGTGTGTTTTAAAAAAAGCTTAGCTGCTTCTTGCCTTGCACAAACCTAGTTTATGGACTACTTGGTTTATTGGAAGGTAATAAAGTAGCTAAGTTGCTCTTTGAAGTTTCATTTCAGACAGAAGGGGGCAGCAGTGCACAAAAGTAGTAAGGCTAACTGTTAGAGTAAAGCAATATCAGATTTAAGTAGAGGAATGGGCAAGGTTTGTAACCTTCATCTGTGATTCCTTAAAGCAGACATTGGCACAGCTGCCCATATCTTGTTGCTCACATGCACTTGGACATTCCTACACTAAGTGGCAAAAATATAATCAAAAATTAGAAGTTGTGTTATTTTAACCATCCTCCTGCTTTGTGTAACTTGTGAATCGCAGAGCGTTGCTGAAAATTATATACGAAGTCAGAATTAAATACTTGGTTTTATTATGGAAAAGAAGCTTTGTTGTAAATTATTTCTTTAAGCCACTTGATTAGTTTTCCCTGTTGTCAACAGTTCTCTTGCCTTCCCCCCTCCCCCATGCCCCAGCCGTCATTTGCCTTTGTGGACAACTTCCATGTGAGTATACACAGCTGCATATTTTAAAAGAAACTAAAACTGGCGTTCAGCTAGGAGGGCATGAAGATTTTAGACTATGTTTATAGAACTTGCTGAAGTAAGATAGGAAATATAAACGTACAGCATATCTGTGAAATGCTGCTGAGATGAATTCTCAGGGCCTGTTAACTCAATTGTTACGCTTGTTTGGCTGCTTATCTGGGTTTACTAGTCTACCTGTGATGGTGTTCATCTGAATATTCTGTCATAGGCAGAAGATTCAGTTTTGTACACTACTGCCGATAGCTTCAAGACTGGAAAGTGGGATAGTCCTTTGAGTAATTACTCAAGTGATTATTTCCCCATGGGCATGCCATCAAACTGAATCAAAAACCATAGCTGTCCTCAGGTCTGCCCACTTTCAGAACGGAAATCTACTTTACAATTGGACTTTTGGTTTCTCTTCTCCTCCTCCAGCCTCCCATGTGCCCTGAAAATATACTCTGGAGGGTCCTCCAGAGTATATTTGAGGTCGTAGAGTATACTGAGAGCCAGTGTGGTATAGTGGTTAAGGGATTGCACTATGACCTGGGAGACCAGGGTTCAAATTATCACATAGCCATGAAGCTCACTGGGTGACCTTGGGCCAGTCACTGCCTCTCAGCCTCACGAAAACCCTATTCATAGGATCGCCTTAAGACGAAATCGACTTGAAGGCAGTACATTTACATTTTTAGAGTGTATGGTGGTTTAAAGGGGAAAGAGAAGAAGTCCCATTACATGAGTTGCCTGCTCGCACTGTGTTGGATCTCACCCCATAAGTGACCAGACACAATGGCAAGAATTCTGTGAGCTGGGTCTCAGTCCAATATAATCAATCATTTTCCTTGCATTACGTTTCTGTGGGACCAATGTGACAGCTCAGCCTTGTCACTCACAAGCTGTTTGCCATACAAACGAGTCACAGATTTAGTTTAGCTATCCATGTCACTCTTATTCCCTAATGTATATAAAACTATATTCAACCATTAACCTCAAGGGTGATTTGGGAATGGCAAAGCTACTGCGAATGAAGATTAGAGAGACAAAAATAAAAGGTATGTTTTGACACTGACATCAAGCAGGAAATGTAAAAGACAGCAACACGAAGCCAGAGCTTAAATTAAAAAGAAAAGAAAAAACAGGAAAAGTTTTACTATGTGGCCTTGAAATCCTGGTGAATATTGCTAAAAGGCTTTCTGAGAGACAAAGATCACCAAAATAGGCTATTTAAGGTTTGCATCTATTGTACTATTAGCAGTCACTGATTATTCACTGATAAGGTTAAAATATTTGTTCTCTTATGTTTTGTAGGGGTGACATATTTCAATCTACAGTCACACAGATTTAAGGTTGGTGTGAGAACTTTTTTTTTAATTAAGTCAAACTAGTTCAGCTCTTTTAGATTTATGCAAGCATGGGGAAAATACACTTTTCCTGTATCTTCAGAGCAAAAAATTTGCACACTCATAAGTCAGAGCTGGCTGAAGTAAGAAATGTCAAATTAGCTTATTTATAGTCCTCACTAGGGAGTTCCAAGTTCATAGAAAATCAGTTCACTGTTTTCTAAGTTCTGCTTATGAAGTCAGCATTTTCATGCATGCACATTGCATTTCCCCTCTGTAATGCTTTTAACCTAGATCATCCTAGAGGATGTAAGGTCTTGATTAACAATTTATTTGGTCGAGACTTGACTTTTTGAAGCCAGTATAGCTTTTAAAGCATTTTGGCCATACACAGATGCTTCTGGACACAATAAGCAGTAACTTGCATTTTTTCTTCATGAAACAAAATCTAAAAAATACAGTCTCACATATTTATTATTATATGGTTCTAGATTAGTTCATATAGTACACTAGTTATCTTCAGGTAAGAGAATATATGCTAATGAAATTCTTGCTAAGATTTCCCTGTACTTGGGTCCACATACAACACACACACACAGACACACACACACACACACGCACACGCCAAGTTATGTTATCAGATTTGAATAAAACAATCTCAGATTTCCCAGTACACTAGTGTCCCAAAGTTTATCATTGGACAAGCTGTAAATGCCTCATCCGATCTGAGACCAATAATCACTTAGGCAAAAAAAATCCTTGCAGTTTAAGAACGTACCTATAGCCAACAGATATTTCTATCAAACTTTAAAAAGCAGGGAAATTGGGCAGCTAGAGTGAATGCACCAGGGGAGCAGGAGACCTGAACTCCTCTCTGAGATATTGTACTGCCCTACAAAGTTGTCAAAATGCAAACACCATTTGGGTTGGTCTTTCACAGTCTAATGCTTGGAAGAATTTGGTAAGATGTGCCTCTGAACATATGGTGAGTGGTGGCAACACCTGCCATCTTCAAAGATGGAGAATTACATCTTTGTATGGTTTTTGGTGTTCTTACTTTGCTTCTTTCCTGTGTTACTGTTGTTTCTACAGATAATCTAACCTACAAAATTATATTTCACTCATTATTCATCCTAGAAATCTGTCAAATTTATTTTTATTAATTTCAAAGACTTTTTATTGTTCAATGTCATATGATAGTGAAGACGCCTTTTGTGTTTCAAACTGGAGGTTATGTTCTATTTCTATTTTGGGTGCATTAACAGTTGAATTTGAAACTGCAGTTTGATGTAAAATCAGACTGATTACAATATGTTGCTACTTAAGCAATGACTCTAGCTGTTGGGAAAAAACAAAGTTGGCCTGCTCAAGATGCATGTTTTCAGCCTGCTATGCTTAAACCACTTCACTTAAGGAAAGTTGGGCACAGTCAATTAAAAACATAGAGCACACCTAGAATTTTGCTGGAATATATTTCACCTCCCACTGTTTTATCTTGTGCAAACTGAGACAGTCCTCATGTCCATTGGAGACTGTTCTGCAGAATAGTCAGTGCCATTATTCCACAATTGTTTTTGGAGTTGTTTTAGTGTAAATTTTGCAAAGTGTTGCTGTACTTCACATACTCATAGAAACAGAAGCAAAAGAAAATGATTTACTATGGGAAACTTCATTAAAATTGCAAAGTAAATCAAACATTGAAAGCAACTATCTGAACTATACTGTCTTAATAAGGTTGCTTACTCCCTGCTAAAACAAGATCAGCACAACACATGTCTTGTTTCTGTTATTTGGGTTGATTGAAGGTGTTGCCACCACTCACCATATGCTCAGAGGCATATATTACCAAACTGTTCCAAGCTACACAGGAAGTGTATTGGACTGTGAAAGACCAACCCAAATTGTGTTTGCATTTTGACAATTTTTTTTTTTCAATAATTTTTATTCAGATTTTCATAAAACATACAAGACAAAATCATAAAACATTCAAAGACAAAAAACAAAATCAAAAATAGTTAAACAAAAAAAAAAAAAAAAAAGAAAAGAAGAAAAAAATAAAAAAAAAAAAAAAAAAAATAAAGAGTAAAATATTGACTTCCCATTTGTCAAAGATCAAATCAGTTATAAGTCTATAATATATAGCAATCCTGTCTCTTAAGTCATATTATAAAATCACTTTCCTCCAGTAGTTATCTTACTTAATCATCAAATCTCATAAACATTACTTTATTCTTTCCACAAAAAGTCAAAGAGAGGTTTCAATTCTTTAAGAAATATATCTATCAATTTTTTTTCCAGATAAGCATATCGATTAATCCATCTCATTACTAATTATGATAATCTTATTGTCATAACCATAGTCAAAATAAACATTTCAATTAATCCATCACATCAGAATCTGTTAGGTTCAGTAATTTCAGTAGCCATTGTTCTATTATCTCTATTAGTTCCATTTTCCATCTTCCATCTTCAGTAGCCCTGCCAAGTCCAGCAATTTCAATATCCAATCCTCCATCATCAGCATTCCACAACAATCCTGCTGTCAAAGCCATAGTCATATAATAAGAGTCTGATGGGAACTACCTCTATCCCAAACATTTTCTTGCCATCCATTCCGAACAAGCTGCTGAAACACTGCTGCAAAATCATATCTCTGTTCTTTTTTTCAAAATACACTGGGTCATCTCTTAAAAGTTTTTCCATTGTCACATGGCTGCAGTTAATTCCATAGATTTTCTCTATATTGGGCTCCATCACATCATTCCAGTCCAGAAGATAATCCATGCCATTGATAACTTTATCTCTAGAATCTTCATTAATTTCTTCAGAGATAACATTGAGTTCCAAACAATAGATTTTATTTCTAAAGTCCATAGACTCCAAATCTTGTTCCTGTTCCACGTTTGTTCCAATCTCCGGGATCTCCTCTCTCACAGGGACCCCTATTCCAGTCTCCAGGGTCTCCTCTCTCACAGGGACCCCTATTCCAATCTCCAGGGTCTCCTCTCTCACAGGGACCCCTTCCAGGGTCACCTCTCTCACAGGGACCCTTATATCTTTAATCTCCTGCTTCATTTTACTCAATTCAATTTTCGTTATCTCAATCTCATTCACCATTCTCTGAAACATAGTTATCTCCAGACTCTCAGCCACTTTCTTAATTGCCATTTTAAAAGAAAAATATAGGAAAACCACTTCCTATTTCAGCAACAATTGGGTTAATACTCCAAACTTGGTGACATCACAGTACAAACAGAGCAGACAGCCTCACCTCTCCAATAGTTAAGTAAACAAAATGCAGTTCCCAGGATCGAAGCAATTAATGGCAATCGTCAAGAAACAGATTCGTCAAAATAAAATAGACCAAAAAGAGAGTAGTCTCAAAACAGTATAATATTTTTCAAAATAAAAATCTGGAATAGAAATCCCTCTTCTGTGTGTATCTTTAGAATGCAAATCCAGGACAGCTTTTTGCAACAAAAACAGAGATAAGCTATTAATTAGTGCGTAGCAGAGAGAAGTTACGGCTCCCCAGTGAGATGTCAAAAACCGATCAATCTGGCAAATCTCTTTTAAACAGCAACAATTTAAGTCAAGTAAAAGAAAAATATAGAAAGAAGGGTGCTTGCCTGTTAGTGCGTTCTCTCTTAGAAGATAAGATGAACGTTCGCTTTAACAGATAGAGCTTGCTGTTGAAAATCCGTCCCACCTTCGTCGGCTGGACCTCGTCCCATAAATTAATGAGATCTGGTCGTCCCAACAAAAATAGGCTTTGAGGTTAATCTCTTCGTTTCTCCCTACCCGGGAGAAGTTTAATCAGTCAAAAAAAAAAGAAAAAACTGACTGATATATCTGAATAAGCTTCTTTTGAGGCAGGAGCCCGTCTCAAAAGCAGGCACAGGCTAAGTCACCCTTCCCGGAAGTCCGCATTTTGACAATTTTGAAGGGGAATACAATATCATGTCTCCGCTCCCCTGGTGCATTCACTATAGCCACCCGATTTCCCTGCTTTTTAAAGTTTGATAGAAATATCTGTTGGCTATAGGTACATTCTTGAAGCGCAAGAATTTCTCTGCTTTTTAATCCATCAGGTAAGAAATGGGAACCTGTGCAAGTTTGCTGAGAAGGGATTGAGCATTTGCATGCTTATTGAATTCAGTGGGATTTACTCCCCTGCAATCTTGCTTAGGATAGGTGAAACTGACTATGGGGGGATGGGGGGAGGAGGAGGAGGAGGAGGAAGGAGGGAGGAGGAAAGACAGAGGAGAGCAGGGGGATAGGAGCAGGAGGGAGGGGGAGGGGAGGGGTGTGATGCCCTTGTATTTTATAATACTGTAAATATGGTAAGTGCGGGCTTATTAGAGTATATATGGTAAGTAGACTGAGTGAGAGGGGGGAGTACATGGGCTGGAAGGCTGGAGAATGTTGTATTATGATTGGCTGAGCGTTTGAGTGTCTGAAGGTATAAATGAGAGGATGACAGTTGAGAGAGGGGGTGATTAAGGGAGTGCTGTTGGTGGGAGTTCTGAGGGAGGTTGGAGTTGGTTTTGTGGGTTGGATTGGATTAGGCAGGTAGTGAGGCAGGTTATTGATGGCTAGAAAACAGAGTAATGCAACTTATGAAACCACACGCTTGTTGACAATACCTTTAAGTAATCTTGTTATTCCCTGTGTATATAAATAAATATTTCTTGGTTTACCAGAACTCTTGATGCTTGGCTGGGTTACACAGAACAGAAGGGTGGGCAGGGCATATACCAAGGTTGGGAAACAGTATCAGTGGTGGCAGCGGTGAAGAGATAGTGTAACATCATCAGGTATCCAGAGCAACCCAGGCCTGTATTCTTTATAGGCACAAAGATACAGGGGGGTTGTGGCCTGCAAGTGCACCCAGACACAAAGTAGCAATAAGCCAGGAGGAGACTAAGGCACAGTCTCAAGGCAATATTGTTTTACAGGGAGTGTCTGGTGCTGCTGCCTAGCAGTAGGATCTTGAGAGACCTTTGCTATTTATTTTATTTATTTTTATTTTATTTATTTATTTCATTTTTAAACCGCCCATAGCGAATAGCTCTCTGGGCGGCTAGAGCCGGTGAGAACCATTTAAAGACCAGGACCCTGAGGTGGGACTGTGAAAAGGCGGTGAACACAGGTGGGATCCTAGCAGGTGGTGCTTGAGGTGGGATCCTGACAGAAAGGGTCCTGACAAGGGGAAGGGCAGGTTTGATCATTTGCATGCTTATTGAGTTCAGTGGGATTTACTCCCATGCAATCATGCTTCAGACAGGTGAAACTCACCATAAGGGGAGGAGGGAGGGCTGGAGTGGACAGGGAGGAGAAAGAAGGAAGAGGGGGGAGGAGGAAGAAGGGAGAGGAAGGGAAAGGAGAGGAAAAAGAGAGATGGGGAAGGAGAAGGGAGGGGGAAAGGGAAAAAGCATCATTTGCATGCTTATTGAGTTCATTGTGGTATATTCCTGTATAATCATGCTTAGAATAGGTAAAACTGAGGAGGAGGGGGAGAGACAGGAGCGGGAAGGAGGAAGGGAGGGGAAGGAGGGGGAGGGGATTGGAAGGCGATGGAGAGAAGGAGGGAGGGGTGAAGGAAGCAGGAGAGAAGGGGCAAAAGGGAAGGGATAGGAGGGAGGAGGAGGGGGAACGCAAGTTTGATCATTTGCATGCTTTTTGAGTTCAATTGAATTTAATCCTGTACAGTCATGCTTAGGATAGGTGAAACTGACTTGGGGGAGGGGCAAGGAGGGGAGAGGAAGGGGAGGGGAGGCATTGGGTGGGTGGGCACTGGGCAGAGGTAAAGCCCCTTTCCTTTCCAAGGAAAGCCATGACTGTCTAAAGTGAAATAAAGGTCTGGTGTGGGAGTGGCCACCTGATTAGCCAAGCCAAACAGCTGTGAGCCTGGCTTTTAGAAAACTGACAGTTGGTTCTTCCGGAGCATGCCTGACATTATAATAGACTTCAATGTTTGTTGTTGTTATGTGCCTTCAAGTCGACTATGACTTATGGTGACCCTATGCATCCGTGACCTCCAACAGCATCTGTCATGAACCACTCTTTTCAGATCTTGTAAGTTCAGGTCTGTGTCTTCCTTTATGGAATCAATCCATCTCTTGTTTGGCCTTCCTCTTTTTCTACTGTTTCCCCCAGCATTATTGTCTTTTCTAGTGAATCATGTCTTCTCATTATGTGCCCAAAGAATGATAACCTGAGTTCCATCATTTTAACTTCTAGTGATAGTTCTAGTTTAATTTGTTCTAACACCCAATTATTTGTCTTTTTTTGCAGTCCATGGTATCCACAGACTTCAATGTTAAATTTCTTAAATTAATTAAAAATCAGTCATGCATTTTTTAAACTTTTAAACTGCAGAAGATGAAGGTCGAGTATGGGGCAAGGTCACTAATAGAATTACAGGTACCTTGTGAACATGGCTGATTTTTAATTAATTTCAACAAATTATGAGAAAAAAGTCCAACAGGGGTCTGGATTTTTCCCCCTTTTGTTTTACACTTTGAACACTCGATTCTCTCTCACTGTTGTGTGTATTGCTATGACAACTTAGAGGTTTGTTAAGCAAGCATTTCTGAGCTCATGACTAAGTTTTGTAAGGTTTTGTTTTGAAATTTGCTTATGGGAAGCAGCAGAATGGTATGGGGGTATTTTCAATATAACATTGTGAAATGCAAAAAATCCATGCTGGCTATAGTATACAGCCACTCTCATGGTTGTATAATGAACTCATATCTTTTAGGACTGCAGTTAAGTCATTTAACTAATGAGCTGCCATACCTAGATAGGTCTTTCCAGAAAGTAAGTTTCTGCAAAAACATTGCAGCAATCCACGGCTATATCATGGTGTTATGTATTGCTTTCATATATTTGAATTATAAGTTTAATTAAATGCACCAATTCATGGTCATAATGAATATTATGACTTGATAGCTTATTGCATAGAAACTTCCTTCACGTTCATGGATGCAGATGATGTAAAAGGCTCAGCCTGTGATATTTCTAATGTGATATGAGCTTCTGCTGATGGGGCTATCTCACATAATGGGCAGATGATTGCATGGAAGAAACTATATGCCATCCTAAGTAACATATTGTGCAATCCTCAGGTCATGAATTGGAAAGGGAAGATATGTCATCATAGTTCAGTCAATGGAATCTGTGTCTGCAGACCTAGAATAACTGAGAGTCAAACCTGGGCTATCTCCAGGAGGAAGGAATAGCAATAGCTCCTACATTGTCAATCCCAGATGATTCAGATGCAACCTATCCTGGAAGAATATTAAAGAGCTTTCTCCAGGAGGCCTGGTGATAATTCATACAAGACTAAACTCATATACCTTTCTGCAGGACTATAGGTAAATATACCTTGCAGTTTACAAGAAGGGGAGGCAGGAGTAAAATTCTGGGTTGTAATACATTTATTCCTTCAAATAATATTCCCAATGGTATTAGCTTCTAACCTCATAAAACTTTACGATTCTGCAGACACGACTGTAGCTTCTTACTAAGGCAAATGCCTATCTAATGCTCCACCTTGATGCATTGCTAGACAGACTGGAACATCCAATGATGATGGCAACAACAATTCCAGTTTAGAGCATTTAGAATCAAAAATACTTCTTTGTTTATAAATGCAGAAAGATAAAAATATCAACGCAAGCAGGCAAATTTGAAAAAAAGAAAGGAAAATAATCATCCCTGCTTTGGCTCCACATTGATGAAAGACATGAACAGTTAGTATGCCAGAAATTTAGCACACTAGCAAATTGATTTAAAACATATAGGCAACATTTTTTTGCCAGGATGATTTTCTGATCTTACACTCTATCCCTCATAGTAAAAGCCTCCTTTTCCCAAAAGGACACTTTAGGAGGTGGAATTTCACTCTGAGACTCTTGGCTAATGAGGTCTGAGAGCCAGGGATTAGTGTCACTTGCAAATTTTGGACCAGCTGATGTGGAAGTTATCTATGAAGCTGACCTTTCTTGGTGTGTTGTTAATTACTAAAGACAAATAGGGCAGGAAATGACTTGTTTTCAGTTGTGGAATGGTTTGTCTCCTGGGGCATTTTTCATAACATTTTCTGTAGCCTACTATCTGGATCTGCTTGTAACACACACTGACTCTATGCCACAACGTTGTTAGAATCACAAGTTTTAAGGGAAAGAGCAGAACATAGCTTGGCTTTGATATAGTCAAAGGCCTGCTGGCAAGACTAAGTCCAGGCTACTTTATTAGTTAGTTGTTTCTGACAGAAGCCAGAAGAGAAACTGGTCTATAAAACATACATAGTATTCAGCTAACCCAAGAATAGGCTGGACCTTGGTGCTGGGGACTAGCTGCTATACATTCACTTTGGACAGTTCAGGTATAATATTTTGCCAGACAACTCAATGACTGAGACAAACAACTTTTCCCAATAAGAAACTTTGAAACAGGCCAATAGTTGTTGGGTGAGTCTACATCCATAATGCAGATTTTAAGCATGGACTAAACATACATATATAAGGCAATGCCTTGACTTTCCAGGGTGAGGCATTAATTCTAGGCTGCCAAAAGATCCCACCCAGGTGGCTTTCACCAGGGCCAGCCCAAGAGATTTTGCTGACTGAGGTGAAAGACAAGATGGCACTCTGCTGTCCAATGCACAGAAACTGACTGGAATGGAAGTTACAGTAGGGCCCCGCTTTGCTGCGCTCCGCTTTGCAGCGTTCCACCGATACAGCTGTTGTCAATTGCAGAAAGGCCCCACTCCTACAGCGCTTGTTCCACTTTTACAGTGTTTTTCGAGTGTCGGGCGCCATTTTAGACAATGTTAGTCAATGCGTTCCTCTTTACGGCAGATTTCGCTTTACAACGGCGGTCTGGAACGGAACTTGCCGTATGAGCAGGGCCCTACTGTATATCTTATTTCAACATTCTTCATGAGACAGTGTCTTCCACTGCATCTGAGGACACTACATTAGCTTTGAAGTACATGGCATGTTGCATGGCACACAGCTCTGTCTTCCAAAATCTCACTGCTGCTATCTGTCCGCCAGCATGTGCTACCTGAGGCAGTTGTTCCGCTGTGCCGAATGACAGGCTGGCTCTGGATTTTACTGGCTTTGACAACCCATGAATGGCCAGTTTTAATGCAGTGGAAGTTGACTGCTGAAACTACTGCAAATGAACAGGACAAAGCTGAGTCTCCAACATATTTTTCTTTCATTTTAATTCTGTCATTTTTGTAGCGTGTCCTAGGACAATCTGGAGAAGGGTGCGCTGTAAATACAGATAATAAATAAATCTCAATCTGTTTGGAAATGGTGGTCCAGAGGAACTGACTGTGAATTACTATGTCAGCAAAGTGGCTGGTAAACTTATTGCAGATGACT
This sequence comes from Rhineura floridana, assembly GCF_030035675.1. Classification (NCBI taxonomy): domain Eukaryota; kingdom Metazoa; phylum Chordata; class Lepidosauria; order Squamata; family Rhineuridae; genus Rhineura; species Rhineura floridana. The sequence continues at coordinate 73,943,337 of NC_084481.1, read as the reverse complement.
TGGTCTCCAGGTAAGGATTCCTATGGCTTTCATAAAAATACCTGTATAAAGCCCATCTGCCATAGAAAGCTTAGTGCTAGATTTTTCATATGCATGAAAAAATGAAGCTCCTCTTAGAAAGATCTATTTCTATGCAAATAGATCTATGACCCCAGTTTGTTTGTGCATTAATCATCATTAACTAAATTACATACATTTAATCATCTTAACCTTGATGTTACCCTAGGCAAGAAGCCCAGGAGATATCTGCAAAGAAAACAACAGAGCATTTATAATAGTTCAGGGAAAAATTAGAGGTTATTAATTTCATTGCAGTTTACAATTAAGAATTTTACAAGTGGGAACCTGCAGCAAAAATTTCTTTCTTTTTAAAAGACACTTCCATTATTCCATGCCTCAGCTGCTGTTAGTAATAGACTTCCCAATACTAGTGTCAATATAATCTGCATGATTTCTAGTACCTTTAACCCACCTTTTTTTAGCTCCACCTCTGACCTGCGGTAGAACAATGGAGTATTTTGTCATGAGCTGTTCTCTGCAGGTCACACCTTTTCCTCCCACAACATGAGGATAATGGATTGTATTGGCAGAAGCAGGGCAATTTTAACAATGCTCTAAAACTTTTTTAACCCCCTCTGCCACATAAGACCTGATTTGGAAAGAGAACCTTACATTTGTTTTGGAAAGGGACATTGATGTCTGATCGCAACTACATTCAGGCCCAAGGTGCAAAATCATATGATAATTTATCATGCGGTTTGCTCTTGAGTGCAACCTTCCCACCCCACAAATTGCCAGTGTGCTCCCCCCCCAATCTGGATCAGCAAGACCCTGATATGGTGGATAGGGAAGCTTTAACCCTTTGTCCTCTCTGTGGTCCTGATCCAAATCAAGTCTGCTGAACCTATTATTTGCATTGGGGAGGGGAAGCTTCCATTTTCTCCTATGAGAGTTCCCCCTCAATGCAAATGGAAGGTGTGGGTCCTCATCTAGATTGGGACTACAGTGAGGACCATGCTGGGGCATAGAGTCAAAACACCTATGTCCCACATGTAATGCCAAATGCCTAGACTTTGCTAAGCACAAGACTATTGAGTTCGAGATTTCAAGAAGACCATGAACACCAGCTGGCAGCGGAGAGACTGAAGGCTTTATTACAGCAGGACTTACAAGCAGCTCAAAGTGAAGCTAAACAGCTATTAAAGCAGGATTGCAAACAGCTAAAATTAAACTAAATAGCTGACATGTTACCACCACCACCCCTTGTCTCTAAGTGGTCTTATCTCACATCTGTCTCCCTGTGTACCGGAAACCTCCCAATAGCACAATGGTAAATCTTGCCTGGGAGGGGGTGAGTCTTCATTCTTCTTGATGTTGCTTCTTGATTATACTTCGAGGCTATGTCAGCCCCCTGGAGGCTTGGTAAGATCTTGTTGGTATCTTGGGGCTTCGTCAGCCCCTGGAGGCTTGTTTTTGTTGGTATCTTGGGACTATGTTAGCCCCTTGAAGGCTTAATCTCCCTGATCTAGGGATCCTGCATTTATTCCCCAAACACCCCCTGGGAGGGGCACCTTACACCTATTAGATCATGATCTTCCCATCATTCAGGTAGCTGGTTCCCCCTCAGGTGATGTCTCCCTGATCCTGTCCTTGTGATATCTTCAGCTTGAGAATGCAGCTGCATTCTCAAGGGTGGCTGCTTGTTGTAATTATCAGGCTACTTGTTTACATTAGCCAAGTGAGAACATACGTAAGCCAATTAGCTCATCATCCCTTTCAAAGCTTGAGAAAACTATAAACAACTTCTACCTGGCAGAGCAGAAGCATGGGACAAGCTGCTTTGTTTTGGTTACTGAGCAAAAACTTCCCAGACTCTATGTTGTTTTGAGCACAGAAGCATAGGGAAACTTCCCAAATGCTGTGACTGTGTCAGGAGCCTGCAGTTTGAGCTTCCCAGATGCCAATTCTAAGCAGTAACAATAACCAGTAAAAGCAGCAAAAGCAATCAGCACCCCCATAAATCAGTGGTTTGGAGCAATAATTAGGGGACAGAGGCCATTCACATGCCATTTCTAATCCTCATCGTACATCAAGATTCTTGCAGTGACTGGCAATACACCACATGGCAGGGGAAGGCCCTTGTCCTGATGCATTGGGAATCTGTTCAAGAAAAATGGTAAATAAATGTCTGATGTAGTTTGGCAATAAAATTCTAGATATCTTTGGGCAGTTATTATTTCTGCATATTTGTAGTGGACAGTTCCTCAAGTGCTGTATGTAGAAACTGCTACCTTATACTTGGGTGGCTCTATTTCACATCCAAACCTATAGGCACTTGTTGCTATTAAAGGAAGCAGTGATGATGCATTGAATTCTGTGTGCATTCTGTATTGTAATGTCAGGCTGCAATTCTATATGCAATTACCTGACAGTAAGTCCCATTGAACTCAACAGGGCTTATGTCTTAGGATGGCCTTTCCCAACTAGTGGGCCACCAGATGTTGTTGGACCACAATTCCCATCTTTCCTGACCATTGGCAATGCTGGCTGAGGCTGATGGGAGTTGTGGTCCAACAACATCTGGTGGCCCACTAGTTGGGAAAGGCTGTCTTAGGAGATAGGATTGCACTATCAGTTGTATATCTCAAGAAAAATAAATATTTTATTCCCTTTATGTCTATACTGCATGGAAACACTTTTAATAAATGGGATAAATGAGGTGTTCTCCAACAGCAGTTCTGATTTAGTATTTAATACAGTATTTGTGTACTAAATACAAAATGCTTTATGGTTGTTGAGTCATAGTACAATATGAAGTAGCATAGATATTTATAGTTACTTGGGTTATCTTGGTCCTGTTTATTTTTAAATTAATGTAAGCGCATAATGTTCTGTACATGTTGCCTAAACTAAATATCATTCACCTTGTGAAGGTGTTTAGCTGTGATGATTATGCAATCAATTTAGGTAAATGAATTATGTGGGAAGTGACTTTTTAGAATGCCAGATGTCTACTCACCTTATATCTTGAAAACCCCTTTTTTAATGTTTTTGTGTACTTTCTAAATGATAAAGCATATGATCTCATGCTTACCTGGAATATGTACTCAGTCTGTATAATATTAGAATCAGGAAAACATGGGGATAAATATTTGCTGTTCTCCCTTATTCCTATTTTGTAAATGGCAGGAGGCAACTGAGAGAAGGATAGACAGTTTCTGCTTTTCAGTTCACCGTAATGATCTCTGTGGACTGCTATTTCTGACTTCTTCACGCATTAATGGGGATGTTCATGCTCTTCCAAATATGTCTGTAAGGTAATATGTGACACACAGGTCAGTTTAACACAGTCACCTCTTTTGGGGGGCAGGGCCATAGCTCAATGGTACAGCAATTGCTTTGCAAGCAGAAACTCCCACGTTCAGTCCCTGACATCTCCAGGTAGTGCTGGGAGAGACCCCTGGAGAGCTGCTGCCAGTCAGTGCAGACAGTACTGAGCTACATGGAACAATGGTGTTATTTAGTGTAAGGCAGCTTCCTGTGCTCCTGAGGCAGAAGGATTGTTCAAACAGATATACAGGGCTATTAGGTATGCAAGCCTATGGATGTAAGAATTCACCTGGATAGAGCCTGTGGTTATGCATACAGAGCATATCAGTGTATATCTTGTACGTTTGTGGGCCAGGCCATGCTGCCTGGGGCTGACAGGATTATACACCTGGGCACCAGGTTGGCAAAGTCTGGTGTAAGCTCTGTTCATAGATTTGCATTAACACATAGAGTGGGGCAGCAGAGACAGAGGGTGCGATGTCACACTCTTTGTACATTTTTTTCTATAGGACTGTTGTCTTGTATATATGGTGGGTGGTTCACACTCTGATACACCATTGTGTATGGATATATATGTAACAGAATCCTGATGTTTGCTTTTTCTGTGTTCGCTCTCTTGCTCTGTGTGTGTGTGTGTGTGTGTGTGTGTGTTGTGTAATTTTAAATTGTGAAGTGGACTCTTTATCCCCATAGCCTATTATCTCCTAAATAATATTTTCCCTAAGAAAATCAGTTATTGGGCTTGTTTTTGCATATGATATATAGTTCCGCCCTGAAACATCCGTTAGACTGGATAAAAATTATTTGTCACTGATTGTAATAATTTAAGCCATATATCTACGGAGATATTTCTTTGTTATTTTGCTTTTCTTTGCATTGAGTAGATGAAAGGTGTGGGTGCTGAGGAGCCTACCTGAAAGGCATTTCACAGGTACCCCAAAATATATTGGGCTGGTTTATTTATTTATTTGATTAATTTATTAGATTGATATCTCGCCCTTCCTTCCAAGTAGAAGCCCAGGGCAGCAGGGTGGTTGTGTTTCTCTCAACCAATGAGCAACCTTTGCTACATTATTTCTTCATATCACATGATCCAAAGCTTTCTGGAACTCCCTCCATTCCATGACTACTGGTATTTCAAATTTCTGTTTGGTGCAGGTATGGCCACCTTTCCAGTTTGAAACTATTTTTAGGTGCTGTAATGCTTCTCATGATAGAACAATTTGGGTTAGCTTGGTTCTAGTCAATAACATAACAACTTCTCTGTTGTGTCCCCAAGGAAACACTAGCAGATCTGGTAATTATATTTTCCTTTTACCTTAAAATAAATGAAACATATTTCTTTCATGGCTGTGGAGTAATACTGTGATGCAGGAGTTAGATCACATCCACACCATACATTTAAAGCCGTATTATACCACTTTAACATCCATGGAGAATCCTGGGAACTCTAGTTTGTTAAGGATGCTAAGAATTATAGCTCTCTGAGGTCAGCTCCACTAACAACTACAGTTCCCAGTATTTTCCATGGCTCTTAAAGTGCCATAGTAGTGATTTAAATGTATGGTGTGGATATGATCATAGTCTCTTATAATGGAATCAATAAATCATAAATTATAACTTGTTCTTTGGATTGTGTACCTTTTTAAAAAAAAATCCACATAAAATATCAATAGAGAGGCCTCCACTTATTAGGGCTGACTCTACATTTTCTTCTTTTATCTACTGGAAATAATGAGTTTGTATGTCATACAATATGCTTATCTCCTTTGAGGAACAGAGATGGAAGACTGAATAAGCATAATGTTTAATGGCTCCCTTCAAGGAAAAGAGATGACTGACAGAAACGTGCAAGTTTCTAGTAAGGTGCCAACTAACAGCAATTAATTCTCTTTGAGTAAAGAGGCTAGTGAATTTACAGCTGTTCAGAAGTGGTTTAAAGATTCTGCAATGGTCTAAGATCAAATTAGTATAGGGATGAAACTCCAAGAAGATCAAGAGCCTGTATATATTTGGTTTAGCTTTGTTATCTTGCCTCTGAGATCTTTGTAAATTTAAAATGAGAACTGAAGAGAAGGATTATAGGTTGCTGTTGTTGTTTGAGATCCTGGGAACATGATGGCAGGTACCATGACTAAAAGACTGATGAAAATTGTCCTGGCCCAGAGTTCCCAGTGGGCTGTGATGTGACCATGGGGTTCCTGTACTTCTGGGATTCCTCAATACTGGTGGAGGTAAACTACTGTGCATATATTGGTGCTTGCAGAGGCTCTCTACTCCCCAAGTGTATGTTATTTGATTGTGCTCACTGTACTCTCTAAATAGCTATGAAACATAACGTATTTGTTAAAACTTGTCCTAAACACAGTTAGTGAAACTGTATGCAATATGTACATGGCGTGTGAATTTGTAGGTCATCAAATCCATACATTTCCCAGCTCAGGTGCAGTTTGTAATACTTCCTTTCAATATATATCTCTGGCTTTGGTTGGGCAGACGTCTTCTGTCCATGGTAGTGACTGTTCACATTCTGGCCCATGGAAGATTCTGTAAGGAATACAAATGATACTTTAAACATTGGTGGCTGCCATTTTTCTCCTTTTCTGTATAGGCCTTGTGTTGTGTGGACCAAGATGAACTTTGTACCACCATATTAATTAAATACTAAGATGGCATAACTAAAAAGTCTCCAAGCCTCAGTGATTCAACAAAATTGGTTGTTACAGAAAAATACCTCTGTGTGTTTTAAAGGGCAAACTTGTTCAATGAACAATGTATCACAATGAACATGGGAAATACTCTCTGTTATTCATTAGTTGTACACACAGATCTGTACATGGGCCTCTGCAGCAGGCAGTTTTACATAAAACTGTTCTCCAAGGGAGCATGGCCATTTTTTATACTGTTCAGAGACAATGTCTATAATGCCTTTCCTTTTTCTCACACAAGATGCAGAACAATGCTGACTGTTAAATGAGTAATGGCTCTTTTATGCCTCATGCGTCTTATAGCATGTGTACTTCTATCCTTATGCTGCTTGGATGTATTCTCAGCCTCTGGAATATAGACAGAATCAGAGCTTGGAAGATTAGTTTTAAAAAGTAATAAATTACAATTACTGTTACATGGCCCCCAAAAGTAATAAATTACCATTACAATTGTTCTGAAAGTAACTGATTACTTTACCGTTACTCAAAAGAAATCAGTACAATTACACTTAAGTTACTTTTTGAAAAAATGGAGTGCCTACAAGGTGCTGGCCTTGGCTGCTGCACCTCTAAGTAGCCTGAAACAACATTAAAAATAAACACACAAAGAGGGTAGTAGCATAAAAAAAAATATCTATAAGATTAACAGAATGGCCTAACAGAATCTCACATCTACCCCCACTCCCACCCCAGCTAGGGTTGCCAAGCTCAGGGCCTGAGAATGATTCTGTATCTTTAAGAGAAGAGAAAATTCAGCCAAGTGCAGGTTTTCTTGCAACACTGTAATGGGAAAAACCACAAGGTGAATTCTCCCTTCCCCCTGCACAACTTTTAAAGATACAGAAGGCCTCTTGGAGGCTGGGCCTGGCAACCCTAACCCCAGCAATGGTGATACCCCAACACATGTATACTTTTTCATTCGAAATCAAATTTTACACTTGAAATGCAGCTTTTAATATATAGTTCTGTTATGTCTCATCTTCGCTCAAAGAGCACGTCAGACAAGGAACGTCTTTTTATAGTCATTATGCTGCCACCAGTACTGACCAGTACTGCAAAAAACACTGCAGCACCCCTTTCAACTAAAACACATTTTTATCAATATGGCAATCCCCTATCATCAAAGAAAATGCAAACTTTAGTGCTTTACTAGTTGCCTTTGTAATTTTTTCTGTCAACAGTATAATTTAGAGGTAACTTAATCCTGTGCATTAATCTGCAATCCTATACAGTAGGGCCCCGGTTTACAGCGATTCGCTAATACAGCAGTCTCAATTAGACGCAATTAGACTAAAGCCCCACTCATATGGCGCTTGTTCCTCTTTTACAGCGGTTTTCGAGCATCGTGCACCATTCAATTCAATGGGTTCCGCTTTACAGCGGTTTTCGCTTTACAGCGGGGGTCCAGAACATAACCTGCCATATGAGTGGGGCCCTACTGTATACTTATCCATTTAACTCAATGAGGCTTAATATGGAGTAGACATATATAGGACTAGACTCCACCAGAATACATTTCAGCATTTTAGGGCTATACTCTATTAATGCTGTACCAACTACAGCTACCAACTGCTGCTTATGTACATATATTATCTCAGCCTAAGCTACCTCACAGGGTTATTGCAAAGATAAACGAGGGGAGGGAATGGCAATGGTCATAGTGTTGACAAATCAAAAGTACTTATTACACAAGTAATCAGATGTCTGACAGACAGACAGAATGTCAACAGGTGAAGCTTTCCACATAATTGTATTTTCATAGTAGAAAACGCTTACTCCATTTAATTTCTACTGCCCCACAGCTGATAAATGCACAAGAGCCTGATCTCCTGCAATGCCAACCCTAAACCATGCAAAGAACTCAAGTAAAAAAAAAACACAACCACAGAATTTGGACAATTTTTATTTTAAAAAAGGAACATCTGTAACAGTATGAAGTACGACATTCTCAGGCAAAAAGAAGTTATGAGACAGTAGACATAAAAACACACACGCAAAGCAAGCATTTTCCCTTGGGATACAAAAAAGTTAAAACTGCAAATGTAGCAAAGTAGCCAGGGAGGGCTACTCCCCTGCACCAAGTGCAAACACAGTATTTGCACACGTGCGCGCACACACACACACATGTTGTTGTCTCTCACCTCTGCAGTTCTTCATGTCCATTCTGCTGCTGCCTCCTTGCCCTCCAGCTCCTTCCTTCCTCCACTCCATTCTTCTTCACCACTGTCCATTTTTTAAGCCATTTTTTCTTCACTCAGGACCCAACTCGCTCTCCACCTCCTTCCTCATCGCCTCCTAAACACCCACAGAGCATGAGGGAAGAGCAATGCTGCACAGATACACATTATTTTTATCCACAAATCAGACAAGCAGCATGTTTCCCCTGCTTCTCTCCCTCCCCAAGTAACACCCCAAAGTAACACTGGAAACATTACAATTAAGAACATAAGAAGAGCCTGCTGGATCAGGCCGGTGGCCCATCTAGTCAGCATCCTGTTCTCACAGTGGCCAACCAGGTGCCTGGGGGAAGCCCGCAAGCAGGACCCGAGTGCAAGAACACTCTCCCCTCCTGAGGCTTCCGGCAACTGGTTTTCAGAAGCATGCTGCCTCTGACTAGGGTGGCAGAGCACAGCCATCAGGGCTAGTAGCCATTGATAGCCCTGTCCTCCATGAATTTGTCTAATCTTCTTTTAAAGCCATCCAAGCTGGTGGCCATTACTGCATCTTGTGGGAGCAAATTCCATAGTTTAACTATGCGCTGAGTAAAGAAGTACTTCCTTTTGTCTGTCCTGAATCTTCCAACATTCAGCTTCTTGGGATGTCCACGAGTTCTAGTATTATGAGAGAGGGAGAAGAACTTTTCTCTATCCACTTTCTCAATGCCATGCATAATTTTATACACTTCTATCATGTCCCCTCTGACCCGCCTTTTCTCTAAACTAAAAAGACCCAAATGCTGCAACCTTTCCTTATAAGGGAGTCGCTCCATCCCCATGATCATTCTGGTTGCCCTCTTCTGCCCTCTATAATATCCTTTTTGAGATGAGGTGACCAGAACTGTTCACAGTACAGTACACAATTATAGTTCAAAAGTAATGAAATTACTCCTCATTCTATTACAATCAAAATGTAAAGAAATTATCTACTCATTCCTCAAAAAATTAATAGATTACAAGTAATTCATTTTTCCTAATGAATTACTTCCAAGCTCCAGGCAGAATAAACTAATTTCTTGTAACATCCCTTTGTCAGGATATACATACAATCAGTTTGGAATAAGGTTGCCAGGTTCAGGGCCTGATCCTGATCCTAAGTGCAGGTGTTCTTGCAATACGGTAATGGGAAAAACCAGAAGGTGGAATTCTCCCTTCCCCTGCACAACTTTTAAAGATACAGAAGACCTCTTGGAGTCAACCAAGAGGTCTTCTGAATGAATGAATGAATAAAATTTATTTTGGTCACAGACCAGACGGAGAGGTCTTCTGTATCTTTAAAAGTTGTGCAGGGGGAAGGGAGAATTCCACCTTGTGGTTTTTCCCATTACAGGGTTGCAAGAACAGCTGCACTTGGCTGACTTTCTTTTCTCCTAAAGGTACAGGATCAGTCTCAGGCCCTGAACTTGGCAACCCTAGTTTGGAAGCACATTTCACATTCCTCTGTTCCTTCCACAAAGGGTGTTAACACTCTTAAATAAGGCCTCTCTGGTTCTTTGAGGCCAGCATCTATATTTCCAGGCTGCTTGTCTGTTTGATTCTTTTTCTGTTGCCGTGAAACTTGAACACCAACAAGGCTTGAGCTGGGTGCTTCAGATAATACTCCCAAGCATTCCTATAGTTCAGGGTGGAGACCTTGAGGCTCTCCAGATGTTGTTGGGCTCCTAGTTCCCACCAACCTCAGCCAGTGAGGCCAGTGGTCAGGAATGATGGGAATTATAGTAAAAAAAATAACAATATCCCCAGCCCTGCTATAGATTCTGATAATCCTGATCAGGCAGATGCTAATTTTTCCTTTAGTTTATACTACAGCCCTTTTGCAACAAACATGAGCAGTAATAAATGAAAAACTGACTCCTATAACAATTCAAAGTGGCAGAAAAAATAATCTCAGGATTTACAGAGGTAATAGCAGTGTGTGATGGAGTTCATTATTATGCTAAACTTTCAAATAAAGTGAGGGGACAGAACTTGCCACAGGCACTGACCTGTGTGCTGGTGATGATTGAGTCCATTAGCCTTAATTTTATAATTTCTAAATTAACTTTGCTCACTTAGAAATAGCTTTAATTGCTTGATGGGAAAAGTTAGAAACTAAGGGGGAGGGCAGCGTGTTGTGTACTATTCATAGCAATGTTGTGAGTTCATTTAAATGCAATGTACCCAACTTAGATCGAGGATTAGATGTAGTATTATATACTGACCCATAAGCAAACTTCATGTTGATCTGAGGAGACAAGCCTATTCTTGGTTACGCACATATAGATCATTACCGTGTTCAATCCACAGTGTTCCTGCCTTTGATATTATCTTCCTCCAACAACTGTATGTTTTGCTTAGTTCTCTGTAAAGAAACCCAAACAAGTGAGCAGCTCATTGTGTGATTGGGACAACTGGTTATGCAGGTGTGCTGATCATATGGAGCCCCCACAGCCAAGCATTGCCTTACATGTTGATTTGAAAGGAATGCTGAGGAAAGTTGAAGAGGAAAGCGCAAAAGCAGGACTGCAGCTGAATGTCAAAAAGACTAAAGTAATGACAACAGAGAATTTATGTAACTTTACAGTTGACAATGAGGACACTGAACTTGTCAAAGATTATCAATATCTTGGCACAGTTATTAACCAAAATGGAGACAATAGTCAAGAACTCAGGAGAAGGCTAGGACTGGGGAGGGCAGCTATGAGAGAACTAGAAAAGATCCTCAAACGCAGTGATGCATCACTGAACACTAAAGTCAGGATCATTCAGACCATGGTATTGCCGATCTCTATGTATGGATGTGAAAGTTGGACAGTGAAAAAAGAGGATAAGAGAAAAATCAACTCATATGAAATGTGGTGTTGGAGGAGAGCTTTGTGGATACCATGGACTGTGAAAATGACAAATAATTGGGTGTTAGAACAAATTAAACCAGAACTATCACTAGAAGCTAAAATTATGAAACTGAGGTTATCATACTTTGGACACATAATGAGAAAACATGATTCATTAGAAAAGATAATAATGCTGGGAAAAACAGAAGGGAGTAGAAAAAGAGGAAGGCCAAACAAGAGATGGATTGATTCCATAAAGGAAGCCACAGACCTGAACTTAGAAGATCTGAACAGGCACTGATTCACAGGGTTGCCACAAGTCGTAATCGACTTGAAGGCACATAACAACAAATTCCACATAAAACATAGAATCGTAGAGTTGGAAGGGGTCTATAAGGCCATCAAGTCCACCCCCCTGCTCAATGTAGGAATCCAAATTAAAGCATCATGTGTGAATAGGGCTAGGACAAGAATGGAAAATCTGTGGCACTCCAGATGTTATTGAACTATAACTACTTTTATCCCTGACCCTTGGTCATGCTGATAGGAATTGGAGGCCAACAGCATCTGAAGGGATGTTGTAGCAAATGTAATGTGCTGTGCTAGATGCTGCATGATTTTTTAATTATATTTTATTGCTTCTTTTATTTCTTATATTGTATTTTATTGCATTACAATTTGCTTTTCATAGAATTCAAACTAATGCAATCAAATAAAATATAAGTAATAAAATTTGTATTTATATACGAAATAAAAGAAGCAATAAAAATACAATTGAAAAACAATCTGAATATTTAATGTGGTCATGCTGCGGACCACCTGAATGAAGTACATGGACCACTGGTAGCCCAAGGACTACAGTATGGGAACCCCTTCTCTCTGACTTGCCTCATGTGCTCTGTCTGCTTGCTTGTAGCAAATGTCTCCTTCTACAAACCACTGTCTAATATGCAGCTGTCATTATAGTGTTTGTCTGCATTACATGTGTAGTTGGTTAAAACTAAAAGTTACCATTTTCACTAGAAGTGAAGAAAATATAATCTTTTGCAAATAGATAAATAAAGCATGAAAAGCTTACAATTATAAAAGATACAGGTTATTATTACTACCAAAAATTAGGATTTTGATATATCAAAAATTTGCACTTGGTACAACAGAAGCCTTTTGAATACAGTGTTCCAACAATGAGTCTAATTTAAAGGTCACTTTTGTATTTGAATGAGTAAGGTTGAATGGTACTGACTTACTGCTGGTTTCTGAACAAAGGCAAAACTCTGTGGGTCCCTCAACACAAATGTTTTACAATTTTATATAATATTACTGTGATGCGTCCAATCTTGCTTATACTAAAGTCAATGGCAAAATTTCCATAGAATTAAAAGGAGCAGAACTTCAGTGTAAATGTTGCAAGCATAAGTGCCTTGGAACTAATCCTGTTGAGGCAGATTAGATGAGAAGACTAATGCCTTAGAAGCTTGCATATTTTGTTGTTATATTCAGCAATTACTTCTGTGTTCCCACAGGCCTAAAAAAATTGATTTTGCATTCCACAGTGTTTTAGTTTAATTTTAATTTTCTAGATCTACTTTTATATAGATATAAATGGCCCACTGCAATATCAAAGGGCATAGATTGAAAATAATATGCATACTACATATGCTTCTCTGAGAACAAGTCTTAATGAACAAAGGGACTGACTTCTGAGTAAGCACCCACAGAGTCAACCTTCCAATGGAATTATTTTGTATAAAGGTGAATGTCATTCATTTATTACATTTATATTATACCTCTACTATGAGGAATATGTGGGTAATCTGTGGCCCTCTGGCTGTTGTTAGACTCTAGGTCCCATTAGTCCCAGCCAGCATTGCCAACATGCACCACCACCATTTTATCCTCACTACAAACCGGTGAGGTAGGTTAGGCTCAGAAGTAGTGGCTGGCCCAAGGTTCCCCAGTGAGCATTAGAGCAGTGTGGGGATTAAAACTTCATCTCTAGTTTGAAGCTCTAAACTACTATATCTCACTGGCTGGAAAAAGACTTGCAAGCTGTACTACTTGTAGAATTTGCTAAAATCCCTCTGCACCCCACAAGACAGTAATCAAAAGCTATGGAGTGGGTTAATGGAGCCATGGAATATTCTTTGCTAGTGGGTAGCTCTGTCATTTCTGACCAGCCATTTTGAATATCACTTTCTTGTCTTGGTACGTCACAAGCTTGGTAGCAGAGCCTGCCATAGTCAGGCCAAGGACAATTCATCTGGTATATCCCAGCATGCAAAGCTGACTTCTTGAATTCAAGGTGGGTTGAGGGAAACACATTAGTGTTCAGTCACTCTGCTTTTGTTGGAGATTCTAGTGCTGAGAAAAACCAACAGTTGAAGGTTTCTTTTTCTTTTCTGTTTACTACGGAGGAGCTGCTAAGCTAGCAGTATCTCAAAGAGGCCACAACCAAAACTAAACTGTGCTGTTATCCCTGCGTCTTGATCAGTATCTCTGTCTTAGGCTCTGCATGGCTGCTTCAAGAATACAAAGGCAAAGGGGTTACAAAAGAGGCAAACTGACAAGATGCCTGGAGGTTTTGTTAAAAGATCTGTACAGTGCAGAAGGGCAAATGTCGTCCCACTTTTATCTCCACTGTGAATCGAATGGGCAATAAAAAAGGAAAGAATTGGGCTTCTTGCCTTTGCATTATCCTTGCCATCTTATACTGTGTGCAAGGAGAGGGGAACCTTTCACAGTCTCACTTTTCTCATCTCAGCAAAGTTTCTTTCTTTTTTTTTTAAAGTCTCTTTCTCTCTGATAATCTGGCACATGCTCTTTTGGGAAACTTTTTTTTTAGAGTTCAGTGTCTTTCCTTTGTCACTAGCTAACTATTATGGTTCTGCTGAATGCCTTGTGGTAAGTCATAGTTTTCTGTTGTAATAGCTTGCATGAACAAGAGCAATCTCTGTAAATGTCCACCACATTTTAGCTCTTGACCAGCCTAACTCAGCTATGCGTTATAAAAAGTGCTGCCTTAGCAGGTCTGTTGGATTAATTTGTAAAGCATTACCCTTTCCTGTTTAGTACTTAGCCGTTTCTCATATTTAGAAACAAAACAAATCAAAAAGCTTGGTTTTCCCCACTGCTAGACCTGTAGCTCATTCCTAGGAATGACCTCCCCTCTGAGGTGCATCTTGTGCCATAATTCTGTGTGCTTCTTGATGATTGGTCTCTTTACCCAGGCCTTTGGCTGAATGGATGGCTTCCCTTCGGCATTGCAGTGCACTGATATTTTCTGCTGCTGTTTTATTACTTTGGCATTGGTTGTTTTGTTGTTTTATTTTATGATTTTAATGTGAATTATACATTTTTGTAACCTGCTGTGGGACCATTTTTACTCAGAAGTAAGTCCCAGTGATTTCTATGAGGCCTCCTTCCAATGAGGATTCAATGCAGACTGCAGCCTTAGTGTGTCAAAATACTGGCAAGTGGTCTACAGTTTTTTCAGTGCTTAAGAATGTGCAATTTCTGGAATTTCACACAGTTAGTGGAGTTAGGGTGATTTTTTGGAAGTGGTATGAAATGTTCAAGTAGGCAGTAGGATCAAAGTCACAGAGTTACATGTAATAGATGTGATGGCTAATGCATGCCCACTTCTCAGTGACAAGAAGATAATCATGACTGCTTGCCATTTCCCATAGAGGAAGACACTTGGAGCAACTGAAAAAGCAATTTCTTTACCTATAAATTGTTTTTCTCTTTTTCTTTGAGTGTCTAGACATAAGATCCCTCCCTTCTCTGGTGTGATTGACACTTTCAATGGAAAAAGTGGTTGACTGCTACAGAGATGCTCTGTTTTATATATCTGAGGACATTGGCTTATAAAAGGAGTCCTGTGAGGCTAATTGAATAAGATTGGCATCTGCTACTGATACAGTGAGTTAGAAGAAAAGGCATACATTTTGAGCTGTTAGAAACACGAGGCTAAGTGAAAACCGTAAGTGGTAAGAAGCTTCCATTCTTTCACTCTTCATCTTTTATGTTCACTGGAACAGTTGAAACTTAATGGAGAATCGCAACGCAGTTTGTTCTCTGAAATTCTAAAAATGCACAGAAATGGCTTTGGTCTTACCAGAGCAAGATGTCTGAAGGAAATTGTTTAGCTTAATTTATATATCCCATAAACTTGCTATAATCCAGAATTCTTTGCAGCACTCATTTTGTAAGTCCTAAGAACCAGTTTCTTTGTTCATTTGCACCTGTTCTATTTTAATTTGAAAGAGGTTTTTGGTTGTATCCAAGGGACAGAGTTCATTACACCAATTTGGTTAAACAATAAATACAGAAATAGACTCCAAAGGTATTGTAGTTGAGGGAAGCCGAAAGAAAAGCTACAGCATAAGTTTTGGTTGCATATTTACACGAAAGCTTTATTAATTTTAGAGGTTGAAACTGTCCTTTTATTTTCTAAACCAAAGGCCAAGTTTTCATATTTTGGGCTGTCAATGGATGGCTGAAGAACGGAAGGCTCAAGAACTAGTTCAACTCTGAGTTCCAAACTGGGAGCTTACAAGATTCTTTGGGTCCAAGTTAACTTTCAGATCATGCTGTGATGTCTACCCTGCCCTGGGTGATTCTTCTAATTACCTGTGGTGGTAGGAAGATCTTTTAGTACCAAGCCTACCTTTCAAACTTGCTTCTCTTAAAATGTAAATGTACTGCCTTCAAGTCGATTCTGACTTATGGCGACCCTATGAATTAGGGTTTTCATGAGGCTGAGAGGCAGTGACTGGCCCAGGGTCACCCAGTGAGCTTCATGGCTATGTGGGGAAGAGCCTCATAAATGCCATGCTCTGTTTATCTTTAAAATGAAACAGTGGCAAGACAGGCAAGATATGGCGAATGCTCCTGGCTGCCACAGAATAGCAACTGAAAGAGAAGAGGCCTTGTGAACATACTGGTGAGTGCTGTCCTGGTTTGGGAAGATGGAGAATCCATGGTCTGTCAAAGACTAAGGAAGTTTGGTTAGCAGAATGGAGCACTGAGAAGAGCCCAAATCAGTGGGGCCAATACAGTGCCCACAATCCTCTGACTAGCAGACAGATTCAGGCACATATGCACACACACATGCAAAGTACAGATACAAGTCCAGGTTCTAGAGAATAAGGGTGGTCGCACACAAGGCTTTTAGGACAACAAACAAATCACTAGGAGAGGCTTTATTTCTTTCAGGCTTCAGTCCGATACTGAGAAGAAGTAGAGATGCTTTAAGGGGCAGTCTCTGGGCCTGGAGCTGAGCACTCCATCACCTCTCCATTGAGACTGCATGTGGAGTTCCCCATTTGAACACTACACTAAAAGTGGGGAAAAGAAGATGGGCAAGCCACTCGTGCATCTCTTGCCCGTCTGTATCTGTGATACCCCAAATATATTCCTACGTAGGAGATTGCGGAATTCCAGGAGCATGTGGTCCGTTTTGAATGCAAGCTTTTTCATTTTTCTAATGACTTCTCTGTCCTTGTATATGGTGCTGGGTTTGAAGTGTTGTTTAAAAAACAAAGCCGTGAGTAATTCTCAAAACCCCTAATTGTCTGAGGTACAGTTTCACTAACATGCAGAAGCACCAAACCTCATAGGGTTGTATTCAATAAGTCCACATTAGTGTAGGCCCATTAAAATTAATGAACCTAAGTAGTTATGTCTACTAAGTTCAATGGGTCTACTTTGAGTAGGAATAGCATTGAATACTCATAGGCTCTTTGATTGGTCCTGCTTGTCATTTTTATGTCTGATATTCTTACAGGCTGGGCAGTCGTATTATATCTCTATGTTAAAGGCCCCAACTTGAAGTTTGAGGCCTCATCAACATTATACATTTAAAGCAATATCATACCACTTTAAACAGTCATGGTGTCCCCCAAATAATTCCCAAACAGCATCCTGTTTAGGGTGTAGAGAGTTGTTAGGAAGACCCTCACAGAGCTACAGTTCTCAGACTACAGTTCTCAATCCCTTTTTCCAGGACACTATGCGAATTCTAGCTCTTTGAGGGGAATAGTGGCCTCCTAATAACTCTCAGCCCTTAAGAAACTACAGTTCCCAGAATTCTTTGAGGAAGCCACAACTGTTTAAAGTGGTATAATACTGCTTTCAATGTATAGTGCAGATGGAGCCCTAGTCAGTAGGTGAGAGCAGAAAGTGAATAAAGGTAGACAAAACAGCCTGGCAAAATCAATCAGCCTGACATTGATCCATGTGAAAATTACGGAGCAGATTTATAAATCTGCAAATTATGAATCTGTAAGCACCTTGAAAACAATGCAGTGATTACTAGAAGCCAACATGGATTTATCAAGAACTCCTGCCAGATTAATCTTATCTCATTTTTTTTATTGGGAAACCTTCCTGGTAGACTGCGGGAATGCTGTGGACATAATATATCTTGACTTCAGCAAAGCTTTTGACAAAGTGACCCACAATGTTTTGATTAGCAAGCTAGCTAAATGTGGGCTGGATGGAACAATTATCAGGTGGATCCACAGTTGGCTCCAGAATCATACTCAAAGAGTGCTTATCAATGGTTCCTTCTCAAACTGGGTGGAAGTAACGAGTGGGGTACCACAGGGCTCGGTCCTGGGCCCAGTGCTCTTCAACAGTTTTATTAATGACTTGGATGAGGAGGTGTAGGGAATGCTTATCAAATTTGCAGATGAAACAAAATTGGGAGGGATAGATAATACCATGGAAGACAGAAACAAAATTCAAAGTGATCTTGATAGGCTAGAGTATTGGGCTGAAAACAACAGAATGAAATTTAACAGGGATAAGTGCAAAGTTCTGCACCTAGGAAAAAGAAACCAAATGCACAGGTGTAAGATGGGGGTGCTTGGCTCAGTAATACTACATGCGAGAAGGATCTTGGGATTGTTGTTGACCACAAGCTTAATATGAGCCAACAGTGTGATGTGGCTGCAAGAAAGGCAAGTGCTATTTTAGGCTGCATTAACAGAAGTATAGTTTCCAAATCAGGTAAAGCATTGGTTCCCCTCTGTTTGGCACTGGTTAGGCCTCATCTTGAGTACTGCATCAGTTCTGGACATCACACTTTAATAAGGATGCAGACAAACTGGAACAGGTTCAGAGGAGGGGGACTAGAAACAAAGCCCTATGAGGAGAGGCTGAAAGAACTGGGCATGTTTAGCCTTGAGAAGAGAAGACTGATAGCACTCTTCAAGTATTTAAAAGTTGCCACCCAGAGGAGGATCTCTTCTTGATCATCCCAGAGTGCAGGCACGGAATAATGGGCTCAAATTGGAGGAAGCCAGATTTCAACTGAACATCAGGAAAAACTTCCTAACAGAGGGATACAACAATGGAACCAATTACCTAGGGAAGTGGTGGGCTGTCCAACACTGGAGGCATTCAAGAGGCAGCTGGACAGCACCTGTTGGGTATGCTTTAATTTGGATTCCTGCATTGAGCAGGAGGTTGGACTCAATGGCCTTATAGGTCCCTTTTGATTCTGTGATTCTATAAAACAACTGGGAAGTACCACACAGGAGGAGAGAAACTTGTGGACTAGTAGACATCAGAAAAGGGTGAGAAGTAAAATATAGATGCACTAGGGGCTCTGACCCTGCTCACTTTGCATACCTACCACACCCATTCCCCCAAGTCGCCAAGGCACCTTCTCCCAGGTCGCCAAGGTACCTTCCCCCTCCCTATCCCAGTCACCAAGGCTCCTTCCCCCAGGTCCTTTCAGCACGTTGCCAAACCTCTTCCTCCACACCACATGTCACCAAGCATTTATGCTGCAGTTCGCTCACTTCAACCGCTCACCTAGCCTGCCTTCTTCACTCACTGTGAACACTTCTGCTGCTGCCACTTGCCTGCCTGTTGCTGCCACCACTGCTGCTGCTGACAACGAGATGCGCGGCTGAAGCATTCACGCTGCAGGAATGCTGTCCTATAGGGAGGCCCTGCCTCACCTCCCACCCCCTTGACTATTGCTGCTCCCACTGTTGCCGAGGTGAGCAGCTGAAGAGTTCATGCTGCTGTTCAGTCGCTTCAGCCACCTGCCTCACCTGCCTGCTCTGCTTGCTGTAAATGCATCAGCTGCCAGGCTCCTGTGCTGAAGAGTTCACAGCAAGTGTAACATTTACAAAAATATTTTATAGTTAGAAAAATAAAGAACTAATTGGTTATCTACTAGTGGCAGCAAGACTGACCATAACCCCCGTTCCGCGCCGGGACTTACTGGCGAAGGGACGAGTTTTGCGGCCGCAGCTGAGCCGCCATCTTTGTGAGGGAGGCGTGCTCGCAGCGCACTCGCGCGCTGACGTAGCACGCAGCGAAGGGGCGGGGCGGCAGACGGCCATTTAAGGCCGTACCACCAGCTGCCCACCCTCACTGCAAATTTTGGCGGCATTTTCAAACGGAGGCTCCTGCATCGGCCGTGCGACGCGGCTGAAATCGCCCGCCGACGCACGCGGCTCGTTCGGGCTCCTGCGGGCCAGGCCTTGGTGCGGTGGCGCCGACGGCCAGGAGCAGTCAGCGCGGCTCTATCACTGCGCGGCGCGGCTTGGGCAGTGGCGAGCCCTAGGCAGCTGCGGAGGTGCGGCCTGTGGGAGGCCCCGGTGGGGCAGTGGAGAGAGCCCTAGGCCATCGGCCGTCTAGTGGCGGAGGTGCGGCGGCAGCGGCCATCCAGCGGCCATCCAGCGGCCATCCAGAGGCGGAGAGAGCCCTCCGGCCTAGCGGCAGCGGCGGATCAGGCGAGGCGGCCTTGTGGCCGCGTTCTTTTTCTTTAATTACTTCCCAGGGGCCCCTTGTGGGAAGGTTCTCAGCCCCTCACCCACCCCATAGCAAGGGAGTGGGTCCCAGCCCCATCTTGCACAACACCCCCATTGTGCCGCTTAGGGCCCAGGTGGCCAGGATTGTTGGGTGAGATAAAGGGGCCCATAGGCAGGGGACTGGATTGAATGGGTCCCAGCCCCATCTTGCAAGGGGCCCATAGGCAGGGGACTGGATTGAGTGGGTCCCGGCCCCAGCTTGCACACCACCACCCCATTTGTCGCTTAACGGCCCAGGTGGTCAGGAAAGGGTAGGGCCCCCAGGGCAGAGGGTAGACGCCCACCCCCTGCTGCGGAGGATGGGGGACAAGGGGAAGGCATACCATGGACCGCTATACTGGCTAGGTTAGAAGCCCTGGAGAGGGGCCCTGCCTAGCCGGCAACTAGGAGAACAAAGGAACCACCCCCCAAGCAGCCCCGGGAGAAAGTGCAAAGTCCAGTTGGCGGGGCTAACGCTGCGGCTATTACTTCTATCTTAGCGCGACTGGACGCGCTAGAGGCAGGGCCTAGTGGGGCCGCAGCAAGAGCGCCCGGAGCAGAAGCAGGACATGCAGCCCCAGGACCAGAGCCCAGGCATGGGCCTTCAGCGGACAACATAGGGGGTAAGTCTCCCTGGGCAGCACAACAACAGGGGCAGCCCCAGTGGGGCTGGCCTGCATGGGGGTTCCCATACTGGCCCTTTTCCCCACCAGCTGAAACCGAGCGGTATGGGCAAGCGGGGATCACCATGGGGGCGGGGCATGGTACACCACAACAGCTGCCTCCGCTAGGGGTGGCCTGTGAGCAGGTCTGGCAGGCCACTGCCGGAACAGGGATGGGAGTGGGGGCTCAGCCCTCCTGGTCCCCAGCAGAGGACACTGACCCTCTGGCCTCAGTGAGGGAAGGGGCTATACCTTTCGGGGAGACATCAGCCCCACTGGGCTTTCACCTGCTGCTCGCTACAAAAGAAAAAATTTGGAAGGGGGAGTACGTCGACTTATTCTCACTTCTGTACAGGGAACCAGTGAGGAGGGAGAAGAATAAGGGCGAAGAGGCAGAACCTGACAAGCCCAAGAGGCGGCGCATTGAACGCACTTGGGCTAATTGGTTGCCTGCATTTCTGACATACATGGGGGTGGTGATGCAGAAACAGCCACAGAGGGGCCCTATTCTGATTAAATACCTTGATATTATATATCGGGGCTACTCCGAGTTCCAGGGGGCAGCATGGCTCGCCTATGATGAATCGTTTCGTATGAGGGCGGCCTTTGATACCTCCCTCCCCTGGGACAAAAAGGAAGCGGACCTGTGGCTACAGTTTATGTCACACTCCAAGCCTATAGCCGGGGATAGAACGGACAGCGGCCACCTCCTGGCCCGCCAGGCAGCAGCAGCTCCTTCCTGCGGGCCTGCGGGGCAGGGGGTTCAACCCCGCCTGCTCTGCTGGGAGTTCAGCTCCCGAGGCCGCTGTGGTCGTAACCCCTGCAGGTTCCGACATGAGTGCGCAATATGCGGGGGCCCGCATTCCTGCGCTGCCTGCCCCAGGGGCCACCCCTTCAGAGGTGGGAACAGGGACTCACCTGGCGCAAGGAGACCGGGAGCTGCTAGCGCAGCTCAAGGAAAGGGGCCCCAGTCCAGTTAAACTCTCCGAACTCCAGCGCTTGCTCTGCTGTTACCCCCGAGTCCAAGACACCCGATTTTTGCTACAGGGCTTTACAGAGGGTTTCCGGATTCCCTATTTGGGTCCCAGGCACCCCTTCATGTCCCGCAACCTAAAATCAGTGGCGGGTATGGAATCGGTCGTGGGGGAAAAAGTTAGGAAGGAGGTCATGGCAGGCTGCGTGCTGGGCCCCTTTGCGGCACCACCCATCCCTTCACTCAGAGTTTCCCCGCTGGGCCTTGTTCCGAAGAAGGCACCAGGCGAATTTCGCCTTATACACCACCTGTCCTTTCCCCAGGGTGGGTCAGTAAATGACTTCATCCCATCAGACCTCTGCTCTGTCCGCTACACGTCATTCGACTGTGCGGTTCGTATGGTTAGGGACTGCGGGATGGCCGCCCTCATGGGAAAGTGTGACATCAAATCTGCCTTCCGTCTCCTCCCTGTGCACCCACGGGACTTTGAGCTGTTAGGCTTTGCCTTCATGGGCAAATACTATGTGGATAGGGCATTGCCTATGGGCTGCTCCATCTCATGCTCGGTTTTTGAGCGCTTCAGTTCTTTCTTGGAGTGGGCAGTCAGGAGACGGGCAGGCCGGCAATCAGTGGTGCACTATTTGGACGACTTCTTGTTTGCGGGCCCTGCAGACTTGGGTGCCTGTCAGGCATTTATGGAGCAGTTCGCAGGGATGGTGGGGGAACTGGGTGTTCCCCTTGCAGCTGAGAAAACTGAGGGCCCGTCCACTACCCTCACTTTCCTGGGCATAGAGATCGATACAGTGGCCCAATGCTGTAGGCTCCTGCGGGATAAGCTGGGGGCCCTTAAGGGGAAAATCTCAGAGGTGGTTGGGGCAAAGAAGGTGACATTGGCCACACTTCAACAGCTGGCAGGACATTTGAACTTTGCATGCAGGGTGGTAGCACCCGGGCGCGCATTCTTGCGCTGCGTGTACGATGCCATGGCGGGCCTATCACGCCCCCACCATCACACACGTGTTACAGCCGCTCTCCGGGAGGACCTGGTAGTTTGGTCCACCTTCCTGCAGGAATTCAATGGGGTCTCCTTATGGAGAAAAGATCGCCTGTTGGAAGCGGAGCTACAGGTGAGCTCCAACGCCTCAGGTTCCTGCGGTTTTGGGGTCATTTTCCATGACTCATGGTGTCATGGCAGCTGGCCACAGAATTGGGCGCAGGCTGGCCTAACCAGAGACCTGACCCTTCTGGAGTTCTTCCTCATTGTCGTGGCCGTATACCTTTGGCCGGACAAACTGGGCAATTCCTCAGTCCATTTTTGGTGCGACAACCTCCCCACGGTACATGTCATCAACACCCTGTCCTGTAGAAATCCCAATGTTATGCGTTTGGATCGAGTGTTTGTGCTCCAATGTCTCCGCTATAATATACAGTTCCTTGCGCGCCATGTCCCGGGTATTGATAATAGCATTGCTGATGCTCTATCACGGAAACAGATGGAGAGATTTCACCAGCTGGCGCCGTGGGCAAGGGCTCAGCCGGATGTGGTACCCCCAGCGCTATGGGAGATTGGAGGACCGAATCAGAACGGGCCATAAGCCTTTCTGTGGCACCCAGCACTTTGGCCAGCTACCAGGGGGCAGGTAGGGACCTGGCAACCTTCAGGGAGTCCAGAGGCTACACCCAGGAGTGGCCCATCCCCGTGGAGCATCTTATGGAGTTCTGCGTGGAAGGGAAGCGGAGGGGGCTTTCAGTCAGGGCCATCAGAGGTAAGCTCTCAGGTCTATCCTTCCTAGGGAAAGCACGGGGCTTTCAGGACTACTCCGGTGACTTTAGGGTATGCCGGATGCTGGAAGGGTGGTCCCGTGAGCGCCCACACACACCTGATGCGCGCGCCCCCTTTTCCCCAGAGTTACTGTTGGGTCTGCGGGGACAGTGGAGAGTGCTATGTTCTTCCCATTTTGAGGCACTGCTATACCATGCTGCGGCCCTCACCTTGTTCTTCGGGGCCTTCCGAATAGGGGAGGTGGTGGCAGGTTCTAAGACGGATAGCTCCCTCCGGGCCCTCCAGGTTTCTGATCTCAGCTGGGAGGCAGGGGGGGCCCGCCTGCGACTCAGGCAGTCAAAGACGGACCAACGCCAAAAGGGTCGCCTGATTGTGTTATCCCCATGCCAACAGGAGGAGCTCTGCCCGGTCAGGGCCCTACGCATTTTTCTGGCAGCCCGCGGGCTGCAGCCAGGGTACCTGTTCAGGCACAGGGACCTCCAGCCCCTTACCAAGTACCAATTTTGGTCGGTGGCAAAGACAGCACTCCAGCGGCTAGGTGTGGATGCCCGCAAGTTCGGGACACACTCCTTCCGAATAGGTGCAGCTTCCACCGCTGCCCACCTGGGTTTTTCCAAAGGGCAGCTGCAGGCAGTGGGCAGGTGGTCCTCGGATGCATATAAGACGTATGTTAGACCACTAACGGAGATGCATGAGGCCAGCAGCTAACGGCGATGTTGTCAATTTTGGCAGGCCGCTTGGAAAGATCGGAACAAGTGAGCATCCTCCTCTGCGGCCACAGCATGATCTTCTGGGCAGGCCGCAGGGTGGCGAAGTCCCGCATTGGAATGCAGCTGGGGCTCAGTCAGTGGACCTCAGTGCGGTGGCTGGGACGACGGGGGATGCGTTGGGACGGCCTCCTGCCTACCTTGTTCCGGTCGGCTGTGGACTGGGCAGTGCCCCAAGTGCTGGTCATCCACCTGGGAGGTAATGATTTGGGTCTGTTGAGGGGCAAGGCCCTAATCGAACAGGCATGTAGTGACCTCCAGGCCATTGCGCTGCGCTGGCCTGGGGTGCACTTGGTATGGTCCGACATCCTGCCGCGCAGGACATGGAATTGGGCTGATGACCCACGGGGAATGGACAGGGCTCGGAAAAAGGTTAATAGGCAGATTCAGAGGGCCATGAAGGGCCTGGGGGGTTCTGTCATACACCACCCAGAGATCAAGCAAGATAGGCTGGAGTTGTTTAGGCCAGATGGCGTGCACTTGACTGATGAGGGCAATGACATCTTCCTAATGGACCTGCAGAGGGGTGTGCACCGGATTCTTATCGGGTGTGGGGCAAGGGGAGACTAAGCAGAGGCTTGTCCCCCTTTTGTGGCAAGGAAGCGCGGGGGAAAGGTTAAAAGGGAAAGGGCAGCTAGGTGACACCTTTAGGCACCTTTGGGGGTGATTGGCGGTCCGGGGGCCTGCAGCTCTGGGCTATACGGCCCGGGGGGGCAGAACACGGGCCGCTTTTGGGGCCAACGTGCCTCATCCGCTCGGAGTTTCATGGCTCCGGGGGTCGGTGATGCGGGTTGGACCCCCTACACATCTTCAGGGTGTGGCCGGAGCTGGGGCCTGGCACAGGGCAGCCCCAGGCTCTGGCAAGGTTTGGTTGCCCTATAGCTGCAAGCAGGCTTCGCCTGGATCAGCTGAATTCCCCCGCACTGTATTGTCCCTCTGCAGGTTCATTGGTTATAATTGACTGTTTTTAATAAAGTGGCCCATGATTTACCCAATGAACGGTGTCTGTGTTTATTTCGGCAATAGGCCGCAATACATTTTTGGAAGTATTTGGGAGAAAGTCATGATGAAATCTTGGTATTAGGAAGTATAGTTTCCGGCCATGTTGGAAAAGCTAACCCCAAAGATTTGTTTTAACAAGTCAAAGATAGTGAAAAAGGACGCTTTTTGTTCAGTTTGGTTTGATTTTACTAAATATATAAATGAAGGAGCAGAATCCTCAGATACACCAGCAATGTATGCAAGTTTGTGGAATTCTTAACATAAAAGAAAATTGATATTGGAGTCTAGTGAGACTATCTCAGAACTCTGTGCTGCATTGTCATGACTCTGTGAAAAGAGAATAATTAGAACAGGGAATGGTTAAAGTTTATTTTAAGTTGCCTTTACTATATTTTTTTGTTTCTCCTATGTCCTGGTTCTTATGGTTTGTATTCCTTTTCAAAAATCCTAATAAAAAAAGAAAAAAGGACAAGAAGTAAAGCAAATAAGTAGAGGAAAGAATATAGTATTGAAGGATCTGGCAGCAGGAAATATCATAAGTTTATCAAGAACTGGAGGAATTGGGGGTGGAAAAAGAATAGCCTAATTTCCTCCAAGATGTGGCAGAGGCTGTATGGCTTTACAGGCTCTTAAGGAACTAAAGATGAGCATTCATGCATTCCACTGCATGATGTTGATCTTGAAAGGGGAGTTTCTCATCCAGTTTGGGACTGTATTGTGCCATAAATCTCTAGGAATAAGGCAGAGCCTAACTGCCATTTGACAATTGAAACAGACATGAACATGCTTTCCTTTATTTCAGCTTATGGATTTGAAACTGACCCCACAAGCTTAGGTGTTTCCTTTGAAGCTGGATTCCATAATGATAGCAAATTGGGCTTGTCAGAGGATCCAGCATTAGAATTCCACTGCAATGCCTTCCTGAGAAATACTGAACTATTTCATCTTTGCAGTTTGTGTTTCATTTCAGAAAATGGATGGTGGGTTTGCAGTAGGATTGGAGAACTGAAATGAAAGAAGAGTGGAATTCTATAAAATTGGTAATGCTGTTTTGTACAGCCATAAAAAACAAGGTATGTTCCTTTCTGAGACCAGGGTAAAGCATTAGACTATGCTTTGATGATAGTGTAAGGTCATGTGATAAACATAGCATTATCAGGATGTGTTCCCCCCCCCATATTTCTGGGATATCTACAAGAGTACAGTAATACTGAGCTATAGGGATATGGTAATACTGTCTTCTAATGGTTAGCATTTTGTTTTGAACCTTATGGACAGTAGAAGCTGAATATCACTTAAAACTGCTTTAGATAAAATGGGCTGTACTGTAATTTAGTAGAACAAGCTAGATTTATATAGGACCACCTTAATGGTTTTCTTGAACTAACAATCAATGTAAATTCTAGAAGAACAGAGGGGTTGGTCTATAGATGTGTTATTATTGTATGAAATGGAAATAGCTAATTCATCAGAAGAATTGGTATGCTAATGGTAGAGAGCAAACAGGAACAACAATGAGTAGTTAACATAAGACACAGTTAAATTCAGAAAAGTTAGTATTTTCAACACAAGTTGAGTATTATACTACCGAAGGAGTAAGTTCCTCTGAATTCTCTGATATTTACTTCCAAATAAGCTTAGTGCCCAAAAGGAATTCTTAGTATCAAATGATGAAAATGGCCAAACATTGTTACTGTGAACTGCACATAGGCATAGATAGAAGGAAAATGTCCTGAGGAGAGCTTCCCGGTGGGCACTGGGAAGGGAGCCACTCCAGTGTAGGATAATACATTGTATTCAGTAGGAATATTTTCAGCATCATCTGCAAAAATATGTTAGTACTGTGCACTCTTGCAATTATTATGAGACACTTCAAAACACAGAGAAGCCAGTGGTAGCCTTCACTGTTTCCTAGTAAATACAGAGTTGAACTGGAGGGTTAGGCCAGTTTGAATGCACAAAATGCTGACAAATGCAAAACTGTGGATTGTTTGCTTTCAGTGACTAGTCCAGCAGACTTAATATTGAGCTGCTTCATAATTAGAAAGGACACCTGCTAAATAACAGTAAGAAAAATGATAAGAAAAGTGTGTGTACTTAATTTAGCTAAAATCCATAAAACTGGCATTTTGTGGTTTTATATAAGCACCTGGCCTCTGCCCTTTTAAATCTCTTTATTGTCTTATCACAGTAAACACAGAAGTGAAAGGAAAACCTGTTTTGAAATTTAAATAGGTAGATCTCCTTGTTACTTTTGTATCTGGTTCCATCATTCTGAAAAAAATAAATGCATCATTTCTTCCTGTGTGTGTTAGGGATAGGGGTGGTGTTTTGAGTGTGTTTGCTTCTTGACTTTTACAAAATAATTTGTTTTCACTCAGACACAAATTGCATTGTCAGATGAAATCAACAGGGAATTAAACATGTGTTGAGTTCTTTCTTCTACCACTGACTCCATTCATTTTACCTTGGATGGGCTGTAGGCCTGCCAAGATGTTGTCTTCAAATTTTTCCAACTTCTCCTATTCCTCATAATAACCCACAGAGTAGCTAACTGAATAAAGTCCTGCTTGTGTCCTGTTTGCAGTGCATACTACAGACTGCCACTGCCAAAAGGACTGCACACTTTTTTTCTCTTTGCAATGGAAAGAGGGAAGGCAGGAATAGCTGTGAAAATCAGTGACTTCCCTGCTGAAAGAGTGATATACTGGGGAGAGAGGGAAAAAACCTTCTCATAACCTGATTGCTGCTAAAAAGCTGTGAGGGTTTTTTGTATTAGAAACATCTTCAGTGACTGTTTCTAGTTGCCATATTCAATGTATGTTACTGCAGTTGAGGACAGGGCTATCAATGGCTACTAGCCGTGATGGCTGTGCTGTGCCACCCTAGTCAGAGGCAGCATGCTTCTGAAAACCAGTTGCCGGAAGCCTCAGGAGGGGAGAGTGTTCTTGCACTCGGGTCCTGCTTGCGGGCTTCCCCCAGGCACCTGGTTGGCCACTGTGAGAACAGGATGCTGACTAGATGGGCCACTGGCCTGATCCAGCAGGCTCTTCTTATGTTCTTATGATATTTTGCTTAGTTCATATTTTCTCCTTAAGCTGCTACATGTTTAATTTCAAAAGTTTTCCTCTGGGTTTCCAATGAAGTTCCAAGTCAACAGATTTTCAAATATGTTCAGTAGTGGTTCTTCATTCAATGTACGCTGCACATTATATATTTAGGGCAACAAAACTCCACAAAACATCTGTGCAAATTGATTTTCACAGAGAGAAGGGTGGTGTGTGTGTGTGTGTGCGTGCTTTTTGCCTTTAAATGGTGGTCAGGAGTTTGGGGACCTGTTGAGGTTCTGAAGCATTATTGGGCCTGGCACACAACATCACATTAGGCAGTTGCCAACACCTCACTGCAGTAAGGCCCACTGTGGATGCTCACCCTCTTTTAAGCACATTGGTTCTGGCAGTAGCCATCTTTGCTTTCTGCAATGCTCTGGAAGTTGAATTGACTTCCATGGCATTGAGTGAAAAGTTAAAAATGGCTGCCACTGGGAATACCACCTATACACAGGGCTATCTGTTCTTCACAGAGGATGCACAAGGATAGAGGCAATAGCTTACAGATATGGGTTTGGTGTTCAGACACTGGTGAACAACAGTGGAAGAGGGTTATGTGCCCTCATGTCCAGCTTGTGGGCTTCCTATAGGTATTTCATTAACCACTGTAGGAAGCAGGATACTGGACTAGATAGTCTTTTGTGTCATGTTCTCACATGACAGATTCAGATGTTGTAATTCAGGATTTGATTGCTGGATGAGGACATAAGAAGATCCTTGCTGATAAAATCCAAGACCTGTTTAGTCTGTTACAACAGCAACCAACAATATGGAAGCTCATGAACAGGCGATGAAGGTGATGGTGGCCATTGGTTCAGGACACAAGTGCAACTCTCGCACATGTTACCAAATGTTTCCCCTGATTGCTAGAGAAGCTGTGGTGGCTGGGGGATCTATAGTCACCTTTGGTGAGAATGCCTAATAGTGGCACTGTTCTGGACAAGTATTTTCCAAGAAATATCTAAAATTTTGAAAGAAATTATTGCATTAAGTAGAGATATTTCCCAGTCTGTATCTATATTAGAATTGTTTTTAGATGTTTACATTGTTTTATTGCTTGTGTGTTTGCTGCCCTGGCCTTCTTTGTGAGGGAGGGTGGGATATAAATTTAAATAATAATGATGACAACAGCAGCAGTAGCAGCTTCACCATTTGATTTGTTAACTGTCTTTGAAGGCCCAAACTTGGACCAGAAAATGTTGTATTTTTTAATAAAGGCAGCATGTGTAGTAGTAGCTCAACACTGGAAGATCTGGACTTGTCTCTGTGGTACTACAGAGTTTAGACTGTACTGATAGCTGAAAAAGTAACCCGTCATTTATAAACAATTAGAGGGCTGCACAATCTGGATGCATTATGGCACAGTTTCATTTTATTTTTGCATCATATTGATCAAGGTTATGCTCCAACACAGATACAAAGACATGGGCTTTTCAAGATGAGAAATTCTTGAGAAACTTGGCATCACTTCCTTGATAGCTGCCTTTCTGTTGATGCTGTGTGAGAGCTAAGAGAAAAGGAATGATGGGAAAGATAGTAAAATGTAACTGCTACTAACTCTGGGCTCATCCAGACCATACTAAAAATCCACATTTTCCTTATTGGAATTGTCTACTGGTAGTCCAGACCTAATTGTTTTGCACTTTTTTTGTACTTGAATCAAACTTTCCCCCCATCCATACTTATAGGAGTGCCCTTTTTTATTTACAAACTCCCCCACAATATTGTTGTGTTGCTGATTGGCTCAGATCAAAAGGGAGAGTGGTGAGGGAGCCAATGGGAACCCAACAGAAGCAGGAGGCAGGGAAAGAGATGAACATGCAATACAATTTATTTTTATTTATTTATTATTTGATTTATATCCCGCCCTTCCTCCCAGCAGGAGCCCAGGGCAGCAAACAGAAACGCTAAAAACACTTTAAAACATCATAAAAAGACCATAAAATACATTAAAACAAAACAATGTTAAAAACATTTTTTAAAAAGCTTTAAAAACATCTTTTTTTAAAAAAAAAGTGTTAAAAACATATTATTAAAGAAAACATATTAAAAGCAATTCTAACACAGACGCAGACTGGGGTAGGTCTCAACAATGTAACCAGCATCCCTCCTCAGTAACTCTTTGAAATCACTGTTTCTCTACTTTTTGGTGTATAGTTGGTATTGGAAACTCTGGATCAGGGGAGGGGAAAGCATGGGAAGGCAGTGATTGGGGAGGACATGTGGATAAGGGTGAATTAATGTGGGTACAAGGGGCTTACATTACAGATTATACAGATGTATGGATGAGCGCTATATTATATTGCTACATGGAATCTCTTTGCTTTCCATAACAATCAGAGAACCTGTTAGATGCTGTGTGGGTTTTTTGGCCACTGCTTATGTGTTGTCGTTCTGCTGTGCTTATAAATAAAACCCCTTAAAAATAATCTGTTCTTCAGAAGTATTGTTTCTTAACATGGAAATCCCATTTAGGCAATAGCTGTTGACAGACCTGTCCTTCCTGAATTTGTTTTAATACTTTAAAAAAAAATTAGCAAAGCTAGGGACCACATCTTGCAGCATTGAATCTTTTGCTAATTATGGTTTGCCAGAAGAATTCATGAAGAATTCAAGCATCATTACCTTGGGAATTTATTTTCCCACTTTTTCCCCTGCAAACTTAGAAGCCTGAAGGGTGGGAGGCAGGAGCAATGCTGAATATTTCACACCATATTGGGAGGAAATATGCCAGGAGGATTACTAATATTTGGAAAGAGAAATGATTTTAGGGTTTGCTATTTAGAGCTTGGAGCCAATCTTGCCCTTGCATGTCATCTGTAACCTAGGGCAAGTCAGTTCAACACTCTGTCTTTATCACTGGCCAGCCAAATGCTTCTACAAACAGGCCATGATGGCAATAGCATTTCACCTGTGTTTGGCCTAAATAGGGAGGGATTATTGCTCTGTTATTCCCACTAAAGGTGCACTGGGAGGGGGTTGATGGCTGCCTGCTGCCACCTTCCCCTTCCTTCCCTTCCCCCATGGCAAGCAAAAACTATCCCAGGGAATGGAAGGGGGCAGTGGAGAAGAACACTCCCACAGATGACAAGAGGTTCTGGGACTTCAAATTGCAGGATTCCCTGTAGGAACTGAAACCCTGGATGTCATTTGTCATCAAGGAGCTTCAGCAAGAATTGATACAGGCTCCTAGCAGGGCAAATCACCCTTCACCCATATGTGGGAGCACTCATTGGCATCTCTCCCTTCCCCTTCCCCCCACCAGGTGAAGAGGAGGCAGGGTGGGTGATGTGCACTCGAGGGGTGTGAGCAAAATTAAGGTGTGGGGACAGCTTGCAACAGGCTATGTATTCTACTCCTGTTCCTAAACATTAAGATGCATCTGTACATCAGACATTTATCCGTGGCTGAAAGGAAGGGCTTACAAAGATGAAACAGAAAGGCAGAGTTTTAGGTAGGTGAAGATGACAGAAGGTGTGATGGGAGTGGATTGGCAGGCTGTTTGGGGAGGCAACAGCAATCCCTATAATTCCCATCACCTCATTTACTCAGCTTACTCCTTCTCAGCGGTTAAAAGAAATTATCTCTGATTTATGAAGTTCTTGTTTTTAATTAAAATGCAGAAATAGGACCTGGGCTACACTAATAAGGAGGAGAGGATCCATTAAGAAGGTTAATAAAAGTGAGTGAAAATTTAAAAGCGAACTGAAGGAAAACAGGAGCAGGAAGTTTTGATGAAAGGCAAGCAAAGGTTTGGCAGCTTGATCCAGGGCAGACGAGAGTTGGCTGGTGTCCACTTGGAATAGGTTTCCTAATTAACTTGAATTCTCTGTTCACTTGTGCATTTTTGGAAAGGATATTTGCTGCTCTTCTCCCCATCCTCAAAGCCATTTGCTTATTGTCCAGAATTAGGTGCAAGCCAGAAAGCAAAGGAAGTAAATGAAGAAGACCATTTTGAGTTTTCAAGGGTATTGGATATGCTTTCAATACCCCTTTCCAAGCGGCACATTCCACTGCAGGAACTTCATTAACTCACTCATTAGCATTATCTGATTCACTGCTGCAGCCTGTCATCAGAACGTGGAACAGCAGCTGGAGGAAGAAATCAGCTCAAGCTAATGTATATGTTAATAACACTAATGTTTGTAGCACTTGGTGTTAGTAAAAGAGGGGCAGTATAAAATATACAGTGTATCCCTCCAACAAAGAGTGGGAGAGATGGAGAGAGACACCACTGCAACCATAAAAGTTATCAGCTCAGAACATTTATAGTTGGTATTTATAGATTAGTGGAGTATGTTAGAAATTCTGACAGTACAATACCCACATGAAGATCCATGCCATGAATTATTCAATGAGATGGATTGCAAACCAGTCTAGTGACAAACAAAACAAAACGGATGTTTCACAGAGTTGAAATGAGCCTGTCCCTGTGACCCTGCCAATCCTGTCTAGTCAATAGACTTCAGCCAGCAAAAATTTAGTACTCCATCTGCTTTATGGTGCCTTGATTTGCTTTTGTTTTTAACCAGCTCCTAGAATCTTCTGGTGTTTAAGTTATACTGTGGGCATCTCAATAGAAATTGAAGTAGAATCAAATGAATTAGCAGCTCTGCTTATACAGGGATAGGAATTAGTAGATTTGTTTTGCCTTCATAAAAGTGTTGCATTAACTCAGCATTCCCCAATCTGGTGTCCTCCCAGATTTTTTGAGCTATAACTCAGTTCAGCCCCAGGCATCATGACCAGCAGTCAGGGTGGATAGAAGTTGTAGTCCAAACCATCTGGAGGGACACTGGGTTGGAAGAAGGCTGCATTAACTGACAGGAACATCCTATCCCATTTTTTAGAAGCACACTTACTCTCCAATTATTAACACGACTCCCTTGGGTAGAGGGAGCATGGCATCCTGCCACCATCTACTGATGGAGGATAGCCTTCCGACAGGTGAAAGTACTACTTGTAGTAGATTGTTAAGTGGATGTTAATTTACAGAGGAACTTGTATTGATCTATGGTATAAATGATAACATTAGACATAACCCAGTAAGCCTCTTCTGGAATAAACTTAAGGTATTTTGAAATGTGTTACATATGTGATTTAGGCTACAAGCTTACCTGAGAGGGAACCCCACTGGGTGCAGTAGGATTTTCTTCTGAGTAAACTTGCCTAGGATTACACTGTTAAATTCACTTTTCCAAAATGAAATGAAACACGAAGTCAAGCCTATCACCTAGTTACCGTTTAGTTTCTTGATATCACAATATTTTCTTACTGTATCTAGTGTAAAAATTTGTTTGAGTGATGTTAAACTTGTTTTCGCCTTCACCCTCCAGATAGGCTTCTGTAATAATAATAATAATAAATAATAATAAAATTTTATTTATGAGTCGCCTATCTGGCCGAATTAACAGCCACTCTAGGCGACGTACATCAATACAATAAAATACAATATAAAACAATGAAAGCCACAATCAATAATCAGACTAAACACTACAATTCTGATTAATAACAGTATTAAAAGCTAACCCACCCCAGGGATCCCATAGGCCTGCCTGAACAGCCAGGTCTTCAAGGCTCGGCGGAAACCTATCAGGGAGGGGGCATGGCGAAGATCGAAAGGAAGGGAATTCCAGAGGGTGGGGGGCACAATCGAGAATGCCCTCTCTCTAGTCCGCACCAGCCTAGCTGTTTTAACTGGTGGGACTGAGAGAAGGTCTTGTGTGGCTGATCTTGTCAGGCGGCATAACTGGTGATGCTGGAGGCGCTCCTTCAGATAAACTGGGCGGAAACCGTATAGGGCTTTATAGGTCAACACCAACACCTTGAATTGGGCCCGGTAAACAACTGGCAGCCAGTGTAGATCTACTAACACTGGAGTGATATGATCACGGCAATGGCTGTTCTTAATCAATCGTGCCGCCGCATTCTGTATCAGTTGTAGTTTCCAGACCATTTTCAAGGGTAACCCCATGTAGAGCGCATTACAGTAGTCTAAGCGGGAGGAGACCAGGGCATGTATCACCCGTGGGAGCAGATGGACAGGAAGGTAGGGTTGCAGCCTCCTTATCAGATGTAATTGATACCAAGCTGCCCGGCTCACTGCTGAGACCTGAGCCTCCATGGACAGTTGGGAGTCAAGAATGACCCCGAGGCTGCAGACCTGGTCTTTCAGGGGCAATTTTACCCCATTAAACACCAGGTCTATTTCTCCTAACCTTCTCTTGTCTCCCACGAGCAACACCTCGGTCTTATTGGGGTTTAGCTTCAGCCTATTCCTTCCCATCCATCCACTTACAGATTCCAGGCACTTGGACATGGTGTCCACAGCCAACTCTGGTGAGGACTTAAATGAGAGATAGAGCTGAGTGTCATCCGCATATTGGTGGCACTGCAGCCCAAATCTCCTGATGATGGCCCCCAGCGGGTTTACATAGATGTTGAATAGCATGGGGGAGAGGATAGAACCCTGTGGCACTCCGCAGTTGAGAGGCCAAGGGTCTGAAACCTCATCCCCCAATGCCACCCGTTGATGTCTGTCTGAGAGATAGGAACGGAGCCACCATAAAACGGTGCCTCCTATTCCCAATCCCACCAGGTGATCTAAAAGGATACCGTGGTTGACGGTATCGAAAGCTGCTGAGAGATTGAGGAGGACGAGGAAGGTATATTCTCCTCTATCCAACGCCCTCCTCATATCATCCACCAGGGCGACCAAGGCTGTTTCAGTTCCATGTCCAGTCCTGAAGCCTGATTGGACTGGATCTAGATAATCTGCTTCATCCAAGTGTGTCTGTAACTGTTTTGCCACCACTCGTTCAATCACCTTGCCCAAGAATGGTAAATTAGAGACTGGTGCCACCATATGTATTCTGTGCCACCATATGTATCATGACTGAGAGCGTATCTGTTCAATCTGTTAAAGCTTTTGGCACAAGCCATTTATCCCTAACCATTGTGTAACCAAGCATCTGACCAAAATTAAAAGCATATTCCTACCCCTGTTATAGTTCTTTAATGTTAATCATATGTACCTAGGCTTGGTTACTGAATGGCAAGGACCTGCCCTCTTGTGTATTATAAAGTAATACGCACATTGATATTGCTATAGCAGTAATAAATATTGTTTTTAATATTTCTTGTTAATTTTATTAATATTAATAAATATTAGTGATATCTGTTTCTGAAAGGATGATACTACATGCATGAAACACAGTATTAGCAATTGTGTAAGATATCCAGTGCATTAAGTGTGTCTTTAAGCTGCCAGAGGCTCAGAGCGAACAGTAAGGAATGGAGGTCCTTGTGCTACTAAAACCATGAGAATGATTTATATAATCAATGCCAAAGATGTGTTACTGCGCTGGATGAGCCATTGATTTGACATCCCAGGGTTTTCTGTGTGGAAAACTATGAATTGCATTTGGAAGCTTGTCCTTGAGAGAAAACAGCAAAATTCTGATAAGCAGTAGGCCAAGATGGGAAGCGTCTATACAAACTCCTGGAATGTATTGGTCAAGATTGGCTGGAATTTCACTGGGGAGCTACTCGGTTTATGTTCTGGTAATCCCTTGTGTTATGATAAGCCAGTTGAGACTGCAGAGGGGAAGAGATGATAGTAGCACTTGGTTGTATTCAAAGTAGTGCTAAGGAGACTATTCCACAGCACAAGAATTTCTCCTATGCACAGTGGAATGTTCTCCCCCTCCCCCCCTGCACTCCCTAAATCTGTTCTGGAAGTTCCTCCAACGCTCTAGAGCAGATTTGGGGATGGCACGGGATGTATGTGGGGGGGAGGGGAGAAAATCCCGTTGCACTAGCACTAACTAGCAAGCTTATACAGGCAATTAAGAAAACTTCTTTCTGTAGTAGTTAGTTGATGATCTCTGATTTTAAATTTTTATGATTGTTTTTTTTAATATATGCGTGGCGGTTGTAAACTGCTTTGTTTTTCTTTTATGATATAGCAATATACAAATATTTTTTGCAAATCAGTTAGAACTATTTAGTTGAATACCACTCATTGTCTTCCCAAGTGCCATCATGACTACATGCATGCATTGGTTCTTCTGCCTGACTCAGCTATTAGTGGAAAACATTGCCGGAACAATAGCCAGATTCCGGCTTTCCCTGTGTGGCTTCCTAGTTTCTCTCTGCCTTTGTATCTGCTCATCTCACTTTATCCACTTAATCTACTTTTTCTTTAGATCCTTGTTCCAACCCCATTTGGCCCAACTCTTCAGCTTAGACTGTTGGCAACTAGCATTCCTATTATCCGCATTTGCATTCTATGGCTAGGCTGTCCAGAGCAGCATTCTCTCTCAACCCAGGTCCCAGTTCAGCAAGCACTTGAAAAATCCACCCTTTGCTTGTGTTACTGCCTCCACTTTAGGAAACAGTTTGAAATGGAGCAAGCCCCTTTGAAGGCACATTTGCAGTGCCAATCAGCTGGTTGGGGCTGGCAGTGCATCTTTAAAGGAGGTTGCAGTAACTGCTGATTAGCTGATTGGCAGTTACAATGATTCTCTTTGAACTTTGACAGATTTCAATCACCCAGCAGCCTTAGGACATTAAGTGATTGACAAGTGAGACTTTCAGTGTTGCAGCCTGGCTGAGGGAAGTATGGCTGTTCCCTTCACCCCTGCATTCCTAAAAGTAGACAAAAACAGGGCAAAAATACTGAACAAGCATGACTGCCCCCGTCATGTGTGGTTTGGCTGTTAGTTTCCCTCTCTTCCAATGGAATCTGCATTTGTAGACCTTCCTTGGGGAAATGGGAGAGTGTGAAACAATAACATCCATCTCTGACTAGAAACTTGGGCTTGTCAAGGGATGCAAGACTCATGAGTTAGAGCAGTGGAATCTTTGCTGTCAGTAATGGGATTGTCATATTGTTGTTGTTGTTATAAACCTGAATTCTCTTTTCCTGTCTATGGTATCTGATAAGCACCAATATAATTTCAATTAAATTTTGCATCTGATAAAAAGCCTTCAGCTAATTTCATGTGAGTTAATAAGCAATTCTTCTTTCCAAACTGCATTTTCAGATGCTTTTTATCTTGAATTCTCATCTCTGCCATACACATTCTGTATTCTGAACATCAAACGGTTCGGTGCATTCAACTGTTGCAGAGTATTATTCTGTCATTAACTCCTACTTAGAGGTGTGTAGAGAGCTCTGACCAGTGAATACCTTTCCTCCCTGATTTTCTGGATGTTGTATCTGGCTTTGCAGATGCTGTTAATATGTGTTTTAGTTGGTTTAGTCATAGACCATTTATTTATATACAGCATTTCCCAGAAATAAATAAATAAATGTACGCTCAAAGCAGTTCTCAGAAAACTAAGTCTAAATACAATAACCATAATACATAATATTTTTAAAAAATATTGGTACAGCATACTGACAATTCAACAACTAACAGTTTATTTAAAATATATCAAAAACTCAAGGAAATCTAAAGCTTACCAATAGCCGAATTAACAATATTCAATATATCCCAAAGTCTAAGCTGATGACAATTTGTTGTTGTATGCCTTCAGGTATGGTGACCCTGTGAATCTCTTTGGATATATTCATAGGGTTTTCATAGTAAGAGGTATTCAAAGGTGGTTTACAATTGCCTTCCTCCAAGCCTACAGCAGCTGGTATTCCCAGGCAGTCTCCCATCCAAGTACTAACCAGGCCTCACCCGGCTTAGCTTCTGAGATCAGGCATGTTCAAGGCAGTATGACCGTAGGCATGCTGATGGCAACAGTACCTATCAATCCTCACCCCATTTTTATATCTAGACCCAAAACTGTTGAATAACCACCACCATCAGTTCTAGGAGCAGCTCCCTTGTGAAGGTTCCTAAGGCGGGTAGGTGAGGTAAGGCTGGTGAAAACAGCCATCCATCAATGCCACACACAATCTGACTCTGTCTCTCTCTCTCTCTCTCTCTCTCTCTCTCCTCTTCCCTCTCCCCCCGTCCCCGAGATAATTCTGGATTTGGGATTTATTTTAATATATGGAGTGAGCCTACAGAGACCAGAAAATCCTGGTCTTGTCTTTACAGCATGGTCTAGAAATCATGGTCTTCTCTTGTGTGTGTGTGTGTGTGTGTGTGTGTGTCTGTGTGTGTGTGTGTGTCTGTGTGTGTCTGTGTGTGTGTGCGTGCTTGCTTTCTTGAAGTGTCAAGGATAACAAATTATGTTGTTGGTGGGTTTTTTTAAACCACAATAAAAACATAGGCATCAAGAGTTGAGAATGGGAAGTGAAGCATGAACAACATTTAGATAAATTTTGTTAGAGCTCATTGGATATGGGATCCAGGCAGGAACAGCATAATCCATAAATTAAAATTTATGGCACTCACTATAGCAGCAGCAGCAGCAGCAGTAGCACAGTGCTCCACTGTGGAAGTAGAAACTCGTCAGAGTGTCCCTTGCCAGCCATCCTTAGCACATCCTAGCCTGCTTCCTTTTCTATAAAAATTTCTCAGTATCTTGGCCTTGTTAATTTTATAACTTTTTCTCCAGAAACTCTGCAATAAAAGCCTATTTTGAAATTCATTGCAATATTTACACAAGCGTCAAAACTCTCTCAGCTTATTAAGTGGAGTTGTCATCTGCCTTTTATTTCCTGGTGTCTAAGCACTAGCAATTCTAAATCTGCATATAGTTATAGGATTTAGCAGATATGCTAAAAGAAGTCTTTTAAAAAATAATTCCTAGAGAGGAGGCAATGCTGATTTTTAATACATTGACAATCCAGTCGTATGCATGTGTATTAGAAAGGAAAACCGGCTGAATTTACAAGTAAGTGTGCATAGGATTTTAACCTTAACAAAGATGTAGTAAGATGCATTAAATCACAGGTTCTTAATTTCAGGAGGTCTGTGAACTGGGCACGAAAATTCAATTTTCACATAAATTTTATTTGTTTATTTATTTATGGGAGTCCATAGCTTTCATCAGATTCTCAAAGAGGTCTGTGACCTCCCCAAATTAAGAACCACTGCAATAAATGTATGCTTATATTCTATGCAACATACTTAATTTCTGAACACATAAAATAAATCTGACAACCAAACAATGACTTTAAATACTTTACATCAGCCTTCCCCAACCTGGTGCCCTCCAGATATTTTGGACTGTAACTCCCATGGACCTAGCTGGGGTTGGTGGGAGGTGTTGTCCAAAACATCCAGAGGGCACCAGGTTGGGGAAGGCTGCTTTACATAATATAAATGTAGACTTATGGGAGAGGGAGGAAGGGCAGGCTGCATCAACTTCTCTCAGGTTTAGGGATGGGTGAGAATGTCAATTCAGTTTGCATTTCAAGCAGAATTTATCAAATTTGCACTTTCCAAAACAATATGAGAACTGCAAGACAACCATCCTTCAAAATTTGCATTTATTAGAATTTTGGGATGCAGGTCGCCAAGTAAACAATATGTATAAAAATGAATATATATAGGGAAAATGTGCATAAAAATGAATATATGATTGAAAATAACATGCAAAAAGGCATGATATGATGAGAAATGGCTTGCAAAAATGTGTACCTTTGTCAAAATTGCCTACAAAAATGTGTTTATTTGGAGAAATTCACACTAAAATGATGGAGAATTTTCATGAGGATTTTAAAAAAATTGCAGATTGCAGATTGCTGTAGAAAATGTAGAGGACTGAATTTAACATTAGAAAAGTGAGTAACTGGGAGATTGAAATTGACAGATCTTTCCATCCCTAGGTTATTGGTGGTCTTCTCAGGAACTGATGACATGAGCTTCTTCTCTTCTCCTTTACCTTAGGGCATAGAGTGCCATCAGCTCATGAGAGACTGCCAATGGCCTGAAGGGACTGTTAGGCAGACCCCTTCCCATCTTCGCTGGTGAAGGCGGAAGGTGAAGAAGGCTAGGCCAATAGCACATGCCATCAACTCTTGCTTTTAATCTTTTGTAACTTTTTGTTTTGTGTGTCTGTGTTTATTTTAATATTTTAGATTTAGTATTTTATGTTGTAAACCATCTTGGCAGAAAGGTGGCGTGTAAAAGCCATAATAAACAAAGCAACTGTTAAAGGAGATAACTCATCAAATAAGCCCTTAAGCTCCCATTTATTTCTCTGTTGCTTCTATAAAAGTAAGCTAATTGAGAGGTTAAAAAAAGTTGTACAGTCCACATGGAGTGGTAGTGCTATACATAAAAAAATAGCTGTTAAGTAACTAACCTCCCCAAGTGGGAGTTCACACAAGCGTCCCATGGATAGCTTGATTAGATTCCCTTTCCTCTGTGAATGTTGCTATGGTTTCAAGTTTGCTCTCTCAGTGCATTTCTGGCATGGGTCACAGAATGTTTAACCTGAAATCACCTGGCCTAGTACAATATCTCAGAGTGCTTTTATCCTCTAAAGAAGTTGTGACAAACCAGGTCTAACTGACTCAGACTGCAGCTTAACAAGGTGACTCTGGCAATGTTGATAGTGATCCCCAGCACATCTATCTAGGCATTCCTGACAGATATGACTTGCTTGTGATCTTGCAGAAGAAATGATCCTGTGAACAGCCCAGGAATTAATATACTACCAGGCTATTGGGATTGTAAATAATTTTCTTTACATTGTGATTATGATGGACGATGCTTTTTTGGGGATGGAACTCACTGGTACTATTTTCGCTGCCCATGGTAACCATTTTGTGCTGGCACCCACAGCACTTTTAGCAAGGTATGAGTATCGGCACCTCATTTTTTTTTTTACCAAAAAAAACACTGATCATAGCTGTCTGTAAGCTCACAACGGGGTAACTTCAACTACAGTTATGCTGGGGGCAGTTGTCTGGCCACATTGGCCCTCCTATTTCACACTTCTGATTGGTGGTAGAGCAGGGACAACATTGCCTCTCTACTTGTCTGAATGCTGCAGGCAACCAGGTTGCCATGTAGTTCTAATAGTGTCTGGGGTGAGTATACGTGCCATGGGGCAAATTTCTATCATATAGAAAGCTCCAGTCTGGTGCAGCTGTGTGTTCGCTGCTGCTATGTCTTTACAGCAGCTTCAGTAAAGTTTGTTTGGCTTTCATTTGATAGAGATAAATTAGTAAAATAGCAGGGAGAATTGATTGCCTTGTACAAGAAAATTGGGAATTAACATACTGTGAGAGAGTATCTTGATTTCTCCCTTCTCTCTTCTCCTTTCTCCTGCTTTCTTAGTAAGAGAGCCAAAGAAAAGGCTTCACTGTCCTTCATTGAGCTACTTTCCTGCAAGCTAGAAATCCATAATGAAAACCAGCAGAATTTCACAGGAAGTGTGAAAAGTACAAAATAATGGCTCCTGTTATCCCTGCTGAACAACACAGTCAGGAGAGAGGAAATGAAATATTGTTAAAAAGGAAGCTGTTGTAGCCCTCTGAAATGATACAACCTCATTCCAATTTGCAAAGCGGTTCCACGGTTTAGAGCTGTGCCACTTGGTGATTTGACTGGGATGTAGCAGTGTAAAATTATAAACACAGTACAGTATAAGCTCAAGCACAGAGCTAAATTGTATTGAGTTGGAATATCTGGAGCCAAAGCTCAATACAATACATAGATAACCCAGGTAACCTACGGAAAGTGAACACTTGGTGATTAAATGATTCCCAGTAGGGGGCATTATGGAGATTGCACTGTTGTTAGAGCTAAAAATACTTTTACTGTACAAAACATTTTCTTTTTCTCTTAAAGTTTTGATTTTCAAAAATGTTAATTTGAAGCTTATGGGAAAGTGCTGTAGTGCCTTTTGCTTTTAAACGTGTCTTTATTTAACTTTCTGCAACTACCCACAAAATAGGGCTTTGGGCGACTGTTGAAAAGTATACTTGATGTCATTGAGTAACAAGTCAGTTTATCCCATTCCATTTTACCTGTTTAGAAAAGGGATTAGTAGAAGTTATGGAGTATACAGCCTGTATAGGTCCAAGGGCCATCCTGGAAATGTATCATGAGCTGCTGGAGAGTTTCAGTTGCATATGATTAACATACAGTTACTTATCACTCTCACAAATGTATCAAATTCCTACGTTTGTTGCATTTCATAGAATCATAGAGTTGGTAAAAGGTAAAGGTGTCTCTGCACTTATAGTGTGAGTCGTTTCCGACTCTTAGGGTGACGTCTGGCGACGTTTACTAGACAGACCATATATATGGGGTGGGATTGTCAGTTCCGTCCCCGGCCTTTCTTTACCTCCCAGCATATGCCGGGTACTCATTTACTGACCACGGATGGATGGAAGGCTGAGTGGACCTCGACCCCTTTTACCGGAGGCTCAACTCCCTCCTTCCGTTGGAATCGAACTCCGGCCATGAGCAGAGCTTCGGCTGCATTACCACCGTTTACCACTCTGCACCACGGAGGGTCTTATAGAGTTGGTAGGGGCCTATTATAAGGTCATCGAGTCCAACCCCCTGCTCAATGCAGGAATCCAAATTAAACCATAACCAACAGGTGGCTGTCCAGCTGCCTCTAGAATGTCTCCACTATTGGAGAGTCAACCACCTCCCTAGGTAATTGGTTCCATTGTCATACCCCTCTAACAGGAAGTTTTCCCTGATGTTCAGTTGAAATCTGGTTTCCTGCAGTTTGAGCCAATTATTCTATGTCCCACACTCTGGGACAATCGAGAAGAGATCCTGGCCCTCCTCTGTGTGGTAATCTTTCAAGTATTTATTTATTTTTAAAACTTATATACCGCCCGACTAGCAATAGCTCTCTGGGCGGTGAACATAGATACAATAAAATACAATATGGTACCAAAAAAAAAAAAACCTTCACAGTCTAAAATCAAATATCACAGTCTAAAACAGCAAAGGCTCAGAATCAAGTTTCAGACATTACAATACATTAACAAAAATTAAAATTAAAAATTAAAATTAAAATGCCTGGGAATAAAGGAAGGTTTTAACCTGGCGCCGAAAGGATGACAACGTCAGCGCCAGGCGGACCTCCTCAGGGAGACTATTCCACAGTTTGGGGGCCACCACTGAGAAGGCCCTTGATCTTGTCACCACCCTCCGGACCTCCCTATGAGTCGGAACCCGGAGGAGGGCCTTCGTAGTAGACCGTAGTGTACGAGCCGGTTCATAGCGGGAGAGGCATTCCGACAGATATCGAGGTCCCGCGCTGTATAAGGCTTTATAGGTTAGTACCAACACTTTGAATTTGGCCCGGAAGCATATTGGGAGCCAGTGCAAGCGGGCCAAGACTGGTGTTATATGGTCAGACCGCTTCGTTCTTGTTAGCAGTCTGGCCGCCGCATTTTGCACCAGCTGTAGCTTCCGAACCGTCTTCAGAGGTAGCCCTACGTAGAGCGCATTACAGTAATCCAAACGTGAGGTTACCAGAGCATGTACTACTGATGTAAGGTCCTCCCTACTCAGGTAGGGACGTAGCTGGGCTACCAATCGAAGTTGGTAGAACGCATTCCGTGCCACCGCGGCTACATGAGCCTCGAGTGACAGGGAAGAGTCTAGAACAACTCCCAGACTACGAACCTGTTCCTTCTTGGGGAGTGTAACTACATCCAGGACAGGGTATGTATCCACCACCTGATTGGAAAATCCATCCACCAACAGCATCTCAGTCTTATCAGGATTGAGTCTCAGTTTGTTAGTTCTCATCCAATCCATTGTCGCGTCCAGGCAACGGTTTAGCACATCGACCGCCTCACCTGCAGAAGATGAAAATGAGAAGTAGAGTTGCGTGTCATCAGCGTACTGGTGACAACGCACTCCAAAACTCCTGATGATCGCACCCAACGGCTTCATATAGATGTTGAAAAGCATGGGAGACAAAACCGAGCCCTGCGGGACTCCACATTGGAGTACCCACGGCGTCGAGCAGTGTTCCCCAAGCACTATCTTCTGGAGACGGCCCGCCAAGTAGGAGTGGAACCACTGCCACGCAGTGCCTCCAACTCCCAACTCCGCAAGCCTCTCCAGAAGGATACCATGGTCGATGGTATCAAAAGCCGCTGAGAGATCAAGTAGAATCAACAGAGTTACACTCCCTCTGTCTCTCTCCCGACATAGATCATCAAACAGGGCGACCAAGGCCATCTCAGTGCCAAAACCGGGCCTGAAACCCGATTGAAATGGATCTAGATAATCGGTTTCATCCAATAGCGCCTGGAGCTGGTCAGCAACCACTTGTTCCAAGATCTTGCCCAAAAATGGAACATCTGCCACTGGTCTGTAGCTGCTGAAATTCTCTGGGTCCAGG
Source organism: Rhineura floridana (assembly GCF_030035675.1). Taxonomy (NCBI): domain Eukaryota; kingdom Metazoa; phylum Chordata; class Lepidosauria; order Squamata; family Rhineuridae; genus Rhineura; species Rhineura floridana. Next base: position 73,898,918 of record NC_084481.1, on the reverse strand, counting down.
GAAGACTTTTTCAGGAGTGGTCTCACTGCTGCCTCCTTCAGACAGCCAGGGACCACTCCCTCTCGTCAAGAGGCATTTATCACTTCCCTGGCCCAGCCAACTGTTCCCTCCTTACCTGTTTTTATAAGCCAGGAGGGGCAAGGATCCAGTACCGAAGTGGTTGCACGTACCTGTCCAAGTACCTTGTCCACGTCCTTGAACTGAACCGACTGAAACTCATCCAACAAAACGTGATAAGACTGTGTTCCAGACACCTTACTAGGATTATCTGCTATAAAATGAGAGTCTAGGTCCCGACGAATGCATAAGATCTTATGCTGGAAGTGCTCAGCGAATTCATTGCAGCGGGCCACCGAAGTATCTGCAGTGTCCTGAGGGCCAAGAGAAGGAAGCCCTCGGACAACTCTAAACAGCTCCGCTGGGTGGGAGAGAGATGTCTTAATAGTAGCGGTGAAATATAATTTCTTCGCCGCCCTCACCGCTCCTACATACTGCTTGGTGAAGCACAAACCAGCGTATAATTGCATTCATCGGGAGTTCGTCTCCATCTCCGCTCAAGCCGCCTCCTGTCTTGCTTCATCGCCCTCAGCTCTGGAGTATACCAAGGAGCTGAATGAGCTCTGCAAAGGAGAGGGCGCGCAGGAGCGATCGTGTCAACAGCCCGGGCCATCTCCGTATTCCACAGATTAACCAGGACTTCGACAGGAGCGCCAGTCTTATCAGCCGGAAAATCCCCCAGAGCCCTTTGAAAACCTTCTGGATTCATTAGTCTCCGGGGGCGGACCAATTTAATAGGTCCCCCACCCTTGCGGAGGGAAGAGGCCGCTGTAAGTCTAAACTTCAGCAAGCAGTGATCTGACCATGACAAAGGGAGAGATGTAAAACTCCCCACATCCAGATCACTATCCCCATGTCCAGTAATAAAAATAAGGTCGAGTGTATGCCCCGATATATGTGTTGGACCACTAACATATTGGGACAGCCCCATGGTTGTCATGGAGTCTATGAAGTCCTGAGCCGCCCCAGACAAAGTAGCCTCGGCATGAATGTTGACATCCCCCAGTACTAATAGTCTAGGGGATCTCAACAATACCTCTGAGACCACTTCCGTCAGCTCAGTTAAGGAAGCCATTGGGCAGCAAGGTGGGCGGTACACCAAAAGGATTCCTAGTCTGTCCCTCTGGTCCAACACAAGGTGCAAACACTCCAGACCAGTAGTTGTATGGACATGGTGCTTGGTGAGTAAGATGGAACTCTTATAGACCTTGATAGTACTTGAAGAGTGCTATCATATCTCCCCTCAGTCTTCTCTTCTCAAGGCTAAACATGCCCAGTTCTTTCAGTCTCTCCTCATAAGGCTTTGTTTCTAGTACCCTGATCACTGCCCTCCTCTGAACCCATTCCAGTTTGTCTGCATCCTTCTTAAAGTGTGGTGTCCAGAACTGGATGCAGAACTCATGATGTGGCGTAACCAGTGCCGAATAGAGGGGAACCAATACTCCAAACAATTTGGAAACCATACTTCTATTAATGTAGCTTAAAATAACATTCACCTTCTTCCTAGGTGTAGAATTTTGCACTTATCCCTGTTAAATTTTATTCTGTTGTTATCAGTCCAATGCTCCAGCCTATGAAGATCACTTTGAATTTTATTTCTGTCTTCCAAGGTATTAGCTATCCCTCCCAATTTTCTCTCATCTGCAAATTTGATAAGCATTCTTTGCACCTCATCCAAGTTGTTAATAAAAATGTTGAAGAGCTTCGGGCCCAGGACCAAGCCCTGTAGTACCCCACTTGTTTCCTCCCCCCAATTTGAGAAGGAACCATTGATAAGCACTCTTTGAGTACAATTCTGTAGGCAACAGAGTTGTTCAAAGTGATCAGGTATTCCTTAACCATTTGTTTATCTGTCTCAAGCTGCAATCCTGCCCCTTCACATTTCCCAGGAGGATCACAGAGCCTTTTTTGGGAGAAGACTGAGCCAAAGTAGGAATTGAGCTCTTCTGCCTTTTCTTTGTCATCTGTTATCATTTTGCCATCCTTATTGAGTAGCTGTACCACCATTTCTTTTCTCTGTCTTTTACTATGGATGTACCTGAAGAATGTTTTTTGTTGCTTTTGGCATCTCTCGCTAACCTCAGCTCATTCTCAGCTTTAGCCTTCCTGAAGCCATCCCTGCAATTCCGTGCTACCTGTCTGTACTCTTCCTTTGTGGTCTGGCATTCCTTCCACTTCCTATATGTGTCCTTTTTTGTTTTCAGGTCATCTCTAAGCTTTTTGTGAAGCCACATTAGCATCTTCTGCTGTCTTTTCCCTTTTTTCCTTGACAGAATTGTTTGTCATTGTGCCTTTAGTATCCCCTTTTTTAGAAACTCCCACCCAGCTTGGACACCTTTTCTCATTAGGATTGCTTGCCATGGAACCTTACTTACCATTGTTCTGAGTTTATTAAGTTCTGAGTTCTGGGCTCCTGCTGGGAGGAGGGGCAGATATAAATAAAATAATAAATAAATAAAATTAAAACCAGCTTTTCTGAAATTCAGGGTACGCATATGGCTGCACTCAGCTTTTATTCCTTTAAAATCACGTATAGGGTAGTCACTTTCCCCCAGAGTTCCCCCAACTGCCACTTCATCTACCAAGTCATCTCTGTTGGTTAGAAGCAAGTCAAGGATAGCTGATCCTCTAGTTGCTTCCTCCACTTTCTGTAGGAAAACGTTATCTCCAACACAAGTCAGGAATTTCTTGGAGGGGCCGTGTTTGGCAGAATTTGTCTCCTAACAGATATCAGGGTAATTGAAATCCCCCATTACTACTACAACATGTCTCCTCGAAACATTGGCAGTTTGCTTTGCAAAAGTTTCATCCTCATCTTCTCCTTGATCGGGTGGTCAGTAGTAGACTCCAACTACCATGTTCCTTTTATTCCTTCCCCCATTTATTTTAATCCAGTGACTCTCGGTGAAGCTAATAAGCTCATCGTCCTGTATTTCTGTGTAGGGATATATATTTCCAACATATAGCATGACTCCACCTCTCTTTCTATTCCTTCCATTCTTTTTGAACAAGTTATATCCTTCAATTGCTGTATTCCAGTCATGGGAGTCATCCCACCAAGTTTCAGTTATAACTATCAAGTCATATTTATTCTCCTGTATTAAGTGTTCAGGTTTGTCCTGTTTGTTTCCCATACTCTGGGCATTAGTATACATACATCGAAGACCATGTGATTTATGGCATGGTTTTCTTCCTACATTTTTATGAAGACTATTACTGGGCCCCATTAGAGCTGTTTCTTCAGTTCCTCTTACTGTACACAAGCCTTTGTTAGTCGTTCCCGCCAAGTTTACATCTCTCTCCCTGTTAGGATTCAGTGTAAAGCTCTCCTGATGAAGTTCTCCATACTGTGGCCAAACATAGTCTTCCCATTCCTTGTGAGGTGCAACCCATCACTTGCCAGCAGTCCATCTTCCAGAAAGCATAGCCTGTGGTCCCAGATTCCAAATCTCTTATATCGGCACCACCTTCATACCCAGTCATTTTCTTTCCCTTTCCACTCCTCTTGTAAGTACTGGAAGGATGGATGAGAAAACTTACACCCCCAAAGTCCTTGAGTTTCTTTCCCAGAGCTTCAAAGATTGACATGATTTCTTTGTAGCTCTGCTTGGCAGCATTATTCATTCCCACATGGATGAGAAGAAAGGGATATCTGCAGTGGGCTTTATGAGTGATGGCAACCCTTCCATCTCTAATCCATCTAATCCATCCTCCAGGGAGACAGCATACCTGGTTAGTCCATGGATCTTCTTGGCATACTTGGGTTTTAATCCCATGCAGTAGGGAGTCTCCCATCACTACTGCTCTCCTCCTTGTTGTGGGGAGTGGGTTCAGTGGACTGAGCTTCAGCCTCTTGCTCGTTGTTGCATGGGGTCTCCTGTAATTCTTCACTTGCAGGCTACCCTCTAGTCTCATCCTCAAGTGCCTGGAAGCAGTTCTGTAGTTCCACCGGTGAAGGGTCTTCTAGCTCTTCTGCTCCTGTCACCCTTTTCCACAGAGTTTCCTCCACTTCGTTGTTATTCTCCACAACTGTACCTTTTCTGCTTCAACATGCTGTTGTTCTTCCACCTCCTGTACTTCTCTTTGTTGCTGTTGTTTATTTTGTTATTTACTTTATAGAATGTTACAGTACTAGTACTATTTTATAGTAAAAGGGCTATGAAATTTCACTGGCATGTTTTTGAGTGATTATGTGTGCCACTGTTTGAATAATAGTTTAGAGGTGATCCAGGCACCCGTGAAGACCAATGTGACATTAGAGACCAAACTTGTTACCCCCCTTCCCCTCAAAGGAAGAGCTGATTCAGTAACAAGCAATAACAAGCACAGCTCTTTGCTGGCTGTCAAGCCTGAACCAAATATGTAGAATTTTCTTGGATCTAATTTTAACTATGTATTGGGGAGTACTCCAGTATTGGATAAATACTCTAACTTGCCCCTTCATAACTTTGAAAAGCTAGCATTAGCTAGGTCCTAAGGACCACCAATGACAACATTATTGATAGTCATCTGGTACTGATGCTGAGTCTTTTCTTTATATATGCTATCCTTGTGTCACTATGTCTAAGAGCCTATTCATTCCTTTTATTTCTGGTACAAAAAGTACCCAAGTCTGAATGTAAAACCAAACATAAATTGATGACTTCCCGTTCTAAATAGTGCATTAACAATGGATGGACACAACTGCATTACATATGGAAACAGAAACTGGAAAATTATTGGACACCCTTTTCCAGATTTATTGCAAAAACTCAGCGATTTATTTCTACATGTATTTTCAGAGTTGATGGAGTTGTATGTGTATTTTGCTATTTCATCTTGGATACTTTTGTTCCTGAGGTTTTTCTGAATTGTACAGAGCTTGGAAGATTACTTTTAAAAAGTAATAAATTACAGTTACAATTACTTGGCCAAAAAAGTAGTAATTACAGTTGCAATTACAATTGCTCTGAAAGTAACTGATTACTTTACTTTTTCTCAAAAGTAATCACTACAATTACATTTCAGTTACTTTTTTTAAAAAATGCCTACAAGGTGCTGGCCTTGGCTGCTTCACATCTAAGTAGCCTAAAACAATATTAAAACTAAACACACACACACAGGGGGTAGTAGAAGGGTTCAAATCCCCACATAGCCATGAAGCTCACTGGGTGACCTTGGGCCAGTCACTGCCTCTCATGAAAACCCTATTCATAGGGTCACCATAAGTCGGAATCAACTTGAAGGCAGTACATTTATTTTTTTTATTTTGAAGAAGATGATTATAATGCAGCATTTCAAATTAATTCTGTATGACAAGCATTCCATGCCAAGCTTGGAAAACCAAGGAGGAGGTATAAAATGTAGGCAAAAATACTTTTGACAAAATGCCATTTATCCTTTATATCTATATCTATAATTAACAATACAGCTGAATGATGTATGTAAAGTATTTTTTCTCTTTCCCTTTTTTATTAGTATTTTAGTACTACTGCTAAAGTTCTGATGAAAGAATAAAGCATTCCTTAGCCACATTCAAATGGTTAGAACACATCACATAAATTCCACTGAAGTTGGAGTTTTTGCCATAGAAAAGGCAAAAAATACATACCCTATGATAGCCCAATAGACAATCAGAAGTAATATAAAACCCTATTGCTTCTCATTTGCAAATGTTGCAAGATCTAAGGTAACTCTAGATCATGTGAGTTCAGGTGATGCATGTTATGTAAATTTGTATAGATATTAGCAGAGATTGTCAACAGTCTGAGATATGTGTGTGCCAATGTGTGCGTTTACCTAAGTGGCAGGCTTTTACCCTGCACTGAGATCACTGAGACTTAAGACTTAGTAAAATAAGAAAAGCTATTTTATTTATAGAAATACATAGTAGATAGGAAAGGCATACCTAGTTCTAACTAACTTGGAGGCGCAACACTCAGGTTTGGGAGTTGCCCTCCTGGCTCAGGAGGGAAAGAGCAGAGACAAAGGTGTCTCCTCTCTCTTGGATTACTTTATTGCTTAACTGCATTCTGTGTTTCCCTCTGTAATTCTCACTTTTTTTTACCCACTGTTTGAATGTCTTTTGGGAATGCCTACTGATTATTTGTTATCATTTTGGGCTGATTACCTTCAGCTATTATCTCACCAAAGTTGCATACACATGACAGATTTAAAGCACATTTACACCACCACCCCAAAAAAGAATCCTGGGAACTGTAGTTTGTTACGGGTGCTGGGAATTGTAGCTCTGTGAGGAGTAAACTACAGTCCCCAAGATTCTTGGGGAAAAGCCATGTGCTTACATGTATGGTGTCTACTGGGAGACTCTTACGGATTGATTCTATACTCCCAGAAGTAAATCCTATTTACTGCTATGGGAATTACTTCCAAGTAAGTATGCTTGGAATTGCAGCTTTTAGGTCATGCTTAATAGCCACCTTGTGTCAAACTGAACAGTTTCCAATCAGATTTAAATACTAACCACTTAAACTGGTCAGAGTGTCATTCCCTCCATTTCTGAAGCTCAGGCTGGAAGTGTTGTTGCTTATGTAGCCATGGTATCACCATCCATACCACACATAATAAGGAGTATTAGTGGGCAAGAGGGAACCCCAAGTGTTGCAGAATACAAAAAAGTGAGAGAGAAAACAGAAAGGGGATGACTCCCAAAACAGCCCAAATGAGTACTGAGCATGTTCTGTTATGAAATGCTCAGTGGCTGTGTGAGTGAGTGAGTGAGTGTGTGTGTGTGTGAGAGAGAGATGTCTCAGCTAACAGAAAATTATAGAATAGTAGAGTTGGAAGGAACTTTTAAGGTCATCAAGTCCACACCCCTGCTCAATGCAGGAATCCAAGTTAAAGCACACCTAACAGGCCAATTCCCCCCAGAGAACTCCAGCCACAGAATTGTCTGAGAAGAGGGGCTGACTGTTAAACCACTCTGGACATTGGAGCTCTGTCGGGAGAATAGGGGTCTCCTAATAACACTCAGCACCCGTCACAAACTACACTTGCCAGGATTCTTTGGGGGAAGTCATGACTGTTTAAAGTGGCATAAATGTCTGGCGTGGGTGTGGCCAGAAGGTCATCCAGCGAGTTCATGGCTGTGGTAAGATATGAACTCAGAACGTCCCAGCTGCACCCAGCATGGAACTACACTTTCAGCAGCAAATACCAGAAAACCAACTAAATGTGTGCTGTCAATGTGCAAAGCATTTGCTGGGGTGCATTTGGGTAGGTGAAGCAGGAGATAGATGGAAGGGGCTGTTTTCCATGCTTGCCACTTTACCAGTGCAACGCCCCATGTTTTTCCTTATTGACCTCCATCAGCTAGGGAAAAGTGGCCAGGGAAGGGGTTGCAGATAAAAAGTTTCAGCAGCAAATTACCCCCTCTCATCACTTCTCCCTAACAAAATGCCCCCCACGTCAGTAGCAGGGAAGTTCTTTTTTGAGTTGTAATTCAGCTCTCGTTCTGTTAATTCCCAAACTACACCAGTTGTCATTTTGACCTACATGCATAGGGAGAAAGACAGTGTAAAGGGTGTGCACAAGGGGGAGGGGATGACAAAGGATTTAGGACTTAAAGATTTAATATTCCATGAGTAGAAAAAAATACCCTATGCAAATGTCTATATTATTGCAGAAAAGTTCAGTTCTACATATGTTTGCCATCTTTTCCTCAAGCACAACTGTTTTTGAGATAACAGTCTTATTCTCTCTTGCCCTTCACCAAAAAGCCATGTTAGTTGTCCAGTATGTGAAATGACTGCAAGCAGGTGCAGCCCAAGACATTTTGCTACTTGCCCTGCCCCCAAGTCAAGGTCATAGTACCATAGCTTGAAAAGTTATGTTGGCATTTGAGGCAGAAAATCTCACAAGTACCTTTTCCTGACAGTAAATATACAACAACCAAAAATTAAAATAGCTAATAATTTGTTGCATGGTGCCCCAAATTAGTTGCTTGGGGTAGTCATCTCTTGCTGCCTAGTGAGAGTCGCTCTATGAGAGGCACATAACTGAAGCAAAACACACAAACAGAAGTATGAGACTGCATCTACCTCCTAGTCTCTTGCCAGTTCCCAATTTTCACCCTCTCTGGAGGGGTGCAAGGACAAGTGGAGGGGATGCAAAGAGGGTGCAAGGACAAGCGGAGGAGATGCAAAGAGGGTGCAAGGACAAGCGGAGGGGATGCAAAGAGGGTGCAAGGACAAGCGGAGGAGATGCAAAGAGGGTGCAAGGACAAGCGGAGGAGATACAAAGAAGGTGCAAGGACAAGCGGAGGGGATGCAAAGAGGGTGCAAGGACAAGCGGAGGGGATGCAAAGAGGGTGCAAGGACAAGCAGAGGGGATGCAAAGAGGGTGCAAGGACAAGCGGAGGGGATGCAAAGAGGGTGCAAGGACAAGCGGAGGGGATGCAAAGAGGGTGCAAGGACAAGCGGAGGACATGCAAAGAGGGTGCAAGGACAAGCGGAGGAGATGCAAAGAAGGTGCAAGGACAAGCGGACAGGATGCAAAGAGGGTGCAAGGACAAGCAGAGGAGATGCAAAGAAGGTGCAAGGACAAGCAGAGGGGATGCAAAGAGGGTGCAAGGACAAGTGGAAGGGATGCAAAGAGGGTGCAAGGACAAGCGGAGGGGATGCAAAGAGTGCAAGGACAAGCGGAGGGGATGCAAAGACAGTGCAAAGACAAGCAGAGGGGATGCAAAGAGGGTGCAAGGACAAGCGGAGGGGATGCAGAGAGGGTGCAAGGACAAGCGGAGGAGATGCAAAGAGGATGCAAGGACAAGCAGAGGGGATGCAAAGGGTGCAAGGACAAGCGGAGGGGATGCAAAGACGGTGCAAGGACAAGCGGAAGGGATGCAAAGAGGGTGCAAGGACAAGCGGAGGGGATGCAAAGAGGGTGCAAGGACAAGCGGAGGGGTGCAGAGGGGGTGCAAGGACAAGTGGAGGGGGTGCAAAGAGGGTGCAAGGACAAGCGGAGGAGATGCAAAGAGGGTGCAAGGACAAGTGGAGGAGATGCAAAGAAGGTGCAAGGACAAGCGGAGGGGATGCAAAGAGGGTGCAAGGACAAGCGGAGGGGATGCAAAGAGGGTGCAAGGACAAGCGGAGGGGATGCAAAGAGGGTGCAAGGACAAGCGGAGGGGATGCAAAGAGGGTGCAAGGACAAGCGGAGGAGATGCAAAGAGGGTGCAAGGACAAGCGGAGGGGATGCAAAGAGGGTGCAAGGACAAGCGGAGGAGATGCAAAGAGGGTGCAAAGACAAGCGGGGAGATGCAAAGAGGGTGCAAGGACAAGCGGAGGGGATGCAAAGAGGGTGCAAGGACAAGCGGAGGGGATGCAAAGAGGGTGCAAGGACAAGCGGAGGGGATGCAAAGAGGGTGCAAGGACTAGCGGAGGAGATGCAAAGAGGGTGCAAGGACAAGCGGCGGAGATGCAAAGAGGGTGCAAGGACAAGCGGAGGAGATGCAAAGAGGGTGCAAGGACAAGCGGAGGGGATGCAAAGAGGGTGCAAGGACAAGCAGAGGGGATGCAAAGAGGGTGCAAGGACAAGCGGAGGGGATGCAAAGAGGGTGCAAGGACAAGCGGAGGGGATGCAAACAGGGTGCAAGGACAAGCGGAGGACATGCAAAGAGGGTGCAAGGACAAGCGGAGGAGATGCAAAGAAGGTGCAAGGACAAGCGGACAGGATGCAAAGAGGGTGCAAGGACAAGCAGAGGAGATGCAAAGAAGGTGCAAGGACAAGCAGAGGGGATGCAAAGAGGGTGCAAGGACAAGTGGAAGGGATGCAAAGAGGGTGCAAGGACAAGCGGAGGGGATGCAAAGAGTGCAAGGACAAGCGGAGGGGATGCAAAGACAGTGCAAAGACAAGCAGAGGGGATGCAAAGAGGGTGCAAGGACTAGCGGAGGGGATGCAGAGAGGGTGCAAGGACAAGCGGAGGAGATGCAAAGAGGATGCAAGGACAAGCAGAGGGGATGCAAAGGGTGCAAGGACAAGCGGAGGGGATGCAAAGACGGTGCAAGGACAAGCGGAAGGGATGCAAAGAGGGTGCAAGGACAAGCGGAGGGGATGCAAAGAGGGTGCAAGGACAAGCGGAGGGGTGCAGAGGGGGTGCAAGGACAAGTGGAGGGGGTGCAAAGAGGGTGCAAGGACAAGCGGAGGAGATGCAAAGAGGGTGCAAGGACAAGTGGAGGAGATGCAAAGAAGGTGCAAGGACAAGCGGAGGGGATGCAAAGAGGGTGCAAGGACAAGCGGAGGGGATGCAAAGAGGGTGCAAGGACAAGCGGAGGGGATGCAAAGAGGGTGCAAGGACAAGCGGAGGGGATGCAAAGAGGGTGCAAGGACAAGCGGAGGAGATGCAAAGAGGGTGCAAGGACAAGCGGAGGGGATGCAAAGAGGGTGCAAGGACAAGCGGAGGAGATGCAAAGAGGGTGCAAGGACAAGCGGGGGAGATGCAAAGAGGGTGCAAGGACAAGCGGAGGGGATGCAAAGAGGGTGCAAGGACAAGCGGAGGGGATGCAAAGAGGGTGCAAGGACAAGCGGAGGGGATGCAAAGAGGGTGCAAGGACTAGCGGAGGAGATGCAAAGAGGGTGCAAGGACAAGCGGCGGAGATGCAAAGAGGGTGCAAGGACAAGCGGAGGAGATGCAAAGAGGGTGCAAGGACAAGCGGAGGAGATGCAAAGAGGGTGCAAGGACAAGCGGAGGGGATGCAAAGAGGGTGCAAGGACAAGCAGAGGGGATGCAAGGACAAGCAGAGGGGATGCAAGGACAAGCAGGGGGTGCCAGGAAGAGCAGAGGGGGTGGGCAAGCAGGCTGAGGGAGGCAGGACGAGCGGGGGGGCAGGGAGAGTAGTCTTGAAAGGGTAACACATACCCTCACCTCCACAGCTCTTCACTTCCATTCTGCTGCTTCTGCCTTCTACTCCTCCTTGCCCTCCAGCTCTGTCTGACTCTCCACTTCCTCCCTCGTGCCTCCATAGAGCACGAGGGAAGAGCTAAACAGCACAGAAGCCCAGTTTGAGGCACGTATCTTTCCTCCACCATTCCACCAATCACAGCAGCAGATGATTTCCCCTGCTTTCCCCCCCAGTAACGTCCAAATGTAACACAAAAAAGTTACATTTGCAGCTCAAAAGTAATGAAATTACCACTCGTTCTGTTACATACAAAATGTAACGAAGTTACCCACTCGTTATGCAAAATTGTAACAAATTACAAGTAACTCGTTATTTCTAACGAGTTACTTCCAAGCTCTGGAATTGTATCATACTGAACTGGTCAGAAATGATCATCCAAGCTGTCCTATTTACTAATACAAAATAGCAGGAATTCAGGCCATCAGCTCCTGATTGTACTGTATTTAAAATAAACTGTTGCCTAGTGTTAAAAGCAGGTTTGAAATCAAAGCTGCTCTTGACATCTACATAAAGCGCAAATGCTAAGCATTAGCACAAAAGCCGATTTTTAGCATGGTGTTTGATTTTTAGCATGGTGTTTAAGCCTTATCAGAAACCAGCTCTATAATGGAACTGATAATGAAAGTTTAATTAAAACTGTTCTTGCAGGCTCCCTCAGCATACACATCCCATTAGACTCTTTTTGCCATGATAGTGCTGTCCTTCAACTTCATTTCTAGGAAACATTTGGCTTTACCTGAGACTAGAACTCACATAGTTTATGCAGGTATTTTTGGCACACTTAAAGGAGGATTAATATTTTCATTTGAAGCCTGACTTGTGATTATTCAGGTTGGGGAAGGGATGGGGAATAGGAAAATGGCTTTTGTGTAGGAGAGAGATTGAGCATTTAAAAATGCCAAAAGGGCTGCAATATTTTTTCTTATATTGTTATAAAAAGGCCAAACATGAAAGGCCAAGGCCAAGAAAAGAGTTGGCACATGTGGCAATGCTTTGCCATTTGGTGTATGATAATCATCTACCCAGGTTAGCTCTTGCATTCCAGTTACATACCGAACACTGTTCTTGGTGTGTTGGGGAGCAAGCAAAGGACCACCTGCATTGTTCACACAGAGGTAATGCTCATCCATTCACTCTAGAAATATTGCTAGGTACTTAAAGAACCATGACACAAATGTGTCTAAAACGTCCATATGGTAATTTATATGTATAGATGCCTCTGCGAAATAAACATGTTGGGTGGATGAGCTCTCAACAGCTGAGAGCTTTTGTAATACACTCAGTCACCCTATAAGCAAAGTATTATTTTTAAAAATAGATAGAAAGGGGGGAGGGGCAGGAGATCTGTGACACCCCAAAAGTTCCAGGGTTCTGGTCCCCACCTAATAACACTTCTGCCCCAGAGATTGGCAGCTGTAGTGGGCTGCCTGAGTTGATCATAGGGCAATAGCACTTGAAACATTGGATGAGATTATGGACTAGGGGAGCGATCCAACTTGAGTTTGCAGTGGGGTGGGGGGAGTTGGATGTGGTGGACCCCTGGCTGAGTTGGCAGACTCCCAGCACCACTGGGCTCTGCCGGGCTCCACTGGTAGAAGCCCCTCATCCCAATTCAGCTGCAGCACCACTGGGGCCCTGCCAGTTCAGCCAGGGGTCTGCTATGGATGGCCATTCTGGCGGACAGAGAGCCAGAGGAAGCCCCCCAAATGGGATGTGGTGGGGGAGGAGCTATGGGCGGGACTTACATGGCATCCTAGTCCCCCTCAGAGTGCTCCCCCAGGTGCTGATCTGCATGGGAATTCTGCTGCATGGGAATTCTGTTGGCAGAGGAAAACAATTCCACTGGCACTCTACGGGGATCACTTACTCCCTGGTAGCGCCATTTGTGGGAGCCAGCTCTTCCCTTCTGGCTCCCACACACAGCTCCTGATGGAGCCTGCCCTCAGCCAGGCCAGCAGCTCCCAAATGACAAGTGGATGCCGCTGAGCTTTCCACCAGCTCCTCCACCATCGCTGCCCCCCTCTGCTGGCTATGCCTGAGTTGGATTGCTCTGCCCATTACTGAAGTATGTGCAAAGTGCACCAAATATTTTAAAAAAATATTATCAATTTAATAATAATTGAGCAATTAAAATGTTCTCTAAAAATGCTATTTTTAGTTGTTCTTATCACACACAGACAAAATTGCCTTCAAAATCAAGTGGCCACACTTAATAAACTGGTATCAGTTCTGGATTTAATGGTGTCAGTTTGGATTTAAAAATATACTGTAACTAATAAATTTGGGAGTTAAAAAGTTGAAAATATTCTTTAATTCTCCAGTGTCAAGTTTCAGTAGTGTATGGAGGTTAAGATGTCAGGTACCCATAAACCTATACCAGCCTTCACCAACTACATCCAAGATAACACCTGTTTTAGGGATCTCTAGGTCCACAGAATCCATGTCAGGTCTTGTCAGTTACAAAAACTGGATGACTATGCCAATTTAGTGCCCCCAGATGTTTTGGCTGACAGCTCTCATTCTAAAGCTGTGCTGATGAGTGTCCAAAACATCTGGAAGTCACCAAGTTAGTGAAGGCTGATCTATGCTGTAAGACATTCATTTTTCGTGACAGGATCTGACACGGATTCTGTGGCACTGAGAGATCCCTAAGACCGGAACCAACTGGGATGCAATGCCATTGAAAAGGGCTGTGTTGTGAAAAATGTGGCTTTGGGACTGAGACTGGCAGTTAACACTTTTGAGATGAATTCATCTGTATCTCTGCTGAGAGGCTTTTGTTTCTGAAAGAGTAGTTGTGCACATATGTGTGGTGGCAATGTCAATATGCAACAGTTTTCTGGGACAGTGTGTTCAATCATATTTCAAAGATCACCAAGCAGTCAGTTCCTAAATCACCTACTCCAGCTCTCCTCTCCTTGCAGCTGGGTCCTTATAACACTACTTCTGGTGGCTGCAAAGCAGACGATTTCTGGGAGATGGAAAACGTCTTCTGATTTCACATTGAACAATTTGTATAGCCCCTTCTGGTCCCTAGCCTTGTCCAAGAAATTGACACAATCTATTACACATGCCAGGTGTCACCTTAAGCCAGGCTTTTTGGAGATAATCTGGTTCCTGGTTTTTGTTGTTGTGAATGAATCATTGGAAGGTATGCAGCCACCTGTGTAGCAGAGGCAGTTTTGCAGGGGATTTCTTCGTTAGAGATTTGTTGTATAGCATTTTGGTCATTATCGGTGTTTTCAATGCAAACAAGCTTGCAAATGTGCCCAGCACTGCATAGTAATGACAGATTATGTGATCCCAGGTTTTGTAGTGAACCTGTAGATAAGGAAAAAAAGAGCTGACACTTAATTTGGGTGTCTTTCAATGTGTTTTATATATTTTGACCTCATAAACTCCATAGTAATTTGAAGCACGGCATTTAGTGTGGCTGCCCCTCTTCTGTGGAACAGCATTGCTGTCAAGCTGCAACAGGTGCCCATTATCTGTATTTTCCAGAAACAATTGAAGACATTTTTGTTCCAACAAACTTTTCCAGCTGGATGAACAGGCCTCTGCTATGGGTGTCTACTTTGTATTTTTTTAAAAAAAATATCTGCTGCTGTTTTTTTGGGAGGGGATGAGGTTGTTTTTAACTGTTTTTAGCTGTTTTGTATTTTGAGCATCACCTTGGGATGTGTGTGGAAGGCAATTAATTAATAAATTGATGATGATGATGATGATGCAGCCTACCTCACTGAATCCCATTTCCACAGCTCTGTATAATGCTTAGAGGCAACTAAGTGGTTTTGTACACCAGGACCATTCTAGATGATCAAAACAAAAAGTGAGCCAAGCCAGTGTTATCCTTGGCATGATAAATTTGCATCAGCACAAATCCAACATCCATAATAACAGCCTGGCTTTATACACAAAAAAAGTGCTATGTATCACTGCTGCTTAGGGAAAGGGCTTCATGATTTCTACAACTTTTTCTTAATACTTAGGCCTGCTTGAGGAGGCTTCCATTCAGATGCACCTTCAGGGAGAGGTACTTTTTTGTTACATGCACTTTGTACAAAAGAACAGGTGCTAAGAGCTTTCTGGCCTCCTGGGTGCTGCGTGAATAAAAATTGTTGAGTGACTCCAGTGTTGCTGAGAGTCTTCTGAGAGTGTGTGTAAATGTGAAAGGTATAAGCATTTAGCTCATTGATAGAGTTAGCTAAGGGTGAGGTGAGAAGCCTTTCCACTACTGCAGCAAAAAGGAGTTGGTAGACATTCTTCATAGCTGATTGAAAAATAGGTCTGCTGGTAGAGGAGCTTATGAAAAACCTGGATTTTTATTTTAAAATAACTTCTACAAGAAAATATATTTCTCAAGAAAAGTTCTGGCTTCCTGTATATTAGGTAAACCTGTTTGGTGAGAATAAAAGGAATAAGGTATTTTTCAAAGCTGAACCTAATCTTCCACTAGGCATATGCACCTCTTCCCCTTTTCTTTATGCTTTGTTTCACAAATGCTCTTTTGGTCTCTTGATTATAGTAAAGAAACGTTGACTTGTCCTGTCTGGTCCAATAGTTCTTTGGTACTATAAAGCACATATTATCTTCTGTCTTCACAGAACTACCAAGCTTTTAAGCCTTCAGGCCAAAAGTGCTTATTAGTTAAGATTTCCAAGGAACCATTTAATTCAAGAGTATGTACAACAGCATATAGATATATAAGGATGCAGGGGGAGGGTGTCTTTCTGTTGAAAAAGAAAGCGGTTTCTATGCAAACTCACATTAGAGGTTGTGATCTCCGCAAGAATCTCTAACCACCCACTCCATTCTGTTCAAATACAATCATGCTTACATACTAGCTGAAATAAATCAGTTATCACTTCTCAAAACATCACAATATGCAGATATGATTTAAAAGAGGTCATTGCCATGTATGAGCGTTCAGAGGGGAAGGAAACTCAGTGGATGGGAGAAAGACAGAAAAGTGCTCCAAGCAGAACCATTGTATGGCAATACCTTTCTAGTAAATGTACTGCTGCTCTGATATACCCCCTCCCTCATTTTTATTGTTCTGAATCATGCAAGTTGTACATACGCACTTCACAGTTCTTAAGGTTGCAATCCTATGCATTGCCACCCAAGGCTCCTTCTGGGAGGAAGGGCGGGATATAAATTTAATAATAAATAAATACATACATGCTTGCTTGGCAGTAAGTTCCATTGAACAAATTGAGATTGTGCATAGGACTGCGCTGTAAGAGGAAGAATGAACCTGGTGGATTGCAATAGCACACCTAATTTTATCCTTCAAGGTGTGATCCTCCCCCCCCAAATGCAAACAGGCATGTATGATGTCGTTTCAATGCAGCACAAGACACCAAGTTGTGAAATTGATGAAGAAGAGGAAATGTTTGATAGTGGGGTTGACCAACACTGCATAAGTCCCATGAAGAAACTTAAAACTGTCTGTTAGTTTGCCACTTTAATATACGTTGTACATCTTAATAAAGTGGGCTTGAGTGCTAGCAGTATGGTTTATAAAGAATAGGTTGTTCAGTTGTGTCAGTGCTTGGGGAATGTTTTTGAAGCAGTGTTTAAATTGATATTGTACACAGCTGCATTCATAATAAATGTAAAAGCTCTTCTCAGACCTCACTTGATTTGTACAAAAATGCTGCTTATTTAGACTTTGCCATGGGCGGTGAACTTATTTAGCTTGATTCATGGTCTACTTAGAGGAGATAGCTGAAAATTCTGTGTGCAATTTCCACCCTCTTCCCCAAATAGTTCATTCTTTATTTTATTGTTTCATAACAATAAAAAAACACTTTTTTCTTTGTTTCGCTGACCTCTGCCTTGTTTTGCACTCTTTTCCCTTCTTTGTCAGTGCATCATGCTTAATACATGCCTCTTTTTGCTCATTGTATTGGACTTTATAGTGAGGCGAGTGTGATCAATTTCCCGTATTTTTTATTTTTGTGATGTCACTGAAAATATTTAATGTTGCATACAGTACCCAGCTAGAGCTCTTGAGTCTGACACGATTATGTGTTTTATTTCTGTGGGATATTTATATACTGCTTTTCTGGTGAACCACACAAAGTGGCTTGTATAGAAATAAGTACCAATTAAAACTAGTTACTGTGAACCGCCCAGAGAGCTTCGGCTGTGGGGCGGTATACACATACAATAAATAAATAAATAAATAAATAAATAGGTAATAAAACAACCAGCGCAAGCTACAAGGTGGTGCTGGTGGAGACTCTGAAAACTAGGTCTCTCCTCCCCTCAGGGTAGCCCTGTGGTGGCAAACTGAAGCAGAAGCCGCCTTAGGTAGAATGCTGGGAGCTAGACAGCGGGCAATTGGAAGGCCCATAGTTGAGTGGTAGATTATCTGCCTTGTACACAGATGGTTCCAGGTTCAATCCCTGGCATCTCCAGGTAGGGCTGGGAGAGATGCCCTGTCTGAAACCGTTGAGAGCTGCTGCCAATCAGTGTAGACAATACTGAGCTAGATAGGACAATGGTCTGACTTGGTATGAGGCAGCTTCCTGTGTTTCCAGTTCACAAGGTCTGCCTATATCAGAGTTGGGGAGTCTCCAGCTCATGGGCCTAATTAGGCCCATTAGACCTCGCCATGAGGCCATGCCCTACATGATATATCATGCCAGAAGTTGGGCAGGTAAACAACAATAAGACCACAAATATGAAAATACACTTCTAATGTACTCAAACAAACACTTATAGAAAAGGACAATGACAATAATACAATAAGGACAATAAATAACAATATTAAGGAACAACTGGTTAAGGAACAACAATTAAGTCTTTTTCAGATATGTCCCAATTAATCCTAAGTCTTTACGAAAGATATTCTAAACAATCTTCTTCAGTACAATTCCTCTTTTGCATCAGCAACTGATAAGTCTTTTAGCTGAGCAATTTTCTTGTTGAGAAGTTGTTCTCTACAAACCTAACTTAATGTTATATATCACATATTCTCCAAAATTCATAACTGAGATAAAAGCTATATACCTACTCACAATGCAGATTTTGTTTGTTTGCTTGTTTTGGACAAAAAAGGATCATTCACCATTTTTCTTCCCAGGACAAGACAAGAATGAGCTCAGTTTCTATAGATCTTAATTTATACTGGCTGTGGTACATTTCTTCATGTGACTAATCATTTGTAATTGGAAACAGATGTTATAGGTAGACAGAGATATTAAATTTATTGTTGAGTCCATTAAGTCTAAACCATATTCAGAGTAGAAAAACTAATATGCCTCCTGTTTACATATTTCAGCATGAGGGTCTTGCCCTTTATATGGGGATATATGTATTTGTTCCACCACAAAGAAAAACACAAAAAACATTAACTTGTATAATATTATGTATGTCATTGTGTGTCCTTGCCATCTGATATATGTAGGACAAACATGCAGAGCATTGAGAGTTTGGATTGGAGAACACAAGAGCAAAATTCCAAGCAAGGACTATGGAAGCATCTCTTACTTTTCATTTTGTAGAGTGTAACCATGCTCATGAGGAGTTCAAATTTTGTAGCAGATTTGTTTGATTTATAGTTGCTCATGCTGCAGGATGGTTATAACAAGCATCGTAAAAGCAGACCAAATGTCCATGTAAGTCTCTTCACATTTGTCTCTTTGAAATAATGCCAAGTCAAAGAAAGACAATGGAGGATGGCTGGATTGAAAGTATAGATTTGTAATTGTATAAACCAACAATGCATTCCTAATTTTTGTAAAAAAATCCTCCTCATTATAATTCTTCATCCTTCCATTTTTAAAAAAAACCAAAGATTATTGTGATAAATCCCACATGAGGATGATGATGAACCAAATAAAGGGTTAGAAATCTCAGTTTGTAGATAACTCTAGAAATTTAGTAAGTATTCTACCCGCTGAATCACATTGGAGAGTTTAAGCTATTTTAAAAAAAGAAAAAGAAACAAGAAAAACCTCACTTGATTATTTCTAGCACCAGAGGTCTCCCCAGTTGCTTTTAATGTTATTCAAAGGCTCATCCACTTCAAGCTGGTAATTATCTTTCCTGCTTTACAGATGGCAACTTGGCTCTGAAGGACAGTGCCAGACATCTCTAGACTGTGATTTAAATATGAGCCCCCATAGGGTTCAAACCAAATGCTATGTTTAGTCAACCACAATTGCCTTTTAGTACAGTCCTGCTATCTATTAAAAATGTATGAAAATGTTTATATGGAGTTGGGAAAGGAAATCCTTAACTGCTAGTTTTTGTAAGTCTAGTACTGACTGATATATTTATCAAGACTGCCCATGCACTATATTGTTGCACCTCTATCTCTGAGTGGTGAGAGACTTCCACGGGTTACCCAGGTTTTGGTTTCCTTGGAATGAAGGTCAGCGGAGACTATGGTGTCTTTATGACATATGGTTTATGTATACGTATATACAACCTGAACATAAGATGGAGGCATTCACAGCCTTAACAGTCCAACAGATCTTGCTTCTCTCTCAGGTTTCCAGGGGAGTCTTCCCAACCATAGCTCAGGGTTCAAAACAGACAGCAGAGCAAGCTTCTCTGTCTCTTTCCATTTCCCTAGCTTCACCTAGACTCACACTAACACAGGCCACTCAGCTCCAGGATGAGGAAGACCTCCCTTCTGAGATAGTTCATATGGCATATACTGCTCTCCTAGCTAAATCCTTACACGTGTTAATGGGAGCCATTTGACAACTTGACTAAATACATTAGCTTAATAAAGGAAACTAGTCTGACCAGTAGAGCACGTATCTTCCACTGCAGATCCCAACTTCCAGATACAGGTTTACAAGATGGATATATGCCATCCATCTCAACCTCCCCAATCCTGTGATGCTATATATATCATATAATGCAATAAGGAATATTGTAGATGCTGAGGTATCTGGCTATTCAGATGCATGATGGACAGAAGGGGAAGTTGGGTTGGGTTGCACTCCCCTTGAAAGACCAGATGCACATCCTGGGGATTTTCCTGGGCTCAGCACTATCAATGGCATCAGTGACCAGGAGTAATTTGTATCAGATTTCACTGATTTGCCAGTTGTGCCCCTGTTGGGGGAAAACAGACCTTGTAGCCGTTAGTGTCCTTGTTACATCCAGACTATTGCAATGTACTTGATGTGGAGATGCTTTTGAAAATCTGGAAGGTTCAGCTGATGCAGAATGCACCTACCTGGTTTCTCATGGGGGCAAAGAGATTGGAGCATATAATTCTGATAAGTACCGGCTGCACTGGTTGCCAACATCCTTCTGGGTGTAATTCAGAGTGCTAGTTGTTAGCTTTAAAGCAGGGGTTGGGAACCTGTAGCCCTCCAATTGTTGGATTCCAACTTTACAGCCCCAGTCAGCATAGTCACAGATGA
The DNA here is from genome assembly GCF_030035675.1 of Rhineura floridana. Taxonomy (NCBI): domain Eukaryota; kingdom Metazoa; phylum Chordata; class Lepidosauria; order Squamata; family Rhineuridae; genus Rhineura; species Rhineura floridana. The sequence goes on along the minus strand of NC_084481.1, from coordinate 73,878,571 downwards.
TGGGTACTGTAGTCTAGTAAAACCTGGAGGGTCTGAGGTTCCTCACCCCCAATTTGATACCTTGAGGCAATCTTATTTGATGAGCCTCCCCAATCTTTATGATCAGCAGTTTGGACCCACCAATAATGCCAGAGACAAGACATTCTCGTGGATGGCCCCGGTATTATGGAACTCCTGCCTGTGGGAAGTGTGCCACATTCTTAAATTACCTCTAAAGACATGGCCCTTTACATCCACTTTAATTAAGGCTGTAATCCAATACATGTTTACTCAGAAGTCAGCTCCATTGAGTTCAATGTGACTTACTCCCATTACTCCCATATGGATGTGAAAGTTGGATAGTGAAAAAAGCGGATAAGAGAAAAATAAATTCATTTGAAATGTGGTGTTGGAGGAGAGCTATGCGCATACCATGGACTGCGAAAAAGACAAATAATTGGGTGTTAGAACAAATTAAACCAGAACTGTCACTAGAAGCTAAAATGATGAAACTGAGGTTATCGTACATCATGAGAAGACGTGATTCACTAGAAAAGACAATAATGCTGGGAAAAACAGAAGGGAGTAGAAAAAGAGGAAGGCCAAACAAGAGATGGATTGATTCCATAAAGGAAGCCACAGACCTGAACTTACAAGATCTGAACAAGGCGGTTCAAGGCAGATGCTCTGGAGGTCACTGATTCATAGGGTCGCCATAAGTCATATTCGACTTGAAGGCACATAACAACAGCAACAACTGGTCTTTTAAGCATATTTTAATTGTTACTGGTTGTTGATGTAATGTACTGTTTAATACCAGTTTTTGGAATGGAATGTTATTTTTATTGTGAAATGTGTATTTTATTATTTCCGTTTTATGATGTCAGCTGCCTTGAGGGGGATGCATATCTCTGAAAAGTGGTTTACAAATACCTAAGGGGAAAACAGAAGCATAAATAAGATTTTAGAGAGAGGGAGCACAGGTAGATGGACCTAGGAAAAGAGCAAATAGAAATTTGGGGTTTTCTTCCAGACCAATCTCTCTCCAAAGGCCTAGCCCTCATTTCCAGCTTACCCAATCAGACATACTTCCTTTGACCTGGCAGCAGAGGTTTGAAAAAGCAGCAGGCCATATGAAGTGTGTGGGGTTGGCTGGGCAGAAAATAAGGAATGAGACTTGGGAGAAAGAATGAGGGGGAAGGAAAATTGGGAAAGGCAAAGCAAGAAGGAGAGAAATGCTTGGACTGAAGCAGCTGAGGGTGAAGAATCAAAAATGGATTTGAAATAACCAGTCACATCTTGGCTCCAGCCCTCCACTAGAAAAAGAATGCAGTTCAAACTGTATTGATTTTTCACTGCCTGTTTTCACACCAGAAATTCAAGAATAGGCTTTGTGTCAACAAGCATATAGAGAGTGTCAACAAGCTTATAGATAGAGGTGATCCAGTGGACATAGTGTACTTAGACTTTCAAAAAGCGTTTGACAAGGTACCTCACCAAAGGCTTCTGAGGAAGCTTAGCAGTCATGGAATAAGAGGAGAGGTCCTCTTGTGGATAAGGAATTGGTTAAGAAGCAGAAAGCAGAGAGTAGGAATAAACGGACAGTTCTCCCAATGGAGGGCTGTAGAAAGTGGAGTCCCTCAAGGATCGGTATTGGGACCTGTACTTTTCAACTTGTTCATTAATGACCTAGAATTAGGAGTGAGCAGTGAAGTGGCCAAGTTTGCTGACGACACTAAATTGTTCAGGGTTGTTAAAAGAAAAAGGGATTGCAAAGAGCTCCAAAAAGATCTCTCCAAACTGAGTGAATGGGCGGAAAAATGGCAAATGCAATTCAATATAAACAAGTGTAAAATTATGCATATTGGAGCAAAAAATCTGAATTTCACATATACGCTCATGGGGTCTGAACTGGCGGTGACCGACCAGGAGAGAGACCTCGGGGTTGTAGTGGACAGCACGATGAAAATGTCGACCCAGTGTGCGGCAGCTGTGAAAAAGGCAAATTCCATGCTAGCAATAATTAGGAAAGGAATTGAAAATAAAACAGCCGATATCATAATGCCGTTGTATAAATCTATGGTGCGGCCGCATTTGGAATACTGTGTACAGTTTTGGTCGCCTCATCTCAGAAAGGATATTATAGAGTTGGAAAAGGTTCAGAAGAGGGCAACCAGAATGATCAAGGGGATGGAGCGACTCCCTTACGAGGAAAGGTTGCAGCATTTGGGGCTTTTTAGTTTAGAGAAAAGGCGGGTCAGAGGAGACATGATAGAAGTGTATAAAATTATGCATGGCATTGAGAAAGTGGATAGAGAAAAGTTCTTCTCCCTCTCTCATAATACTAGAACTCGTGGACATTCAAAGAAGCTGAATGTTGGAAGATTCAGGACAGACAAAGTACTTCTTTACTCAGCGCATAGTTAAACTATGGAGTTTGCTCCCACAAGATGCAGTAATGGCCACTAGCTTGGATGGCTTTAAAAGAAGATTAGACAAATTCATGGAGGACAGGGCTATCAATGGCTACTAGCCATGATGGCTGTGCTCTGCCACCCTAGTCAGAGGCAGCATGCTTCTGAAAACCAGTTGCCGGAAGCCTCAGGAGGGGAGAGTGTTCTTGCACTCGGGTCCTGCTTGCGGGCTTCCCCCAGGCACCTGGTTCGCCACTGTGAGAACAGGATGCTGGACTAGATGGGCCACTGGCCTGATCCAGCAGGCTCTTCTTATGTTCTTATGTTCTTATGTTCTTATGTGTGATGACATCACAGGGAAATGAAACAAAAATCTCTGTAACTTGATAGAGAAACTACCATTTACTTAAGGATGGAAATACTGTGGAAATCTGCACAACTGTGTGTTTGATTTGATTTAGGCTGCAGATCTCTGTCTCTTTTCATTAAGAATGTTTAGAACTTGTGACCTTTGTGATAGTTACCTCTATGGAGAGGTAGGAAGAGTTCAGCAATAGAGAGAAAAACTATACTGGACAATGAAACTATACTGGACTAATTAAAAAGAAGAAAAATGTCTGAGAGTAATTCAAATGCAATTGCATTTCTTTCTATCCTATTCTTTCCAAACCCTTTTGCTTGCTTGGGTGCAGTGATTTTCACAGTACAATTTGGTCTGATGGCCATCAGGTGCTTTCTAAAATGTACATCTTATTTTCTTTTAAAACTGAGGCACTAGATTTGCAAGCCTGATATTAATCATTTTCTCTGCACCGTTTCTTGATATCAACCAAATACTTATTGCGGCCTATTGCCAAAATAAAACACAAACACCATTCATTGGGTTAAATCATGGGCCACTTTATTAAATGCAATCAATTAGAATAATGAACCTGCAGAGGGGAAATCAAGTGCGGGAGCATTCTGATGATCCAGGCAAAGCCTGCTTGCAGCCATAGGGCGACTAAACCTTGCCTGAGCCCGGGGCTGCCCTGTGCCAGACCCCAGCTCAGGCCACACCCTGAAAATGTGTAGGGGGTTGCAACCCGCATCACCGCCCCCCGGAGCCGTGAAACTCCGAGCGGATGAGGCACGTTGGCCCCAAAGGCGGCCCGTGTTCTGCCCCCCGGGCCGTATAGCCCTGAGCTGCAGGCCCCTGGACCGCCAATCGCCCCCAAAGGTGCCTAAAGGTGTCACCTAGCTGCCCTTTCCCTTTAAACCTTTTCCCGCACTTCTTTGCAACAAGTGACCATTGACATATTAAAGCTAGAAACAGACCAATCAGCCTATTAACCCCAAAGGCACCCATGCTAACCCTTGACCCGTCCCCCCAACCACAGTGTGGAGTAGGCAAAAGAAACCTGCCAGCAAAGCGAGGCAGGCAGGCCAAAAATTCCTAGTCGGCCCCGTAGCGACCAAATGCAGCAGAGGGAGGGTTGGGCGGGCGCCGCCAAAATTCAAAGGAGGGCGGGAGGCTGGTGGAGTGGCCTTAAATGGCCTTCAACCGCCCCGCCTCCTTCCTGTGTGTCACGATGGCGCGCTGGCGTGCCGCGTGCACACACGCCCACCCAGTGGCGGCCAGGGCTTCGGCTGTGGCCGCAAACACGCCCTTTTGCCCGGAAGTACCGGGCACGGAACGGGATTGTGTGAACAGGAAACCGGGAAATTGGTTAATTTCCTGGTTAATCTGTAAAATCTGTGACCAAGAAAATATTGTAGGAACTCCTTGAATTTCCTGAAAATAATTAGATTTCTTTGTTTTTCAAAAGGGTGGTTTAATTTAATAGACAAATGCAAGAAATTGCAAGACATGCTTGTTCAGTTGGAACTGTTATAGCTTACAAAGTTTTGGAAAAGTTTAGTTACGTTTATACAGGGTATGGATAGAATACTATTACAAGCGTTAACACACCAATTATTTTTTGCAATATCAAAGGAATAGTGGATGTCTGCTCAATTAACATGTCAGCATAGTCTTAATTTACATATTTGTTATCCCAACTATGTGGCAACTTTCTACAACAATAAAAGTTAATGTTGAGGTTCATCAACGTCATGAATGGTATGAAGATATAACAACCAAATTGATTCACAATTCACTATTTAATGTCCTTGCACAGTAAATTGATGGTGATGATGTAGAAAATATAACTGGTGGTGAAGACAGTGTTCACACATGACACTAAAACGGGGTGGCTAGTGTTTGTTCTTGCTGGTGTTGTTGGACTACAGCTTCCATAAACTGTGGCTATTGGCCATGCTGGCTGGGACTGATGGGAGTTGGAGTCCAATAATATCTGGAGGGGAATAGTCACCCTGTGATGAATCATGGTTTAGCATTATGTGCACAAGCTTCAGCTTTGCACGCTTCCTCCTCCATCCTCCTTTTCCTGCATGGCCAGGTGGAAGAATAATCCAGGTTTCACTTTAGCCAATTCCCGGTTTGTTGTTGTACATGAATCAGGAATTGTGGCTTAAATAAACTTTAGTTAAACCAACCAGCTTTTTAACTCATGGTTTTAAATTTGGCTTGTTTTGTCTGGCTAGAGTATTTTAAACCACAATTCCTTGTTTGCATATAAAAACAAACCAGGAATTAGCTTAAGCAAAAGTGAATCTTGTTTTCTCCTCCTGGTTGCGTAGCAGGAGGAGAGGGAATGGGAGCAAGAGCCCAATGCTTCATGTGCTCTCATTTTTGCTTGTGCACCTGGCATGTTTGAATTTCTGGTGCTGCTGCTATCATTTTTAACTGGATATTGTATTTTGTTTTATGCTGGTTTCAGTTTTGGGTTGGACGATGTACTTTTACGCCCTGGGTGAAGGGCAGATTATGAATGCTAGTAATACATAATAAACTATCACTTGGCATTACATGGACATAACTGTAATTATCACTTAAGAGCAAGTGATAATGCTGATTATAATCTTGACAGCAGTTGCATGGTACAATGAAATTATAGTGTAGAGATATAACTAGTAACTCATCAGAGAAGAGTGGCTGGAATGCGCTAGAAGTGCTTGATACAGGTTGCACTATTACTATCTGTTAGTAATAAGACAGCCAGGTAAGAACTGCTTAGTAAAAGATGTGAAATGAACACAGCAGTTCATTAGCAATGATTTAGGTGTATGGATTCACTGTTGTATCTACAACCACTGTGGCTATTTCCAGCAAATGGCAGTCGGGGTTGGCCTTTTAATGACAACATTTGGATCAAAGCCCTAAAAACGTTCACTATCCATTGAGATGGGTCACATTATTCACATCCAAGCTGACCTCTTCCTAAATAAACGTTCTTCCTGACTAGTTGGAGCCAGAATGAACATTTTCAAGCACACCAGCTACACTTACATGAACACGCCCCCCTCTGTACTTCTCTATCAGAACCAGCAGAGCAAATCCAAGGAGAAAGATGCTGAAAATGGAAGGAAGTTGAGCACATTGCCTTATGTTGTCTACTGTGTCACCCTCCACATAAGGATTACTGGGCTCGAGCTATACCATAAACTGTGTAGGGACCATTGTTCTCTAGTGAGGGTTTTTCCAGAGATATGGAGTGTGTTACCATCAATATGCTGATAGCATGCAGCTGTATTTTTCCTTTACCTGTGCAGGTGTGGCAGTGAATGTACTGGATCAGTGTCCGGCTTTAGTAATGGTCTAGAGTCAATAAACTGAAGCTCATTCCAGATAAGACTGAGGACTGTTGGTGGGTGGTTCCCTAGACTGGATGAGTGGAGTTCAACCTGTTCTGGAACTGGTTGCATCCCTGACTGAAGGAGCAGATGTGCAGCTTGGGGGTACTTTTGTTGGTGGAGGCAGAAGTGGCCTTGGTGGCACAGAGTGTCTTCCATCAGCTTTTGTTGATGTCCCAGCTGCAATCCTATGTGGATAACTTCAGTTGTCTTTGTTCTGCTAACCTCTAGATTACTGCAATGTGTGTTATACATAGGGCTGCCTTGAAAGACAGTTCATAAATTACAGCTAGTACAGAATTCAATAGCCAAATTACTGACTGGGATCCGAAGGTATATTACAGCGATTCTGACCCCACTGCACTGCCCATTGATTAGTTTCCAGGCTCAACTCAAAGTGCTGGTTTTCACCTTTACTTAGGACCACAGTACCTCAAGGACAACCTATCCCCATATAAACAGCTTGGACCCTGTGGTCTTTGTCAGAGGCCCTCGTCCATGTGCCCCACCTGAGAGAGGTGCAGAGGGCAGCCACACAAGAATGGGCCTTTCAGTGGTGCCCACACCCCCATGGAGTGCTCTCCCCAGGAAGACATACCTGGTGCTATACCTGCAGGAACGCCTCTCCCGTTATGAACCGGCTCGTACACTACGGTCTACTACGAAGGCCCTCCTCCGGGTCCCGACCCATAGGGAGGCCCGGAGGGTAGTAACAAGATCTAGGGCCTTCTCAGTGGTGGCCCCCGAATTGTGGAATAGTCTCCCCGAGGAGGTACGCCTGGCGCCGACACTATTATATTTTCGGCGCCAGGTTAAAACCTTTCTCTTCTCTGAGGCATTTTAATCTAAGTTATTTATGTAAATGTTGTAATTTTTATATTAGATGATGTATTTTTATATTTGTTATATTGATCTGGTATTTTATTATTGTATATGTTTCTATGTTTGCCGCCCAGAGAGCTGTTTGCTAGTCGGGCGGGATATAAGCTGAATAAAATAAATAAATAAATAAATATTTAGGTGCCAGAGTTATAGTTTACCTAGGCATTTATTAATTTAGTTGCCTTCTATGGTGGCATTTATCTTTTAGTGGAGTGGCTAGGACTTGCCCTTATTAATAAGTTGCTTGATGGGCAATTGATTGTTTTCATATATGGGCATTTTGTATTGTTCATTGTTTAATTAATCAGGAATACCATAGTTTGAATGATCCTGACTTTAGTGTTCAGTGATACATCTTTGCATTTGAGGACCTTTTCTAGTTCTCTCATAGCGGCCCTCCCCAGGCCTAGTCTTCTGCTGATTTCTTCACTATTGTCTCCATTTTGGTTAATGACTGTGCCAAGGTATTGATAATCCTTGACATTGTCAGCTTTAAAGTTACAGAAATCTTATGTTGTAATTACTTTAGTCTTTTTGATGTTCAGCTCTAGTCCTGCTTTTCTGCTTTCCTCTTTAACTTTCATCAGCATTCATTTCAAATTGCTACTGGTTTCTGCTAGTATGTGTCGTCTGCATATCTTAAATTATTGATATTTCTCCCTCCAATTTTCACACCTTCATCTTGGTGCAATCCTGCTTTCCGTATGATATGTTCTGCATATAGATTAAACAAATAGGGTGATAAAATACACCCGTCTTACACCCTTTCCGATTGGGAACCAGTTGGTTTCTCCATATTCTGTCCTTAAAGTAGCCTCTTGTCCAGAGTATAGGTTGTGCATCAGGACAATCAGATGCTGTGGCACCCCCATTTCTTTTACAGCATTCCATAGTTTTTCATGATCTACACAGTCAAAGGCTTTGCTGTAATCTATAAAGCACAGGGTGATTTTCTCCTGAAATTCCTTGGTCCGTTCCATTATCCAACGTATGTTTGCGATATGATCTCTGGTGCCTCTTCCCTTTCTAAATCCAGCTTGGACGTCTGGCATTTCTTGCTCCATATATGGTAAGAGCCTTTGTTGTAGAATCTTGAGCATTACTTTACTTGCATGGGATATTAAGGCAATAGTTTGATAATTACTGCATTCCCTGGGATCCCCTTTCTTTGGAATTGGGATATATATGGAACGCTTCCAGTCTGTGGGCCATTGTTTAGTTTTCCATATTTCTTGACAGATTTTCATCAAACTTTGGACAGATTCAGTCTCAGTAGCTTGTAGCAACTCTATTGGTATGCTATCTGGTCCTGGTGATTTGTTTCTTCCAAGTATTTTAAGAGCAGCTTTCACCTCACATTCTAAAATTTCTGGTTCTTCATCATACAGTTCCTCCATGAATGAATCTGTCATCCTGGCATCTCTTTTATAGAGTTCTTCAGTGTATTGCTTCCATCTTCCTTTTATTTCATCTCGGTCAGTCAGTGTGTTCCGCTGTTGATTATTCCACATCCCTACTCTTGGTTTAAATTTCCCTTTCATTTCTCTAATGTTTTGGAATAGGGCTCTTGTTCTTTGTGATGTTCCTGTATTAATGTAAATATGGTAAGTGCTGTTTGTATAGAAGATATATGGTAAGTGGAGTGAAAGAGGAGGGGGGAGTAGATGAGCAGTAGAATGCTGGATGATTGGCTGAGCGTTTGAATGGCTGGGAGTATAAATGGAAGAATGACAGTTGAATCTGGGTGTGGATGTTAGTCGGTGGATGTTAGGGTGGGTGTTAGTTGGTGGATGTGAGAGGAAGAAGGTGTTTGGTGGTGGATGTTAGGAGAGTGTGGAGAAAGAGGGAATTGGAGTTCTAGTTAATAATAAGACAAGTATCACAGGAATAGATGAAACCATATGCTTAAGTACCATTAGAAAAGTAATCTTGTTATTTCTGATATGTAATAAATACTATTTTGGTTTACCGAAGGCCTGATCCTTGGCTGGGGTTTTCACAGACCAGAAGGGAGGGCAAGTTAATTACCAAGGCTGAAGGGAAACAGTAACGAATGGTGGCAGCGGTGAAGAGAAGAATAATAACATTACAGGTATCCAGCGCAACCCAGAGTTATATGAGTTATCTATATAGATACAAAGGGGTTGGGAACAGCATAAGCACGGAGTCACAAAAGTAACCAGATAGAGAGAGGCTCAGGCAAAGTCTCTGGGAACATTGGTTATAGGACGTGACTGGTGGTGCTGCCTAGCAGAGGGATCTAGTGAGATCTGTGCTAGAGCGGAGAGAGAAACCATAAAAAAGGACAGTCCGGACTGGTGGAGTCCCTGGTGGTGCTTAGTGAAAGGTAGTAGCCACAAGCAGGCAGGAACCTAACAGGGAGAGCCAGGGAAGGGCGTCACATTCTTCCCTTTTTGTTGTCCTCTTCTATTTCTGGAAAATAACTTTTGTAATAGATTTGCTTAATATATTTTTAATAATGTTTTTAACCTTTTTTAAAAAGTTTTAAAAATGTTTTTAACGTTGTTTTGTCTTAATGTATTTTAAGATTTGTTTTTATGATGTTTTAAAGTGTTTTTAGTGCCTTGTTTGCCTCCCTGGCAAACTAACTAAATAATAGTTCTCTTTGTCCCTACGTACTAGTTGCTGTATTGTTGCATTTAGGGTTCTTAATGTGTTTCTGTCTCCTTTTGCTTTTGCTTTCCTTCTCTCTTTAACCATTTTAAGAGTTTCTTCAGTCATCCTTTGAGGTCTTTCTCTCTTTTTAACAAGAGGTATTGTCTTTTTGCATTCTTCCCTGGTAATGTCTCTGACTTCAGTCCATAGTTCTTCTGGCTCTGTCAACTAAGTTGAAAGCCTCGAACCTGTTCCTTATTTGATCTTTATATTCTTCTGGGATGTTATTTAAATTGTATTTTGGTATTATGATTGCTTTGTTGGTCTTCTTTACTCTGATTTTCAATATGACCAGTTCATGATCTGTACCACTGTCTGCTCCTGGTCTTGTTTTTGCAGAAAGTATGGAACTTCTCCATCTTCTGCTACCAATTATGTAATCAATTTTATTCCTATATTGACCATTTGATGATGTCCACATGTACAGTCGTCTTTTCAGTTGTTCAAAAAATGTGTTTGCAAGAAACAAATTATTGGCTTCACAGAATTCAATAAGTCTTTCTCCTGCTTCATTTCTGTCTCCTAAGCCCCATTTCCCCACAATTCCTAGTTCTTCTCTGTTCCCTACTTTTGCATTCCAGTCCCCCATGATTATCAGCACATCTTGTTTTGGTGTGTGATCAATTTCTTCCTGTACTTCTGCGTAAAATCTCTCCAATTCTTCTTCTTCTGCATTTGCCGTTGGAGCATAGACTTGGATGATGGTTATGTTAATAGGTTTCCCGTTTAATCTCATTGATATCACTCGCTCAGACCTTGCATTGTAGCTCCTAATTGCTTTTGCTACATCACTTCTCACTATTAAAGCAACCCTGTTTCTTCTTAATTTCTCATTTCCTGCATAAAATATTTTGTAGTTGCCTGATTGAAAATGTCCCATTCCTGTCCATTTTAATTCACTCACACCAAGTATTGTAATGTTGATACATTCCATTTCTTGTGTGACAATTTCTAACTTTCCCTGGTTCATGCTTCTCACATTATATGTTCCTATTGTGTGCATCGTACAACTCCGGACTCTCCTTTCGCATCTGTGTGCTTCAGCCTCTGGGCTTCCTTTTGGCTTTGACCCAGCTGTGTCATTAGTCATAGTGCTACTCGTACTTGTCTTTTGTTCTTCCCCAGTAGCTTGGTGAGTGCCTTCCGCCCTGGGGGTCTCATCTTCCAGCACTATCTCGTGTTGCATTTTGGATACTCTGTTCATAGGGTTTTTATGGTAAGAGATATTCAAAGGTGGTTTACCATTGCCCTCCTCTGAGTTTGGATGCATCTTAGTCTGGTGTCTCAACTTTGACCATTCTGCCATGGGTGCCCCTGCTAGGAGTCTAGCCTCTTGGTCTAGACTCCTGATGACATTGCTCTTAGCTTCTTCAACACTCTCAAACCCCGTCACCATGTTAAAGTGTGCATCCTAGAAGGGGAGACTTTTTTTTCCCTTATAGACTTTCCCTATAAGGAAAAAATGGATTGCTAATAGATAAGCCCATGATATTGGAAGCAGCAGCAAGAGAGTTAAAACAAAAAGACGAAGTGGGATAAAAAGATAGCAGTATCACTGTTCTAAATAAAGAGGCACCTTCCTAATCCTCCCCACATTCTCCCTAATATTAATATTCTGTTTCTTTGCGTGGTTGGAGTGACACAATTGGCTAGAATGTGTCACTTGTGGGACCAAAATAAAGAGATTTAAGCTGGGACAGACACAGAAGCCATATAAGATTTTGACATACATGGAGTGTAAATCTGAGTGTTAAACAAGAACTCTACTCCTGTCTGGCTCAGATTTCAAAGGAAAACATTTCAAAACACTGGGGGAGATTGTACTGTTAAACTGGTGATGCAATTACAAGGCTGTAGCTGGAGAAACATTTTCGAAGTGGCACATATTAAACCTTTCGAAAGTAGTGCTTTGATTTTTAATTTTACGCTCTTGGCAGGCAGTCAGGATCTTTAATAGTATGAAGGCCAGAGGGGAAATGTTTCAAAACAGCGAGGATCTTATCATAGTGTGCAATTAATGAATAATTATTTTAAAAAACCAGAAATAACTGGGAAAAAGCAAGCAGGAGTGCATACTGCACATCTCTGATTTCTAGCTTATAATGAAACCTCAAGAGAAGATAATTATGAGATGTTCTTCATTCAGTTAATCTCTCCCCACCCTTCCTGCAGTTAAAAGATCAGTGATCTTGGTAAATATACATCTGTCACTTCAGTTTGATTTTCAGTTACTTTACCATCATGTGGGAGCTATATTATAAATTTGACTGGTTAAGAGACAATCTACCATCTTTCTTCATTAAGTTTTTTTTAAAAAAAATTGCAGAGGTGGAAGAGAGTAGTCTAAATTGGAAGTTATCCACGCTGGCAGACTTATTTTATATGATTTACTTTTAAACTTTTGATCATGTTCAAAGCTGTAACTAATTAAACGAATTAGCATGTAAATGTCCTCCTTAGAGTAGTTCCTTGGCCTCTCTCTGCGATCTCTTTTGGTATGTGTAAGTATTAAGATCCCAGATTCAATCCCTGGCATTGCCATTTAAAAATACCCAGGAAAGAGCTTTGCTTAGGGTCCTCAATGAACATAGGAAACTGCCTTATACTGGGTCCAGGACAGGGAGTTCTCTATTGTCTACACTGACAATGGCTCTCCAGGGTTTCTGGCAGGAGTCTTTCCTAGCCCTAGCATGGAACGTGGGACCTTTTGCATTAAAAAGTTTGTGTTCTGCCACTGAGCTACAGTGCTTCCAATCCGGAATAAACTGCTCTGGTACAGCTGGTATAGCACAGTGGGGAGGAGAGCCTGGCTGGGAGTCCAGAGTCTGTGAGTTCGAATCCCTGCCCGTGTCTCCTGGGTGTCAAGGGCCAGCTAAAGATCACCCCCACAGTGAGTGGCTTAGAGGTTACGTGCCCTGCCACCTGTGCAGCTGTGGGCCAGCTGCATAGTTCCAAGGAGCCCAGTTGCCCCCCAGCTGGCAGTTGTGGACCAGGAAGGGGCTGGCTTGTGCAGCTGTGGCAAGCTGAGCAGGCCCTAGCCAGCTGGAGAGGACTAGCCTCGGAGGGAGGCAATACTGCTTACCATGAAAACCCTAATCAAAATCTGTTGTTTGAATTGGTTGGAAATCCACCACTGCCACCATTTAATTTCAATTCCAGTTTGGCCCACAGTAGACAATATTGGCCTAGACTGAACCAGCGTCCCGATTGGGTATAAGGCACATATTTGGTACAACTGAGAGCTGTGTTAGAGGAAACGTGTGGCTACTGCTGAAAGTGGCACCATTGATGCCCTGTTTGATGTTCACTCCATATGATTAACAATTACATGGAAGGTGAGACCATGGCTGTACCCACTGGCCCCACCACCTGCCAGCCTCCTGTTGTGCACATGTGGGTGGGGGACTTTTGAAGTCTCAAGGTTCCAAATCATGAGGAACAATCTATGTATGTACAGCAGGGTCCCCTCTATATATGTTTCTCTCTCACACAACATGTAGACCAGTCTTTCCCAGTCTTAGGGTCCCCAGGTGTTGCTGGACTACAACTCTCATGAGCCCCAGCCAGCATGGCCAATGGTCAGGAATTATGGGAACTGTGGTTGAGCAACATGTGGGGACCCAAAGGTTGGGAAAGGATGATGTGGACAATGGTGGTGGCAGTGGCAGCAGGGCCAACAGGAACCTGACAGAGGCAGAGCCAGTGGGTGTGGCGTGGCATGGCTTTCCCTCTCCAGGAAGTTGTTCATTGCATGGAATGTATGCCCAAATAAGCCTCCTCCACCTCTGTCTTTCTCTCTGTCCCCTCTGGAAGTTTAGTAATGTGGTGTGATATCACACTGAACTTTTTCCTAAGAGCCAATGAACAGTGGTTGGGATAGGGAAATTCTGAGCAAAATCATGCCACATCTCCTGTAGATTACCAGATGTTGGTAGGGAAAGAAGAGGCGAAGCAGGACTGCTCTTTGCAGAGCTAGCCAGAAGACTCCTATGTTTTGTTTTCCTCAGGAAACCTGTATAAAGCCCCTTATTTATTTATTTAAAATATTTCTGTCCTGCCTTTCTACCCCACAGTAGGTCACTCAGGGCAGCTTGCAATAAAATCGCACACATACATAATAAAATTGTACAGAATAAAAACACAAGACAAAACAGTAAATTAAAATACATAAAATACAATTATTAAAATACGTAAAATACAATATGCATATATATATACATACAGACATACACGCCTGCTTACATATATGGGGAAAAGATAATAAAAAGACAACAAGATAAAAATTAAAAATAGAAAATTAAAAATAGAGTCCATATGTGCCATGGACTTACTTTATGGCCTTGAGCAACTTGTCAGTGTTGATTTTCCAGCTCTAAGAAGCTAATATTTCAGCTGACCCAACACATGAGAAGTATTGTGGTATGCCAAATTTGTGCATGTAGGCCCAGTAGCAGTGAAGGGGGGGATTTTAATGGGGATAGGAGGAGAGGCTTGATCCTTGTATCATCAACCATAATCTTGATGAAAATAATCTTGATGACAATTACACCTGCAGGCAACTACTAATCTTAGGGAAAAAAACTCTCCTTGCGCCAAATGAACATCTAATCCAAAAACCTGTTTCCAGCAGGATGCTTCAGAAAGCTCACAAGCAAGGAAGGAAGGCAACGCGTTTTTCTTCAGTTTTAATATTCTGATTTACATTGCCTTTGTGAACACGGAGATTCTGTTCAGCTATCATTACAACTATCCACTGATAGACCTATCCTCCATGAATCCTTCTTGAAAGCCATCTGAATTATGGACATCAACACTTCTTGTAATTTTCAAATCCCATAATTCATAATTTACGAACTGTATGTTGTATGGAATAGTACTTTCTTTTTATGTTGTAAAATGAATATATATAATCATCTGAAGTTGCACTATATGATCATTATTTTCTTCCTCTCCATTGTGCCCTTTCCCCTGGTTAGGCTGCAACACACACACACACACACACACACACCAATTTATAAGTAAATCCAAAACTTGAGAGTAAATCTCACTGGGGCTGACTTCTCAGTAAACATACTTAGGATTTTGCTGAAAGTAATCTTTTTAAACTAACAAGTCTCAAAAGCTTTTGGACTCTGACATACCATTCACATTTATTTTTCAAAATGCATATCCATATTTGACACACTAAAAAACTGGGAATAGTCAGTTTCTTGGAGATGCCTCTAAGCTGGAAAAGGTGCTTCTTTTTAAAAAATAATGTACATTTACTTCTTTTTAGGCACTTTCTGAAAGCTATCTCAACATGGAAAGTCTTCACAGAATCAATTAGCTCTCCCAGTTGCTTTACTCTAAAGCGGGACACACACACACACACACACACACACACACACTAGAATACCATGCAGATGGACTGTCGGAGAATAGCCCTGAGAATCTGTATGTGGCATTTTCTTAGAATTGTTACTAGGAGACAGAGTTCAGTCTTCTCCATTTTTTACTATTGCTTTCCTGTTTGTCTGTGCATGCCCATTTTTAACTGTCTCATGTCATATTGACTTCTCCAACATCACCTTTGACATACAGTAGGGCCCCGCTTACCGGCGTTCCGTTTTGCAGCATTCCACTGATGCGGCGGCTTTCAGTTTGGGGAAATTCCTCGTTTTAAAGCCAATTTTGCGATTTTACAGCATTTTGTGACATTTTCACACAACGCAGTCCATTATAGTCAATGGGTTCCACTTTACGGTGATTTCCGCTTTACTGTGGGGGCCTGGTCCCTAACCCGCCGTATAAGCGGAGCCCTACTGTACAGTGAAACAGTGAGGAGCAAGTAAGTCATGATAGCTAGTTTATCCACTCCCCCTCCACAGAAATTTATCTGCGTCAACACTGTATCCAATCATCATTTTGGCACAGTGAAGGATGAAGTATTCTCTCGAACTTTGATTTCTGTGTGGTGTGTTTCTTTTGAAAAAGATTGTCTGTTAAGATAGAGCAAGAGAGCTGCAATATGGGGAGGATATAAATGTAAAATAAATACAGTTTTTAGCTATGTCAAGCTAGTTGTTGATCTACCACATCATACTATACCTATGCAAGTGAAATCATGTCCCTCCAGAAAGGATGCATGGGATATACCATGCTTGCAGTTGGATGCTCTACTGACCAACCAGAAGTGTGGTTACGTATCCTTTCCTCCATAACACCTTTGGAAACCAGCTAGATAGATAGGTTGTATTTGGCCTGCCAGTATGCCAGCTGGTATCAGTTGTGTGGATGAGAAGAGTTCAGGCTGACGCTCCCTAGCTCAGGTGCCTTACATGAAAACATTCCTGATTCAGCATTCCTCAAATAAATGCCATTTGGCACAAGAATTCTATGAAAAATTATTTGTACTTCAATGGTAGCCCCAAACCATTTGGGGAACCTTTTTTTTTTGGTCTTGCAACGTTCTGTTCTTGGAGAGGCTGTGCCTACGTAGTCAAGAGGACTGAGTAGTCTTTAGTGGTGGCTCCTGCAGTAGAACATTTCAGTACCATAACCAGTAATTTCTGATTGACATTATCAGCTGTTTTTAATGGCCATTATTAAGATGTGGTGTATCTACTGAGGCTCAATATTATCATCATCATCATCATCATTTTATTTGTATGCCGCCTTTCCACATAAAATTATGCTCAAGGCGGCTTCCAACAAGGTGAACAAAAATACATGTCAAAAACAATTGCAAAAACAATTTCCTAATAACAAAAAATAATAAAACAGTGACATAACAAATATAATAACCAAAAACAACTTTTCAACATTATGAACATAGTAAAACAATTATTTAAAAACAAAAAAGTAACCATTAACACCCCAAACCCCTAAAGAAAACCATTTACTGTATCTTCTACAAAACTTCATTATTCAGAGGGGAGGCTTGTTTTGTATCAGCACATGTCTACTCAGAAGTACTTCTCACTGAGTTCACTGGGGCTTACTCCTAATAATATTAGCATGTATTAAACCTTAACAACTGATTTAGTCCACTTTCACAAAGGATATCAGAGCTATTCAGGTACAGTAGGGCCCCGCTTACCCGCGTTCCGTTTTGCAGCGTTCCGCTGATGCAGCGACTTTCAATTTGGGGAAATTCCCCATTTTAAAGCCAATTCTGCGATTTTACAGCATTTTTGCGTCATTTTCGTGCGACGTGGCCCATTATAGTCAATGGGTTCCGCTTTATGGCGATTTCTGCTTTACGGTGGGGGCCTGGTCCCTAACCCGCCATATAAGTGGGGTGCTATTGTACTCTTAAATTCTATCTGTAGAGGAGGGGTAGATCCGCACTCCCTCCACACCAGCTTTCCACTGTTAACCAGGAAGGTCTAAAGCTGTTCAGCTAAACACAGTTACCATCTTCTGAGTTGACATGGTTAGTATTGTGTTGTGAAGCACCCACATGCAAAATGCAGTTTCCTTACTACAGAATAACTCAGATATTAAGGTGAAGAGCATCCAGATCAGAGGGTGGTGTTTCTAGAGAAACCTAGGACCTGGAGTTTTCTAAGAAATTAATCACTGTGACCATACAGTAAGTACTTCTCCTAGGAACTGGAATTATAGTAGTAACTTAGGAGGGAGGTACTGACTAGGCTTGCCAGGTCCATGGCCTGAGACTGATTCTGTATCTTTAGGAGAAGAGAAGGTCAGCCAAGTGCAGGTGTTCTTGCAACTCTGTAATGGGAAAAACCACAAGGTGGAATTCTCCCTCCCCCCTGCCCAACTTTTAAAGATACAGAAGACCTCTTGGAGGCCAGGCCTGGCAACCAAGAGGTCTTCTGTATCTTTAAAAGTTGGGCAGGGGGAAGGGACAATTCCACCTTGTGGTTTTTCTCATTACAGTGTTGCAAGAACACCTGCACTTGGCTGACTTTCTCTTCTCCTAAAGATACAGGACCAGTCTCAGGCCAAGAACCTGGCAACCCTAGTACTGACTGAGTGTCTTTTTGTGATTTTGACTGTGCTATCCATACTTATCCTGCTAGCTTAAGTCTACCATTTGGATAAGCAGCCTTCAGCATGGGCAGTAGCACAGTCCCCATGTGACTTGGGGTATCTGACATACTGAATCTGCATATAGAAGTACCCTAGTGGTGTCCATCTTTAAAATGTGTGTATTTTCATGAAACCAGAGAGAATTGTTTTTTCTAAATAATCTGAGTTTAGTCAGGGATTTTGGTTAAGTAAGAATGGATATTTCCCTTACTATATGCTCCATTTAGTCTAATTCATTTTTTAAAAGTGGCACTGTAAATAACCCTTATCTCTCACACCTATTCTAAGGTCCCTTTATTTTCATACGTATATGGGCCACCTCCTGTCATCCTTTCCACTACTGTCTGAAAAGCAAAAACAAATAATGTGTGGAACAGGAGGGGGAGATTGTTTGTTTCTGCCCCTGCCCACCATTGTAGTCATTGTAATGTTGTGATTAGAGCCTGTGTGTGTGTACAACCTGAACACATAGTTTTTCTGCATTTTGCAAGGAATTAGATCAAACATCAAAATTGTATGCACGTGGGCTCTGTCTACATAGAATAACAACTGTGTGGAGGCAGGATGGGCACAGTAGGCACAATCGACACATTCAGCATTTGTGTGTCTACTCTAGACAGACAGCTTCTGCACAGGGCACACTTTTCCACACGACTGCAAGATATAACAAATCCAATAGGTGTCCCCTTCCTCCCCCTTCAAAAGTATATAGGCTCTTCTTCTTTGCCAATGAGATTTGCTTAGCTGTCTTGCCTAGCCTTTTTCTAGTGTCATTAATTCATAATCTTGCCAGATATGTTTTAATTTAGTGCCAACTCAGCAAGTAACTCATGGCTAGAAGTGCTTTACACGTCAAGCCTACTGGTGGCAGTTCATTACTTGATTTATCTCTTATTTCCATGTGGAGTTAAATGTAAACTGTCACCGTAAATCATCAGTGTGAATGGTGCACTATTTGCATATTTCTAGACTGCCCAATTTTTTAAAATTGCCAATATTTTTCTCTTCTTTTGTCCCTTTTTAGGCTTAGTAAATTACATTTTTTTAGTTCAAAATCCAGAAACACGAAATTAATTTTGATTTTGAACTGGTTTGTTGATTACAAATTTGCTTTAGTAAAGCATATTGCTGCCTGCAAAGAACGATCAGAAGCATGTATGTTTCCAGTTCCTTTTCCTAACATTTGCCCATGCTAATAACTCTTACATACAATTTACTCTTTCCTATGCAACAGGGACAGTCCTGATTTTCTGGTACCTGTCCATCATAAATTACTGTAATTGGTGATGTTCTCAGGAGAGCGTTTGGGAAATTGAGTAAACTGAATTTACTGCACATTTTACTCTGCTCCCCGGTTGGAGATGTGATTTCTAGAGATCCAAGGAGTGAGACTAAAATCTAAATAATTCAAAGGAAAGTGTTTTTCTGTGTGTATACCAACACACGTTTAAAAGGTCATCCCCCAAAAGTCTTCAGAGAGCAAGATCATGACTTGGCAACTTACGATGGATGGGATTCTACATGGGTTCTATTAGTGCTTTCGAAAATTCTTTCTTTGTATAATTTCTTTTTAAACTAATTTGGGATGGATCTCAAATTTGGTTAGGATGATCTGTTGAAACTCTGATTCTAGTTTGCTTTTATTTCCTGCCGTCTGATGTTTGTGATTCACACACCTGCACAGGGTTCATCTTACCTAAGAATACACTAACATGAGAAAAGGGCAAACCAACACTCCAATCTTATCCAGCATCATGCCAAAATTTGGATCAATGGATCAAAGTGATTCTGACTGTATGGCCATTATCTAGGGTTGCCTTAATCTAGGGTTGACAGATAAAAGAAAAAATACTATTTCAATAGTTGACCTTTGTTTTTATTGTATTTTAATGGTTTTATTGTATGGTCATTGTTTTGTTGTAAACTTCTTTGATGTTTTTATTGAAATAAAGGTATGCAAATACAGTAGGGCCCTGCTTCCCGACACTCCGCTTCCCGGAGTTCCGCTAATGCAGCGGCTTTCATTTCCCATTTTAAAGCCAATTTTGCTGCTTTTGCAGCATTTTCGCACGACGCGCCCCATTATACTCAATGGAGTTCCGCTTTACGGCGATTTCCGCTTTACGGCGGGGGTCCGGAACGGAACCTGCCGTATAAGCGGGGCCCGCCTGTACATTTAAAAAGACATAAATATAAATATTTAAATCTATAGAGTATGAACGATGGCAGGGATGGGGAACCAATGTCCCTCCAAATTGTGTTAGATTACAACTCCCATCATCCTTCACCATTGGCCATGCTATCTCGGGCTGATGGGAGCTGCAGTCCAACAACATCTAGATGAGCACATGTACCCTGTCCCTGAACTATGGGATCTCTATTATTTTCTATGGCAGTATATGGGTATTGCTTTGTTGTTTTATAGAACCTAAACATGGCATTAAGAATAAAGGCTGTTTGGTGATCCTGTCTTGGCCGAGCCCAAGTGAATTGACTGTTATGAATTCCAGAGCTATATGGAGGCAGTCATATATTGGCAACTTTAGTTTCGTCTCTGTAGTTCTTATTTTAGAATAGTGCCCGTGCTGCTTCCTAGACCAAATGCTTGGAAATGTTAAATACTGAAAAATACCATACAAAGCTTGCTTTTGTTGTTGTCAGAAAATGCATATAAACATTTACTTGTACATTTTTGAAGAGGAAAATAGCACTGTGCTTTTTGACAAGAATGTATATAAATTGTGCTACTTAATTTGTTATCAGTAATGCTTCAGTGGCTAGCTGTGTATAGTAACTTTCCTTTGTATTGCTAGTACATTGCATTGTTGTCTCTAAAATTTTGCATTATTGTCTCAATGTTTAGATCAATTTACTGGATTTTCATTTCATGTTGAGGTGGTTCAATCTGTCTGAAGGCCCATTTTGTTCAGACTCATAACTCAAGAGACGTCCTGTAGCTAGAAGAGATTGCTTTTGAATTGTTATGTTGGTTAATCATAAACTGTTGCTTTGGTGTGTGAGTAAGTGAGGGTGTTTCGCTAATGATAAAACATGAGTTTTGAGTGTAGTTCGACTGCTACCTTGACCAAATGCACACAGACACACAAAGTTAAGTATATAGCTCTTGTAGCCTAATCCAATATTTCTGCATTGCTGAATATGTAGAAGATTGCACTTTTGGGGAGTGAACCTCCCGTAGTGCTTAGTAATAGGATTTACTGTGGACAGAATCACTGTGCTTTTGAAAGCCTGTAGTGTTAGAAATAGATAAAACAAGACTTTGTACCACCTGCTTATATACAGAAGAACACTGCTCTCATTGACCATACATCTATTCTTTGCTTAATTGGATATAGAATATGTCCCCAGCATTCTAATCTAAATTAATATGAGCTTAATTTATTAACTGTATGAATAAAATGAAAACCCAGAATGCATTGAGAGTAAATATACTTCTATACTGCAGAACTCAGCAATGTTTCAAGCGGTGCTTCCAATTTGCTTCTATTTACTGATTGTGTTGAAAATGCTTTCCTACTGTAATTTTGGCCTCTATTACAGGTCAAAATTTGGGGGACTGTAAATTACATTTATCCAGATTAAATGCTCAAGATAAATGTAGTTTATATCACTTCTGTGAAATTGGATAATTTACTGCAGAAGACGGAAATCTAGGGAACTGAGTGAGAATCTTTGCTATAAACCATAACAGAATAAATAGAATCGATGTATCTGTTAATATAACATAGAGGTGGATTGGTACCACCTAAAAAAGATATTCATTTGTTGATTTTGCTTGCTTGCCATTGCTGAAGTAAAGAAATTTCCAGCTGGGCACTGGACAGCTATCACAATATACATTTAAAGTGGAGTTTAGTTAGCCTTTCAGTAAATCTATGGTGAAACTGGCCCCTACGCCAAAAAGGTAGATATATTAATCATTTGATTATTTTCTTGTTTTGGCCCAGCATTTGTTGCAGGGCAGCCTATGCCCAGTGTTGAAGTACAGCTAGCTGATTTTGTTAAAATAAAATGATGTATGCCTTCAATTGGTATTCCAAATAAATCATCATAGGCTTCCAACAAATTCTTTTACAACAGTCTTATAACCTGCATTCAGAAAAGATCAGGATGAAATCTAAAAAAGCAAATATATGATGAAATTTAAGGCCACTTCAACTCCAGTCAAATCAACATGTGATTATTTGGCATACAGCTTCTCTGTGTTAGACTGCAATACTAAGCATTAGTGTGTGCAGCAACCATCAGATTCACCTTGTATCTGTATCTGTAGCATTTGAAAGCAAACCAATGTGTTTTGGATCTGCTCTGTGTTGTTCTGATTCATTATTCAGGTCCAAACCTGATTTGTCAAATCTGAAGCTCTGTTTCATACCCCCTCCCCCAAATTGACTATAATGACGAATTTTGAAATAGCTGTAACGTTTTTATTTTTCACATAAATGGATGAAATTTACAGGCAAAGGAGTCCATCCTGAGTGAATAAAGGCTGCCAAATTTCAGGCAGATCCACCGAAGGACTTTCATTCAGGGAACCCTTAACGTTTAAAGCCTCTAGCTTTTTTATTTTCTGCAGAAATCTGCCAATCTTCATACAAATAAATCCAGGGGCTGTGATTTGTAATTGAATGTTAGGAAAAAGAACAATTGGGAAAGAAGCAGATCACCCCGATAGACTAACTCCACAGCTTATGCATTTTCCCCCTCAGCCAAAACTCAGAGGAGAGTGACCATCCACATGAAGAAACATCTGTTTATTTACTTCAGTTTCCCTCCCACAAATCACTATGATTCAAGTGGCCTTTGAAAATAATTGACTGTGATTAAAAGCCAGATCTGTCTGTCAAAACAAAAGATCCCCAACCTCTCCAACTCTTCCCTCTTCTTTCCACTGCTGTCCTCTTGAGCTCTGGGCATTTCCCCACTCAGTTTGCTTTTGTTTCTCCAGAAAGACAAATGAACAACCATCGATTTTTTTGAAGAACCGAAGCCACAGAGCCATTCGGGAGGAGTCCCTAATCCACCTTAAAAAGTCTTGTAAATGGTGTGATCTGACTCAGAAATGTGAGAGCCTTCCCCAAATCATTGCTTCACCTTGTAATTTGGGGTACACACAGAGCTGATGCACACCCCTACTAAGCATGCTTACTAGAAAGCAAGTTTCACTGAACTCATTAAAACTTTCTTGTTAAACATGCATAGAATTGTACTCATAGCTAAACTTCTGAGGCATCTTTCATTTTAGTGCAAAAATAAAATATTTTTCTATAGCAGCAGTGGTGCATTTTTAATGTTCATATAGAAGCTTGTGACTAAACTATGGCTAAACTAACAACATCAAAATACTGGTATTACTTCCCAGTGCTTGGTGCCCCTCCTACCGTCGCTGCCATCAGAGCTGTGGTGTGGCATAGCACTGTTGCCCCTTGATACTATTGTCAATCACTTCCACCCCAGGACATGCTTACCTGGTGGATGACAGCAGTTCTTTTCAATGGGGGCTGAGCCAATGTTTGGCTTCAATCTGCTGTGGCCGCCTGTCATATTAGATTACCCAAAATGCAATGCCTGACATTGGCTCCATGCTGAGGGCCCACTGACATTTGGCAGCAGGCCTCATTCCAATTCTCAGTCATTTATCTTATCTAGAATTGTTTCTCTGACCTGAATGTAAGTTTATCCAGTCAGGGTAATTGAAGCAGACCTGGCACCAGCACATGACATCCTCAGGCAGGGCTCCAGTTCCTAAACTTAAGGAAGTTTTTTCTGGTACTCCCAACTGGGCAACCATTTAAATTTCCTGCCATGCATGCTCTGTCAGGAGTATTGTGGAAAATTCATCTGGGGGAACATATTATGTTGATTAGAGGAATGCTAGTGCTGCTGTTTTTGCCACCACTGGCAGCTGAGCCCATCAGAGCACCACTGAAGGGAACGTTCATGAACCTAGACTTGGACCCAGCCCTGGGTTAATGATATCTATTATCACAGTATTTTCTCCTTTGACTGCCTTCTTGTTTTTCTTTCTCTATCTCAACATTCAGAGTTTTGATTAGAAAGCATGTCCCCATTTGTACAGTATTTTGGGGGACCTTGTATTTCAACCAAGAGTGATTCTGTGGAGTTCATTCCTCCAAAGTTTTCTAATTTATTGAATTCTATGACTTCAGTACAAAACTCTTATGCAACCTCCTCAACAATTCTTTCCTTTTTGTTCTGTAGAAATGTCCAATTTTTACTTGGAGGATTCTAGCATTCACATATAAGTTAAATACTTAGCCAATCCAGCCCAACCATAGCAAGCCATTTTTTAATTACTATATCTTGCCTTTTCTTTTCTTGCCAAGGAACCCAAGGCACCTTACATGATCATCCTCGTCCTCTCCATTTTATCCCCACAACAACCTGTGAGGTAGGTTAGACTGAGAGTCAGTGACTGGTCCAAAGTCACCCGGTGAACTTCATGGCTAAGCAAGGACTAGAACCTGGATTTCCCCAGTCCAACACTCAACCACTATACCACACTGACCCCACGTACACTACAGGCCCAGGGTCCTCAATGCAGAGCCTAAAGGCGCCAGTATGCTCACAGAGACCTACCAGTGTCCTCCAGGGTCTCTGCTCCCTTCATTGCACAATTATTTATTTATTTAGACCAGTGGTTCTTCACCTTTTCCACTGCCAGCACCCTTTGGATTTCCAAAATATGGATTTCCTTGGATTTCCAAAATATTTGCACCCCCTGAAAAAATACCGTTCATTTTTTAAAATTATTTTTATTTATTTTATTTTAATGTGTGTTTTAGCCTAACTTAGCTAAGATAAATGACAGTTTTCCAAAATCTTTGGTTGGGCCTTGCACCCCTAGAAAAAGTGTCTCACACCCATGGGGGTGCGTGCACCCCAGGTTAAGAACCACTGACTTAAACCATTCATATACTGCTTATATTTAAATAAAACTCTAAGCGGTGTACAAGTAAAAACATCAACTACAAAAAATATCAAAAAATACAATTAACAAAACATCCTCTTCAGAATCAACATAATATAAACATTGCATATAAAATCAAGTACAAGAAATGCAAGGCAAAAACCATATTATACATAATAAACTGAACAAAATATTCCCTAGGTTTCAAGGGAAAACAAGTTAAAACAAGCTTATATTTAAACATAAACGATTAAACAAATCAGCTCATTTCTTAATCACAGTATAATAAAAAGCAAAACAATTAAGACGGCTGGTCCCCTCTATAACAGAATTTTATCTGACTACACTTGAAAAAAATATACGTTTAGTTTACTCACCCTTACACACCCTTACAAGATCAGCACATTCGTATTTAAACATATCAACATTCTAAACCAACACACTCACGCTTACCTCAAATCCCACTCTACAAGCACTCGCATAATTCGACATACTAAAAACAACATACTCACATGTACATACCATGAAAATCACCATGACAACTACTCAAATCTACATACGGCCAAATAATGCACACACATAATCTAAGTACAACATTCATACCAAACACTCCTGCTCGTCTCTCACTCAAGGGGGCAGAAACTATGCCCACCAGGCTCTCACCCTGGGGGTATAGAAACCACTTTTTCCAACATAGTAGGCAACGACACTTCCCTCATCTCTCAACTGAGGAACAGAAACCATTCAAGTCTCAAATATTCACCCTAAAGAAGGACAGGCTTTCCATCACTACAGCTTGTTGGTTTGCCTTCTCTCTCCAGCACTTGCAGCAATGATTTTTCTTGGCAAGCGATAGATTACAGACCTGAAGATGACTCCAAGTGCAAAGCTAAGTGCACACTTATCATCTCACTTTGTGCAGCACTGAGGGGCTGCCTGAGGCAGCCCCTCCCCTTTATATACCTGGGGCAGGAGAAGAGAATATGGCAAAGTTGTGGGCAAAGGTTCTAGTTCTGGTGTACAAAGCCCTATACAGGTTGGGGCCAGGATACCTGAAAGACCGTCTTACCCCATATATACCCAGTCGATCATTGCGCTCTGCAGGTGAGGGCCTCCTGCAAATGCCATCTTATCAGGAGGTCCGTTCTGCACAATATAGGAAATGGACCTTTAGTGGAATTCCTACCCTGTGGAATTTCCTCCCCTTAAATATTAGGCAGGTGCCATCTCTGTTATCTTTTCAGCGCCTATTGAAGACTTTCCTCTTTCAACAAGCCTTTTAAGTTAAGACCAATCCCAGTCTGTGTTTGTGTTAGAATTGCTTTTAATATGTTTTTTTAAAAACATTTTTTCCTAAACAATATTTTTAACCCTTTTTATTTAAGATGTTTTTAATGCTTTTTTCAATAATGTTTTTAAAGTTGTTTTGTTTTAATGTATTTTAAGGTCTGTTTTTATGTTTTAAAGTGTTTTTAGTGCTTTTGTTTGCTGCCCTGGGCTGCTGCTGCTGGGAGGAAGGGCGGGATATAAATTAAATAATAAAATAAAACAAATAAAATAAATAAATGGCAACAGCTGCAGCAGCACAGAGTCCTTCCAAACACGCACACATTATAAATCATAATGATCACCAGCTTTTCTTAATTCTCACTGACACAGTTTTCTTAGGCTCTCTACCATTATAATTGACCACAGAATCAGAAATGGACCGTACCCGCAGAGAGAATACCAACCAGTTAAAACTGTTTCCTTTCTTCTCCAATGAGAACACTAATTAGAATTGAGAGAACAGTGCTGATTGGACAGGACCAGCAGAGAGAAGAGAGAGAATAGTTCTAACTGGACACTATCTGCAGGAGAGCCCATGGATTCCAAGGAGAAGAGGAGTAGAAGTAGCAAGTGAGCAGTTGTACGTAGAAGAAGGAAAGGTAGTTACTGTGGGGAAGAAAAATATGGAAGATCTAGACAAGGGTCTGGGGAAGAAGAGAAAATGGAGGACCCAAGGCCTGTGTGGGAGGGAAAGGGTGTGAAAGTAGGTAGGGATGGTCTATTTTATTTAGAGATGATTTGGGGAGATGACTTGCCTTTGGTGAAATGGATGTTATAGTGAGCAGAAGACTGGATTAAAAGGAGTGGCTTTATGTTTTGGGGCTCAAATACCTCAGTTCCGCCTTTTACTAAGGTTCTTGGGCAAGTTACGTTTCTTTAGGCCTTCTGTGAAATGAATGTTTTGTTTGCAGCAGTAAATATTGGGATTGTTCACAACCCCATGGCAGCCATTTTGTGACTGGCCCTGCCCTGCTCTGCCTATGGCAGCCATTTTGTGGCAGTGTCCATGGCACTTTCTCAAAATTCCAAATGTGCCCATGGGCCCAAAAAGGTGGAGACCCCAAATACAGTTATTAACTTAATTACTGCTTTTACCGTTTGCTTCATTATTTGGCTACGCTGAAGGCAGATTCAGATTCATGGTGTCTGTGGTGGCAACATGTACCTGAAGGTTTGTCATAGTAGCAGGTAATGGGCTCAACTTATATCTGTGAGCTTTAAAAACACAAAGTGTCACAGGGGAGTTGAGATTTGCCTATTTACCTGAGCCATTATAGAAATAGAGCTACGAGAATATAGAGAGGAATCCCTAAAAGCATTGCTATATGGGGTGGTGTAGAAGAAGAAGCAAAACTGTGACCCTCTCTGCTAAAAAGTAAAATGGGTTGGTGGGGGTGGGGATGTGGCATGTTCCACTCTACATTCTAGTTGCTATGTACAAATCTATTCTGAAAAGTTCATGTCTCTATTTTATCTGATCTCAGAAACATTGGTTGGATAAATGGATGGATGGACAAACTGAATAATTATGCCTTTGTTTAAATAAATATGCTTAAAAAACATTAAATGAGGGGTGGAGTTTGGATGCCTGCAAGATGGCGGTGTAGAGCATTGTAGAGCCCTCAAATAATCAACCCAAAGAATGAGCAACAGAAGACAGCACTTAACCCCGTTTTAACAAATCCCCCAAAGGGGGATGTCAGCGGGATTGCCCTGATATAAGAATTGTCATCTTACATAATACTTTGCAACAATGGGGAAGAAAAAGAAGGCCTCCTCGGTTGGGTCAGCAAGCAGTGAAACAAAATGGTGCTGGTTCCTGATACAGTGTCTACAGGGGTACAAACAGACGGTGTACCTGATGCTGCGGTTGCAACGATCACAAAAGAAGACATGAATGACAAGTTTAAGTCTTGTAAACAAGAAATCCTTGACTGCTGGTCAACAATATTGGAAATAAAATTAGGACAGCTGCGTAATATGATTGAATCAGTAGAATCAACCACAACCAACATGGGAGCTCAGTTAAATGCTCAAGAGGTAAATGTTGAGGAATGGACACAAAAATATGAAACTTAAGCTGGACGATTTGGAACACTGGAACAGGAGATTAAATCTTCATTTTCATGGCCTGTAAGAAGAGATAGAAAAAGTAACATCAAAAAACATTGAACAGAATATAGGGGCAAAATGTTTCCCAGTTTACCAAAAACACCCTAGATCTACCTTTGGGGTTTGGGGGTGCGGATGCCAATTGCATGATTCACCTAGGCTGCCAGCTGCTTGCAGGTAGTATAGGGCCACTCCTGCATCCACACATTGTAACCCTGTAATTCTGCCTGTAATCAGCAGAATAAATGGAAAGCCAATTTGTCTTCTGGCTCCTAGAAGAAGAGGCTTGGTCAGTGTTTACTATGGAAATCTTCTGAGATGGAAACCTAGAATATGCCATGTACTTATGGCAGGGTATAAAACAGAGATGTGGCAAAAAAAAATACATTTTGTGAATCAATCCCATGTGTTTTCCATTTTGGCTCAGCAAAGACTTTTGGTGGAGGCCATAATGTGGGAGAAACCAACTCTTCAGGAGTTGGTAGACCAGCCAGGTGAATTTCATTTAAGAACAGGAACATTAGATGATCCCTGCTGGATCAGACCAAAGGCCCATCTAGTCCAGCATCCTGTTTTACACAGCCAGACAGATGTCTATGGAAAGCCTACAAGCAGGACATGAAGACAATATCCATATCCTCTTGTTGGCTCCAAGTACTGGTATTCAGAGGCACATTGCCTCTGATTCTGCAGATACCATATAGACATCACAACTAGAAGCTATTGATAGCCCTGTGCTTCATTTATTTGTCTAATTTTAAAACCATCCAAGTTGGTGTCCATCACATCTTGTGGGACTGAATTCCATAATTTAATATACACTGTGTGAAGATTTACTTCCTTTTGTCTGATCTGAATCTCCCACCACTCAGCATCATTGAATGGGCTTCAATTCTAATATTATGAAGAAGAAAAACCTCTGTCTCCTTCCCTTACTCCCTCTATGACTCTTAAATTTTACCATTATAACTTCTCCAGAATATTTTTGTGTTCCATTTCTGTCTTTTCCTACATAGGGATTTTTGTGGTACATATGCAGAGGGAGAGGGTAGTGAAGGCTATGCTCTAATTTTTATCAGGTCTTCATTCATGTCACCCTGCATATATTAGTGTAACTAACACAAGAGAATTCTGCAGGGAAAACCTCCAGTTGAAACATGAAATCCTGGACATAGGTACAGCAGAGTAGAGCCAGAAAATGTTAACACAGATGTCTGAACATGGTATGACTAATTACAGTGGCTATTGTAGAACTTTAGACATAACAGTCTTACCCTCTTCTTCCAATGTGAGAAAGAGATGACAAGGAAATATAATTACCAGTTATTGTTGCAGCACATATTCAGTCTGTGGACAGTCTTTGCATTGTATCCAGGAAGCATTCATGAAGTGTCTGTAGCCTTTTTATCATTTGTTGAATGAGGTTACAATGACAAGAGAGGGAGAGGAATCCTTTAAAAGAGCTGTAGGTTCCCACCTTGTTTCTTCCTTCTTCCAGTTTGATTTCATGCAATGCTAGACATTGACCTCCTGTGGAAACAACCCTTTTCATTTCTTTCATTGGATAAAATTTGGGATCCATAGAATGCGTATTGATGAACTGCCTCCAATTCCCATAACTTCAGGCTGTCAGCTTCACCTCTTAAAAAGGGCTAGAGCTCAACCCAATCTGGAATATTAACCATCAATGGGAAGCCCAAATCCCTAACCCAGATGTATAGAGTTTGTCTGCATTTGGAATCCTAGAATTGGAAAGGGATGTGGTGGTCATCTAGACCAACCCTCAGCTCAATGCACAATATACACTGCAGTATGCAATTACAGCATCCCTAACAGATGGTGGTCAACCTCTCCTTATGCTGAGAGAGAGAGAATGAGAGAGAGAGAAGGGCAAGGGCTGTCACTGATGTCATGGTTTGGCCTGTGGGAATGATGGTCAGTCATGCTGCTGTAGATAAGGAATGAGGCTCCCATTTTCTTTCTAAGTCTGCAACTTGGTTATGTGGTATGTGTTCATCCCCACAGTCCCACACCTGCTGAATATGATGTCAGAGGCAAGATCCCTATTCTCTTCTTCAGGGAAGGTCAGTGGCTACTGAGGACAATCAAACTTGTAGAATCCTGGCTAGCACTATGGGTTATTCCTGTTCTCTTGCCTTCTCAACATGCATGTACACAAAAGACTACAGCTGCTTGTTTTATATTTGTGAAGTCAAAACCAAGGCTGCTTTCACACTGCACTTTATTCCATTATTCTGACGATTTCTTACCTGGTAATTTGCGCATTATATTTGATCTTTCACATGACACACAAGCTAGCTCCAGAATTCTAGTGGAATGTAATTGAAGTTTAGCACTAATTTCCATGATAAATGATACCAGTAATAATCTGTTAGCAAGGTTTGGAACCCAGAAGATTGCAGGAGTTTTCCACTAGCTGCAGCCGCTCACGTGACAAGCATCCCAGCATGTGTCCCTGCCCTTTAGTTACACAGGTTGTTGGGTTTTTGGGGGGGTTTTTTGCCTGACGAATGTTGTACCAGTATTCTGGCATCGGCGCAGACAGCAGCAGCATTTCCCACACACACCCCTGTCTTGATACAACTAAAACAATTTAAAAAGTCAGATCCTAAAGGGAGAGAGCTTGCATGGTGATGGGATGAGATCTTAAGACCTCCTACACAGTGGGGAACAGTGGGCATGGGTGAGGGATGAAAACAAGCTGTGTGAAAGACAGTTCCACGAAATGCCAGTATATCGGCTGAAAAAGCTGCTGTTCCTTAACGCAACAGGTACTGCAATGTGAAACGACTTTTAGAAATTGGGGCAGAAGCGCTACCTTTTTAATCCATTAAACTAACACAATCAGCCCCATGTGTGAAAGCAGCCCAATAGTCATTTAGGGCACCTACTGCAGTTGTAGAGTCACAGGCACTTGAATTTGCACAAAAATATTGTCTATTTGTCCCCATATTTAGAGAAGCTTGGCAGATAAAGAGAAAAACTTGAGACAAATATTGCTGTGGCTTCAGTGTATCAAATGATATCCTAAACTGTTGAATCAGATCCTGGTGTGTTATGTAATGTTTGAAAATTGATCAGTTTTTAAAATGAAAAAAGAAAAGGTCAATACCTTTTTTGTGTATGAGACTGGGGCTGCTTCCAGAAGAAAGGCTTCTAGAGCTGCCAGGCATTACCTTTCTGCTAGCAACTGTAGTTGACCACTTTTATTTATTTTTTTATTGATAAAAAGTATTTGTGTGCCACTATTCATAAAAACCCCAAATAGGTTTACATAATATCTATATATACAATAAAACCATGTAAAAATTTAAAATCAGAACTATTAACTGATTGCAGAAAGATGTCGTTCTCAATTGCCTGCATAAACCTGGTGGTATTGGAAGGTTTTCAGTAGGTGTTTAAAAGACAAAACAGAAGGTGCCTTTGGGGGTCTAGTGCTTTTTTGTCCACATGGTGGTTACAGCAGCTCCTTTCCTCAGCCCTCCTTGGTTGCCACACGCACCATTTTCCTGACGTTCTGAAGTGGGTGCTTTTGTGTCATTCTAGCACCCTGTTACCTGTGTTTGCCTTTGCATTTATTTAGTTTCTGAAACACAATTGCAAGTTTTTAAACAATTATTTTAAAAAGAGTGCTTGCAGCACAGGCCAAAGAATTTCAGCTAAGTTTACTTCTGAGTAATCATGATTACAGATTGGGCTGTAAACCCCATGGATTTCAAATGAAAATGCTAATCTCTAATCTAGTCAGTTTCATACACAGGTTTAGGCTGCAGTCCAAACACACACTTACCTGGGAATAAGTCCTATTCGACCCAATGGACCTTACTTCTGAGTAGACATGTATTGGATTGCAGCCTTAATTAGAGGACCCATTCCCATCAGTTTCACAACCCAGCGAGAAAAGGTGCCTTCCAGCATGATTTTATTTGCTTGTTACTTGTGCTATTCTATTATAGCACACCTGTGATTAGAATAAATAAATAAATAGTACAGGCGGGCCCCACTTATACAGCAGGTTCCGTTCCAGACCCCCGTCGTAAAGCGGAAATTGCTGTAAAGCGGAACCCCATTGAGTATAATAGGGCGCGTCGCACAAAAATGTCGCAAAAGCCGCAAAATCGACTTTAAAATGGGGAATGAAAGCCGCCGCATTAGCGGAACACTGAGAAGCGAAGCGCTGGTAAGCGGGGCCCTACTGTACCAGAGATTGCAGCTTTACAGGATTACAGGTGGAATTTACAGAGGTTTACTCAGAAGCAAGCAGAGGAGGGCAGCAGATTTCAGCCTTTTCAGAATTACAGCCAGAACCTGCAAATCTGTACTTGGAAGTAAGTGCTGCTGTTTTCAGTGTAATCTACTAATTAAATAACTAATTGAAGTGTGTGGGTTGAGGAAACCTAATTTCAGGAAGTAATTAATTAAGGATGAGAGCTGGTAGACCCAGGGAAATGACACAAAATAGCTCTGAAACCAGAATTGCACATCAAATAATAAAGTAGGGCCATTTCTGACATGCTATCCGCATTTCCCAGGGACAGTCCCTCCTCTTGTGCCTTTGAGTTGGCATATTTTCCTATCCACATCTGCAAAGAGATTGCACTACTGTTCTGCTCCTTAATAAATTTTCTGCAGTAAGAAAAAAGTTGTAAGAAGCAGGGAGGATTACAAACGGTTTATGACATCATCTGGACCTCTGGTAAAATTGCACAGAAGGTGTGGTGACTGCACCCTAAAAGCCTCATCTGGAACACCACCCTGATATGTGATTTGAGTGTGTGAACCATGGGAGACCAGGGTTCGGATCCCCACACAGTCATGAAGCTCACTGGGTGACCTTGGGCCAGTCACTGCCTCTCAGCCTCAGAGGAAGGCAATGGTAAATCACCCCTGAATACCACTTACCATGAAAACCCTATTCATAGGGTCCCCATAAGTCGGGATCGACTTGAAGGCAGGCCATTTTATTTCACCATGTATGCATATGACTGTTGTATGAGGGTGTACATGTGTAATATTTTCATTATGTCCAATCTCCCTTATCTCTCATATATGCATATACAAAAAGGAAGAGAAAGAGAATGAGGAAAGGGGCAAAAGATGGAGAACTGGCATGGGAGCCTGTGGAACACTCCTAACCATCAAATCATAGTTTGGTTGTGGCTCAGGACATTTTGCCCATTACAAACTGTGGACCTACACACAGTTGATATAATAGTTCTGTTGGTGGAGATTAGGGTTGCCAGGTTCATGGCCTGAGACTGATCCTGTATCTTTAGGAGAAGAGAAAGTCAGCCAAGTGCAGGTGTTCTTGCAACACTATAATGAGAAAAACCACAAGGTAGAATTCTCCCTTCCCTCTGCATAACTTTTAAAGATACAGAAAACCTCTTGGTTGCCTCTTGGTGAGTCTAAAGAATTAAGCAGACAGAAATGTAAATAATTTGATATGGATAGAGTTAGGGCTTATAGGAGTTCTGACATATATAATATCATCTACTCTACAACATCACCTACACTCATGCAGATCTCCCTCAACCTTGGGATGAGTATCATGTGTAGATGGTGCCAAAGCAGGCTCTACACATTACTGCATCCCTGTTGAAATATGGGTTTCAGCAACAGATAACGTTCCCCATGCTATGTTGTTCTCCTTGGGAGGCAACATTGTCACATCATTTGTGGAGGAAGCCTCCATTTGCTAAAGGAGAATTGCAGTCTTGAAGGGTATTCTTTCATGAGTAACTTTCCTTCTGTGATCAGAGTGAAAACATTAGATACAGCCCACTGCATATAATCTGGGGGCAGATTGGCACATTTGTGAATTTGAAACTGTTGCCATACTGCCTATAACAAATGTACCAGCCGTTGCAAGGTATACAAGTGATGCTGAACCAGTGTGGTGGTGTGGTTAGAGTGTCCCACAAGGACTAAGATTATTTCACTTCACCTCTTCACTTAACCATGAAATTTACTGGATGAGTTTCAGCAAGTAATAGTCTCTCAAGCTAACATACCTAACAAGACTATGATGAGGATAAACGGAGTGGGGTGTGTATGAACCAGATACGACACAGTGATGCTCTTGGAGAAAGGGCAGGATAAAAACAAACAAGAAATAAATGCTTCCTTTGCAGCCATTTTGCAATATGAAGTTTGGGAATGGGAATATGAATGAAAAATGAAATGGACTGCCTTCAAGTCAATTCTGACTTATGGCAACCCTATGAATAGGGTTTTCATGGTAAACGGTATTCAGAGGTGATTTACCATTGCCTTCCTCTGAGGCTGAGAGGCAGTGACTGGCCCAAGGTCACCCAGTGAGCTTCCTAGCTGTGTGGGGATTCGAAGCCTGGTCTCCCAGGTCATAGTCCAACACCTTAACCACTACACCAATATACATCACTACACCAATATACAAGTCTATATTTTCAAGAATGTGATTATTATGAGGAAGTTGTGACACTGAGACCACAAACTAGTTAAATGAAATTCACTAATAGGCAAAAAAAACCTTGCGGTTTAAGAATGTACCTATAGCCAACAGAGGCACATGTTACCAAATTCTTCCAAGCTATACAGCAAGTGGATTGGACTGTGAAAGACCAGTCTGAATTGTGTTTGCATTTTTACAAATTTGTAGGGCAGTCCAATATCTCAGAGAGGAGGTCAGGTCTCCTACTCCGCTGGTGCACGCACTACAGCTGCTCAATTTCCCTTCTTTTTAAAGTTGGATAGAAATAGCTGTGGGCTATAAGTACATTCTTAAACTGCAAAGTTTTTTGCCTATTAGTGAATTTCCCTGCTTTTTAATCCGGGAGGTAAGAAATGGGATCCTGTGCAAGTTTGCTGAGAATGGATTGATCATTTGCATGTTTATTGAGTTCAGTGGGATTTACTCCCCTGCAATCATGCTTAGGATAGGTGAAACTGATTACAGGGGATGAGTAGGAGAGAAGGGGGATGGGAGCAGGCAGGAGGGGGGCAGGTTTGATCATTTTCATGCTTATTGAATTCAGTGGGATTTACTCCCGTGCAATCATGTTTATGATAGGTAAAACTGACCATGGGGAGGGACGCCTGGAGTGGGCAGGGGAGGAGGAAGGAAGGAAGGAAGACAAGAGGAGAGGAAGAAGGGTGGAGGAAGGGAGAGGAGGGGGAAAGGACGGGAAAAGGAGGTCTGATCATTTGCATGCTTACTGAGTTCAGTGGGATTTATTCCCATGCAATCATGCTTAGCATATGTAAAACTGACTGGGGGGGAGGAGAAGAGGGAGGGAAGGACAAAGGCCTGGAGTGAGCAGGGAAGGAGGAAGAAGGAAGAGGGGAGGAGGAAGGGAGAGAAGAGAGGAAGGAGGGGAAAGGCAGGTCTGATTATTTGCATTATGGTTGAGTTCAGTGGGATTGTCCCATCCAATCATGCCTAGGATAGGTAAAACTGACCATGGGGGTGGAGGAGGGGGAGGGGAGAGTAGAGGGAAAGAGGAAGGGGGAGAGGGGAGCAGAAGGAGGGGGAGGGGGAAGGAGAGGATTGGAAGGTGAGGGGGAGGGATGAAGAAGGGGAGGGAAAGGGCAAAAGGTAGGTGATAGGAGGGAGGAGAAGGGGAGGGGAGGTTTGATCATTTGCATGCTTTTTGAGTTCAGTGGGATTTACTACCGTGCGATCATGCCTGAAAATGGAATGGATTGCCTTTAAGTCGATTCCGACTTATGGCGACACTATGAATAGGGTTTTCATGGTAAGCAGGTTTACCATTGCCTTCCTCTGAGACTGAGAGGCAGTGACTAGCCCAAGGTCACCCAGTGAGCTTCATGGCAGTGTGGCAATTCAAATCCTGGTCTCCCAGGTAGTAATCCTAGGATAGGTAAAACTGACCATGAGGGGGGAGGAGGGGATTGGAAGGGGATGGGAAGGGGAAGTGAGGGTTGAAGGAAGGGGGAGGGGAGGGGCAAGAGGGAGGGGATAGGAGGGAGGAGAAGGGAGGGTAGGTTTGATCGTTTGCACGCTTTTTGAGTTCAGTGGGATTTACTTCTGTACAAAGATGCTTAGGTTAGGTGAAACTGACCTGGAGGAGGGCAGGAATGGGAGGGAGGAGGGGTGAAGATTGGATAGGTGGGCACTGGGCAGAGGGGAAGCACATTTCCTTTCCAAAAGGAAAACATTGTGAACAGTATCATTCTTTTTCAGGGTTTCACCCACCTTTTTATTCTACAGCAGGCACATGTAGCCTCCCATCCAAATTTAAACCAAAGCTGTCCCTGGGCACATCCACACCAGACTTTTATTTCCATTTAGATAGTCATGGCTTCTCCCAAAGAATCCTGGGAAGTGTAGTTACTGAAGGGTGCTGAGAGTTGCTAGGTGACACCCTGTTCCCCTCATAGAGCTTCAGTCAGAGCAGCTGACTGTTAAACTGGCCACTGGAGCTCTGTAGAAGTCTCCTCTCAGCACCCTTCACAAACTACACTTCCCAGGATTCTCTGAGGGAAGCCATGACTGTCTCAAGTGAAATAAAGGTCTGGTGTGAGTATGGCCCCTTACTCGGCAAGCCAAGCAGCTGTGAGTCTGGCTTTTAGAACATTGACAGTTGGTTCTTACTGAGCATGCTCGACATTATCATAGAGTTTAATGCAAACTTTCTTAAATTAATTAAAAATCAGCCAGGCATTTTTTTTTAACTCTGCAGAAGATGAAGTTCAGAGTATGAGGAAAGGTCAGTAATAGGATTACAGGTACTTGTGAACATGGCTGATTTTTAATTAATTAAATTACGTGAACTCTGACACAAGAAGTCCAAAATGTATCTGATTTTTCTCTCTTTTTACACTTTGAACTCTCAATTCTCTCTTACTGTTTTGTGTATTGCCATGAAAATTTAGACGGTTGTTAAGCAAGCGTTTCTGAGTTCAGGACTATAAGTTTTGTAAGATTTTGTTTTGAAATGAGCTTATGGGATGCATCAGAATGGCATGGGGGTATTTTCGATTTAACATTGCGGAATGTAAAAAATCCATGCTGACTATAGTATACAGCCACTCTTGTGGCTGTATAGTACAGCTTTTTAGAAAATATAGACATAGGAGTGTGTTGATTGTTTGTTTCAGTTAATGCCCTAATTTATTTTCTTTTGTCAATATTGACAAAGGTAGAGTCAATAATTATGCTTCTGATTAATAAATTGTGATAGTCACCTCCAACATTATCAATATAATTTGCTGTTACAAATATTTCTCCTTGAGCAAACAAAGCCTAAACTGTGGAAAGTAAAAGGGTTTATGTACCAGCTCCATTGTCCTTTGCCTCTACTAGAAGTGTTTATATATATAATTTTGGCCTGATAGTCAATGCGGTAGAGCAGTGATGGGGAGCCTCATGCCCAGGCCTCTCTTTTTGGCCTTGGGACTCTCCCCAGGCCTGTTACACAAAGGTAAAATTCACATTTATTGCTCTGCTTACCACTAACCTATGGCTCTTGGAAGGCTTCCCATAAGGGAAGTGGCCCTCGAGCTGAAGTGATTGTTCTTCATGGTCAGCGTATGTATGAGTTGTAATCCAATGAAGTCATCCCATTAGTTCCAGAACTTCCCCTCCCTTTCCTCTCCTTGCATGCCCTCCGTTAGCTCCAGAGGGTTGAGGGAACCCCCAGAACACATTTGGGAGGCATGCAGAGGTAGTAGTTCTTGTGTTAATGGATGACTTCATTGGATTCAACCTATGGTTACCATGACCATGATACAACCCTTAGTCTAGGTAGAAGAATTCAAGGTTGGACAGGGCAAGGAATGCCCATTACTTAGAGAATAACATACAGACTACCCAATCTTATGCATGTGAAATAATTTGCACATACTTGGATCCCGAGTTCAGGGCCGGCTCCAAAGGATGGCCAGGTGGAGACCTGGCCAAGGGCTCCTGGGACTAGAGGGGCCCCTCCGCTCCCCTTCCGCTGCTGCGGGTCGCAGGGCAGGAGCTTCTGAGCCACCCACCATTCCCTCGCTCCACCTACCTTTCTCTGCTGTATTTATTTATTTATTTATTAAACTTGCATAACGTCCCATAACCGAAGCTCTCTGGGCAGTTTACTATAACTAAAAACAAATACAATTTAAAATACATCTTTTAAAAACAATTTAAACACAATTTACAAATTTAAAACAATATAGAACACATGCTAAAATGCCTGGGAGAAGAAGAAAGTCTTGACCTGGCACCGAAAAGACAACAGTGTTGGCGCCAGGCGCACCTCGTCGCAATAATCATTCCGTAATTTGGGGGCCACCACTGAGAAGGCCCTCTCCCTTGTTGCCATTCTCCGAGCTTCCCTCGGAGTAGGCACTTGGAAGAGGGCCTTTGATCTTGAACGTAGTGTACGGGTGGGTTCGTATTGGGAGAGGCGTTCCATCAGGTACTGTGGTCCCAAGCCATGTAAGGCTTTATAGGTCAATACCAGCACCTTGAATCGAGCTCGGAAACATAAAGGCAGCCAGTGCAAGCGGGCCAGAATCGGTTTTATATGTTCGGACTGTCTGGTCCCTGTTACCAATCTGGCTGCTGCATTTTGCACAAGCTGCAGTTTCCTAACCATCTTCAAAGGCAGCCCCACGTAGAGTGCATTGCAGTAATCTAATTTAGAGGTTACCAGAGCATGGACAACTGAAGCCAGGTTATCCCTGTCCAAATAGGGACGTAGTTGGGCCACCAACCGAAGTTGGTAGAAGGCACTCCGTGCCACCGAGGCTACCTGAGCCTCAAGTGACAGGGATGATTCTAGGAGAACCCCCAAACTACGAACCTGCTCCTTCAGGGGGAGTGCAACCCCATCCAGAACAAGTTAGACATCCATCATCCGGTCAGAAGAACCACCCACTAGCAGCATCTCATTCTTGTCTGGATTGAGCCTCAGTTTATTAGTCCTCATCCAGTCCATTGTCGCAGCCAGGCACCGGTTCAGCACATTGACAGCCTCACCTGAAGAAGATAAAAAGGAGAAATAGAGCTGCGTGTCATCAGCATACTGATGGCAACGCACTCCAAAGCTCCGGATGACCGCACCCAACGGTTTCATGTAGATGTTGAACAGCATGGGGGACAGAACTGACCCCTGCAGAACCCTATACTGGAGAGTCCAGGGTGCCGAGCAATGTTCCCCAAGCGCCACTTTCTGGAGGCAACCTGCCAAGTAGGAGCGGAACCACTGCAATGCAGTACCTTCCACTCCCAACTCAGCTAGTCTCCCCAGAAGGATACCATGGTCAATGGTAACGAAAGCCGCTGAGAGATCAAGGAGAATCAACAGAGTCACACTCCCCCTGTCTCTCTCCCGACAAAGGTCATCATACAGGGCGACCAAGGCTGTTTCTGTGCCAAAACAAGGCCTGAAACCCGACTGAAATGGATCCAGATAATCGGTCTCATCCAAGAGTGACTGGAGCTGGCCCGCAACCGCTCGTTCAAGGATCTTGCCCAGAAATGGAACATTTGCTACCGGCCTATAGTTATTAAAATTTTCTGGGTCAAGGGAGGGTTTCTTCATGAGTGGTCACACTACCGCCTCTTTCAGGACGCCAGGGACCACCCCCTCTCGCAGAGAGGCATTAATCACCTCCCTGGCCCAGCCAGCTGTTCCATCCCTGCTAGCTTTTATTAGCCAAGAAGGGCAAGGATCCAGCACAGAAGTGGTTGCACCATCCTGTCCAAGCACCTTGTCAATGTTCTCAAGCTGCACCAACTGAAACTCGTCCAAGAAATCGGGACAAGGCTGTGCTCTGGATACCTCGCTTGATTCACCTGCTATAACACTGGAGTCTAAGTCCTGGCGGACGCTAGAGATTTTATCCTGGAAGTGCCTAGCAAATTCATTACAGCGGGCCTCAGATGGTTCTACCATGTCCCTGGGGCCAGAGTGTAATAGCCCCCGGACAATTCTGAAGAGCTCCGCTGGGCGGCAGATTGATGATTTGATAGTGGCAGCAAAATATTGTTTTTTTGCTGCCCTTACTGCCCCTAAATACAGCTTACCATAGGCACTTACCAGTGTGTAATTGCATCCACTAGGAGTTCGTCTCCATCTGGACTCAAGCCGTCTCTGATATTGTTTCATCACTCTCAACTCTGGGGTATACCATGGAGCCGTACGAGCTCTACACACGAGAGGGCACTCAGGAGCAATCATGTCAGCCACCCGGGTCATTTCTGTATTCCACAGCTCGACCAGTGTTTCGACAGGAGCGCTAGCCCTATCAGCTGGAAAACTCCCCAGAGCCCTTCGGAAACCATCCGGATCCATTAGTCTCTGGGGGCGGACCAGCTTGGTAGCCACTGTAAGTCTAAACTTCAGCAAGCAGTGATCTGTCCATGACAGAGGGACTGATGTAAGGCTCCCCACATTCAGATCACCAACTCCATGCCCAGTTGCAAAAACCAAATCTAGAGTATGCCCTACTACATGTGTTGGGCCAATGGCATATTGGGACAGTCCCATGGTTGTCATGGAGACCATGAAATCCTGAGCCGCCCTGGATAACGTGGCCTCGGCATGGATGTTGACATCCCCCAGAACCCACAGTCTGGGGGATCTCAACAGTACACCCGAGACCACCTCCATCAGCTCAGCTAGGGAGTCTGTTGGGCAGCGGGGTGGGCGGTACACCAAGAGAATCTCCAGTCTGTCCCGCTGACCCAACATAAGGTGCAAACACTCCAGACCAGTAGTCACATGGACAGGGTGCTTGCAGAGGGAGATGGAACTCCTATAGACCACAGCAACCCCCGCTCCTCGACCCTCAGGTCTACCCTGATGCTGAACCAGGTACCCTGGCAGGCATAGGTGGGAGAGACTGACTCCTCCCTGCTCACCCACCCAGGTCTTGGTTATACATGCCAGATCGGCTGCCTCATCCATCATCCACAATTAAATCATGAATGAGGGAGATCTTATTATGCACCGATCTGGCGTTTAGCAGCAGCATCCAGAGGCCTGAGAGCTGGCTGATAGGGCAACCAACAAACCTGCAGGTGTGGGGAGGACTGGAACAAGGCACAGCCGTTAACTGCCTGGGCTGTGTTCCCCTTACCTGGCAAGTCCTCCTCAGAACGCCGTATCTCCCTCTACCCATCACTATGCTAATTGCCCCCCCCTCAAATCTCTCCACTTGGCTCTGAGTCCTCTCTCCCAGGCACATGACTCAAGACCCACAAAAAGGCAGACAAAGCAGGAGCCACCTCAGCCAGCCGGCTTATGTATCCCCTCCAAAGAAGGGACAGGTGGAAGGAATCAGCCACAGCAAGGCGTGGCAACCTGCAGCACAGGAGTCCAACAGGGAGAGGGTGGTGGTGGTGGTAGCCGAGCAGCAGCAGCAGCAGTTGCAGCAGCAAGCAAGCAGGCAGGCAGACAGGCAGGCAGCAACGGCTCTCCTTCCCTGGACGGTGGTAGTCCCCTTTTTCCTGCAGGCACTGGGTCTCCCTGGCCACCTCAGCCAGCCGGCTTATGTATCCTCTCCAGAGAGCTGCGTGTGGTGCGTGCGCAGCGCTGCCATTAACCAAGATGGCAGAGGTTTCTCTAAAGTGCTAATGCCCTTGCTGCCATCTTGGCTGATAGCAGAGATGCGCACATGTAGCACGCAGCGCACATAGCCGCAGGAGATAGGTAGGTGGGGCGGGCGCCCGCCAGGGCCTGGGGTAAGCTGCTGCCAGCCTTGCACGAGTTGCCCTTCTCCAATCAGAAGGGCTTCTTCCAGTCGTGGAAGGACCTTTGATTCAGTGCAGACTGCTGCAGATGGAAGGAGGGACAAATTTCATTTTCCCCTGGAGCCTGACAGGAGGTTACAGGGGAAGCAGCAAAAAATTGTCTCCTTACTTTCCACTAGCTCTATAGTCTATGTGGACTATCCCAGGGATAGCCAACGTGGTCCTCTGCAGACATTAGACTACAACTCCCATTATTCCTGACTATTGACCATGCTGATTGGAGTTGTAGTTCAGCATCTGCAGAAGCCAAAGGTTAGCCGCCTCTGAGATAAACTGTACATCTCTAGGGTGGCAAAAGTATTATGCATATGTTATACAATATGTATACATGAACCTACAAATCTGTGTTATACTGTCTACTTTGACTAGCAGCATCTCTCTAAGGTTACATGCAGAAATATTTCCCAGGGCAACTGCTTTTTTCTAACTGAATACATCAGTGAATGAATTTTAGTTCTTGCATATGAAAAGTACATTTTCCACCATGGGGAACCATCCCTATAGGATATGAACAAGCATTCCTGTATTGGAAAACACTTGATAAGAACACAGTGGGTCATACCTTTTGATTTGACAATTAATTGAGCCTGTGTAATATTTATGAAATTATGTTATATGGCATCAGATTCCTCTTTTCTTAAGCAGAAATGCAATATCCTTATACCTTCGTTTCTATCCTTTTCTCCCCATTTCTTTTCTCCTATCGCTGTCTTGTTTCTTTGCTTAGAACGTTCCTGCCAAAGTGGGAGCGTGTTTGCCTCCACTTCCCCTTTCAAAAGAAGACTTGGGTTGGTTCATCATGAGGAAGAGAGGGAGGCCACATCGGGCCTGGTGGCCCAATTAGGAAGGGGGTGGAGGGAGCTTAAAAGCCAGCGCTGCCCCCAGCTCTCCCTCTTTGCTCCTGTTTGTGACACCCACCCTCCTACCTTTCAGTATGAGCTTGTCTAGTCATTGTTTAGGGGCTGAGTAGGAATTGTTTGGGGGGAGGCACATTCAGCCCCCCCTTTGGTTTCCCTACTCCATAGTTCAGAGTTTAGTTCAATTGGCTACATCGAGCATGAGGTGCCTTGCCTTATGGTGTGAAGTCCGGGCAGGTGACGAGGTTGGAGGGTAAGAATCTGTATACTGAGGCATTCTGGGTTTCAGGGGCACCCTCTAGGAATCACCTGGGCTTGAGGCCAGGGTATGACTTGGGGATGTCCCTGGTGGTCTGGCTTGGGCATTCGGGTGAACGCCAGTACAGCGGGTCCCAGAGGTTCAGGGTACACATCCAGGGCTGGCCTAGCAAGGAAGGAGGTTTTCCTCCTCATCCTTAGCTGGGGAGCCACAGCCGATAACTGCTTACATGCCCAGAGGGTTTGGGGGGGGAATTCCCCCCCGAGGTAGGCAAAGGACTCACCTGCCCAGAAGGTTTGAATTGGCTTGATTTGGTTGATTGGCCTGCATGTTCTCCAAAAAAGTTGTTATATTTTATATAACATCATCCCAATGTGTCCTGAGTCTTCTTTATGGGTGTAGAGGCAAAGAACACTTAATAACTGCAAATGAAAAGTGGGCACA
Organism: Rhineura floridana; assembly: GCF_030035675.1. Classification (NCBI taxonomy): domain Eukaryota; kingdom Metazoa; phylum Chordata; class Lepidosauria; order Squamata; family Rhineuridae; genus Rhineura; species Rhineura floridana. The sequence goes on along the minus strand of NC_084481.1, from coordinate 73,835,124 downwards.
TGGTAGGGAACCACAAAGCATTTCAAAATTAAACTCACTGGAGATTTTATGAGGCTGGTTTTATAACTAACTGAAAGATGATATTCACAGGGGACTAATGAGGCAACTTATCGTATATAAAGGCAGGTCAAGTAAACAAATTGGAAAACTAAACTTTTAAGACTTAGCCATGTACATTTTTGTCTGCCCTCAACTCAGAAGTCAGCTAGCCATATGCTTATATTCCTCTGACAATTACCATTTAAATGTCAGTGTATAAACAGATGCAGAGAATCCTCATTTGTGCCATTAATTTAATGACACACAAAAAATCCTTTTGGTAATTAACCTTGTTCATGCCAGTACTGTTTTTGTAAAAAAACCTGATCTTGGTACCAATGAATCATCTTTATCCCATGAATCATCAAGAGTATGGTGTATTCAGAAAGGAATAATGAGATGTAAGCAGCTATGGAAATGTTTAATAGGGGTCAGTGTTAGACTAAGAAAAGAATATATACATATTAGAGCACTCCTGCAACAGTAATCTGAATCTCATTGGATGACTCCGGTTCTATGAGATAACTGGTCTCTGGAGAGGCTGCAGTGGTTTGCTTAGACCTTAAAATTTAGAAGAACAATTTAAAAGCCTCCTAAGATGAAAGCATATTAATTTTGGAATAAGCAAATGCTCCTATGTTCTCCATTGTGCTTTGGATGCTGCACTCTAGAATGTTTTTAGATCCTCAATAAAGATGCAGATAGTAATGAACTGAGTTTGGAATCCTGTTTCCTAGGGATATGTTTTTTAGTCAGAAAAAGGATGAATTGTTAAGGGAAAAGTGACTGCCAAGTTTCTTCTGTTCTGCACCAGTGAGGCAGTTATGTTATTGGATGTGTGTGTGTTGCACTGCATTACGCCGATATGCAATATTTTATATGCAATCATGATTTTTGAAAAATGTGGTTTCTGTCATAACCAAACTTTTTAAAAAATGGATTCTACTCTGATTGCATAAAGTATGTTTTTGTTTTTTTTATTACTACAGAGTACGTGCCTTTGTGATTCTGTAGTCTATGAAGGGACTCTAAATTCTTTGGGTTTTTAAACAGTCAACTGTTGTTGAGACTGCGCAGGGTAAAATCCAACCCAATTCGGTGACTTTTAAGGCTGCAGTTTTAGATTTGTTTACCTGGGAGTAAATACCATTGAACTCTGTGGGACTAACCTTCTGAATAGACATGTATGGGATTGCACTGAAGGCCTTACTAATTTCCATGGAAAGATTCAGTGATGGCCTTAACTCTGTCTCAGAAATCAATGATACTTAAAAGTGGTTATGTTCGGCTGGATCATGCCAACTTTTACAAACATGAGTAGGAGAGAGGAGTAACTAGCAAAGTGCAGAACTTTTAACTAAAAGACAGTGCATGTGTTTTTGCCTGCATTAAAAGCTGAAGCTACAGATGGATACTTTACTTTGTTTCTGCAAAATGCTTCTCTGAAAAAATAAAATCTGCTTTCTTGTCATTCTAGAACAGTAATTGGGAGAGGAAATAACACTACTTCTCTCCTTGCCTTTTAATTAAATTGGTAGTAAAGCACAGTAAGTACCTGACCACTGAATATGTTCTAAGATAGTTCAGGCGTTCATTCTAATAGAAAATATTGCTTCCTGTTTTATACGAGCATTTGCTTTACTGGTCTACATAAAAGTTCACACTGCATTACTTCAGCCCATTCTACCCATTTATAAAGCAATAGTAGTTGCTCTACATACCCTATTCAGTCCCCCTCAGTTTGCCATACTCACGTTTGTATTGGTTGTACAAGAACATTAAATAGAGTGGAAGGATTTTATGCACTATCATATAATGACTTGAATGAGCCTATAAGGCTTTCCCTTTGAGGTTTGTGGTAATTCCTACAGTATCTGAGCCAAAATGTAAAAGTCATTTGGGTTGGAGGGTTTGTTCTCTCCCCACCCCCTATGTGTCTCTGTTCACATCTATGCAAAAACAAACAACATTTTTGTGGGGTAGAGATATGAGCAATTACTTGTCCTTATAACGATGACAGAGTTTACACACAGTCTTCTTTCTACCCTCTGAAAGACTAACCGCTACAGTATTTTAGAAGGCTACTAACACCTCATTTTTCACTTGCTGAATGTACAGCCAAGCACTTGGTGTCTTTTGAAGAATCTAAGGAAGAACCTCACATGTGCAACATTTTATACCCTCAAGTGAAGGTCAATACCGAGAATATAGATAAGAACAATAATACAGTATTTTTGTTTTATATTTTACAGTTCAGGGTGTTAATTTTGGCACAGGATTGTCCAAATGATTTTAAAAAAAATTAATTTGTGTCTGTGAATGTGCCAATGTCTAGTCCTGATATCCTCAGGTGTTATAGGATGTTGACCTGTCACCAGTGTTGTAGTGAGATTCAACTACCTGTCTGGTTCAGTTTTGCATATGAAATAGGAGGGGGTGCTGTTTTGTCCTTTGCCTCAGGCTGCAAAATCTCTTGGGCCAGCCTCATTCACCAGCAGTTACTTTGCTGTCTGCAAAAGTGAAGGTACTAAGATGTCTGCTGCTATTATAAAACTATTACCTTGGCATAAAAATGGCATACATTTGTGACTATATATGATGTAGTGTAAGAGCAGTGAATCCAGGATGGTTTTGAGATAAAGGAAACTTCTCATTGTTACAAAAATTAATCTCTTTTATTAACCAAAAGTAAACATTCAAAACAAAGTTTCACAAACTACTATCGCACACAATTTATGTTCAGTCCTGGCTCTTCCAAGGTGCTGCAGCAAATTTCCCTTTATTTTTGTATACATTCAAATTTATTGTTCTTCAGCATGACCAAATTCCTTTGCATTCGTCAAGATAACACATTTTTCCTTATGTTTTTGGAATTCTGGACCTCTTAATTCATTTTACTACCCTTTTATATTTCAGTGTTTCCACATATTTATGATTAGATACAAGTCCAGATTAAATTTGGCAAGAGCAGAAATAAGCATAATGGTTGTGCTCTTGCCAAGGAAGCAGGTTGAGTCGTATAACTAGCGTTAAAGCAAATAGGAACTTCAGTAAACAGCATGGTGCAAAATGCACAAATCAGGAAAAACGTTGCAATGACTGGGGAATACCTGTTATAGAAAGTGTTTTGTTTTTCTCATAAGGCACATTTGCTGCAAAACAAGGAACACCACTGCATGGTGAAGAAGCTGAAAACTTTGGAAGTACATTATAGAAGAGTGTTATTATTAAACTGACAAATTTTTAACCCTTTCCCCATACCATTGTGTCCTTAAAAAAAAGAAAAATAAGACTCCAAATAATTTTTTCTTAATATTATCCAGCTTATGGGATAGAGATTCCTCTTAGAGACACATTATTAATCAAATTTAAGAGCACAATCCTACACATTTTAACTCAGAAGTTAGTCCTATTGAGTTCAATCAGACTTAGGCTGCAATCCTATGCATTCTTACTTGCAACTAATAGACACTGGCCATTATCTAGACCAGCCTTTCCCAACCAGTGTGCCTCCAGATGTTGTTGGACCACAACTCCCATCTTCCTGACCATTGGCAATGCTGGCTGAGGCTGATGGGAGTTGTGGTCCAACAACATCTGGAGGCACACTGGTTGGAAAAGGCTGATCTAGACCATCATGTGCCCATCAATTCCAATAGTAGTCTGGTGGTTGAGTGCGACCCCTAATCATATCTATTCAGAAGTCAGTTGTATTGAATTTAGTGGAGTTTACTCCCAGGTAAGTTGGGCTAGGATTGCAGTCTTAAGCTAATGTGCAAATCAGGGTTCAAATCTCATCACCACTATGAACTTCTAGGCAAGTCATTCTCTCTTCAGTGGCAAAAATAATAGTGACTTACCTCACACGGTCATTGTAAGCAAGATAACGAATGGGAAGGACACTGAATATTTTAAAGCACTATATAAAGTATTCTCGTCAGCTATAGCAGATGAAGCACTGCAACTCAGTATCTGAAAGAGGTGGTGATCTGACTGCTCCTGAAAAGCCCACCCTGAACCCACTGGTTTGTGACAACTACTGCCTGGTTGCAAATACCCCCTTTTTAAGAAAGGTGATTGAGAGGTTGTGGCACTGCAATTCCAAGTACTCTTGGATGAAACAGATTGTCTTGACCCATTCCAGTTTGGGTTCAGGCCTGGTTATGGTACTGAATCAGCCTTGATTGCTTTGATGGATGACTTTTATCAGGAGGACAGGGGGAGTGCGACCCTGTTATTCTTACTTGATCCCTCAGTTGCTTCTGATACCATTGACCATGGTATCCTTCTGGGCTGACTTGGTGAGATGGGTATCAGAGGCACTGTTTTACGGTGGTTCCGATCCTATCTCCAGAGTCATTTTCAGAGAACAGTATTGGGTGATTTGTCTTTCGGCCCCCTGGCAGTTGTGCTGTGGGGTGCCGCAGGGTATCATCTTGTTCCCCATGCTGTTCAACATCTATATGAAGCCATTGGAAGTGGTCATCAGGACATTCGGAGTGAGGTGTCAGCAGTACACTGATGATACCCAGCTCTATTTTTCTGTAACACCTGAATTGGAAAAGGCCATGCACAGCCTAGACTGCTGCCTGGATTCAGTGGTGAGCTGGATGAGAGCCAATAAACTGTGTCTGAATCCTAGCAACATGGAGGCGCTGTGGATTGGTAGTTCCCAAGTTCGGAACTTCTTTGGATGGAATTGTACTCCCTCTGAAAGAGCAGGTCTGTAGTATGGGGGTGCTCCTGGATCCATCTGGGTTAGAGGTCCAGGTGATCTCAGTGGCTAGGAGTGCCTTTTATTAGCTGCGGCTGGTAAGACAGCTGTGGCCATTTCTGGACCGGGATAGTCTGACCACTGTTGCCCACGCACTGGTAACTTCTAGGCTAGATTATTGTAATGTGCTCTAAGTGGGGCTACCCTTTAGATTAGTCCAGAAATTGCAGGTGGTGCAAAATGCGGCAGCAAGGCTACTCACTGGGGCAGGGTATCGCCAACATGGCACCCGCTGCTGAAGGAATTGCACTGGTTACCTCTTAGCTACTGGGCTAAGTTCAATGTTCTGGTTTTGGTGTACAAAGCTCTATACAGCTTGGAACTAGGATACCTGAAAGACCATCTTACTTACCCCTTATATACCCAGTTGTCCACTACGCTCTGCAGGTGAGGGCCTCCTGCAGATATTATCTTATCAGGAGGTCTGCTCCGCACAACAAAGGAAGTAGACCTTTAGTGTAGTGGCACTTACTCATTGAAATTCCCTCCCCTTAAATATTAGACAGGTGGAAACTCTTGTTATTTTTTCAGCGCCTACTGAAGATCTTCCTCTTTCAACAAGCCTTTTAAATTGAGACCTTATCCCAGTCTGCTTCTGTGTTGGAATTGCTTTTTAATGTGTTTTAAAGCTCTCTTTAGAAAAAAAGAGAGATGTTTTTAAAGCTTTTTTTTTAAAAAAGATACTTTTAAAGATGTTTTGTTTTTAATATGTTTTTAAGGATGTTTTGTAATATATTTTAAATTCTGTTTTTGTGATGTTTTAGAGTGTTTTTAGTGCTTTTGTTTGCTGCCCTGGGTTCCTACTTGGAGGAAGAACGGGATATAAATCTAATAAAGTATCTGTGACTATTTTTTCTTTTACAGCCAGCAATTAGATAACTACTGTTGTGTGGGTCTGGCTGTCTGCTGGATCATGGACAAATCTTCTAATCCATTAAAAAAAACTAGTTCCCAATAAAGTGGAGAAAATATATATTTATAGGTGACTACAAAACGTTTGGATATCTTTGAGCATATTTCATATTATCTGAAACCATTTGCCATTTCCATGGTATGTTTAAGAGGGTATTTTTGTGTGTGCGACATGTTACTTTACATTTTAATTAATTTGGATTTTTTCCTGAAAGCCCATTATATACTGTTTATCATAAAAAGAGCCATTCATACTGTACGTAAAAATATCTTCTGTAAGAGAAAAGTTACCAAAAATAATGCCAAATATACAATTGTATGCATATTTGTTTTGTAAAATATAAACAGGATCTGATCATCTTTTGGGTATTGCCTGCTCTAATATGGCTGTATTTTTTTAAAAAATAATGGAGGGGTGAAGGAAAAGGGGAGGGAGCAGGAATAATATAATAGATAATATTTTGAAGAATGTGTTATCGCTGAAATAATGTCTCTGAACTTAACCAATATCGAGAAGTAACAAGAAATGATATCTTAAATATTACATAATACTTATCAGAGCACAGACCACAATGATCTTGAAACTGTGGCTTTCTTTTCTCTCCCCCCGCCCCTTTACTCTTCCTTAGAACAAATTTTGCTACTGGCAGAAGAAGCTGTCAAGCAGAACACTGAAAAATTGGTATCATTTCCTAGCCAGTAAGTGCAGAACTGATACTAAATATTTTATTATTTGTTTTCACATGCTTTCTTTTTCTCTCTTTTCTTTACTTGCAGGATTGATTGTTGCATCTCTGGCGATATGTTGGCTGCCAAATCAAGTTCGAAGGATCATGGCGGCAGCTAGACCTAAGCAGGACTGGACAATCTCCTACTTCAGAGCGTACATCACTCTTCTCCCTATAGCGGATACATTCTTCTACCTCAGTTCCGTAGTGAACCCACTCCTGTATAATATCTCCTCCCAGCAGTTCCGGAATGTATTTCTTCAGGTCTTCCGTTGTCATCTGACACTAGAACATGCTAACAAACGGAAGCTTTTAAGAGCCAACTTGAATTCTGCAGCTGGTATTGGCCACTCCTCCTGGCGCCCATTGACCTTCATGTCATCCAGGCGCAAGTCTTCTACCAAGAGCGCTAACAAGGTTTTCTTAAGTACTTTTCAGAGTGAAACCAAGCCTGACTGCAGTTTGCAGAAATTGAGTCTTGAATCATTGGAGCCGAAGGTGAAAACAATGCCACTGGAGACCTGCACAGATCCTAGTCCTGCTAACCAGAATGGCCTTTGTGAACATGAACTGTGATTCCACATTAAAAACAAAAAACAAAACGAGATGATACACACTATGCCAAAAATGGAAATTTTTAAAAACTGAAGGGCTTAAAACCTGCTGGTCATACCTTCCAAGTTTAAGTGCTTGTTTCAATAGACTAGTTTCCAATAACATAAATGAATATGGGTTCTACTGTTGCTTTTTTTAAAAAAGTGCATACCAGAAAGACAGACTACTCGACCTGTTCTCAGTTGCTGAACATTTTCAATTTAAACTCTTCTTTTAGCAGTTGGAAGCAAGCAGCAACATTACAATGAATATCAGCTGTGTCTTTGAAGGAAACAACACAGGACAAAACAACGCCAACAAAGAAATCTTCCTTTAGAGTTCAGCAATGTACTGGTGATAAAAACACCAAGCCAGAGAGCAGTATGGTTGTTAATACACCAGCCCTGGGCATGGTGCCAGAGTTTCCTCGCTTCTTTGGCCTCGGCCCATTGCAGAGTGGAGTATTGCAGCAGCTAATACAAACAGAGTTTATCTTTCCTGGAGTACAGAAAGTCTGGTATCCGGCAGAGGTCATGAGGCAAGCTGCAGAGGATGCACAGGACTTGCGATACAGGATCCCTGTGACACAGAACAAAAGTTTATTTAGACTGATACGAACAAACATGCTTTCTGCTGTATGTTAGCTCTTTTTTCTATTTAAACAGGCTGCCAAGTTTTCAGAAATAGCGTTTCTGATTCTCAGTGCATTCCAAGGGATTTAGCTCACCATCACCTGTTGTGTTTTTAATAGGAAATGCAGGGCTTAAATAAATAGCGCTATTCTGAAAAGCTTCCGCCCTTTTTATCTTTGCTTTCTGTAAAACCTGGTAATTGCAAGATCAGTACATTTTGGCATAGGACACTGTATTTATAAAGAGGTTTTTAAACTTTAAAGTTGGGTCTATTTAAGAGTTGAGTACTTGGTAGTTTGATCACATTCAAAAGGTATGACATGAGTTTCAGGAGACCTCGGGGGTGTTTTGTGTGTGTGTGTACTTCAGAGTTGCAATGTGTTTAAGGAAGTTCTCCTTTGCACTGTTTCTGTGGTGGTGGGTAAACCAAACGGTGAAAAGCTCGTGGGAGATTCAGCATCTACAGAGCAGTACATACAAAGACAAAGATAATAAAAATTCTTTCTTTTTCCAGTCTTGTAACAAGGGTATTGTAACAAGTTGAGTAAACAGCCATTGGAAGACAATGTCTTACCTTGTAAGAATCCCTTTAGAGACGGTTCTGTACTTTTTATTTTATTTTAATTGAATGAGTACATGCTCATAAGACTTTAAAATTATTTTAAATGTTTTGTAGAGGTTGTAAAATAAATCCTCATGCTTTACTTTTTTTAAAAAAAAGTGTGAACAGTGCTTGTGTAGCTGTGCAGCCAGCTGTCAATAACCTCAGCCTCTCTTCTTTCATGTGATCCCACAGAAATTTGGCTTTGGGCTTCACACATAAATAATAGAGTAATGAAACTCTAAACCTCTGCTTCTCTTTCTCAATGTGAGAAGGTAAATTTCATTGTTAATTTAAAATAAATTCTTTTCCTTTTCTGAAAGATCTACGTTGACCTTTGTCTTTACATACTGGGAACACTGAGACTGTGTGGAGCAACTTTTCCAAAGTCTGCCCCAACTCTTACATATAATATTTTCAGTGACTTGAACCAACACAACAATAGCCTTATTCAGGCATTCACTTGAATGTGTGTGCTGCTAAAAGTGGTAATGGGGTAGGGGCATGTATACCAGCTCCGCCTCCATGTCCCTGTGCAAGCAGACTCCATTCCATACCTGTGTTGAGAGGTCTGAAGGGAGGTTCTAAGTATGAATGCACTTAGAATCCTTCTCACGACTGAGAACCTTCTCAGTGCTCTTGATTGTGAGGAGGGTTCTAAGTGCGATCCGTTCACACATGCTTAGAACCTCCCTTCAGACCTCCCCTCTCAACACAGGAAACAGAACCAGCAAGTACAGGGATGTTGGGGGTGGGGCTTTCATGTGTGTCTCTGCACCTTATGTGTTGATGGGAGGAGTCATTTGTCTCTGAAATATCATGCCTGTGGTGATACACAACAATTTCATTGTCTCCTACCTAATCCATGGAACCCTTTTTAAGGACAAGAAAAAGGGAGCATAACATTTTCTGTTATGTTCAATTTTACTGAAGCTGGCAGTGCCTTTGATTAAAAGCTGAAAGCTGCACTGGGCACACTAATAAAGAATTCCCCACCATATTAAATAACCTAAGCAGTGTATCCTAACAGGCTCATAATCAGGGCTGTGGAGTCGGTACATTAATTTTATTTTGAAGCCAGAGTCGGTACATTTTTACCGACTTCACCCAAAATTGCTTCTGACTCCACGACTCCGACTCCACAGCCCTGCTCATAATTGGGGGGGGGGGCAATTGTTCAATAGAATAATCAGCTTCCATAGCTTGTGGGGAATACAGATATGAGGAGCTTGAACAAAATGGATTTTCCCCACACACATTGCAGTTAAGACAGATGTTGTATATTTATGATTAAAGTTTCTTGCTTTGAAATACCATTGGGTCTCTGGAATTATGTATATGGGTCATAGTTACATCTATGAACTGAACAGTTGGACTGTTTTATTAGTTTAAACCATTCTTTTTGCTTCTTGTCATACTTTATTGGTTTACTTCATTTACTTTCCTAGGGGTGAATCAAGATATACACATATGCATACACATAATTCTTGGTGGCTTCTTTTATCCTAAGTACTGTAAGTTTCTTTTCTCTACTTTTTCCACCACTGAGACCGCTTCCAGACATTTTCATTCTAGAATATTTGCAACAGGTCCTGCAATTTCCCCCCACACCTATTAGTGAATAAAGCCTTCTGCCTACTTGGGTTGCTTTGACAATGAATTGGATTGAGACTAACTCCACTACAAATGGAAGGGCTTCCTCTTTCCTTTCATGGAAGAGACCGGGTTCTCGCAGAGGTTCTGGGCCACAGAGAGGAGATTTTTGCCACCCACATTGTTCCAGAGGATTCTCCAATCACCCAGAACACCTTTTCAAGGGGCAGCAGGTGGAAGAAGGAGTTGTCAGTATCAAGGGGCAGCAGGTGGAAGAAGGATTTGTCAGTTACTACCTCCCCTACCCCTTCTTTCACCAGGAGTGGAACTCCACTCGTCACATGTCTGAATCCAGCCCAGTATTATCAGCATCCATATAAGACATGGCCTTCTCAGAAGATTAATGCTTGCATAACTGAAGTGGGCACAATGTTTTACAGCAGGGAAGGGGAACCTGTTACCCTGTACAAGTAATTGGACTCCAACTGCCATCAGCGCCAACCATCCGGGCCAAGTGGCAACAGTGAGAGCTACAGCCCAAAAATAACTGGAGAGCCACAGGTTCCTATACAGCATCTGTGAAAATTGCGGCAACCACAGCAGCAAGGGTTCTGACATGTAAAATAACCCAAGACCAAAAGGAAATAAACTCACAAAAGGGCATATTCTGCTGTTGCCCCTGCTGTTTGGAATGCTCTTCCCCCTCCCATATGGAAAGCACCATCAGTTACCCACTTCAGATATCTTTTGAAGATATAATTTTTTTCCATACTTTCCCTGATCATTAAACTGGACCCTGCCTTTTGTATATTACAATTTTCCATTACATTTTACTGCTGTTTTAATGGTTGTACTATATATTTGTTACCGTGTTTTTAGTTTTACAGCACCTTCGATTTTGTTTATTATTATGTTGATATAAAAGTAAATAAATAAATAAAAATATGCTAATGCTTGTTAATTGCTTATAACAGTGGAATGAAGCACGAAAGATCCTCTTGATCTGCTCTGCTCTGCACATTTTGTTTGTTCTATAATGTAAAAATGTGGCTAAAATTCATGTTTCTGATAAGAGCTGGCAATAAAACTTGTTTCTCTACTTTTGAGTTTTTAAAAGTTCACACAGTAAGGAACCACCAAATCTTGCTACGCTTGTGGCATCCCACAGCTACATCCACACAAACAAAGTAATAAAAAGGATAAAAATGCTGCTACATAGCTATGACTCCTTGAGTGTAACAATAATGAGGAATTTTCCATTGTAAAAATAAGCCATATCTGTTCTTCTAATTTTGCACAGTAACCACACATGAAAGAGACCAGAACAATCCTTAAAAGCTGGATTCAAACTGAAAAACTCCAGGTGAAAGGTTTTATATCTCTCTTTCAGTCATAGCATGAGTAACAATCCTGCAGCTACTTAAAAATCCAAATAACATGAAGAACAAAATGAGGTAAAATGCTCATAAAATGTAGCTCAATGCCAGCTTTTTATTTTGGCGGATTGGGAAGAGCTGTTTTTAACCATTCTCTTCAAAAGACCTAACACTACAATAGCTGAGTGTTCACATCCATCCAATTAAACCTACAGGAATTTGTCTTTTCAGGGGCAAACTCTTTGAAACCACCAGCTCCAAGCTGGCTGTCCAGATATAGTGAACAAAAAATGTTGAAGTGGTGAGGCACTAATTCTCCATCTAATGCCACTTTTATGACCAATTGCCATAAAGTTAACAGCACATCTAAAAACAGCAATTCATTGAAACGTATTACCACAAACTACACCTTTCATATTTCAGTTAGGGTAACAATATGGCATGTAGTGTTTATAGTAGTGAGGAGTGACAAACCTTTGAATTTGCAGTGTCTGGTCAAACTAATTATATAAGCTGCAACTCCATGGACATTTACCTAGGAGTAAACCCCACTAAACACAGTGGGACTTGCTTCTGCATAAACATGAATAAAAGTGTGCTGTTACAGTAGCCCACTGTAACAATCCTGGTATTGGAAAACCTAGAATATTCCACCAAGTCTGATGTACCTGGAATCAAATACAGAGAACACAGAACAGCTGGGGATGTTGTGTACTACATATCAGTGCCAGCGATGGGAAACCTGTGGGCTTCCAGATATTTTTGGACTACAATTCCCATCATCCCTAACTACTGGCCAATAGGGACGATGGGAGCTGGAATCCAACAGCATCTAGAGCACTGGTTCCCCAACATTTTTCCTCCATGGACTACTTTAAAATTGCTGAAGGTGGGCCATTTAATTATTTTTCTGGCTGTTACAGCACAAAAAATTTAAACTGTAATACAATAAAATACAAAATAAAAAAGCAAAACAAATACAACTAAAAAATATGAGTATTTGATATAATGGATGTGCCATCTCCCGTCTTCAACCACAAATCCACAGACCACCTGAATGAAGCTTGTGGACCACCACAGTTTGGGAGCCCCTGATCTAGAGGTCCATAGGTTCCCCATGCCTGTTTTAGATCATTCTTCACAGAGACCTGATATGAACTGGAAAGTCTGTCCTAGAGAAAATCCTGTCTGGATTTAATATTTTACAAAATGAATCCTGTACTGCTCTAGGTAACTGTACTCTTTTCTTGGCAATATTTTAAAAATCCAAGTGTGTGTGCATGCACACACATACAGATCACAGAATTATTTCTGTAGCCTACTCATTTGCATAATTTGCTTATTACAATTCAGATAATTTTAATACATTAAGGATATATAATATTAATTGTATTCTAACTACCTAGACAGTTCTCTTTTCCCCACTCCTTACTCCTTTATAGTCCCAACAGTATGGCTACAGAAGAATTTAGTTCAGGTACCAATTTTAAGCAAACCAAATGAATTTGTACAACTTGGGCTAACACAAGAATTGGAACATAATTTTTTTTTGGATTTTGCACTTCTGTGAATTTTGTGATAGTTACTGACTGAAACAGATAAGTGTACAAATTTGCATATTTTAGGATAAATATACTTAGAAATGCATACATTTAAATAAAATATGCATTTAAGATACACATGATAAAATAACTTTTTATGTTTTTTAAAATAACAATAACCACCTGCATGTTATTGTGGAAACTAAACTAAACAGCCGTATGAATGAATGCATGTGAATCTGACCTCGGCTGGAAAGAGACTGCTATTTCCATTCCTAGTTAAGTCCTGCAAGGCGGCAGCCAGGGTTAGGATTGCATCCAAAACCTCTGAGAGTATAATATTGCCTGCCCTATACTTTCACTACTGACAAAAGATTTGGCCATATTTCTGCCAACAGTAGAAGAATGAAGGTTTTTTTTCCGTGAGAGACTATCTTCAGTGCCCTCTGGTATCTCTTCCCCATTTTGTTGTTCCTAAAAAAAAGAAAAAGTTCCTGGAAATGTCGCTGGGCTAAAACCAATAGACATAAAAAAAGAGATGTTTCCTTTCAATGCTTCTTGCTCTTTTTTTGTACACACATTGAGTATGCAGAAACCAAAAATCACATAAGTTGGAGTTTTGTTTACATGATTTCTGTCAAATTGGCACATTGTTTTGGATCCAGACTAAATCAGGTGCTTTTGGGTCTCACTGAAATCAATGTGAAAAGTAAGTAATGATTTAACTTAGGCTCCACTGATTTCAGTGGAAACTACTGTAAATGCAACTATCTTAGTTTAGATCCAACTCATTGGAATTACAGGTGTCAAGATTTTTGCATCTAAAAAGACATACTCTTGTGTTCCTACCTAAAATGTCACTTAAATCTAACCTGAAAGCTGCATGTACTAGTTTCAGTGAGGATGGCAGCTCGGAAAAGGACATTGCAGCTTCTAAGTTGCAGAATTCCTTCCACACCAAAGTACATCTGGCACCTTCATTATGCAGTTTCCATAGTATGCTGAAGATACACTTCTTTACCTTGGCTTTTGATGTTATACACACACCTATTATCTTTTTTTAAAAAAATTAACTACATTAAATATTAATTTTAAAAATGGCTGTAACTTGCCCTGGGTGAAGGGCAGGCAAGAAATCAGAACGACAATAATAGGGTTCCAACCATGGACCTAGATGGTGCAAAAGCAGGATATAAGTTTTTAAAATAAATGAATAATAAATAATTTACCAACAGTTTTTCACAAATTACCTGTGGTGCGAAATACACTTCACTTTATACAAGTTAGGCTTCACTAGTTGCTGAATAATACTCAGTTAATACCAGTGGTTGCCAAACTTTCTCCCCCCAGAGACCCCTTGAAAATTGCTGAGGGGCTTGGTGGACCACTTAATGATTTCTCTGCCTATTGTAGCAACTGTAATGTGCTGTGCTAGATACTATTTGATTTTGGTTGTATTTTAATTGCTTTTTTATTTCTTATTTTGTATTTTATTGTATTAAAATTTGCATTCCATAGAATTCAAATTGTAATATAATAAAAATACAGTAACAAAAACAATAAAATAAAATTAGAAATCAATATGAATATTTAATACAGACATGCCACAGACCACCTGAATGAAGCTTGTAGACCACTGGTGGTCCAAAGACCACAGTTTGGCACCCCCTGATGTATACAGTGTTTCTCCTTAGTCATATAACTAAAAAAAAGCAGCAGCTAGAAACTCGATACTTGTTGCACCAAATTGTGCTATCCCAATATTGGGGAAAGGGAAGCACTGGATTTATAAAAGGAGTCAATCCATCTTTCTATCCTTGATTTGGAATTAGATGACCATCATTTGGCTTTGAGAATTCTGTGTTGTTTCTACTTAAAGAGGAACTTATCACTATGTTGCTAGATTAGTCGCTGCATTATTGGAATGACACAGAGAACCATTCTTATCCAACTGCTTAAGATGGTTCATGGAATACTTTCCGCCAGATCTGACCTAGCAAAGCAGGTTCTCTATTTGTGACCAAGAAACAGGTTAGCCATATGAAAGGCAAGTCACAAAGTTGATTCTAGTCTCTAATGTGTGCCAACTCCCTTTCTCCCTCTTGCTCCATGGTCATTATCCTTTTACAGTCATAGAACCAAGTCCTGAATTGCTATCTTGCCTCATTATATATTGCACTGATCAGGGCCAATTTAGGAATTAAAGTGGTGGTGGAATCGTTTGTTGTAAATTTCTGCACTAGGTGATTGCAAACAAGTAAACCTAAAGCAATCTGTGTCTTAATGAGAAATAATCTGAACACAGCAATTATCACTCATGCTATTTGTTCTTTAACTACAGAATGTTTAGCCTCCATCATTCCTTAACAAAACTCAATGAACTTCAGAGGATCCAAGCATACGGACTTGGAGCCGACAAAATACTACTTCATTGCCTTCTCGCTGTCACCAGTTTCTTGGGGCCAGTAATAAACTCTTGCTATGATTAGTTTTTAGGAGAGTTCGCAATAGAGTAGATACTTCAGGGCCCGGGGAATTATATACAGGTTTTCTTCATAACACATGCCCAACAGCTAAGAAGTGAACACTTTTCAAATAGATAAAAGTGCACCCTTCTGATGTTACAACAGCATAGTTTTTTTCAAACACAAGTTCTGATGGCACAATTATTTTCAAATGTGTGGAAATGAATTTATTCAGCAAAAATATATACCAATGATAGATCCACGACAAAAATAAAAGGGCCGAATTAAGAATTTAAATCTCTCTATATTCAGCTGCTTGTTCTTGCATTGTTTAGCCATTATGTGGTGTTTTTACTTGCTTCAGAAAGGATTGCTTCAATAGGCTGGGATCCTGAGTTTACTTTTCCTGCTGGGATTGTGACGTGACTGAGTTCCACACATGCAACACTCCCACCAGTGGAAAGGCATTTTTTCCCCTTTCCCTTGCAGCCTCAGGCACAATCCTCCACTGGATCTTGATCCCATTCATGAACAGAATTAGCCCTTCCATTAGTGGAAATCTAATTAGGATCCAAGCCCTAATCTTTTTGCATGGAGAAAAATTTACACTACATTTTCCCTTTGCTCATTTGCAGGCTTGATCATAATTCATGTCAATCTGCTGCATCCATTAAAATTAATTTTTCAGCACATCATATAGACAGGCTAGTAATTAATAATTATTCTTTTCCTAATGATGCACTTTTGTGATTTATGACTGTTTTCTCTTAGATGCCATTCCCATTTGTTTGTTCATAAAGACAAGATTGAATACCCTGTGCATAAACTAATAAAGGCTTTTCAGCACACTCCTGATAAGGGTCTCCTGTAAATGGACCCATTTATCTCTCCCTTCCCCAACTTTCTCAGGTTGTGTGCAAGTGCATACAGAAGTCTGCAAGTTAATTTCTTTTAAAACATCTGCTTTGATGGAAGCGGCTATCTGAACTTATAAATTACCTATTCTTTTCCCTGTAGATATAATTCCTTACCTCCTTTCAAATTATATTGTGTTTAGCTCAGAGTGTTGAACTAATCCACTTTTTAATATAGAGATGCAGAAACCCCACTGAGATAACAGTGGGAGCCCAAGCATGTATGGACAGTGTTTTCTAATAAAGTATTGTCTTTCTTATAAAATGTAAGTTCTAAAATGCAAGAAAAGCCCTGTTGGATCTGGCCACAGACCTGTATAGTCCATCATCCTGTTTCCTGGAGTGGCTACCTCTGGGAACCCCACAAGCAAGACATGAGGGCAACAGCACTCTCCCACTGTTGTTCCCTGACAATTGTTGTGTAAAGGTATAACACCTCTGATATTGGACATGGAATACTGCCATCCTGATTAGGAGCCTTATCCTCCATTAATTGTCTAGTCTTTTTAGAGCAGTCTAATTTGGTGGCCATCATCACATCTTGCGGAAATTAATTCCTGTGTGAAGAAAATGCTTTTGTCTGTCCTGAATCTCCCATCTGTCAGTTTCATTAGATGACCCCAGATTCCAGTAGTATATGAGAAAAACTTTGCTCTCTCCCTCTCCTCACTATGAATAACTTTAGACACCTCCATCATGCCCCCCTGTACTCACCTTTTAAATAAACTAAATAGCTCCAAACTTTGTAACCTTTTCTCATAGAGGGTGCTTCACCTCACTGATAACTTTGGTTGCCCTTTCCCCATATTTTCAATATCTACAATATGGAGAAGAGCTACAGCTGAGCATTAGACCATATGCTTTGCATTCTCCCTGATGTCTTCAGGTGGGGTTAGGAAAAACTCTGACATGAAACCCTGGAAAGCCACTGCCAGGCAGTATCAACACTACTGAAAAAGCTGGACCAATGGCCTGACTAAAGGCAGCTTCCCATATTCCCATGTATTGTTTGAGATGTGGCGACTAGAATGATACACAGTATTCCAAAATTAAGCAGACCATAGTTTTGTATAAAGTCATTTTAAGATATTGGCAGTTTATTTTCAACTATTCTCCTAATGATCCTTAACATGGAATTCACCTTTTTTCATTTCTGGCACACAGTCAGTCAATTTTGTTTTCATTTAGCTATCCACTAGAACCCAAAGATTCCTTTCCTGGTCAGCCAGCTCAGACTCCATTAGTATATTTGTGACGCTTTTTTTTTTTTTTGCTCCAGCATGCCTCACTTTGATAGTTATTGCTTCTAGTACCTATTTAGTAGTAGTAGTAGTAGTAGTAGTAGTATCTATTAAACTTCTGTCCCACCCAAGCAAGAGACAAAACACTAAAAACATATTTAAACATTTTAAAATCATATTTTAAAAAATCTGTAAAAAAAACCTTTAAAAAGCAATTCCAGCACAGACACAGACTGGGGATAAGGTCTCTAAGTAAAAGGCTTGTTGAAAGGGGAAGGTCTTCAGTAGATGCCTAGAAGATAACATATGTCATCTATCTAATATTTAAGGGGAGGGAATTCCAAAGTGTCAGTGCCACAACACTAAAGATCTGCTTCCTATGTCATGCAGAATAGACCTCCTGGTGAGATGGTACCTGCAAGAGGCCCTCACCTGCAGAGCACAGTGATCAGCTGGGTATATAAGGGATAAAATGATCTTTCGGGTGTATGGACCCAACCTGTATAGGGTTTTGCACACAAAAATCAGCAACTTGCCAGGGCAATTCTTTAAGCTGCATGTGACATGTTGGTAATTTCCTGTCCCAGTGAGCAGTCATGCCGCTGCATTTTGCACCAGCTGCAGCTTCCAGACCAACTTCAAGGACAGCCCCAAATAGAGCGCATTATAGTAACCCAGCCTGGATTTTACCAGCACATGGACAGGAGGCATTACTCATATAAGGTGACATTTGTAGTTGATGAAACTTTTAATACAAAATTTAAAATTGTGTAAACATTCATTTTATAGAGTTCTTTGTTGCTACATTCTTGTTGAAGATTCTGTTTTCTCTCACCTTTTCTATTCAGATACTTCGATCCATCCTTTTAGGTCCGAACAGTAACCAAAGAGTAGAACAGAGAAATTCCCAGGTACATATAAATAAGACCTACAAGGGCCCTCTAAACATTTTTAAGTGTCTTCTGATGTGCAGACACTTCCTGTTAGAGACAGACAGATAGATAAAATTTAACTATTTTTAAAATACCCTACTCAAGTAGATATCAGGGTGGTGTAGAAAATAAGACAAAAGAGATCACACATCCATAAATAAAACCATAAAATAGAATGAGTGTTGCTTCCTTGCTTTATCAACTATCTTCCCATCATATTTGATATAGTGACTCTCTCAAGGATCACTGTCTGTGATTTTTAACTATTCAAAGGAAGCAGCATTTACAAATACCTTATCCAATGGAATCCAAAGCACATTAGGAGGTGGAGGAAGAATATCATTTATGTACAAAAAACAGCATGATGTTTAATTTGTATGTTTCACCAGAATGGTATAAATTATTGTAGTTTCATTCTACTTAAGAATGAAATGTTTCTAATCACTTTCTAACATGTTGTACACAAATGAAGTAACCTGTCAAACAATCTGTTCTGTCAGGAGGATGCTCCATTCCTCTAAGGGCTGGTTTATGTATTATGGAAAGCACTCTTATTGTGTGTACACTGATGCTTGCTGTGCCTAACACCATAAGGCATGAACAAGACACACACATCTCCACATTATCCTCTTATCAGGGATAAGCAAGTAATTATCTCCAGGATGCTACTGAGGGACCATTGATATTTCCCAGGCATATGATCACTACACAATCATGAGTATTTCAAGATTTGTGTCTTCACAGTTTATAGTGTTTAGCACTACGAGAACACATGCACCATCTGGTGTGGAATCAACCATATGCCATAAGCCAGTGTGGCAAAGTGGTTAGAGTGTTGGACTATGACCTGGGAGAGCAGGTTCAAATCCCCACTAAGCCATGAATCTTACTGAGTGTCCTTGGATCAGTCATTCTCAACCTAACCTACCTCACAGGGTTGTTGTAAGGGTAAAATGAAGAGTCAAGAACCATTTACGCCACCCTGAGCTCCTTGGATGAAAGGCTGTATATAAATGCAATAAATAAATAAATAAAACAGGATATAGCCCAGGGGTGAGAAATGTCAGGTTCAGGAAGCATGTGTGTCCCTCCAGGCTTCTCTATCTACTATAGCTAATGGAACTCTGTCTTCTTTTGTGTCTGGCCACACTGACTCTGTCCCCAATGAGCACTGGCATGCAGCTCCTCGAAGGCACATCCTACAGTCCACAGGATTGAATCTTCCCACTCAACAGCCAGTGAGTGGGAGGGTTCAATCCTGCAAGGTGCTGCTTCCCCAGCATGTTCCCTGGAGGGAACACGCTGACAAAGCAGACCCCACAGCCTTCCCACCGGATGCTCTGTCTGACAGCCCTGGATCGCTCCAGGCAGCTTGACCCAGGGATGTCTTGACCAGATTTGGCCAAAGCCTAGATACCTCCAAAGCAGCCCAATTTGGTACACAGTCCTAATACGTAGTAATGGACTATGTTAAAGGTATGTCTTGAGGGCAAACATCATCAAGATTGATGGGCAGATACATGAATGAGAGTATGGCTCAATGAATGTTGCAGGTAAATGGTTGCTTACATAATATGCCTAATACATACGTAGGTTAGATTACTGCAACATTTCCAGTCTATAAGATCCAGCTTTGGAGACAGTGTGGTACTTGGCGTGGTGTTATTCCATGCGGAGTCACTGAAGAGTAGATTAGGCATGTTTTCTTTATGTTATTTTTATTAATCATTTATAAGCCTTCATGTGCCAAATGGTATACAGAAGCATTTTTATGTACCATTCTTCATGCATAACAAAGTTACCATAAGAACATAAGAAGAGCCTGCTGGATCAGGCCAGTGGCCCATCTAGTCAGCATCCTGTTCTCACAGTGGCCAACCAGGTGCCTGGGGGAAGCGCGCAAGCAGGACCCGAGTGCAAGAACACTCTCCCCTCCTGAGGCTTCCGGCAACTGGTTTTCAGAAGCATGCTGCCTCTGACTAGGGTGGCACAGCACAGCCATCACGGCTAGTAGCCATTGATAGCCCTGTCCTCCATGAATTTGTCTAATCTTCTTTTAAAGCCGTCCAAGCTGGTGGCCATTACTGCATCTTGTGGGAGCAAATTCCATAGTTTAACTATGCGCTGAGTAAAGAAGTACTTCCTTTTGTCTGTCCTGAATCTTCCAACATTCAGCTTCTTTGAATGTCCACGAGTTCTAGTATTATGAGAGAGGGAGAAGAACTTTTCTCTATCCACTTTCTCAATGCCATGCATAATTTTATACACTTCTATCATGTCTCCTCTGACCCGCCTTTTCTCTAAACTAAAAAGCCCCAAATGCTGCAACCTTTCCTCGTAAGGGAGTCGCTCCATCCCCTTGATCATTCTGGTTGCCCTCTTCTGAACCTTTTCCAACTCTATAATATCCTTTTTGAGATGAGGCGACCAGAACTGTACACAGTATTCCAAATGCGGCCGCATCATAGATTTATACAACGGCATTATGATATCGGCTGTTTTATTTTCAATACCTTTCCTAATTATCGCTAGCATGGAATTTGCCTTTTTCACAGCTGCCGCACACTGGGTCGACATTTTCATCATGCTGTCCACTACAACCCGAGGTCTCTCTCCTGATCGGTCACCGCCAGTTCAGACCCCATGAGCGTATATGTGAAATTAAGATTTTTTGCTCCAATATGCATAATTTTACACTTGTTTATATTGAATTGCATTTGCCATTTTTCCGCCCATTCACTCAGTTTGGAGAGATCTTTTTGGAGCTCTTCGCAATCCCTTTTTGTTTTAACAACCCTGAACAATTTAGTGTCGTCAGCAAACTTGGCCACTTCACTGCTCACTCCTAATTCTAGGTCATTAATAAACAAATTGAAAAGTACAGGTCCCAATACCGATCCTTGAGGGACTCCACTTTCTACAGCCCTCCATTGGGAGAACTGTCCGTTTATTCCTACTCTCTGCTTTCTGCTTCTTAACCAATTCCTTATCCACAAGAGGACCTCTCCTCTTATTCCATGACTGCTAAGCTTCCTCAGAAGTCTTTGGTGAGGTACCTTGTCAAAAGCTTTTTGAAAGGCTAAATACACTGTGTCCACTGGATCACCTCTATCTATATGCTTGTTGACACTCTCAAAGAATTCTAATAGGTTACTGAGACAGGACTTTCCCTTGCAGAAGCCATGCTGGCTCTGCTTCAGCAAGGCTTGTTCTTCTATGTGCTTAGTTAATCTAGCTTTAATCATACTTTCTACCAGTTTTCCAGGGACAGAAGTTAAGCTAACTGGCCTGTAATTTCCGGGATCCCCTCTGGATCCCTTTTTGAAGATTGGCGTTACATTTGCCATTTTCCAGTCCTCAGGCACGGAGGAGGACCCGAGGGACAAGTTACATATTTTAGTTAGCAGATCAGCAATTTCACATTTGAGTTCTTTGAGAACTCTCGGGTGGATGCCATCCGGGCCCGGTGATTTGTCAGTTTTTATATTGTCCATTAAGCCTAGAACTTCCTCTCTCGTTACCACTATTTGTCTCAGTTCCTCAGAATCCCTTCCTGCAAATGTTAGTTCAGGTTCAGGGATCTGCCCTATATCTTCCACTGTGAAGACAGATGCAAAGAATTCATTTAGCTTCTCTGCAATCTCCTTATCGTTCTTTAGTTCACCTTTGACTCCCTTATCATCCAAGGGTCCAATTGTCTCCCTAGATGGCCTCCTGCTTTGAATGTATTTATAGAATTTTTTGTTGTTGGTTTTTATGTTCTTAGCAATGTGCTCCTCAAATTCTTTTTTAGCATCCCTTATTGTCTTCTTGCATTTCTTTTGCCAGAGTTTGTGTTCTTTTTTATTTTCTTCATTCGGACAAGACTTCCATTTTCTGAAGGAAGACTTTTTGCCTCTAAGAGCTTCCTTGACTTTGCTCGTTAACCATGCTGGCATCTTCTTGGCCCTGGCGGTACCTTTTCTGATCTGCGGTATGCACTCCAGTTGAGCTTCTAATATAGTGTTTTTAAACAACTTCCAAGCATTTTCGAGTGATGTGACCCTCTGGACTTTGTTTTTCAGCTTTCTTTTTACCAATCCCCTCATTTTTGTGAAGTTTCCTCTTTTGAAGTCAAATGTGACCGTGTTGGATTTTCTTGGCAATTGGCCAGTTACATGTATGTTTAATTTAATAGCACTGTGGTCACTGCTCCCAATCGGTTCAACAACACTTACATCTCGCACCAGGTCCCGGTCCCCACTGAGGATTAAGTCCAGGGTTGCCGTCCCTCTGGTCGGTTCCATGACCAACTGGTCTAGGGAATAGTCATTTAGAATATCTAGAAACTTTGCTTCTTTGTCATGACTGGAACACATATGCGGCCAGTCTATGTCCGGGTAGTTGAAGTCACCCATTACTACCACATTTCCTAGTTTGGATGCTTCCTCAATTTCATATCTCATCTCAAGGTCTCCCTGAGCATTTTGATCAGGGGGATGATAGATCGTTCCCAGTATTAAATCCCTCCTGGGGCATGGTATCACCACCCACAACGATTCTGTGGAGGAGTCCGCCTCTTTTGGGGTTTCGAGCTTGCTGGATTCAATGCCTTCTTTCACGTATAGAGCGACTCCGCCACCAATACGTCCTTCCCTGTCCTTCCGATATAGTTTATATCCAGGGATAACCGTATCCCACTGGTTTTCTCCATTCCACCAGGTCTCCGTTATGCTCACTACATCAATGCTTTCCTCTAAGACCAAGCACTCCAGTTCTCCCATCTTGGTTCGGAGGCTCCTAGCATTAGCGTACAGGCACTTGTAAGCAGTGTCTCTCTTCAAGTGTCTTTGGCACTTGTGGTTTGGCCTGTGGTAATTTTGCTCTTCTGAATTGATATCCTGTCCCCCTGCTCTCACAATGCCTACTTCTAGGCCTACCCCTTTTAAAATTTCATCATTTCTTTGGTTTTTATCCCAGGGGGGAGGTTTATTCCGAACCGGACCTTTCTCAGCTCCTGTCGGGTTTCCCCCCTCAGTCAGTTTAAAAGCTGCTCTGCTACCTTTTTAATTTTAAGTGCCAGCAGTCTGGTTCCATTCTGGTTCAAGTGGAGCCCGTCCCTTTTGTACAGGCCCGGCTTGTCCCAAAATGTTCCCCAGTGCATAACAAATCTAAACCCTTCCACCCGACACCATCGTCTCATCCACGCATTGAGACTGCGAAGCTGGGCCTGTCTGGCTGGTCCTGCGCGTGGAACCGGTAGCATTTCAGAGAAAGCCACCTTGGAGGTCCTGGCTTTCAGCATCCTACCTAGCAACCTAAATTTTGCTTCCAGGACCTCACGGCTGCATTTCCCCATGTCGTTGGTGCCAACGTGCACCACGACCACTGACTCCTCCCCAGCACTGTCTACCAAACTATCTAAACGACGGGCGATATCCGCAACCTTTGCACCAGGCAGGCAAATCACCTTGCGGTCTACACGCCCATCACACACCCCACTGTCTATGTTCCTAATGATCGGATCACCCACTACAAGGATCCCTCCACCCCCTGGAGATATATCCTCGGCACGAGAGGATAGCTGCTCATCCCCCAAGGAATGGGTCCCTTCTAAGGGATCATTTCCCTCTTCCTCAGCTGGATGCTCTCCTTCCCCGAGACCATCGTTCTCCATGATAGCAGGAGAGCTATCATCGCTGGAGTGGGACACAGCTATAACATCCCTGAAGGCCTCCTCCACACACCTCTCTGCCTCTCTCAGCTTTTCCAGGTCTGCCACCTTGGCCTCAAGGAAATGAAGTCGTTCCCGGAGAGCCAGGAGCTCATTGCACCGAGAGCACACCCACGACTGCTGTCCAACAGGCAGATAGTCGTACATGCTGCAGGCTGTGCAAAACACTGGAAAGCCCCCACACGCCTGCTGGCTTCTTACCTGCATAGTTTTATTTGAGGTTTATTACGTCAATAGGTTGGAGACTGTGGTTTAGTTGAGGTCAGGGAACAGAAGGGCAGAGTGGGGGGCCCTGACCTCCTCGCCCTGCTGCCGAACTCGCTCTGCTGCTTAACTCGCCTTGACGCTTCGTCAGCTGAGTTTGGAATGCTGATTTCCTAGTCGCAATTAGGAAATTTGGAACATACCACTCATGTACACACTCCATTCTCCTCCGTGCACAAAAACTTTCCCCTTCCCTTACGTAGCTTTCTTTAACTGTGGTGTAGCTTTATGTCTAAATCAGTGCACTAACTATGATTTCTATTACCACCAGTTTTGCAAAAACCTTATTATGAAAAAGAAATCTGGTTAGCATTCACCTAAACACAGATGCAGATTTAATCCAATATGACACCATGGAGGGGTGGAATTCACGTGGAACGGATAAGTGAGCCCATGACAAAACTCCTGAGTGTTAAGACTGGGAATATTGCATCTACAAAGTGTCCGGATAGGCGTATGAGAGATCTTACCTATATCACTGTGGTATCTGCAAACAGGACCCTGCCACTGATTGTTTGAAGTGCTTCTAGTTCTTTTTGACAGCATCATTAGCAATAATAGTATCATAAAATTTCTAGCCTTTTGGTGTTTTGGGTTTAGCAATGGATGAGAGTACTCAGGTGCTTGCTCAGATATCCAAGCAATAAAATGAAAAGGATTGCT
Organism: Rhineura floridana; assembly: GCF_030035675.1. Classification (NCBI taxonomy): domain Eukaryota; kingdom Metazoa; phylum Chordata; class Lepidosauria; order Squamata; family Rhineuridae; genus Rhineura; species Rhineura floridana. The sequence continues at coordinate 73,810,142 of NC_084481.1, read as the reverse complement.
GTCATTAAATCCACTTGTTATAATAATACACTTTTAGAAGGGAAGGGAAGAGTAGTGCATAGATCTGTGTAGGTCGCTGGGAATTGCTCTGGAATTTATTCATTTATACGTTAAATTTGAACCATTCTCTAGTAGCCTGGAAGCTTAGAATTGTAAACTGCTAAGATAAGAGCCTTGTGGGCATCATATCCTATCACAGTATATACCTTTAGTACAAGTTCAAGAAATGGAAAAACATAAAAAGCTATTGTCCATATCCTTGTGAGAAATTAAAGTCAGTTAACCAGAAATTTCAACTTTCTTTAAAATAATCCATCTTTTTTTTGCATTTATATTCTTTTCATTTTTTTTCAAATCATAAACTATTTCAAGTCAACTTCTAGCTCCATCACTACTTTACTGTATTTAAAAGCACACACAAAAAAGCAATTTATTATAACCTCTTCATGGTTTCACCTTATCTAATACACTTAATTCAGTTCATCTCCTGCTTCCTTTGTAGTGTTACAGGCAACTGTAAGATTGGAAGCAATTTATTAATAAGAGAACATGCCCTATAGCTTTAGCATCTGAATACACTTCCTGAATTGTAATATATCTGGAGCTCTGAATTTATAACATATAGTGAACGTTAATAACATATACCATCATTCTTTTATTCACATGCAGCTTTGTTTATTATCGACACAAAGGGGCTGAGTACTTCAGATATTGGTAACTGTAAAGTTATTCCAGACAAGCACTGGCAGTGGAGAACTGGCTGCAATGCCCTAGTTTGTGCAGATGTTTGGGGGCAGGGGCAGCAAATGTCCATGTTCCTCACTCTGGGAAGCCTCTTTCATTAACAACATATTGGAAGAAACATACACCTCTTTGTATTTTCTTTCTAAAACTTAGCAGTGCTACTGAGTACCTAGTCCAAATTTATTTTAAATTATGGGTAAAAAGAGTATGCATGTTCCATTACTTTTCAAAGACTAAATAAAGGGGAGAAGTTTGCTTTAACGGGGGGGGGGGAGCTCTTAACAACGCATACAATCCTAGGAACAGCATGTGTGCGTATATACACACACTAAATATATAAGATATACATCTGCATATGCGCGCACATACATAAGACCCAGTTTAAACGTTAACGTGCACATCAGGAGTGGCTCATTTCTAGTCTAGGGGCCTGATCCAGCAATGCCCTGACCCCACAGATTGGGTGGCAGTGGCAAAAAGAAAAAGGAAAACATGAAAGTAGACACAGTACTTACTGGTGTACATGGACAAGTTTAGATCTCTCTGTCCAGCCCAGGGCCCTGATGGGGATGCAAATCACCCTCTCCTCAATCATTTGATTAACAGAGAGGGGGAAAGAACCCCTCTTTCTCAGCTGACCCACTCAGGAGGTAGAGCTGCATATCTGTGTGTGTATGAGTAAGCTAGAATACCACCACTGACATGCACCCACTGCAAGGGCTGGCTTACGAGTGTATGCAGTCCTTTGGCCAAAAAAAAAAAGTTATCCACCCCTAGCTTACATGACTGGGCATTAGGGTCAATTTTACTTTTCCCCTTTCAAGTTTAATCTCATCTGAGCAATGTGTTATAAAAGGACTGAGTCTTTAATAAAATGGGGAAAACAAACAGCCATGTTACAGACCATACTGCCTTGCAGTGAACACCAAAGATAAAGCAGTTAGCTTTAAACATAAATGCCTTGAAGGTTTTCAAATATGTTAACGTCGTTCACACTTCTAAAATGCTGTCAACGTGAATGAATAAAATACCATTTTTTAATTTTTAAAAACTATTCAGAGTGAAGAAAAAGTATGCATCTTTTGAGATAAGTAGGCGGCCACTTTTTTTTATGCAGCTAGGAGGCGACACAGCTGTGTGACAAATAAAAATTCAGCAGGTGACTGTTCTCCCACCACTGCATCTTCATTGCATTGTAGAGCCAGTATGGTAAAGTGGTTAGAGTGTTAGAAGACTGTAACTTGGGAGATCCCCACTTGGCCATGAAGCTCAATGGGTAACCTTGGGCCAATCACTATCTCTCAACCTAACGTACCACACAGGGTGGTTGTGAGGATAAAATGGGAGGGGGGAGAACCATGTATGCCACCTTGAGCTCCTTGGAGGAAAGGTGGGATATACATGCGTTAATAAATTAACAAAATAAATAGCAAAAGCTTGCTAGATATATTTTTGCTCATCAGGGTCATAGTAAGGCAAAACTGTAGGTGACAGCAATAAAATTATAGATGCAGTAGATAAATGAGATAAATAGGTGAATTTTTGAAAGACTAGTTTTCCTCTTGGTTTCTGGTAATTAGTATGAAAATAACTTATTTTGCGGAGCTTTAGAAACAGCATTTATTATTCTGCACTGTACTGTACGAAGTTCCCAGTTTTCTAACACACTTTTGAAGTGCATAATTACAATAATTGCACTGCAGCATTTTACAAGACCTTTGCATGCACAGGAAAATGCCTTTGTAAACTATGAAGTTTTTTTTAATTATATATTAATTAAAAGGAATGATGTTGCAGGTAAATGCAGTTACAAAGGAAGTTCCACTCTAGACAGCTGACAGTATGGTGCGTAGTTTTTCATTTTTTACTATTTTTAAAATTAAAGTATTTAATCCTGTACTGCTATTTTTAGGTTCATTTACATATGGTATAGCAAGGCATATGCTGGGAGAAAAGAGCAGAGACAATAGGAAACATATGCTCAAAAGCTGCACAATAGCAAAAGTTCAGAAACCTTGCTTCAAAAAGCAATCTATAATAATCCCTGGAGGTTGGATATTCACCTCATATTTGTTCCAGTTTCTTCCTATACTTGATTTCTTTCTCCATGTTCATATGCCATGAGAAGGTAATTGAATTCAACGAATGTCATGAGTTAAATTCCCACAGAACCCTCAAGGGAATAAGATTTTCACTCCGTGCTGGGGTGAAGCAAAATAATGTATATTGATGGAAATCACTAACTTCCACCAGGTTTGTGGCGGCATATCCTAATTAGAGATATTTGTCACAATTACAAAATCTGCACTGTTTTTCTTCAGCCACAGAAACCACATTAACAGCACAACCTTACGCATGTCTACTCATAAGTAAGTCACACTGAGCTCTATGGAACTAACTCCCAGGAAAGTATACTGTATATGGGATTGTAGCCTATGTTTGAATTCTTGTGCCTTCAATTAATTTTGGTCAGACTCTTTCAGTGCTCGTCATGCACTTCACTAGCAGAGATAACTTTTTTGTACTTGTATATTAGTATATGAAGTATGTATTTTTATTTTGTCAGGTATTCGTCAGTTATACCTCACCTTTCTTCCAATACAGAATTCAAAGCAGCATACAAATTGTTCCCTGGTGGTCCAGGCACTGACCAGACTTAAGTACTCCTTTATTTTTGGATACTTGGATGAATCTTTTTTTTTAATTAAAAGTTGTACAACATACAAACACGAGCAATCATACAGTAAAGCAAAGATGAAAGTAAAACAGCAAAAACCCACTAAAAATAAATAAACCTAAAATAGTTGCTGAGAATGTAAAGAACATATAGAGATGAACTCTAATAAATTAGCCAATAATCACTCATCACTAGCCATTACCCAACGTGCTATATAATGAAACTGAAACTAAGAAACATGGAATGCCGAAGAGCATGTACATAGAATCATAGAATCATAGAGTTGGAAGGGGCCTTGTAGGCCATCGAGTCCAACCCCCTGCTCACAGCAGGAAATCCACGTCTAGAGCATCTGCCGCAGATAGCTGTCCAGCCTCTGCTGGAAGACATCCAGCAAAGGGGATCCCACCACCTCCCTAGGCAGTCGGTTCCATTGCCGAACCGCCCTTACTGTCAAGAAGTTCCTTCTAATGTCCAATCTGAATCTACGCTCCTGCAACTTAAAACCATTAGACCTAGTCCTACCCTCTGGGGCAGCAGTGAACAAATCTGTACCCTCCTCTATGTGACAGCCCTTCAGGTACTTAAAGAGTGCAATCATGTCACCGCTCAGCCTTCTCTTCACCAGACTGAACATGCCAAGTTCCTTCAACCTTTCCTCATAAGACTTGTTCTCCATACCGGCTATCATCCTCGTCGCCCTCTTCTGAACCCGCTCAAACTTGTCTATATCTTTCTTAAAATGAGGCGCCCAGAACTGAACACAGTATTCCAGATGAGGCCTGACTAATGCAGAATATAGTGGGACTATTACTTCCCTCAACCTGGAAACTATAGCTCTGTTTATGCAGCCCAAAACCGCGTTTGCCTTTTTTGCCGCAGCATCACACTGCTGGGTCATGTTCAACTTGTGATCCACTACAATTCCAAGGTCCTTCACACACGCACTACTGCTAAGCCGGGTATTTCCCATCCTGTACCCATGCATTTTGTTTTTGTGGCCTAAATGCAGAATCCTGCATTTGTCTTTATTGAATGTCATTTTATTAATTTCAGCCCAATTTTCTAGTCTATCCAGGTCCCTTTCGATTTTATTCCTGTCTTCCATTGTATTAGCTATCCCTCCCAGTTTCATATCATCCGCAAACTTCATAAGGCTTCCCTCCACTCCATCATCTGTCATTGATAAAAATGTTGAAGAGTATCGGCCCCAGGACAGAACCCTGTGGCACTCCACTCGAGACCTCCTTCCAATCCGAAGCAGAGCCACTGACAACCACTCTTTGAGTACGGTTTTCCAACCAGTTGTGAATCCACCTGACAGTATTTCCATCTAGTCCACATTTGACCAGTTTGCTAATCAAAAGGTCGTGGGGGACTTTGTCAAACGCCTTGCTGAAATCTAGATACATCTACAGCATTTCCACCATCTACTAAGCTAGTGACCCGATCAAAAAAAGAGATGAGATTAGTTTGACAGGATTTTTTCTTGACAAACCCATGCTGGCTCCTTCTAATCACAGCATTGTCATCTAGATAGTTGCCAATGGACTCTTTTATTATCCATTCTAATATCTTTCCCAGTATTGACGTCAGACTGACCGGCCTGTAATTCCCCGGATCTTCTTTTTTACCCTTTTTAAAGAGCGGGACGACGTTTGCCCGTCTCCAGTCCTCCGGCACCTCTCCCGTTCTCCAGGATTTCTCAAAGATGATGGCCAGAGGTTCCGAGAGTACATCTACAAGTTACTTCAATACTCTGGGATGCAGTTCATCAGGCCCTGGAGATTTGAACTCATTTGATTAACTAGGTTTTTCCTGACTATCTCCTTATTCTTGAACTGCAATCCCGACCCCTTACTGAGATTGCTACCGATGCAAAGTTGCACACTGTTCCCTTTTTGGGAGAAAACGGAGGCAAAATAGGCGTTGAGCAGTTCTGCTTTTTCCTCGTTATCTGTCAACATTTTGCCCTCCTCACTGAGCAGCAGTCCCACCGTTTCCTTGGTCTTTCTCTTGCTTCAAACATATCTGAAAAACCCCTTTTTGTTGTTCCTCGCTTCCCTTGCCAGCCTCAGCTCATTCTGGGTTTTAGCTTTCCTTACGCTATTCCTGCAAGCCCGAGCCGCTCGTTGGTACTCTTCCTTGGTGATGCGTCCTTCCTTCCATTCTTTATACATGCTCTTTTTTACTTTTACCTCCTCCACCAGTCTTCCGTGTAGCCACATTGGCTTTTTCCAATGTCTTCCATTTTTCTTCCTCTTTGGAATTGTTTGCGATTGCGCTTTTTGTAATACGTTCTTCATGAACTCCCACGCTTCTTGGGCTCCTTTTTTCTTTTATCTAGCCACGGGATCCTACCCATCATTTCCCTGAGCTTGCTAAAATCGGCTTTCCTGAAATCCAAGGTCCATGTTTGACTATATTCTTCTTTGGCTTTCCCCAGAATCCCGAATTCCAGCATTACGTGGTCACTTTCCCCCAAGGTACCGACCGCTTTAATTCCCGTGACCAATTCGTCCGTGTTAGTTAAGATCAGGTCCAGGATTGCCGATCCCCTTGTTCCTTCTTCTACTTTTTGAAATAGGAAATTATCAGCAAGGCCCATCAGGAATTTGTTGGAGGCTTTGTGCTTCGCAGAGTTTGTCTCCCAGCAGATATCCGGGTAGTTGAAGTCCCCCATCACTACTACTTCTTGCCTCCTTGAGATTTCAGAGATTTGTTTGAGAAAGGCCTCGTCTACCACCTCTTCTTGGCCAGGGGGTCTGTAGTAGACACCTACTACCATGTCGGTTTTATTTGTTTCTCCATTTATTTTTACCCAAATGGTCTCTACCGGACCCCTTTGTTCGCTCTCTTGGATTTCCATAGAGGTGTATTTGTCTTTGACGTATAACTCTACTCCCCCTCCTTTTCTGTTGCTTCTATTCTTTCTGTAGAGTTTATATTCTTGAATGGCTATATTCCAATCATGGGAGTCATCCCACCAAGTTTCTGTTACCCCTATGATGTCATATTTGCCTCGATGCACTAAGACTTCAAGCTCCCCTTGCTTGTTTCCCAAGCTCCGTGCACTGGTATATAGACACCAGAAGTCTCTTTTGTCCTGATTGGATTCCTCCGTTAATATACCATGAGCTTTGCCGTGCATCCCTTTCTCTCTCCCAGTGTCTGCTGTACCCTTCAAATCGTTGCGTTTACAACCCGCTGTCTTTGGATCGGTAGTTAAGCTATCATCTCCATCCTCCAGAGGCTTTAGTTTAAAGCCCTCTTGATGAGTTTTGCCCTACTTCTGCCAAAGAGATTCTTCCCAGTCCTCATGAGGTGCAGCCCATCTCTTGCCAACAGTCCCCCCTCCAAGAAGCTTAGACCATGGTCCCAGAATCCAAACCTCTCCCGTCGACACCATCTGCGTAAGCAGTCGTTGACCTGCAGTATCTTCCTTTTCCTTTGTAGTCCTCTATCCTTCACGGGAAGAATTGATGAGAAGACCACCTGCGCCCCCAAATCCTTGACCTTCCTACCCAGAGCCTCATAGTCCAAGGTGATCTGTTCCAAGGTGTTTCTGGCCGTGTCGTTTGTGCCCACATGGATGAGAAGAAAGGGGTACCTATCTTGTTTCCCAATGAGCCTCGGCAGGTTGTCAGCGACATCCCGGATGCGTGCCCCAGGGAGACAACAGACTTCCCGATTCATTTTGTCCAGCTGGCACACCGGTGCCTCTACCCCCCTGAGCAATGAGTCTCCAACCACCAGCACCTTCCTCTTTTTGCCACGATCAGTGGTTGCGTCAGCTTCTTTCTTCTGGGGTGTGGAGTCTTCCATTGCAGTCAGTGTCTCTTGATGCAGGTGAGTTTGTTGAGGCTCTTCAGGGGTGCTGTCTGCCGAGAGACGCTGAAAGCGATTTGTTAGTTGCAGCAGTTTTGAATCCCTCCTGTTTTTCCTTGCCCTTACAGTGACAGTCCTCCACGGGGATTTGTTGCTGTTGCAGTCCTGTTCTTCCTTGTCACTTTCTTCCTGCACTTTGTGTCACTCCCTTAATTCCTCTTGTGTTCTATCGAGGAAGTCCTCATCATCTGTTGTACAAATCTGTTGTAAGTGCTACATGAACGCGCACACACAAACATACATTTTAAACAATACTACATGAAAGTAAATAGAATGAATCAAAAACTATCCAAAACATCCACCCATAAGGAGTCATGATTAGATGGTAGAGAATAGTAATATTCCTGCATTGCCACATAACTAATAAACACAAACTATTTTAAATAAAAATTGACATGTCTATTCAGGTCTTTCCTTAGCCACCTCTGCTGTGATAATTCCTCCATCAACTCAAAGCTAAATTCCAGGCCTGTTGATACCATTTTCACATAAATTTCTTGTCGTTTTGCTTCCAACTGCACACAATTACCAGTCGAGCTGCTACCAAAAAGGAAATAAGCAAGTCCTTAGAATGCTGTAATATACTATTATTCTGCAATATTGAGTGCCATTAATGAATCTGGGTTGACTTGTCCAGTAATTATACAAATTTCTGCAAAAACTCTTTTCCAAAATAATTGTATTACCTCACAGGTCCACCACATATGAAAATAGGTACCTTGCTCCTCACACCCTCTCCAACACATAGGCGAGGTCTTATGAGTGATTCTACTCAGAGTGTGTGGAGTCAGATACCATCTTTAATCAAATTTCACACAATTTAGCTGATACTGAACAAAGAGGATATTTATTCTTAGTCCATTTAACTGAATCAATCTCTGTTTTTAGATCCATTTCCCACAATTGCAGGAGACTGTTCAAAGTCCCAGTTGTCACAACTGTATGAAACATTGTTGGATGTGACAGCACACCCCTATCTGTTAATGAAGTGTTTACAGAGGCCATCAACTTTGTACCTTGTTCCACAACTGAGGGAATGGAGACAAAATGGAGAACCTAACCTAACTGACACCAACTACACTCATACGGTCAGAGTATATCTTGAATCTGTATCATGGTTAATGGAGAAGTGTTTAAGTGAAAGTCTTGAAGATTATACAGCCCTTAAAAATCCCACTTATCATATTGGAACAACTTATCCTTATGATATAACAATGGGTGATGGTAAAATGGGATCCTAACCATGTCTACTTAGAAATACGTCTCACTAAGTTCAAAGGGACTTACTTCCAGGCTGGTGGGCCTATGATTGCAGCCTCATAAAAATGAGAAGCCTATCAGTTTGAGGGGAAACTGGATTTAAAAAAAAACTAGAAGCATGGTATAGTAGACATTGATTCCCAGCTGAGATGATCTGTCACTTCAGAGGTTAAGATGTCTGGTACAAATACTAGGGACATAAACCAGAGCCAGGGTGGATGGGTGGAGTACTGGGTGAGAACCAGGAGGTTGAGAGATGTTGAGTGGAGGAGTGCAAGGCAATTGTTTTAATATTTATTTGTTAATTTGTATTATGTATGTATTTGTATTGTGGTTTTATTGCATTTTTTTTACAGTATTTGCTTTTTTTATCTTCTGTACACCACTTAGGAGAGCCAGTGTGGTGTAGTGGTTAAGGTGTTGGACTATGACCTGGGAGACCAGGGTTTGAATCCCCACATAGCCATGAAGCTCATTGGGTGATCTTGGGCCAGTCATTGCCTCTCAGCCTCATGAAAACCCTATTCATAGGATCGCCATAAGTCAGAATCGACTTGAAGGCAGTACATTTACATTACACCACTTAGAGATTTTTATATATATTAAGCGGTATAGAAATGGCTTAAATAAATAAATAAATAAACCTCTACCAGACCACTAGGCAGACTTGGAGGACTGTGTCGCTTGTTAATGTGAACAGTGCAATCATATACATGTCTACTCACTGTGTTTAATGGGGCTCAGTAAGTGAGTACTTAATTGCAGTCTTAAACATCTAAATTCAATTCTTTTCTTTACATACTAGATGACTTATCAATAAACATTATAATATGTATAATATGATAAGTCTGTTTGAATATTCAGGGTGTCATCATGGGACCCTGCTATTGTTTGCTACAGAGTAGCCCATGTATTCTTCAGGACTGTGTCACAAACAGATTTCAGAATAGTGCACTTAAAACTTGCTTCAAACCAGTGACATATAATGAATAATAGCCACAGTTACAACTGCAGTAATAAAGTAACTTAATGAGTAGGTAACATAGTGCTCAGAAATGATACTCATCAATAAATATTAGAAACTTTGGATAACACTCCTTGAAGTTGAAATGCATCTTAACATAATTCCAAGCAGGTTTACTCAAAAGTAACTTTCACTGTTGAGTTGACCTTACCTGCAAATAAATGTGAACAGGGTTGTGTCCTTATTTTATTTATTTATTATTGCCTTTATAACCTGCCTTTTCTGCAGAGAGCTCAAGGTGGCATACATAGTCCTCCCCTCTCCCCATTTTATCCTCAGAACAACCCTGTGAAGCAATTTAGACTGAGAGAAGGTGACTAGCCCAGTGTGATTCAGGGCTGAGTGAGGATTTGAGCCCAGGTCTCCCAGACCTTACCCTAACAATCCTACCACTGCACCACACTGACTTTGCTAGAAACTGAACACTGCAGTACTCTGTTAATCACATATAAATTACCCCAGTATACTTTTCTTCAAGGTCAGGCTTTTGTTTTTTTTGCCTTGTAAAGCTTATTGAAATCAGTAGTAATATAAATGCTGTTAGTTATGCGCTTTACATTTCCTCCTAAAGGGCAGGAGAGGGAAATATAGCCAGAGTTCTCCTAATAATTGATGGCATAGTTCAGCAGAGGCAATGAGGAAGGCAAAGTGGCAGTGGCACTGAGGTGATGGGGCAGCAGAGTTGGGGATAACAGCAGAAGCCTGGAGGCATATGCCCACCTGCTGTAGGACAATGATGCCATCAATCCTGAACTTGTAGGCCCCTTGCCACATCCTCACTCACTGAGTGGCATAGTGTTGGGGTCAATGCAGTTAAGATCTTGGTTCTTTCTGTATATATTTTCATTTGCTTTACTGTACAACCTTTAAATATGTTTACTTGTAAATATGGAGTACAATTGGACTTACTCCCAGGTAAGTGTGTCTCGATTTGCAACCTTTAGGATTTATCAGCAGGTCCCAAACGGAAAATCTGAATAAGGGTTTATTTATTTATTTATTTATTATTTATTTAAACAATTTATATCCCGCCCTAGTTCATAGAATTCAGGGCAGCGAACAAATAAGACAAGTCTAATACAATCCAATATAAAATTAATAAAAATAAAACAATTCAAGTATTAACTTTAAAAGCTTGACGAAACAAAAATGTTTTTAACTGACGGCGAAAATCCGTGAGTGAGGGAGAACATTGGATCTCTGGTGGCAGGTTATTCCATAAGATGGGAGCTATGGTCGAGAAGGCTTTGTTCCTAGTATTGGAACGGCGAATTAAAAAGGTAGAGGGAATAATAAGAGAGTGTTCGAAGAATACTCTTGTCGGTCGCTGAGATTTATACTCCAGAATACGGTTTGATAGATATGTTGGAGCTAATCCATGTAAAGCCTTGAAAGTTAATACCAAGATTTTAAACTGGTGACGAAATGAAATCGGTAGCCAATGAAGTTGATAGAGAAGAGGTGTGGTATGCATTTGTGGGCCAGCTCCAGTCAGCATTCTGGCCGCCGCTCTCTGTACCAGCTTAAGCGGACAGAGTGATCTTGCAGATAGTCCAATATAAAGAGAATTACAATAATCCAATCTAGAGGTCACAAGGGCCTGTGTCACTTGTCTCAAGTCCGACGATCCTAGAAACGGACAGAGTTGGCGGACTAGTTTTAATTGAGTAAAAGCACTTCTGGATACTGTTGTAATATGGGGTTCAAGAGTCAGAGCAGAATCAAGAAGAATGCCTAAACTCCGAACTTGGGATTTCAGAGGGAGTGGAACCCCATCTAAGGTAAGTAGGTTTTTAACTTCATGAGAGGGTTTCTGTCCACTCACTGTCTTACTACACATAGATCTTTTCCTAGTTTCCTCAAGCCCTCTTAATTTCAGTTGTCAAATTTCCAAAGCGGTTTGTGTTGTTTTGTTGCTATTGTTAAACAAGTGGAAGTGAGAAACTCTTGCCAATTGACTACAAATCTCCCAGGGATCTATCAATAGATTCCAATCTACCTTCCAGCCACCCCTGCACTTAACTATTTGGATGGACACTGGCCTATCCTACAAGGTTGTTGTAGCATACTTTGAAGGCATGCTTGCAAGAATTAAACTACAACAGCAGAGGTAGGACTCTTCAAAATGTTGCCAAAGAGGGCATTCTCAAAGGAGCAATATTACCTTTCTACTGTGTACCCAGAAATTGAGAAGAAAACAATTATGGATTTGCTCATCTCTACGCAGCTCTCCCCTTCTGGGTCAAGTGTCATGCATTAAAACTAGACACATCTGACAGGCAAACAAAAGTTAATGGCTGCCTCTATTAGAGTCTGCTGCCTGAAGCAACTGCATCATATGGCTTTATGGTAAAGCATGTAATTTACCTTGTAGAGTTGGTGCAATACTCTAGATCAGGATGGGCAGACTTCAGGTTTTGGGTATTGATTTTTTAATTTTTTTTACAAAACCCCAAGGGTCATCCACAAAATCTAAATTATAGTTATAATTAAATAATTCTTAGCCCAGGAATTTGTTCTGAGTACAAGGAAAGGCTTTCCATAGGACACAGCATATGACAGTGGGAAGAGAAGGCTGGAAAGCCCAATTGCACAAGCAACCATTCCCACATGTATATTTTGAGTGCAATTCTGTGTATTAAAATACATGACATCCTCAGGTATACCATGGTGGAAGAAGCAGTTCAGTTCAAATTCTCTTTTAAGCAACTTTTTTTTATTGTTGCAGCCCCCTTCCCCTCTAAATATTTTCATATATAAACATTCAATATATTTAGGGCTGCAGTTACACAGAATTATCTATGAGTAACTACCATTGAACTCTATAGGACTTACATCTGAGAAGCTACATGTTTATTTAATTATTTAATTAATTAATTTGTATCCCGCCCTCCCTCCCAGCAGGAGCCCAGGGCAGCAAACAAAGCATCATAAAACATCATAAGAACAGATCTTAAAATACATTAAAACAAAACAGCATTAAAAACATTTAAAAAAAACAACCTTAAAAAGGGTTAAAAACATTATTAAAAACATATTAAACAATTCTGACAGATGCAGACTGGGATAGGTCTCATCATAAAAGGCTTGTTCAAAGAGGAAAGTCTTCAAAGGGCGCCGAAAAGATAGCAGAGATGGCACCTGCCTAATATTCAAAGGGAGGGAATTCCACAGGGTAGGTGCCGCCACACTAAAGGTCCATTTCCTATATTGTTCAGAACGAACCTCCTGATAAGATGGTATCTGCAGGAGGCCCTCACCTGCAGAGCACAGTGATCGACTGGGCATATATAAGGGGTAAGATGGTCTTTCAGGTATCCTGGGCCCGAGCTGTATAGGACTTTGTACGCCAAAACTAGAACCTTGAACTTGGCCCGGCAGCAAATGGGCAGCCAGTGCAATTATTTCAGCAGTGGGGTGACATGTTGGCGATACCTTGCCCCAGTGAGCAGTCTCGCCGCCGCATTTTGCACCAGCTGCAGCTTCCGGACCAACCTCAAGGGCAGCCCCACATAGAGCGCATTACAGTAATCCAGCCTGGAGGTTACCAGTGCGTGGACAACAGTGGTCAGGCTATTCCGGTCCAGAAATGGCCGCAGCTGCCTCACCAGCCAAACCTGGTAAAAGGCACTCCTAGCCACTGAAGTCACCTGGGCCTCTAGTGACAAAGATGGATCCAGGAGCATCCCCAGGCTACGGACCTGCTCTTTCATAGGGAGTACAACCCCATCCAAAGCAAGCAACTGACCAATTATCTGAACTCGGGAACCACCAACCCACAACGCCTCCATCTTGCTAGGATTCAGACTCAGTTATTTGGCCCTCATCCAGCCCACCACAGAGTCCAGGCAGCGGTCCAGGGCTTGCACGGCCTCACCCAATTCAGATGTTATGGAGAAATAGAGCTGGGTATCATCAGCATACTGCTGACAACTCGCCCCAAAGCTCCTGATGACTGCTCCCAAGGGCTTCATATAGATGTTAAACAGTATGGGGGAAAAGATGGTACCCTGCGGCACCCCACAGCACAGCTGCCAGGGGGCCGAAAGACAGTCACCCAATGCTATTCTGAGAACGACCTTGGAGATAGGATTGGAACCACTGTAAAACAGTTCCTCCAATACCCATTTCACCAAGTCAGCCCAGAAGGATACCGTGGTCAATCGTATCAAAAGCCGCTGAGAGATCAAGTAAGAATAACAGGGTCACACACACCCTGTCCTTCTCCCGATAAAGGTCATTCATCAGGGCGACCAAGGCTAATTCAGTCCCATAAACAGGCCTGAACCCAGACTGGGATGGGTCAAGATAATCTGTTTCATCCAAGAGCACTTGAAGTTGCTGCGCCACAACCCTCTCAATCACCTTCCCTAAGAATGGGGTATTTGCAACCGGTCAGTAGTTGTCACAAACCAATGGGTCCAGGGTGGGCTTTTTCAGGAGCGGTTGAATCACTGCCTCTTTCAAGGTGGCTGGAACCACTCCCTCTCGCAATGATGCATTGACCACATCCTGGATCCACTCGTTCAGACCCCCTCAGCAAGCTTTAATAAGCTAAGAAGGGCAAGGGTCGAGAGGACATGTTGCTGGCTGCATCATTGCAAGCACCTTGTCCACGTCATCAGGCCGCATCAACTGAAACCGTTCCCAAGAAGTTGCAGCAGACCTCATTGGGGACTGCAGTAGATGTGGATGTGGCATCAAGACTGCTATGGAGGCGAGCAACTTTACCCTCAAAGTGCCTTGCAAACAATTCACAGTGGGACTCCGAAGGGTCTAAGACTCCATTTCCTGGAGTTGATGTCAACAGACCCCTGACAATATGGAAAAGCTCCACCGGACGGCTACTTGAGGATGCAATGGAGGCAGAGAAGTGGGCCTTCTTCGCCGCCCTCACCGCCACATAGTAGGCACAGTTATGATGTTTTACTCGTGCCCAATCAGCCTCACAGCATGTCTTTCACCACTTGCGCTCTAGCCGTCGTCCAGCTTATTTCATTGCCCTTAGCTCACTGGTGTACCAAGGTGCAAGCCGGGCTCCACAGTGCCAGAGAGGGCGCTCGGGGGAAACTGAGTCGAGAGCCCGACGCACCTCGCTGTTCCACAGCGTGACAAGGGCTTCAACAGGGTCACCTGCTCTATTTACTGGGAACTCCCCCAGGGCATTCAGGAATCCTATGGATTCCATTAGGCTCCAGGGGCGGACCATCTTAATCTGTCCACCTCCCCTGCAAGGAAGGATCGGAGCCATAAGTCTAAACTTCACCAGGAAGTGATCTGACCATGACAATGGGGTGACATCCACCCCCGCTATCTCCAGTCCACCCCTTCCTCCATCTGGAGCAAAAACCAAGTCGAGGGTGTGCCCTGCCCTATGTGTTGGGCCAGTAACAACTTGAGACAGCCCCATGGTCGTCATGGAGTCCATGAAGTTCCGAGCCAGAACACTAGAG
The DNA here is from genome assembly GCF_030035675.1 of Rhineura floridana. NCBI lineage: Eukaryota > Metazoa > Chordata > Lepidosauria > Squamata > Rhineuridae > Rhineura > Rhineura floridana. The sequence goes on along the minus strand of NC_084481.1, from coordinate 73,795,096 downwards.
GCAGCCTCAGCATGGACATTGAAATCACCCAGCACTATCGTTCTGGGCTCCTCCAACGCCACAGCCGAGATGAGAGAAGCTCAGAGAAGCTGCTGGGCAGCAGGGTGGACAGTATACCAGCAGCAACCCTAGTTTACTGTCTCCTCAGCCCAACACCAGGTGCAGGCCCTCAGAGCCACTTCCAAGACAGAGTGGTTTCCTGGTGACAGAGATGAAAGTTTTGTAGACCACAGCAACTCCTTCCCCCCTCCTCCCTGTCCATGTAGCCTGTGCTGGTGCTGCAGCGAGTATCCAGGTGGGCAAAGCTGCATCAGATCAACCCCTCCAAGCTCACCCACCCAGGTCTCGGTAATACACACCAAATCGGCACCTTCATCTACAATCAAGTCATGCATGAGAGTGGTCTTATTATGTACCGATCTGGCATTAAACAACAACACACAAAGGCAGTGGGCACAGCAGATGAGCAATGAGGAACCAAACCATGAGAGGAGTGGCAGCAAGGAACAAGGCGCAGATATCCTTGCCTTCGCCTTCTTGGGTAATTCACCATCTCCCTATGGCTATATTTCCCTCTGCCCGTAATCACTGAAACTGGGGTGGCATCACCCATGTTCCTCCGTACTAAGTCTCCTCCTAAACACCTGATATGGGCCCAACACCACAGCCTGCCGGAGCGAATTATCCCAGAAGGCCTCTGCGAGGATTGGGAACAGTTACACCCATTCAAACTTTTTCACACAGGGCCCATCTTCTCCCCCTCCTGTCTCACACCCAGGGAGGGCCAGCCTTCTGCCAGTTACAGACTCTCACTCTGAAGGCATCCGGCGACTTTCTCTTCTCATTCAGTTCACTGCACAGGCTCCCACCCTGTGCAAGAACTACACATGCACCATACTCCCTCCCCACCACCAATCTTCTCTAGACTGGTTTAACAGAAAACAAAGTTTTAAAAAAAACCACAACAAGAAAAAGTAATAGAAGGGGGTAGCACCCTCGCCCTCGGGACTCCCAAAGGGGCAACCCCCTTCGGTGGCGACCGTGGCGGTGGCAGACTCACCGCCCAAGGGCAGCTGGGCTTTGATGCCTCTTGGCCCAGCCAGCAGCTGTTGCAAGGGGCTGCAAGATTAACTGCAGCCTCTCTCTGAAGCAAGGGCCAGGCAGGGGGTCCCAGTCCTTGCAGCACTTACCAGGGACTTCAGCTGTCTGGACAGACAGCAGCCCAAAGGAGCTAGTAGCCAGCACCCAGATGCCAGATACTCACTCCCAGGGCAGGTCTTCCTCAGTCCCATGCTGCAGCTGTTCCATAGGACTGTGCCGTAAATGTCTGCATAATAGAATATCACAAATACTTTAGGAAAGTATGCGTCTGTGTTGGAATTGCTTTTTATCATTTTTTAAAACCTTTTTTAAAACCTTTTTTAAAAAAAGATGGTTTGAAAGCTTTTTTAAAATAATGTTTTTAAAGATGTTTTGTTTTAATGTATTTTAAAGTCTGTTTTTATGATGTTTTAAAGTGTTTTTAATGCTTTTGTTTGCCTCCCTGGGTTCCTGCTGGGAGACAGGGTGGGATATAAATCAAATAAAAAATAAATAAATAAAAACTGAGAGTGTAATATTTTAATAGCTATCATTATGACAGTTACAGTAGTTGATGTTTTCATTTTAGAAGTTGGTGTTTTAGTTTTAAAAATTTAAGACACTACAGGAAAAAATGAAAAGAGTAAAACCACATTCCACTTTCTGCCACAACTCTTTCTTGAATTTAAACCTTGATAGGAAATAGTTTCAGGAAGTATTACAGGCCCAGCACACCTTGCCTGGTTGCCACTAAAAGGGAATTGCTTCAATGGTGCTTTTAATAAGCGTCATTGAAGCCATTTTCTTATCCTGGCAGTAAATATGTATATACTGGAGACTGTACACTCACTGATCATTACATGTGAATAACTGTACAAGCGTACAGCTCAACTGTTTGTGTACCCAGGTACATAGACTGTACATTCATTGAATGTAATGTGTGAACATGGCCCCTTGTAAAAAAAAGAAAGCCCTTTAAAACAAAAACTGGGATCATGATTTAAAATGGTTCAGCCTCAGTTTGTTACACTGTCATTCTGTATAGCATACTTTACATTGTTCCCACAATATGGTTTGAAGGCACTTAATGTAGCTATTGTACTGATTTTGGGTCTGGTCGCTACTTGGACGAGTTACACCCTCCCCCTGAATCTTATGTATGCCACCTTGGGTTGCATGAAAGAAGACAGGCAGGAGATTACACCCACACCCACACAGAAGTGCAGCCAGTATAAGGATCTGAGAAGTGAAGAGTTGGAAGATGATTTCTGCATCATTTCATTCAGCAGAACAATGCCCCGATGCTTACTTTATTTTAACTATAAATTGATACCCCCTACCCAAAAGTACTAGATATTCTGGGCCTCTCCCACAACTTAGAAGTTCGTTAGGCATACACTGCCCATACTCCTATGTCATCTCCCTCCCTCTCCCTCTGTCTTTCCTACATACACACACCACATATGAGCCTGGCTCATATCTTACATCCTGTTGTGTCAGCCCCCCACCTCAGCTCCTATATTTTCCTATACCATCCCTTGAGTCTTTTTAATCAGGCCTTGAAAACTTAAGCCTTCATTACAGCTTTCAATATGGGGTTATAATTGGAGGCTTCCTACAGGAGTGGGATCATTTTTATATTATGAGTTTATTGTTGTATATTTTAAAAGGCTTTTTACAAGTTTGTATTTGTATTTTTAAAATGTTGCAAGCCGCTTTGTAGAGGGTTTCCTTAAAAAGGGATGTGTAAATCCCTAAACCAAACAAACACACACACATACCTTCACTTCCTGTCTTGGGCGAGTTAATTGCATGTACATCATTCAAGAACTTGTAATACACACACTGAGAAATATTGTATATTGACTACTTCAAGTATACTACCACTAAAAGATTAGGGTTGCCATATTCCAGTTCCACAAATCCGGGCAGGTTAATTTGCATATTATGCAAATTATTTGCATATTATGCAAATATTTGCATATTAATATTTGGATTATCCAGTTGTTTTGTTTTTGTGCCTAGGAATTACCACCAAAAACTGGGGAAAGCTGTGAGAAATCTTTTTTTTAAAGCAACATTTTCAGCCTTAAATGTCTAGACTCTAGTTTCCAACACTATGGAGTATTTATTGATTAATTAAGAGAATTTATATCCTGCCCTTTTGCTGTTAAAAGCAGAGCTCAGCACAGCTTAGAAATATAATAAAAACAATAAAAATACACAGTCAATATAAAAACATAATAAAAACACAAAATAGCAACAAACATAAAGTAAGTCAGGGCAGCAGCACGGTTAACCATAACATATACAATATATTTCAGAGATGTGGTGGGTGGAGAAAAACAAGCCAAAATGTTAGGAAAAGGAGTCTTTCACACCACATGCTCAGTTCTAAATACTGTTGCAGCAAGTTTTACAAGTTCCTCCAGTATTCCACTGGTGCAGGCACTCAGACATTCAAAGTATCTGTATGTTTCTTAGGTTTTATAAAAGCAGAGCTTTGCTTAACTCAAAATTTCTCAACCACATTTACACAGGTTCCACCTCCATACTCAAAATGAAACTGGGCCTGGAAGTGTGCAACAACCCCACACATACCTTGCTAATTAGATTACCAATGCCAGGATGTCTGTCTTATCGACTACTCTCCTGCTCCCCCCCCCCCACCGGGCATCATGAAAGACCCAGTCCTGGGCTCAGAAACAAAATAAATATCTGGTCCTCTTCAAAGTATTGATAAGCCTCTTGTTTTAATTGAAATAATAATTATAAATTCTTGTTCTTATCACTAATGGGAGTTAATTATCTTGCATATGCTGCTGTTGCTTCTATGGCTGTAATGGAGCGAAGCCAAAGATAAGTGAAATGCAAATAGGAAAAAAAAAACACAGAAGGCAGTAACACTCTCCCAAATGCAACACCATACCAACCACAACAAGATTCCTATGAGTAAGGCAAAAAACTAAGCATCTCACAACCAGTCAGGATTCCTAACCAAAAACCAAAAATATGATAAATGAAGAAATATGTATATAAGCATGACTATCAAATATATTTATTATTTACACAAACTGTAAAGATATTTATAATGCATTCCTAAGTTTATTTATTCAGAAGCAAGTCCCAGCGTATTCAGTGGGGTTTACTCAAACAGGGACAGAAATGCAACCTCAAGTGATAAGCAACTTCATTCACACAACCCAAATTCCGAATCATGCCCTTTACGCTGCTTTGCAACTGTTTATACTTGTTTTATGGTCATTGGATTTTAAATGGCTTTATTTCTTGTTGTGAGCTGCCTTGGTTTCCAACCCTACCTCACAGGGATGTCGGAAAGACTCCATACACACACACACGCAGACACTGCAGATGTATAAATACATACAGCCCATATAATAGTTTATTGTCAAACTAGCTGGTCATTGCAGAAAAATCAGTATTAGTTTTTAAAAAATCAGTATTACTTTCCTACAGAATAAAAACTGTAATACCTAAGTAAGCCCTGCCTACTTGCTTTAAAATTGGACTGGAGACAGAAAGAGTTAGAACACAAACATAATTCTTTTTTACATTCACTCCAAAGTCCCATTGATTTTCAGCACATTCATAACCATGTCTACTCAAAGTAAGTCCTATTGAATTCAATGGGATTTACTTTGGGCATATGGGATTAGCATTGCTTTTACAAAAAGCAAGTATTGGGAAGGTTTTCAAAACACTGCCCAAGCTCTGACTCCTGCACACAAGAGGAAAAAAAACTGAAATGTATATACTTACCCAATTTATGAGATTTTCAGATAAACGGGGTGTGTGTGAAACCACCATTTTGTTTTCTAGACACTGCCTCAGGTCAATGAAACTGAAACACAATCCCTGATTGGCTGCAATGCTGAACGGGCGGGGTTAAAGCTACAAAGTGCTATAGTACAGTACTGTTTAAAGAAAGCTTTAACAGTTGAGGGGGGTAGCTGACGTTTTTATGTATATCTCAAGAACCGGACCACCTAGAAACTTTTTTTTTTTTAAATTAAAGCTGAGAATCTGGGCCATGTAAGGGGCTAGCCGGGCGCCGGGTGGCATGCATAGAATCCGGGTAAAACCCAGCTATCCGGGCAATATGGCAACCCTATAAAAGATGTAAAATTGTGCACTCCTATTATGTGTGAACTTCCAATAGGAAGGTTAATATCCTGCCCCCACTTCAGTCTGAAAAATATCTGACTGGAAATTAAGCTAGAAATCTTAGCTAAAAGTTGGAGCCTCGGTAGGGAACATTTAATCTAGCCTACTTGCTTTCAGCAAGAAGGGTTTAAGTGCCACCATGCCAGACTAGTCACCAGAAGGCCGCTGTAGGAAGAAAGGAGCCTAGTGTTGTGGAGATGTTAGATGGGAGCATTCGGGAGTAAAGATGGATGCCCCTGAAGGCTTCAATTCTAAACACACTTACTAAGGGACTAAGCCCCATAGAACTCAACAGGACTAAGTAGATATAGTTTGGACTGTGCTGTTGGTAAACCTTGACTAGGGTTCTTCTGCAAAGACATCCATATCCAAGCAGGGTTGGCAACCCGCTGCCTGGAATGCCCTGCCCTTATCTTTTAATGTGGCTGCTCTAAACTTCTTTACAGATTTGACCCTTCACTTCAGAAAGAGATCTGAGAAATGAGTAAGAAGATTCTCTACCCTTTCTGTCTACCCTGTGGGCTGCTATAAACTCACTTTGACAGCTAACCCAATTCCAGTGAGTAATAATTGACAGAGAGAAAACACACATGGTTTGGTCTACCTTCGCAGGCAGCAGCTTGAGAACAACAACTGCAGCCACACTTTCAAATATGTGAATTCTCTTTTACCACTATTGGGCAAGAAACAAACTACCCATGCAACCAACAAGGTGCATCATCAATTGGTTTTAGGGGGTTGAGCTGAGCACATGCAACCACTGCTCTTGCTTCTATGGATGGAAGGGAGTGAGGTTAAAGGTAAATGAAATGCAAACAAAAAATGAAAAACAAAATACAGTGATGCTTTCCTAAATGCAATACCATACCAAACACAACAAGATTCCTATGAGTAAGGCAGACAACTTAGCATCCCACAACGTCAGGATTCATAACCGAAAACCAAAACTAAAACAATCCTTGCAGCCAGTCGGTTAATGCAGAATGCTGCAGCATGATTGCTGACATGAGTGAGATCCTATCAGCACATAATGCCTCTGCTCTGAAATCTGCATTGGTTGCTGATTTGCTACCAGGCCAAGTTCAAGCTCTGCTTTCCATGTTATGGGTGCTACATAGCACTTGTTCTGTTCTTGTAAGAAATCAGTCCTGTAAAATGGCAGCATTTTGGATACTCTGTTCATAGGGGTTTTGTGGTAAGAGGTATTCAGAGGTGGTTTACCATTGCCTTGCTCTGACTATGGACATATACCATACTTTGGACACATAATGAGAAGACATGATTCACTAGAAAAGACTATACAGAAAAACAGAAGGGAGTAGAAAAAGAGGAAGACCAAACGAGAGTTGGATTAATTCCATAAAGGAAGCCACAGACCTGAACTTACAAGATCTGAGCAGGGTGGTTCCTGACAGATGCTATTGGAAGTCACTGATTCATAGGGTCACCGTAAGTCAAAATTGACTTGAAGGCACATAACAACAACGACGAAGTGGCAGCACCTACGCTTTGGAACTCCTTGCCTATTGACATTCGGCTTGTTGTTTGTTGTGTGGGGAGTATACAGACTTGTTATAAGAGAAGGGCAAGGATAGGGAGCAGGATAGGCCCAGGTGCAGGAAAGTGGAAAGGATGTGGGCCAGCTAGCTGCCAGCCTACTTGATTTACACAGGGATTATGCTGCAAAAGCAGTCTCAGAGGGGTCTGCTACTGCTTAAATACTTGGACATAGTTTACAGAGGCTACACTGAGTTTTCTGGTCCCACGTGGCTATCATATGACGATGCCTTCCGTATGAAGGTTGCATTTGATAAAGCCTTGCCTTGGGACAAGAAGGAACCCAAGTTATGGCTGCAGTTCACTGTTTCTGCATGGGCCATAACGAAATATAGGAGTGACAGCAGGCATTTCTTCAGCATACAGTCGACAGCTACCCTTCCCTGCTTGAATGCAGGGCAGGGGGTTCAACACAGGCTGCTCTGCTGGGAATTTAGCTCCTGGGGCTTCTGTGGTCACAGTCCCTGCCACTTCAAGCACAAGTGCTCGACATGCAGTGGCTCTTACTCCTGCACTAACTGCCCTCGAGACAGACCCTTTAGGGGCGGAACCAGGGCCCCCCAAGGAGGTAAGAAGAAGCACCCAGCAGGAGCTGCTCAGGGAAAAGGATTCTTAAGCTGGAGGATCCAGTACCTTAACCTGGAGTAGGGTTGCCAGGTTCAAGGCCTGAGACTGATCCTGTAACTTTAGAAGAGAAAGTCAGCCAAGTGCAGGTGTTCTTGCAACCCTGTAATGGGAAAAAACCACAAGGTGGAATTCTCCCTTCCCCCTGCACAACTTTTAAAGATACAAAAGACCTCTTGGTAACATGTGCCTCTGAGCATATGGTGAGTGGTGGCAGTACCTGCCATCTCCAAAGATGGAGAATTATATTTTTGTATGTATGTTGGTGTTCTTACTTTGCATCTTTCCTGTGTTACTAATGTTTCTATAGAGAATCTAAACTAGAAAATTTTATTTCCCTCATTATTCATCCTAGAAATCTGTGTCAAATTTATTTTTATTAATTTCAGTGCCGTTCTATGGTTAATTCCATATGATGGTGAAGACAGCCTTTTGTATTTCAAATTGTTGGTTATGTTCTATTTCTATTTTGAGTGCATTAACAGTTGAATCTGAAACTGCAGTTTGATGTAAAATCAGACTGATTACAATATGTTGCTACTTGAGCAATGATTCTAGGAAAAAAGAGGATGCATGTTTTCAGCCTGCTATGTTTAAACCACTTCATTTAAGGCAAGGTGGGCATGGTCAAAAACATACAGCACACATAGAATTTTGCTAGAATATATTTCACCTCCCACCGTTTTATCTTGTGCAAATTGAGATGCTCCTGAGGTCCACAAGAGACTATACTGCAGAAGTGAGTGCCATTATTCCACAATTATGTTTGGAGTTTTTTTAGTGTAAATTTTGCAAGGTGTTGCTGTACTTTACATATTCACAGAAATAGAAACAAAAGAAAATGATTTCCTATAGGAAACTTCACTAAAATTGCCAAGTAAATCAGACATATTTAAAGTGACCATCTGAACTATGTCAACTGTCTTAATAATGTTGCTTCCTCCCTGCTAAAACAAAATCTGCAGAGCACATGTCTTCTTTATTATTATTTGGACTGAGTGCAGGTGTTGCCACCACTCACCACATGCTCAGAGGCACATTTTACCAAATTCTTCCAAGCTACACAGGAAGTGGATTGGACTGTGAAAGACCAACCCAAATGGTGTTTGCATTTTGACCAATTTCTAGGGCAGTCCAATATCTCAGAGAGGAGGTCAGGTCTCCTGCTCCCCTGGTGCATTCATTATAGCTGCCCAATTTCCCTGCTTTTAAAAGTTTGATAGAAATATCTGTGGGCTATAGGCATGTTCTTAAACTGCAAGGTTTTTTGCCTATTAGTGAATTTCTCTGCTTTTTAGTCCGGGAGGTAGGAAATGGGATCCTTTGCAAGCTTGCTGAGAATGGATTGATCATTTGCATCCTTATTGAGTTCAGTGGGATTTACTCCCCTGCAATCATGCTTAAGATAGGTGAAACTGACCACAGTGGATGGGGAGAGCAGGAGGAGGAAAAGGAGGAGGGAGGGGAGGAAAGGCTGAGGGGAGGACTGGGATGGGAGCAGGCAGGAGGGGGGTGGGAGGAGAAGGACAGGTTTGATCATTTGCATGTTTATTGAGTTCAGAGGGATTTACTCCCGTGCAATCATGCTTAGGATAGGTAAAACTGACCAGGGGGAGGGAGGGAGGGCGGGCCGGGGCGGAGTGGGCAGGGGAGGAAGGAGAGGGGGGAGGAGGAAGGGAGAGGAGAGGGGAAGGAGGGGGAAAGCAGGTCTGATCATATGCATGCTTATTGAGTTCAATGGGATTTACTCCTATGCAATCATGGTTAGAATAGGAAAAAAATGACCATGGGGGAGGAGGGGGGGAAGGAGCATATTGGAGGGGGGCAAAGGAATGGGGAGGAGAGGGCAGGTTTGATCATTTGCATGCTTATAGAGTTCAATAGTATTTACTTCCGTGCAATCATGCTTAAGATAGGTAAAACTGACCATGGGGAGGAGGAAGGGGAGGCCGGAGGGGGAAGGGGAAGGAGGGGATTGGAAGGGGATGGGGAGGGAGGGGCAAAGGAAGGGGGAAGGAAGGGGGAAGAGGGAGGGGATAGGAGGGAGAAGAGGGTGGGTTTGATCTAGGGTTGCCAGGCTCAGGGCCTGAGAATGATTCTGTATCTTTAAGAGAAGAGAAAATTCAGCCAAGTGCTGGGATTTAAATGGGATTTACTTCTGTGCAATCATGTTTGAAAATGGAAATGGATTGCCTTCAAGTCGACCGAACTTATGGAGACCCTTTCAATAGGGTTTTCATGGTAAATGGTATTCAGAGGTGGTTTTACCATTGCCTTCCTTTGAGGCTGAGAGGCAGTGACTGGCCCAAGGTCACCCAGTCAGCTTCATGGCTGTGTGGGGATTTGAACCCTGGTCTCCCAGGTCATAGTCCAACACTGACCCGGGGGAGGGGTGGGGAGGGGAGGAGATTGGGTGGGTGGGCACTGGGCAGAAGGGAAGCCCATTTCCAAAAGGAAAACATTGTGAATAGTATCATTGTTTTTCATGGTTTCCCCCACCTTTTTATTCTACAGCAGACACATGTAGCCTCCCACCCAAATTTAAACCAAAGCTGTCCCTGGCCACATCCACACCAGGCCTTTATTACACTTTGGACAGTCATGGCTTCTCTCAAAGAATCCTGGGAAGTGTAGTTAATGAAGGGTGCTGAGAGTTGCTAGGAGACGCCCTATTCCCCTGACAGACCTACAATCAGAGTGGCTGACTGTTAAACCAGTCTGGCCACTGGAGCTCTGTCAAGGGAACAGGAGTCTCCTCTCAGCATCCTTCACAAACTACACTTCCCAGGATTCTCTGAAGGAAGCCATGACTGTCTCAAGTGAAATCAAAGTCAGGTGTGGGTGTGGCCCCCTGATTAGCCAACCCCAGCAGCTGTGAGGTTTTTAGAACACTGACAGTTGGTTCTTAATGAGCATGCCCACCCTTATCATTGACTTCCAGCCAAAATTTCTTAAATTAATTAAAAATCAGCCAGGCATTTTTTTAACTTTTAAACTGCAGAAGATGAAGGTCAGAGTATGGGGCAAGGTCAGTATTAGTATTACAGGTACTCTGTGAACATGGCTGATTTTTAATGAATTTCAACAGATTATCAGAACTCTGACAGAAAAAAGTCCAAAAGGGATCTGGCTTTTCTCCCTCTCTTTTTACACTTTGAACTCTCGATTCTCTCTGACTGTTTCGTGTATCGCAATGAAAATGGAAAGGGTTGTTAAGCAAGCGTTTCTGAGTTCAGGACTATAAATTTTGTAAGGTTTTGTTTTGAAATTAGCTTATAGGAAGCATCAGAATGGCATGGGGGTATTTTCAATTTAACATTGCGGAATGTGTAAAATCCACTCTGGCTATAGTATACAGCCACTCTCGTTGCTATATAATCAAACTTTGAAAAGCAGGGAAATTGGGCAGCTATAGTGAATGCACTAGGGGAGCAGGAGACCTGACCTCCTCTCTGAAATAGAATTTGGTCACAAGAATTTGGTAATTCTTCACCTATGGAGATTGATTGATTGATTGATTCATTCATTCATTCATTCATTCATTCATACTTGTATACCGCCCCATAGCCTAAGCTCTCTGGGCGGTTTACAGTAACTAAAAACAAATACAATTTAAAATACATCTTTTTAAAAAACAATTGAAAACACAATTGAAAAATTGAAAACAATATAAAAAACATGCTAAAATGCCTGGGAGAAGAGGAAAGTCTTGACCTGGCACCGAAAAGATAACAGTGTTGATGCCCTGCGCACCTCATCATAGAGGTCATTCAATAATTTTGGGGCCACCACTGAGAAGGCCCTCTCCCTTGTTGCCATTCTCCGAGCCTCCCTCGGAGTAGGCACCCGGTGGAGGGCCTTTGATCTTGAACGTAGTGTATGGGTGGGTTCGTATTGGGAGAGGCGTTCCATCAGGTATTGTGGTCCCAAGCCGTGTAAGGCTTTATAGGTTAAAACCAGCACCTTGAATCGAGCTTGGAAACATAAAGGCAGCCAGTGCAAGCAGGCCAGAATCGGTTTTATATGTTCAGACCGTCCGGTCCCTGTTACCAATCTGGCTGCTGCATTTTGCACAAGCTGCAGTTTCTGAACTGTCTTCAAAGGCAGCCCCACATAGAGTGCATTGCAGTAATCTAATTTACAGGTTACCAGAGCATGGACAACTGAAGACAGGCTATCCCTGTCCAGATAGGGACGTAGTTGGGCCACCAACCCAAGTTGGTAGAAGGCACTCCGTGCCACTGAGGCTACCTGAGCCTCAAGTGACAGAGATGATTCTAGGAGAACCCCCAAGCTACGAACCTGCTCCTTCAGGAGGAATGCAACCCCATCCAGGACAGGTTGGAAATCCACCATCCGGACAGAAGAACCACCCACTAGCAGCATCTCAGTCTTGTCTGGATTGAGCCTCAGTTTATTAGCCCTCATCTAGTCCATTGTCGCAGCCAGGCACCGGTTCAGCACATTGACAGCCTCACCTGAAGAAGATGAAAAGGAGAAATAGAGCTGCATGTCATCAGCATACTGATGGCAACACACTCCAAAGCTCCAGATGACTGCACCCAACGGTTTCATGTAGATGTTGAACAGCATGGGGGACAGAACTGACCCCTGCAGAACCCCATACCAGGGTGTCGAGCAATGTTCCCCAAGCACCACCTTCTGGAGGCGACCTGCCAAGTAGGAGCGGAATCACTGCAATGCAGTACCTCCCACTCCCAACTCAGCCAGTCTCTCCAGAAGGATACCATGGTTGATGGTATTGAAAGTGGTATTGCCACCATTCGCCATATACTCAGAGGCACATGTTACCAAATTCTTCCAAGCTACACAGGAAGTGCATTGGACTGTGAAAGACCAACCCAAATTGTGTTTGCATTTTTACAAATTTGTAGGGCAGTACAATATCTCAGAGAGGAGGTCTGGTCTCCTGCTTCCCTGGTGCATTCTCTGTAACACCCAATTTCCCTTCTTTTAAAAGTTTGATAGAAATATCTGTTGGCTGATGTAAGAAATGGGATCCTGTGAAAGTTTGCTGAGAATGGATTGATCATTTGCATGCTTATTGAGTTCAGTGGGATTTACTCCCCTGCAATCAAGCTTTGGATAGGTGAAACTGACCACAGGGGACGGGGAGAAGGAGGGAGGGGGAGAGGAAGGAAGGTTTGATCATTTGCATGCTTATTGAGTTCAGTAGGATTTACTCCTGTGCAATCATGCTTAAGATACTTAAAACTGACCATGGGGGAGGACGAGAGGGAAGGAGGTGAAGGGGGTGGGGAGGGAGGGACAAAGGAAGGGGAAGGAAGGGACAAGAAGGAAGGGATAGGAGGGAAGAGAAGGGGTAGGCAGGTTTGATCATTTGCATGCTTTTTGAGTTCAGTGGGATTTATGCCTGTGCAATCATGCTAAGGATAGGTGAAACTGACCTGGGAGAAGGACAAGGAGGGGAGAAGGGGGAGGGCAGGAAGGGGAGGGGAGGAGTGTGGTGGGTGGGCACTGGGCAGAGGGGAAGCCCCTTTTCTTTCCAAAAACAATACATTGTGAAGAAAATCATTGTTTTTCAGCATTTCCCCCACCTTTTTATTCTACAGCAGGCACATGTACTCTCACCCAAATTTAAACCAAAGCTATCCTGGTCACATCCACACCTGACCTTTATTCCACTTTAGACAGTCATGTCTTCCCCCAAACAATCCTGGGAAGTGTACTTAGTGAAGGGTGCCGAGAGTTGCTAGGAGATGCCCTGATCCCCTCAGAACTTCAGTCGGAGCGGCTGACTGTTATACCACTCTGGCCACTGCAGCTCTGTCAGGGGAATAGGAAGCTCCTCTCAGCACCCTTCATAAACTACACTTCCCAGGATTCTTTGGGGGAAGCCATGACTGTGTAAAGTGAAATAAAGGTCTGGTGTGGGTATGGCACCCTGATTAGGCAAGCCCAGCAGTTGTGAGTCTGCGTTTAGTACACTGACAGTTGAGCCTTACTGTGCATTACTGGGCATGTCATTCATTCCAATGCTAAAGTTCTTAAATTAATTAAAAATTGACCAGGCATTTTTTTAAACTTTCAGACAGTAGAAGATGAAGGTGAGAGTATGGGGCAAAGTCAGTAATAAGATTACAGGTACTCTGTGAACATGGCTGATTTTTAATTAATTTCAACAAATTATGAGAACTCTGAGAGAAATAATTCCAACAGAGGTCTGGTTTCCCCCCCTCTTTTTACACTTTGAACTCTCGATCCTCTCTGACTGTTTCATGTATCACCATGAAAATTTAGAGGGTTGTTAAGCACGCGTTTCTGAGTTCAGGACTATAAATTTTGTGAGGTTTTGCTTTGAAATAAGCTTTTGGGAAGCATCAGAATGGCATGGGGGGTATTTTCAATTTAACATTGCGGAATGTGAAAAATCCATGCTGACTCTAGCATACAGCCACAAGAGTGGCTGTATAATTTTATGAGTATAGTTTATAAAATTTGCTTAATATCCACCCTATTAACTAAATGATCAACAATCCAAGCTATTACTGTGTTCTTAAATTTGGATTTCTAAAATTTCCCTGTTGATCATTTGTTTTGCTGAAGGACTCATCCTGCTCTTTGATTTGGATATCATTATAAACTACTTAGTAAATATCTGCATGTTAGCTTGAGAAACTTACAAAACAACCTATCTTGACCAGCAATTGTGTTCAGTGAAGCACATTTCTAATTAATTTACATGGAATTTGTTTATAAACTGGTTCATTCTTTAGTAGCCAACTATGTGACCTGAACAATGATTCCCAATTTTCAAATGATGAATTGGGGCTACGAGATTGTAAATTGCCTCAGGTTCCATAGGAAGTCCCTGGCTAAAATGTGAACCCAAATCTAATATTCTGATGACATACTTTTATTCAAATGGCCTAAAAGATGTCAAGAAGGTAAAAAGCAAAATTATTTCATTATTACAAGTAGAACCAATAATAATGCAGCAAGTATCATAATGTCATATAAACCAATGGTGCACACACATTTAAAATACTGGGTGTTTTGTATCCAATATTATGCAAGGGGAAATCTGTTTGCATAAGAGGGTTTTCTTGACCCTTCCTTTGTATTGTAGTCCCTTGTACCCATGAAAAACCTCCCCTTCAAAACAACAGTCTTGGTATGTGATGAAGGGACTTCAGTGAGATGTAAAATCTCCAAAAACTGGTCTGGGGAAGTTTACACAAACAAGATTTTCAGCAGTTGCTTCTCTAACTGCAACTCTGCACCACGTCTCAGGCCTTTCCTGAGGATCTTCTGACATTCAGGAGAAATGTATCAGAGGCCATAAGCGTCTGCAGTGGAGAGGAGGGACTGGGAAAGCCCATTGCACATGCATAACTCCACTCATGTAGCACTGGGCACTGTATACTGTTTTGGTGACCATAGCTCTAAAAAGAAATTGCAGATCTGGACAAGTTAAAGAAAATAAATGCAACTTTTGGGGCACTGGAAAACCTTCCTGTGAGAAGACTGAAGGTCTTGGAGCTTGTTTATACAGCAAATGATGAATTGAGATGGGAGGAGGGCATAAAGACTTACAAAATTCTGAACTGGGTAAAGATTTTTTTAAATTATTCAATTCTAGAATTTGGGGTCTCCTATAATTTGTGGTAGTTCATACAGGGCATAATTAATGCATGGAATTCACCATCACAAGATGTGCTTGTGATCACTAGTTTCAGGATTTTTATATTTAAAATGTCACTGGAGACTATCCAGTCTGCCAGCCAGAATCCCTGAACAATAGTTTCTGAGCTATTCCTTCTGAGCCCCAGATATTGGAACTAAGATAAACAGGAGGGTCATCACTTCATACCCTGTACTTGACTTTCCAGAAGCATATCATTGACCACTTTGTGCATTAAATTGATGTTGGTCCAATCCAACAAGACCATTCTTATGTTTTATATCAGGGATGGGGAATATATTGTTGGACTACAAGTTCTATCGCTGGTCATGTTGGCTGGGGCTTGCGGGAGATGGAGTTCAACAACCTATGAAAGGTCACAGGTTCCCTAGCCCTCTTTCAGATAATCAAAATTATCCATAAATAGCAACAGTTTTGCATAATCAACATATGGCTCAGTTTTATCTCAAATCAGATCAAACGAAGACTCTGGTGCCTGAGTTCTAGTAGAGGGAATTCTGCTTTGAAGGATACTTTTAGAGAAAATGACTTTAGGTGCATTTCTTTAGTAGCTTTACCTGTGTGAAAATTGTCCTGTGTAGCAGTCATTATTCTACTGAATGAACACTAAAAAATATGTATGTCACATTATTGCCATTAGCATGTAAATAATATATAAATATGCAAATAATTGATCCTATCTATTGCAAAGGCAAATAGATAAATTCATGTTGCAGCATGTGTTTCACTGGATCAAACAGATTACTGATTTGGATCATTAGCTTGGTTTCAATATGTTCCATTTCACTTTGAAGGAAACCTTAAACTTGCTGGACACTGATAGAAATTTATATTTGACCAAGGAAAGAAGGAATATACATTTTACCAAGGAAATAAACTATTTAAATATAAAAATTAAATTTTAGTCCTACAACTAATAAATTTTAGGGGGGAACCTATAATTGCAAGAGAGCACTTTTTATTTTGTATTGGGTTAACAATTCAAGCTCAGTGGTTTTCTTGAAAAATGAAAATAAGTATCTTCAGTGCCAAGTGTAAAGGCAACTGAGTTATAAAATGGTGTATTAAACACATGCTGAACTGTGAGTTAAAAAGGGGGACTGTGACATTTTATTCTGTACATATTCTTAAGTATCATAAAGCAGATACGATACAAGCTGAACAAAATCCCAATAATCTTACAGAAGATGTAAGTAACACTGAAATCTATGGACTACTCCAGAGTTAATAGCCTTTTTTTTTTTTTTTAAAGTACAGATTATTCTAAAACTCCTGAACTAAAATTACAACCATGCATTGCTCGTGGACAGGCACAGGGAAAGTTCTAATATAAAGTCAGACACTATTGTTATAACTTGGTACAAAAGTCACAGGTTGAGAAATCCAAAGAAAAATATCATTTAAAATGTCTCCCTTTGATTGAAGCCATTACAAATAAATTTCTCTACAGTAGGGAAAGGATATTTATGTCACTCTAAATATTTTAAGATCCAATTAGAATGGGTCTTACTTTGAACTTAACATAGCCATGGTAGCTTAATCAATCAGTTTGAACATCTAGTTGTAAATCCAATATTATTTATTTATTTAATTTGCATACCACTATATACTTGAAAAAAGCCTCTTAAGTGGTTTACAGTGGTAAAAACAAACAAACCAAATTACACATTTAAAACTATACAAAATGTTTAAAAGAAACCATCTTAAACATTAACATCTTAACATTAACAAAAAATCATAAGAACTAAATTACATATTTAAGACAAATCTGCAATTTTTAAAAAGTTTTTTAAAACCTAAAACTTTAATATAACCTAAAATAACAAACATAATAAATAAATCATTACTAACAGATTAAAACACAAATATACCAGGAAGACAAAACAAGCTCACCCATCAAACACATCTGTGTGTACAGGTAGCAGCATTACCCCCACTTCTGCTACTACCACCCCAACTTACGGTCTCACCAAAAGGTGGGGCAACAATACACACTTCCCACCCCTGGAGCTCTCTCCTATCACCAGGGAGCACCCACAATTATTCCACCCCCACACAACACCCATAACAGGGAGTAGCACCATGCTTGAGGATAATGCAAAAAATGATCTTAAAAAAACACTCTGAAGAATTCATTATTTTAAAAATCTAGGTCCAAAAGATTCACACAAGGCATTCCCAGATAAAGGATTACTGCCAGCACACCTTTATCTGCCTCGCTAACCTTCAGCTTAAAAGATTACCAATATGATTTCTGGGAGGCTGTTAAAGTTTTAAATTGAAATAAAAATATTATGGTCAGAAGATGCAATGCCAGAAAAGCTCAACAAAAAAAAAGTGTTTTAATATTTCTGTTGAAGTTTGTTTGCAAAGGATTTTAATGGCCTTTCAGCACCCCCTGATTTAATCCATAAAAGTCTTTAAAAAAAACTTTTGTGTTTGAGTGTGAAAGCCTTCAAAATTCTATTTCAGATATCTGTCCAAAATTGCTTATAGGTTCCAAAGTACATTTGAAGGGTAGAATTACCTTTTACCACCCAGAAATCCTGCTAGGTAGGAGTTTTTCTCATAAATTAATGAAATCCAGTCCTCCCAACAAAAACAGGCTTTTGAGGTTGATCTCTACGTTTCTCCCTGCCCGGGAGAAATTTCATCAGTCAAAAAAAAAAAGTTCTGACTGATTTATATCTGAATAAGCTTCTTCTGAGGCGGGAGCCCGTCTCAAAAGCAGGCACAAGCGAAGTCACCCTTCCCGGAAGTCCGCTAGGTAGGAGTTTTGAGTATTAAGATGAAATATTTTCTCTGAAACTTTGTGTGTTGAACTTGATGGTTTATTTTAGTTGCCTATTTTCAGAGACCAGAGGCACATCCAGGGCCGGCTCCAGGAATGCCGGGGCCCTTGGGCATCAGCTTGCCCTGGGGCGCGGTGTGTGTGTGTGCACGCACACAGACACGCACATGCACGCAGCTCCCCAACCTACCTGTCTGCTGTCTTTTACCATTGTCCTTAACGAAGATGGCAGCTGTGGTTTCCCTAAGGGGATGATGCCTCCACCGCCATCTTTGTCGATGGCACGCATGCGTACTACACGCACGCATCTCTGCCATCAACTAAGATGGCGGCAGGGGCTTCAGTACCTTAGGGAAATCACAGCCGCCATCTTTGTTAAGGGCAATGGTAAAAGACAGCAGACAGGTAGGTGGGGGGCGCTGATTGCGGAAGTGGATCGGAGGGGCAGCTGAGGGGGCCCCTGTACCTCCAGGGGCCATTGGGCCAGTGCCCCACCTGGCCACCCTTTAGAAACGGCCCTGGGCACATCTCACCCCCCTCCCCACCACCATCCCATTCTTCAGGATAAGACAGGTCATTCACAGTGAATTTAGAAGGTACTTTTTAGTACTTTTGTTTCCAGGGTTTCTACTTAAGAGTCAACAATATATTAAACTGACAGCTCCCATTCATTTTCACATGTTTTAAAGATGAAAATTATGACAGCAAATGCAAATTCTGGTGGTTAATAATGCTTGCTGTTATATTAGTTTCACTTATCACAAGAAAAACATTACTACAACAATCATACTATAGATATTTTTAACATTAACAAACCAAATATCCTGCAATTATATATTTATGTGTTCCATTATCAGATAGCTTCCAGTGTCATTGACATTGATACTGAAGCATTCCTAGATCAACAGGCATGATAACTTGTTTATCTCCTTGGCAAATATATTCTACCCTTCCACAATGGATATGCTTTTCCAAGGTCTGTGATACAGAATATTCTCCACATATTTTATTGTCTTGGTTTGACATCTCTGTTTCGCCTCTCTGGGATATAAAAGCTAGACAGAATTTCAGGAACAGTAGAATCAGTGATTTTATATAGGCTTTCCCATAGAAGCCAAACACTTCCCCCAGTTATATCAGTAATACAAAACTTTTCTGATAGTAGCCAACATTACACCCAGCCATGCACGTTTTGTGGATTGTGAGATCTATGTTGCTGTTTTTAAAAATATAATCCTTCCATGTTGCATCACTTGATGTGCAGAAGGAAATAGTCAACATTTTTAATCAACAGATTGTCAACTACTTTGACAAAGTATGCCCTTTGCATGAAATTTCATGTGGGAAATGGACAAATAATCTACTACACTTATACACCAGCCCAAAGCAAGGCATCCTAACCTTCAATACATCCTATACGATTCCATTATATTTATTGACTGAAAGCTCAAATCTCCATGTCTATTCTCCCTCAAGATCAACCACTGGCTATGAGAATTATTAGAATAAATAAACGGAGCTACTAATGCAATATATTTCCCTTTTACTGATGGGGAAAAGCATGTGTAATTAACTGTAATGAGATTAAATGAACTTGTTATTAATTTCTCAGTATTCTAAGTTTGAGACTTCAAGTGTTGTTTTATTGTAGTTTTGTTAATTTATTTTCAGATTATAGTGAAATTATCAACTTTGTGACACACTGAATGGCACAGTACATACAACACAAATTAATGTTTTAATTGAATTAATGATATTGTTGTGGATTTGGAATTGAGATGGATAATTCCTATGAGTCCCCTTCCAGACTCTGATTTCGAGACTTGAGCCTGGGGGTGAGAAACTCGCTCTGCTGGTCAGATGAGTTTCTTTTGTTAATCTAATAGAGTGGCCAGGTGGGTTAATGGGTCTATCAGCTGCCCATCAACTGGCGAATGGGCAAGGGAGATCCTTTTGTCATTGAAATTCTTCAGGAGAGCCTCCCCCCCTCCTGGGGCCTAGGAGAGGCTTATGTAGTTAGTTGTGTCTGAGAAAGTCTGGGAACTGGAGGCAGGCAGAGAGACTGCCGCTCTGCACCATGACTTTGGGGTGCCTCCTGTAACCCTGATGGAAAAGCTGGATATTGAACTGCTGATGCCTTGAACCCTTCCATCCTAAACTCAGGTTGGAATGTGTGTATATGAATAAACCATATTTCATAAAGACACCACAGTCTCCGCTGACCTTCTTCCCAAGGAAATCAAACCCTGGGCAAGCTCAGGGACCCCTGGAAATCTCACTGCTCGGATATTGGGGTGGCGCGCAACAATATGTTTTAATTACCTGAAGAGCTGCATTAGAAGGGAAAGAAAATGCAAAGGGAAAAGTAGAGACACAGTCCAAAATCAGACAGAATTGGTATAAATTTACTTTACCTGAACTTTGTTCCATTACTTCCTTCTGACACATATCTTGGACGTTCACAGTGCAATTCACTATGAACTCTGGGGATGAGCAATCATTATTTAGCTGAAATTCCTCACACTGATAACACTGTATTTGCAAAGCAAATCCTAGAATAGAAAGAAATGTTGTTTAGCATGTGCTAAAAAAATTGAATGTGGAAGTTAAATGTATATAAAAAAATAAGCAAGCCCCATTGAACTAAATAGGACATTTCCGATGCATAAGCATAAAGTCATGTAGTAAGATAGCAAGTCCCATTGATTCAATGGCACTTATTTCTGAATAGATATGCTTAGAATTGTACTGCATTTTAAGTTTCCTTTTATTTTTCTTTCTTACTCATATATAGATATATTTACACACACACTTATTCATTCTGCATTTGGCTCTGGCCCTAGTCTTTTTAATTTATTTTATTTATTTATTTTATTTCATTTATATACCGCCCTAAGCCTGACGGCTCTCTGGGCGGTGTACATAAGAGATAAAAACAGCACAATATATAATTACAATAAATATAATAAAGTCAAAAACCAAAAACAAACAAATAACAACAAAAACCAAACAGCATCATAATACAATATAAAAAGTACAGTTAAAATACACTTTAAAAACAGATTAAAATACACTTTAAAATGCCTGGGCGAATAAAAAGGTTTTCACCTGACGCCGAAAGGATAGCAGCGTCGGCGCCAGGCGCACCTCATCAGACAGACTGTTCCACAATTCGGGGGCCACTACCGAAAAGGCCCTAGATCTAGTCACCACCCTCCGAGCTTCTCAATGAGATGGCACTCGGAGGAGGGCCTTAGATGTTGAGCGCAGTGTACGGGTAGGTTCATATTGGGAGAGGCGTTCCACCAGGTATTGCGGTCCCATGCCATGTAAGGCTTTATAGGTCAAAACCAGCACTTTGAATCTAGCCCGGAAACAAATAGGGAGCCAGTGCAGACGAGCCAGAACAGGTGTTATATGAGCGGACCTTCTGGTCCGCGTCAACAGTCTGGCCGCTGCATTCTGGACTAGCTGTAGTTTCCGAATTATCTTCAAGGGCAGCCCAACGTAGAGCGCATTGCAGTAGTCCAATCTAGAAGTTACCAGAGCATGAACAACAGAGATGAGGTCATCACCGTCCAGATAGGGAAGTAGCTGGGCTACCAAACGAAGATGGTAGAAAGCATTCCGTGCCACCGAGGCCACCTGGGCCTCCAGTGACAAGGAAGGATTGAAAAGAACTCCCAAGCTACGAACCTGTTCCTTCAAGGGGAGTGTAACCCCATCCAGAACAGGATGAACATCCACCATCTGGGCAGGGGAAGCACTCACCAACAGCGTCTCAGTCTTGTCTGGATTGAGCTTCAGTTTGTTCGCTCTCATCCAGTCCATTATCGCGGCCAGGCAACGGTTTAGTATGTTAACAGCCTCACCTGAGGAGGATGAAAAGGAGAAGTAGAGTTGCGTGTCATACTGATGACAACGCACCCCAAAACTCCTGATGACCGCACTCAACGGCTTCATGTAGATGTTAAAGAGCATGGGGGACAGTACCGATCCCTGTGGGACTCCACAATGGAGAGTCCAGGGTGTTGAGTAATGTTCCCCAAGCACTACCCTCTGGTGACGACCCACCAAGTAGGAGCGGAGCCACTGCCAGGCAGTACCCCCAACTCCCAACTCCATGAGTCTTCCCAGAAGGATACCATGGTCGATGGTATCAAAAGCAGCTGAGAGATCAAGGAGAATCAACAGGGTCACACTCCCCCTGTCCCTCTCCCGACAAAGGTCATCATATAGGGCGACCAAGGCTGTTTCGGTACCAAAACAAGGCCTGAAACCAGATTGAAATGGATCAAGATAATCAGTGTCATCCAAGAGCCCCTGGAGCTGGCCGGCAACCACCTGCTCCAGCACCTTGCCCAGGAACGGAACATTCGCCACAGGTCTATAGTTGTTCAAATTATCTGGGTCCAAGGAGGCTTTCTTCAGGAGTGGTCTCACTACTGCCTCTTTTAGGCAGTCAGGGACCACTCCCTCTCTAAGAGGCATTTATCACCTCCTTGGCCCAGACGGCGGTTCCGGTCCTGCCAGCTTTCACCAGCCAAGAGGGGCAAGGGTCCAGCACAGACGTGGTCGCCCGCACCATTCCAAGGATCTTGTCAACATCCTCAAGCTGCACAGACTGAAATTCATCCAAGAAATAAGGACAAGACCGTGCTTTGGACGCTTCATTAGGTCCAACTGCTATAATAGTGGAGTCTAAGTCCCGGCGAATGCATGCGATCTTATCTTGGAAGTGCCCAGTGAACTCGTCACAGCGGGCTACAGAGGAATCTATAGTGTCCCGAGGGCCAGAGTGTAAAAGCCCTCGTACAATTTTAAAAAGCTCCATTGGGCGGGAAAGTGATGACTTAATGGTGGCAGCAAAATAGCTCTTTTTTGCTGCCCTCACCGCTACTATGTATCGCTTAGAACAGGCACTTACTAAGGCATAATTGCATTCATCGGGAGTTGAGAATTGAGGCCATGCTTCATAAAATACAAAATAGTGTATTTTAATAATAAGCCGACTCTCTTCTACAGCAAACATAGACAGAATTCCGTATCTGTTGTGTTCCCTTCCAAGTTTTCAAACGCTTCTGGCTGCATCAATCTAGATTGCATCCAGCAGGGGGCAGAATTAACAATAATGAACAGTAGCAAAATTGATCTGTTTTGCTCACCATCTCATCCTCTTTTTCCTTCTTAGTTGTTGTTGTTTTGTTTTTGTGAAGCAGTAAGCTTTTAAAAAGCAAACAAATGAGGTTTGGGGGGAAAGTAAAGCTCCTAATAGATATGCTCCAGAGCTTTTCCGTGCCAAAGGGTTTACTTAACTACTAATTAATTGCAATAATTTAATTACTATTTTGCCATGCACAATTACAGCTGCAAAGCATCCTTAGCTTCCCTCTTTTATCATGTAAACGAGGTCCTGCTGAAAGTTCAAAGTGAGGGCCAAGGAGTTTCCCATATTTATACTCCGTCGGAGCTGTGCCTAAACAAGAGCATCCTACCCTCTGCTCCTGAGGCATTTGGCCACTGCACGGAAAGATCGAGACGGGTGGCCAGTGGGCTACTACCCCCCTAATAGTCGAGGGCATTTCGGTAGGAAGGATCCGTCTCCTTTTAAAAATAAGGAGAAGGATCGGCTGGTGCTTAAGGAAACAGTTCTTAGCCGGTCTACCACGAAGGGAGCGGGGCCTTGGTGCTGAGCTTTGGCTAGTCACCAACCAGCTGCCGAGAGATGCGCGAGTAAAGATGCGCGAGTAAAGATGCGCGGCAACTCAGCCGCGAGTTTCTCCCCAATTCAGCCCACGGGAAAGGGGGGATGAAGAGAGAGTGGGGGGATAAGGTTTCTGGGTTATTCTATTTTTTTAAACAGCTACCTGCTGGCTCCTGACAGGAGCCTCTAGTATTACTGTTCCTTAGGGTAGTTTGCAAGGGAACTACAACCTGCACTCCCCGCCCAAAACGTTTTGCAGGGGAGGGAGAAAAGACACAGAAGAAGCCCTCTGCTATGGCTATGAGGGTTGCAAACCGGCATCTAAGCGAAGCGGTTCTAGGGCAAGTGCTAGGAAATGTGAATCACCCCCCCCCCATCAAGAGAATCCGGATCGCCAAGGTAATAGGACTTGTTAGGGCTGGGCAGGCGGGGAAATGTGCTGCAATCTGGCCGCTGAAGTTAACTCAGCGTAAATCGGCGTTTGTCAATGGGGCTCGACACGGAGGCAGGAACTGCGGGCTGTATCCCTGGGAGAACTGCCATAATATGGTTACTCAGCGGCTACCCCACATGCATTCCTGGGCGGTGTAAGTTGGCATCTAAATCAGATCCCAAACTGAGTCCTTCTCCGGAAGCCGAATTTTCTTCTCTCCTGACCCCCCTCCCTTAAAAAAACGCAAGACTAGGCAGATCAGCTTTCCTTGCTGCTGCCGTGAGCAAGACCTTTGCAAAGGGACTGGTTCTAGAGGCGGCGCCAACAAGGAGGGGGGATGTGTGACCCGCACGTTTCTCAGGAGAGCGCCGTGCCCGGTGGCGGTTCACACAGGCAGGCAGGCAGGGCACGGCAGGCTGCAGGCAAAGCGGGAGCAAGAGCAGCAGCAGCAGCCGCTTCTTGGCTGGCTGGGGCGGAAATTGCAGAGTTGGTGCCAGCAGCAGCTGTTGAATGGCAGGCGCGAACTTTGCAGAGCGGTTGCGAGGAGCCCTGGGCTTTGAAATACGACCGGGGGCGCGCGCAGATGGCTGCGGCGGGCTTTCCCTCCCGCTCTTACCTGGCGCCAGCAACAATCCCCAGAAAGTTGTCGCCACGGCGAGGAGCCACATCCTTTTGGAGCCGTCGGAGGTGGTGGTGGTAGCAGCGGGCGCTGGGCAAGGCAGGGCAGATCTCAGCAACAGCTGCAGCCACCGGGCGACGCCGGGAGAGCCGCTCACCTCCGCCTCGTCGGATTGGTGCTACTGCTGCAGCCGCTGCGGAGAGGAGCTCCGGGGGCAGCAGCAGCAGGCGACGCCTCAGCCCGCATCGCCCGCCTCAGCCCGGCTCCCTCCCTGCTGGAGGTCCCTCCAGCCGCGCCGGAGTTGAGCGACTGAAACTACAGTGGAAGACGCCTAGCCAAGAAAAAGCGAGCGAGGGTGGGAAGAGGGGGGCGGGGGAAGAGAGAGCGAGCGCCATCGAATTACCCCCCACCCCTTTCCTAGGGTCACGTGATTGCCCCTCCTCCTTTTCCTGTTGGTGGGGAGGGAGAAAGTTTGTGGAGAAAAACAGAATCCTTAAGCTTTGAGAGGCAAAGGGGGAGCTTCTTCCACCCTCAAACCACCTTCACTCTCAACAACAGACAGGGGTCTTCGCCATTACCCGCCGTCCAATTTCCACTTGCTGAGGAGACTCGGCAGCTCTTCAAACGCAGTCTCCGGTTTCATTTCTACGGGTGGGGGCCGGCAAAGGTTGACGCCAGTCTAACACCCGGTAGTCCAATAGCCCCTTTGCGTGCCAACTTTAAACAACTGACAGTGGTTACTCTTTTGCTCAAGCTGTTGTCTCTCTCTCTGTCTTCCTCTTTCTCTCACGGACATACATACAAACAGTCTCTCTGTATCTTTTCTCGTACTCTTTCTCCCACTTCATACTCTCCCCGTCTCTTCCCTGCTTTAAACACTTCATTTCAATGGCCAGTTTCCTAAGCAGCCTTTTAAAAAACAGTAATAAACCGTAGGGATACAAGAGTCAAAATGACTCAGAGTGACCTAGTTGTCTATTGCAATCCGTCAACTACTTCCAAGAAATGTTGCAATTAGAGTGGTTAATAGGTGGATTTCTCCCGCTCTGGCTCTCCCCCCCCCTCCAACCTCCACACGTTTACGGGCGATTGTGTGAGTACATTAATTGGCCGTAGAAGTGGTCTCAAGCAGAGCACAGACAAGAATGTGCTCTTGAGACGCTGAGGTGTTGATTTCATTTCATTCACTTACTCGCGAAGTGAGGACAGAAGCCCTTCCCACACTGGCAACACCTTGGAGGCTCGGAGAGTCTCAAGCCTGGTGCCAGTGTTGGCGCGTCTCGTCTCGTCTGTTTTTGAACCAGAGTCCGCGGGCGTTTCTCCTACCCTAGTCCATACGTTGGTCTTTGCCGTCTGTTGTTGTCACCCAGGCGTTTGTACAGGAAGGTGAGCCTCTCTTCGGATCAGGGAAGGCCTCCCATCCATATAGAGACAATTGCGAGGGACGCCACATGGGTTCGGCTCTTCCTCTAACGGCGTCAGCTTACGGTCTATCCAGCTGTGTAGAAAAGATGCCATAAGCTTCGCTCTCTGTGTGCGTATTGGTTGGTTTGGGCTTTTACCAGGGTGATGCCTTCTGTTCTCTAACCGCCACATATCAAGATGTTGTGGCTTTGCTCCCCTGGCCCTGATTGTTTCAAAGTGAAGCAGGGGCAGCGTGGACAGCTAATTTTATGGATCAGGTGAAAAACATACTAAGGAACAGACTGAGGTTGCTCGGGGTGGATATAGGGTAGACTAATAGTTCAAGACATCACCTTGGAGCATGATCGCACTCTTCCCAGCATAAGCACGCACATCAAACACACGCCCATCCTCTCTATTGCAGAGATACGTCTTCAACCCAGATTAGGCAAACGGGGTTAAATTCCAGCATAGTGCTTATGTTCTCCTGCCCTTCGTGTAGCTTTTGGCAGCATTGGAGGCAGTATCTTGCTGAACTAACTGCAGCGAAGGTAAAGGTTGCTCTCGCGGAAGGATGAGAGAAGGTGGCTGTGGGACGAAAAAGCTTTCTGTGCTTCCAAGAAAGAACGTTTTCATCCTTGAGGACTAGCAACAGGCTTTAAAAAAGAATTCGTGAGTAGGAAGAGTCAAGAGTTGCCACATTCTATGCTGGATGCGACATTTGCACATGAATGGTACGGATGCACGAAATGTTCAGCACCCTAGGTGTGATTCC
Organism: Rhineura floridana; assembly: GCF_030035675.1. Taxonomy (NCBI): domain Eukaryota; kingdom Metazoa; phylum Chordata; class Lepidosauria; order Squamata; family Rhineuridae; genus Rhineura; species Rhineura floridana. The sequence goes on along the minus strand of NC_084481.1, from coordinate 73,768,237 downwards.
TCCCCTCCCCCCCCCCGCCGCTTCCACATAAACGTACACTGTGGGGGCAGGGGGCATCTGACCAGTTGCTCATACAGTATTATTCACTTGCATAGAGACTAAAAGGCTGAGTTTTGAATCAGGATCTTGCCTCTACTATGAACTTACTGACTGCCGTAGCCCCTCGATCTGAAATATGGGGAATAATAATTCTGATTTACCTTATAGGATTATTGTATGGATTACAGCCAGACAATGTATGTGAACGCTTTGAATACCTGAGACCGATATGCAAGTATTTACCATCATTATCATTTGTTTGCACAATTACCTGGCTTTTCCTAGAAGTCAGCGAACAGCATCAGTTGCTGGTTTTTTTATACGTGTTCCTAAAGCTGGAATGAGGAAACTCTGGCCCTACAGATATTTGCTGGACTACAATTCCCATCACCTCTTATCATTCACCATGCTTGCTGCGGCTGATGGGACTTGGAGTCCAACAGCAGCCAAAAGGCAATCCCTATTCTAAACTCTGTAAGAACAGTAAAAACTGTGTGCGAATTAACTTCTTGCGCGCCTCTTTAGTGCTTTTAATATAGGAGGGTGGCATGCGTGGACAGTCTCTTTTTTATGCCAGTCTTACTTATGCATTTCGAAGCCGTTTGTTAGGGGCAAATAACGCGGAGACTCATGTTTGTGGTGATGCATGTGCTACTGAGGGAGCGTTTGTCTAAAAATTGAGCGCGGGCAGACACGCAAAGAGAACGTCTCATGTCTATGTGCCAAGCAACTCTCTCTGCTGCGCGGCAGAGGGAGGACAGAGGAGAAAGGAAGCAGCGATGTATGTATCGTATCCAAACAAGCAAAGTTTATGCAGAGAAGGAAGCGTTTGCGTGGGCATGGGTGCTTTGCCCCACGATCTCGCAGCTCAGAAGGGCGCGCTCCGGCACACTCTGCGCTCGCGCGTGCTCGATCCACTCTCACATCTTCCTGGATGTCTTGGCGGCAAAAGCGAAGAGGTGCGACAGGGTCTTAAGGCATGGCAAACGCGCGCAGTTCCTAGTTTTCAGTCAATTGTTACAACCGCAGCAGGGCTTACCGAGTCTGCGTGTCCGCGGGCCGGCGAGGCTCCTCTCCTTGACAACGTGAAGGCGTTCGTTTAAGGGGCAACAGCCGCGCTCTGTGAGAAACAGCAGGTTTGGCTCACCTTCAGCTCCACCTACTACCTGCCGGCCTTGTGCCCTGCTGTGCTCAAAAGGAACGAAACCCCACCGCGCCCTTCCTGTGTGCGAGCCAATCGCCTTGTCACAGTAGAGAGTGTTTGTGTGTGTTGCTGACGCCCTGGAAAACTGCGTCGGCTGGCAGCGCAGCCTCTTGCAGCCGCAGAAAAATCAGCCAGCCAGTCAGCAGCCTGTCAGACAGCAAACGTGAAAGGACGCCGGGGAAAGGAGGCGGCAGACAACTTACTCTTTGCAGCAGTTTACACTCGATGCCAATATGGCAGCACGGGGAGTAGTTAAAACAGCCTTCGCTAACCTGATGCCCTCCAGCTGTTTGGGACTACAAGTTCCCATCAGCCCCCGCCAGCACAGCTGTGCTGGTTGGGAATTGTAGTCCGAAACAACTGGAAGGCATCAGGTTGGCGAAGGCGAAGTTAAAACGTCTCTCATGTCCTGGGTTAGACCCGCTTAGAAGGCGGGGGCGGCTGTGGCGGCAGTCAGGACTGTTTCTCTTCTTCTGGCGGTTTCAGAAAGGAGGGATGCTGAACTGGGACTCTGGACGTCGCCACTGCTGTTCCTTGTCGATGAGGAATTCTTACAGGGCAATCCTATGCAGGTCAACTAAGAAGCGAGCTCCATAGAGTTCAATGGGACTAACCTCCCATCCTTCTTAATCGTGTGTAAGTTTCCACAAGCTCTTCACCAGGTCTCATGCAACTGTCACAAAGGACAATACATCGAAAATAAGCATGTACCTTTTCTTTTATAATGGCTCACACTACTGTCCCATTTCTCTCTGTGCGTTCCAGTTCTTTGGGGACTTCATTTTGCTGCTGGAGTCCTCTTATCTTCTATATGATTATGTCTAAAGCTGTTCCATTACAACTTGTACCTGCCTCTGATGGCTTTTTTTCAGCCTCATCTTTCAGAGACTTTGCTTTTCATCATTCACCCATCTTGTCTCAGAGAGAAAGGAAGCAAGCAAGCACTAGTGAGGTTTGAATTAAGCTTAAATTACTTTTTAGTTGCCATGTCAAAAATTCATTTGACTGATTTTGCACCCTATATGCACATATATTAACTGTAGAGCATACAAGGCAGCTTGGTTTGACAAGGGAAATGGCTGCAGAATTATTACTCATCTATATCTTGCAGTGGTCCTCTTTCTATAGAAAATATTGTTAGATGTATTTCTTGACACTTTTTATTTTACATAAACCAAAAAGATAGTCTTTAATCATCAATTTCCAGGTAGATTTTTAATGCTACTGTAAATCAGCCCTTACTATTGTTAAATATGGATATGGATAGAATATCATTGTTGGGATATCCAGATGTGATACGACTTTTATTCAGAAATAAATTTCCAAAAGAAATTTAATAAAAGTCATACAATCAAACTCTACCCTGACAATATTGAAAATAACAAATGTAACATTGCACAAAAATATTAACAAAGTAACACTGATAGTACAACATGGAGGGTGGGGTTGGAAATGAATAGGTATATATGCTACAAACATAGTAAAGGGGGCTAAAAGTATCTCAGATATAGCTAGCTTATAGGCTGCTATACAAAAGTTGTTATAAATATTCCATATCTAGAAAAATATGTTCCACCTTTGAAATAGTCTTCTCCCTTACATATAAACAGTCTTTATAAGAAACCCCCACCCCACAATTTGTTTGCTAGCACCAATGGTTTCTTGTTTAAAAAATTTAAAGTGTAAATTACAAATCTAAATTGCATTTTATTCCATGATTCTCAGATTAACAGGATTAAGATGAAATCATATCAAAGTTAAATCAAGACAACATGTCTTTGTGGTAGAAGACTACAGTTTAAGTAGAGTATCTCTTGAAAGTTTTTGAAGTTTTGACCAAATAACATTAACAGAAATATGCAAGTTCACAGAGAATATTTTCAAAATTGCACAAATATATGCATTTTAAAAATGTATGCTGTACAATGTAGTTCAAGGAGATTCATTATAGATAATTTGGCAAGTTCAATTTTGCAATGAAGCAGTGTTTCTACATACAGTTTTAAGACTAGAATCTTTATAAATCTTTGTTTTACAAAAAAAATACTAACTTTGTTAATATTAACATCAACGTTTAGAGTTAGTAACCTGTTATTTCAGGAGCATGGCACCAATTAATATTTATTGCTGTCATGTTTTTCTACAAATATAATTCTTTCCCTCCCCCAGAACATTTTTTACAACTTCTGTACAAGAATTCATAAAAGTGCAAAATTAAGACTTTTTTTTAGTAACAACTGTGTTGTACTGTTGAACTTTTAGTCATTCTTTTATAATACAGTTTTTTCCTTATTATTGCTCTGTTGAGTCTTAGCAACTTAATTTGAACATTTTCAAAGGCTCTTCCTTGTTTATTTAGTTCTTCTGTTTGTTAAGTGCTCCACTCAGTGCCCACCAATCTAGAGTGTCTTTATACATCATTTGAGCCTTGGCTTGCACAGGAGGAGAAGCTATCATATAAAGAATCACTCAATGATTCCAAGTGGTCTATACCATGCCTATCAGAACTATTTAGAGAAACTTCTTCATTCTTCCCATTTTCTTCTTCTTGCCCTTCAACCTTGCTCTCCTTTTCCAATACAATGCTTCTGCTGCTGTTAAATTTATTGAGGGACTCCAGTGAAATTTTAGATAACCTCTTTTCAGAATCTTCTTTTGCTCCTTCAGGTTGCTTCAATTTCTGTAACAAGTTAAGAGGAGGGGGTTGGAATTAGAAACACACCCGTTACAAAAACAAAAATAGTTATCAAAATCATAAACAGTCAATTACTACGTGACTAAGGTTCACAGTAGAAAAAGAACAGATTGTTAAATGCTTTGGGGCTTAATCCTCTATTATAATTAAATGCAATAATAAAGTCAATTTTGGGATAAATCATAGCTTTAGTGATTCTGCTCAGACAAATAGGACTCAATTTGCAAAACAGTTAAGTGCCATTTACATTTTAAGCAGCTGATTTTTGGAATTTGTATGTGTAAAATATCTCCAGTATCTCTGGAGTAATATACATTTCCTGTTCTTCAGGAATCATTATTAAAGGACAATTGGCTAGTCGTCAAAGTATCTGACTCCATTATTTATTTCATTTGGACACCATACTCCTATTCTGAGAGCTCAAATGGACAACTACAGTGGAAATATTAGGTGAAAATAGAAGACAGAGACAGACAGACATGGTTAAGTCCTATTACAGTGCCCAAATTCCCCCCCCATGTACCACTTGAAAATAGCTGAAGGTCGTGGTGGGCCACTTTAATTATTTTTCTGCCTGATTTAGCAATTTTAATGTGCTGTGCTAGACGCTGTATGATTTTTAATTGTATTTTTATTGCTTCTTTGATTTCTTATATTGTATTTTATTGTATTACTATTTGCATTGCATAGAATTCAAATTGTAATATCATAAAACTCAATATAAGAAATAAAGGAAGCCATTAAGATACAACTAAAAATCAATATGAATGCAGACATGTTGCGGACCACCTGAATAAAGCTTGGGGACCACTGTTGGTCCGTGGACCAAAGGTGTAGAATTCCTGTCCTATTAAAATCAGTGGGTTGAATACAGAAAAATGCTCATGTCTCACTTATTTCAAGAGCACTTAAGTTGACAGGGCCATGCCAGAAGGGTGAAAATGAAAGCAGAGTGGCATTCTCGCAGTTCTCCATTCTTTCTCCCCACCCCAAAACTCCCAGTCTGCCCCCAGCATACCCCCTTTCAGGGTTTATTGCCATTAGTGAGGCAAAGTCCACAGAGGATTCTGTGGCAGCAGGAAGGGGCCCTGGATCTCCCTCTCTGCCCTTGGGAGGATGAGATCCAAAACATCCTATTGCCCCTGGGATGCCCTCCCAGAGACCACAGGACATGACTGCAGTCCTACACAGACTTACCTGAACCCAATAGAACTACCTTTGGACTAGGCATACATAGGATTTCATTGCCGGTAGTGTAAATCTTATACAAAACTTATCTATTGCTTTCAGAGAAAAATGCTGGGATACCAAATGTTTACACCTTGTATGGAATGGAGTGGCATATATACCCAACTAGTGACAGTGGAAAATAAATGATTCTGCTATCCAATTAATGTATAGATTAATATACCAACTATTTTCATAGGTTGTCTATTTGTAACTTAAGTAAAGAACCTGGAGTCTGAGAGGAAAGATCCTAATATATATTGGATATATTTACAAAAAAATCTGTATGCAGGCATTAATTAAATTTGCTACAAAATAACCTCACATTTTGCATGTGTATTGATTTTCATGAACCAAAAATCTTTCTAATAGAAATGAAAGCAACAGGAGAGGAAATTACAGTGAACTGGTCCAATCCCCTCAGGCTACAATCAATCAGATATTGGCTAGGTCTACTCGGAGAAGTGTTGTAATCTGACAGAACTACATAAAATGAAGCACTGGACAATGTATCAGCATACTATATTAAAAATACACAGGTGGATTGTGTAATACCAATTTTATCTCTGCATGAAGAAGACTTTTATCAGCTGTTTTAGGGAGAGGTTCAATAAAAGAAATGACCTGGTTTTCTCTCACAGCTTTTTTTTTAAAAAAAACTTGCATGTTTCCATCTCTTGTTCTCAATAATATCATCAAAGAAATATATGATAATGTTGAACATATTAGAGGCTTTACAGATATTCAAGGGTTTTGCAGCATCCATTGTTAAATCAGGTGTACTACTCACACAGTAAAGTTACACTCACTCCTCATTTTCAGTATTAGTGCTGGGCAGAAATGAATGGATCAATAAATTATTGGCAGCCCAAGAACAAACATTGTCATTTTGCATTTAGCAGGCAAGTGAAATGGCTGATTTAGGATCATCCAGGAATATAGCAAATATAATAGAGAGTATAAAAGAAGAAAAGATCTTTCAAGATAGTACTTTGAAGATTAGGATGTTTTGCTCTGAAGACTTTAGCATTCTGTTGAGATCCATTTGGTAAACATAGACTCAACATACTTCACATGACATATTATTATGTGTGGCAATTTTTGCATTATTACTAAAAGCCATAATCAACATCTCTTACAGCTGAAGACCAATCCATAACCCACCTGGGCCTCATTAATTTGATTTAAAAAGTGGATTAAGTTCAAGAAAGTAAAAATTGTCCAGATCATTTTCTAAAAGTAAAACTAGCCAGTGTGTTTGCTACTGAATCACTCTACTGTTTCCATAATCAGACCATAGTATTTGTACTTTTCTATTCTATTACAAAAGTGAGATAAGTTGAAACCCAAGTCTTACATTTATTGATTCAAACTACCAATGGAAAAAAGCTCCACTAAAATCATTAAGTGTCCAAGTAACAACAGTATCCCAATGAAGGCATATCTTCATGCATGAACTGAATAATCTGTGCGTAATAGAGCATGCCCATGTATTCATGGGAAACATTTATTTTGGGGGGAAAACAGAGAGCTTCTGTACATGTAATGCTTTGGACTATGCCCAATGTCTTCAGGATTAAGTATTCTAGTTTAATTAGTGTTCTAATTCAGTTCAATTAAAACAACAACACAAAACACTACTGACTATCCACTCAGCTAAACATGATTCCATTTGGCGAAGGTGCTAATGTAGGACCATCATTGGTATGGAAGGTGGGCAGAGCACTATCAGACATACTGGTCTTCACTGCTCTATCCATGCATCAGTAAAAGAAACCCCTGGCTGAGCTCATAACAAATGATCAAGTGTGCTGCATTTTTAGTTTGCAGGCACAACTGTGTGATAGGCTACAGTTCCAAATAATTTGTTCTTGGAATAGCCTAATTTCAATATAGCCCTACTAACATAGGAAGCAGCACATACTGTTGTCCCGAAAGCAATTTAGGCAAGTGTACTTTTGCTCTCAACCAAATCCTCAGATTTTTCTTTTTATTTAAATAGGTCTCAATTTCAAGAGACCCATGTTTGAGTTGAAAACACTTCTGTGCATATGGGGAGCTGCCAATTTGTGTCAGATTTATTTATTTTTTAAAGTATTTCTATACCGCCCTCTTGCAAAACATTAGGGTGGTGTACAGCAACATAAAATATTTAAAAGCAATACAATCAATCATTGAAACGATTGCAACCTCCCCACCCCCAATGTCATATTGAACCTCTTGACAGAAGTTCCCTGTCAGAAACTCCAGTTGTGGGATGGTGGTGCAGGGATGAACAACAACAATAACAAAAGGAATATAAACAGGCTTTAAAAATGTAAGTGTACTGCCTTCAAGTTGATTCCGACTTATGGTGACCCTATGAATAGGGTTTTCATGAGGCTGAGAGGCAGTGACTGGCCCAAGGTCACCCAGTGAGTTTCATGGCTGTGTGGGGATTCGAACCCTGGTCTCCCAGGTCATAGTCCAACACCTTAACCACTACGCCACAACAAATCTTGACTAGGGCTGCAATCCAATCCATGCATACTCAAAAGTAAGCTCCATTGGTTTCAATGGGACTTACTCCCCGGTACGTATGTATGGGATTGCAGCTTAGTTCAGTTACTAAATCTCAGTTGTATAGGCCACTGGGTTATTGTCAGCTTGATCCTACAAAACTATTTTAGCTGTCACACTTGAAACACTGAAATGCAGTAATCCAGAAATGTCCTGTAAACAATCCACCTGTGGCCCTAATTGTGCACTCCCCACACACACACCTCAGTGCCATGAAAATATACTACCATGGTACTGGCAATTCTGTACTGTGAAACCATCAGAGCTTCTCCAAAACCTTTTTCTGTAATGGCACTGAGATTGTTCCTGGCACTGCTACAAGAGTCTTTGTTGTGTATCTAGGTCTGAGTTTTGGAACTTTAGTATTATCATACGGCCCTGGCTGCAAAATGCTAAACCACTCAATAAAATAATAAATTTTCATTCATTCTCTTCTATGCTGTTCTGAATGCATTTAACAAAGCCAAGAAAAATCTTAAGAAAAATAGTATGATTAATAATTCATACATGGTTATTTAGTGGTGCACAGATCAGCTTTATAGTCCCTAGCAAATCCTTGAGTGGTATGTCACTATTAGTTTGATGCTACAAGCTGAGGGGAGAAAATGTTTATCAAGGCTGCATAATTGCCCCACTGATGATTTATTATTGGCATACAAGCCTCTCAGGTTAAAGTGTAGCATTTCAGTTCTCCTGGACCTCTCAGCAACATTTAATACCATTGTCTGCGGTATCCTTCTGGACCATCTGGCTGGATTGGGACTTGGGGGCACAATTATAGGCAGATGCAGTCCTTTCTGCAGGGATAGACCCAGAAGGTGGTGCTGGGAGTGAGTAGTGCTTGTATTCCACACTGTGGCCATTGGATGTCTAAAGGCTCCATCTTGTGCCCTAAGCTTTTTGACATCAACATGAAACACTGGGAGAGTTTGTTAGAAGGTTTGAGCTGAGGTGTCATCAGTATGTGGGTGATATGCAGCTCTAGCTTTCTTTTCCATCTGCTTATTCCAGCTGTTGAAACCCTGAATTTGTGTATGGAAGCAGTCTGGGGATGGATGAGTTCAAACAAGCTGAAACTTAATTCAGATAAAATGGAAATCTGCAGATCTGGATGGAGGTGTCCAGCTGGCTCTGGATGAGACTGCACTCTCCTTGAAAGACCAACTTTACATCTTGGGGGTTATCCTGGGCATGGCATTGTCAATGGATACACAGGTGGCTTTACTGTCTAGGGGTGTTTTTCAGCAGTTTACACTGATTTGCCAGCTGCAATCCTATCTAAAGAAAGCAAACATTGTCACAATCACACATGCAACCATACTAGACTATTGTAATAGCTTCAGAAGCATCAACAAGTGCTGAATGCAGTGTCCCAGTTGTTTGTAAGGGCCTGGTGATCAGAGCACCTGGCACCTATTATGTATTGGGTGCACTAATTGCCAGTTTGTTTTGGGACCCTACTTATTTATTTATTTATTTATTACACTGATACCCCGCCTTTCTTTCACCATGGAACCCAAGGTGACATACATGTTCCCAGGTGGTCTCCCATCCAGGCACTGACCAAACCCAAACCTGCTTGGCTTTAGCACAGTGGCAGCCTCATGTGCCTTCAGGCCATAGCCTGGGACCTTTAGTCCATAACCTGGGACCATAGACAATTTAAAGTGCTAGTGGTTACCTTTAAAGCCCTAGATGGTTTGGAATCAAATTATTTGAAGAATTACCTGCATTGTACAAACCAGTCGCTATGATCAGCTTCTGATGTTAATAACATAAAAAGAGCCCTGCTAGATCAGGTCAGTGGCCCATCTAGTGCAACATCCTGTTCATACAATGGCCAACCAGGTGCCTGTGGGAAGCCCACAAGTAGGACCTGAGTGCAAAGAGCACTCTCCTGTCCTGCAGTTTCCAGCAACTGGTATTTTGGAAGCACGCTGCTTCCAACTATAGAGGCAGAGAATAGCCATCATGACAGGTAGCCACTGATAGCCTTGTCCTCTATGAATTTGACTAATCCTCATTTAAAGCCATCCAAGTTAGTGGCCATCACTGCCTTTTTGTAGAAGCAAATTCCATAATTTAACTATATGCTGTGTAAAGAAATACTTCCTACTTTCTTTTGTCTGTCCTGAATCTTCCAATATTCAGCTTCATTGGATGTCTACAAGTTATAGTGTTAGAGAAAAGTTTTTCTCCCTTTCTCATATCTACTTTCTCCATGCCATGCATAATTTTATACACTTCTATTATGTCAACTCTTACTTGCCTTTTCTCTAAATTAAAAGCCCTAAATGCTGCAATCTTTATAGGGGAGTCACTTGATCCCCCTGATAATTTTGGTTGCCCTTTTGGAAACTTTTCCAGCTTTACAATATCTTTTTTGAGGTGAGGCGACCAGAATGTACACCATATTCCAAATGTGGCCACACCATAGATTTGTATAATAGCATTATGATATTGACAGTGTTAATATATTTCCTAATGATCCACAACATGGAATTTGCCTTTTCCACAGCTGCTGCACACTGGGTCGACATCTTCATCGAGCTCTCCACTATGATCCCAAGGTCTCGTTCCTGGTCAGTGACCACCAGTTCTGACCCCATGAGTGTATATTTTAAATTAAAATTATTTGCTTCAATATGCATAACTTTACCCTTGCTTACACTGAATTGTATTTACCAATTTACCGTCCATTGACTCAGTTTGGAGAAGTTCTTTTGAGCTTTCCGCAATTCCTTTTTGCTTTTACAACCCTGAACAATTTAGTATTATCAGCAAACCTGGCCACCTCACTGCTCACCCCTAATTCTAGATCATTTATGAACAAGTTAAAAAGCATAGCTCCTAATATCGATCCTTGGGGGTCTCCACTTTCTACATCCCTCCATTAGGAGAACTGCCCATTTATTCCTATTCTCTATTTTCTGTTTTCTAGCCAGTTCCTGATCCACAAGAGGACCTCACTTCTTATGCCATGACTGCTAAGCTTACTCAGGTGTCCTTGGTGAGCTATTTTGTCAAAAGCTTTTTGAAAGTCCAAGTACACTATGCCCATTGGATCATTTCTATTCATATGCCTGTTAACACTCTCAAAGAACTTAGTGAGCCACGAGTTACAAATTCTTCTTCTTCTTCTTCTTCCACCCTTCCTCCAAGAAGGAGCCCAAGGAGGCAAACAAAAACACTAAAAGCACTATAAAACATCTTAAAAACATCTTTAAAAAAACAGCTTAAAAAACAGCTTAAAAAGCAATTCCAACACTGATGCAGACTGGGATAAGGTCTCTACTTAAAAGGCTTGTTGAAAGAAGGTTTTCAGTAGCCATCAAAAAGGTAACAGAAATGGTTCATGCCTAATATTAAAGGGGAAGGAATTCCAAAATGTAGATGCTACAACACTATGTTGTGAGGAACAGACCTCCTGATAAGATGGTTATCTGCAGAAGTCCCTCACCTGCAGAGTGCAGTGTTCACCTGGGTATATAAGGGGTACAACAATCTTTCAGGTATCCTGGTCCCAAGTTGTATAGGGCTTTGTACATCAAAACCAGAACCTTGAATTTGGCCCAGTAGCTAATGGACAGCCAGTGCAATTCTTTCAGTAATGGGGTGACATATACCAACATGTCAGATACCCTGCGCCAGTGAGCAGTTGTGCCACCACATTTTGCACCAGCTGCAGCTTCTGGACCAACCTCAAGGGCAGCCCAACATAGAGCACATTACAGTAATCCAGCCTGGTGGTTACCAATGCATGGTCAACAGTGGTCAGGCTATCCTGGTCCACAAACGGCCATAGCTGTCTTACCAGCTGAAGCTGGTAAAAGGCACTCCTAGCCACTGAGGTCACCTGGGCCTCTAGCGACAAAGATGGGTCCAGGAGCATTCCCAGACTATGAATGTGCTCTTTCAGAGGGAGTACGACTCCATCCAAAGCATGCAATTGACCAATTATCCAACCTCAGGAACCATCAACCCACAGTGCCTCCATCTTGCTAGGATTCAGACTTAGTTTATTGGTTCTCATCCAGCCCACAACTGAGTTCAGGCATTGGTCCAGGGCTTGCACGGCCTCTCCTGATTCAGATGTTAGTGAGAAATAGAGCTGGGTTTCATCGGCATGCTACAGACACCTCGCCCCAAATTTCCTGATGACTCCTCCCAACAGCACTGGGGACAAGATGATACACTATGGCACCCCACAGCACAACTGCCAGGGGGCTGAAGGACAATCACCCAACACTATTCTCTAAAAACAGTACCTCTGATACCCATCTCACCAAGTTGGCTCAGAAAGATATTATGGTCAATGGTATCAAAAGCCGCTGAAAGATCAAGTAAGAAGAACAGGGTCTCATTCCCCCTGCTTCTCTCAATAACGGCCATCCATTAGGAAAACCAAGGCCGATTCAGTCCCATAACTAGGCCTGAACCCAGACTGGAATGGGTCAAGATAATCTGCTTTATCCAAGAGTTCTTGCAATTGCTGTGCCACACTTGCAGAAGCCATTGCTGTTTCTACTTCAACGCTCTGTTTTCTACATGTCTGGTTATTTTATTTTTAACAATACTTTCTACTGGTTTTCCTGGGACAGATGTTAAGCTAATTGGCCTGTAATTTCCAGGATCTCCCCTGGATCCCTTTTTAAAGTATGTTGTTACATTGACCACTTTCCTGTCCGCAGGTATGCAGGCAGATCTGAGGGACAAGTCACATATTTTTGTTAGAAGATCAGCAATCTCACATTTGAGTTCTCTGAGAAGTTTCAGGTGGATGCCATCCAGACCCAACAATTTGACAGTTTTTATTTTGACTATTAAGCCTAGAACTTCATTGCTCATCACCACTATTTGCCTCAGTTCCTCTGACTCCCTTCCTGCAAAAGTTAGTTCAGATACAGGGATCTGCCCTATATCCCGAACTAACGTTTGCAGGAAGGAAGTATGAAGAACTGAGACAAATGTTCTTCTCACAGGATTGCCCCCAAGAAATATTTGGTTAGCAGGAACTACAGATAGTGTTTTTGATGGTGAACCCACATTTATGACACATCATAAATGTGGGTTCACCACAAAAAAGCACCATACACATACATATACCTATCTTGTTGGTTTTAAATGGGCCCTGAAAACTTTAATAGTGAAAAAGCTGCAGTACTGTATTTAGTTATACATACCAAGCCTCACAGAAGCAGTGGTCTTCAGTACAGAGAACTTGCCATAAGGCTGTCCTATTTAATATTTTACATATATAGAGATGCATGGGAGATTTTCCAAAACAGTGTGAGTGCGGTGCCAGATTCCTTGGAGCAGTACTAAAGTACATGTCTGGCAAAGGGGCTGCACCTCTTATCCTGTAGATGAAACTCGCATGCTGACTGTAGGTAAAGATAAACTTATGTTGATTGGACAAAAAAATTGGAAATTCCTTCTGTACATCACTTTTAGAAGTAGTACTACAGTTTAGTTAGCAATTTAATATGATAACATCAGTTAATAAAATATACTGAAACAAGGAAAAATATTGAGGTCACATTCTATGATGTTAAATCAATGAACTAAATTAAGCCAAAATATCCAGTAATGAAAAGTATTTAGTAGTGAAACTAGGCAAGGTATTTAAAATGTAATCCAAAGTTAACCAAAGTCAGTGGGAGTTTTTCCTGTTCCATAATGGGTTTTGAATTAGGTCATACCTTCATAAAAAATGGGCCTAGTTTTTAAAGGTAATAGTTTTCCTGGTTGTTATCATAAGCAATGGGGGGCTCTGGAAGCAAAACAGGTTCTTTCCTTCTTTGAATTTGCCAATATAGTAAAGACATTTAATTCTGGTGCCTTGGCACCAAGGTTAGTGATCTGAGGACCACTTCACATAGGTAGGTGTACACCTAAACATGTTAAGTGTGAATATGATAAACATGTGAACTTTCATATAGCTACAATAGTTGAGGAACTGTGGCTGCAGTTCTCTGTTGATTATACATGTGGTGGCAAATGCAGTATTGCATATGCATAATACAGAGGTGGGTAACCTGTGGTCCCCAGATTTTGGTGGACTCCAGCTCTCATTAGCCTCAGCCAGCATGGCAAACAGTTGAAAATGGCAGAGACATTTATTTGATTTATATCCCGCCCCTTCTCCCAATGAGAGCCAGTGTGGTGTAGTGGTTAGAGTGTTGGACTACAACCTGGGAGACCAGGGTTCGAATCCCCACATAGCCATGAAGCTCACTGGGTGACCTTGGGCCAATCACTGCCTCTCAGCCTCAGAGGAAGGCAATGGTAAACCCCCTCTGAATACCGCTTACCATGAAAACCCTATTCATAGAGTCGCCATAATTCGGAATTGACTTGAAGGCAGCCCATTTCCATTTTTTCAGTTCCTTCTCCCAATAGGAGCCCAGGGCGGCAGAAATAGGCCTATAACCTGTGAAGTTATCCACTTCTGGCAAAATGCGCAATAGTTTCTTTAGCTGATCATCAGCTATTAAGAAGACTCTAGATTTTCTTTTGTCTCATTGTCTCAGTGTAATACAGTAAAACAGAGTGCTGGAACTGAAAATGTATAGTATGTTGCTAATCCTTTTTGAACAATTTCTTATGTAAGCGTTTAGAATTTTTGGATAATACAGTTTTTTTTCCATTTCTTGTATTTTTTGATCTTGACAAGAAAATTTTAATTACCATATAAAGCCATACTATGAGAGAGTGCTGATGATGCATTTGCTAGACAAGTAATATATGAAGACTCCACCCCCACCATGGCCCTTAATTTAATCTTCAAAACTTTACTTGCAGAATAGATTAACACCTGGATCATGCTGTCTTTGGGATAAGAAGTTATGTAATATAATACTTAATACACATGGGCAAATTATTACAAAAGGGTGTGCAATTAATTCCAAGCCTAAAAATAAATTCAATTATATCTCAGCTTCCTTCTTAAATAAATGTGTCTGAATAAAGCTTATTAAAATACTGTTCTCCTATGTTAATGGAATAATGTAGAGATTACTAAATTGTTGGGAAGAAACCATCATATCTGATCATTTCAATCCTTGTTTTGATTACTTTTAATTTTTGTTTCTATCCCAACCTTTTGTCCATTTCTCTTTTCTACATTTCCTGAATCCTGGGAAGAAGTTTATTCTTTTGGTAAGGGACAGTGGTCCCAGTGAAATGACAAAGATTAGATAGGGCTGAAATAAATTTGTTCATTACATTTATTTAAAAAACCCAACAACCCTTTGATTACCTCTTATACTTAGGGATTAGTGGAAAGATGTTCATGTTCCTAAAGTCAGATGCAGACTTGGGACTACTTTGAATACAAAATTCAGAAATGTTTCCATATATTTTAAAAAATAGCTTGGGCACAATACAAAAAGGAAAGAAAACAAAGCAAATGACATGATGTGCATTCAGTTACACACAGGAGAGATAAATGGTACAGATTAACTACAGTGTTTTTCTACATCCACTACTGATTTCAGCCACTAGGAAGCAGAGTTTGGCTCAAAGCACCTGCTCATGTTTAAATCATTTTTTTACTAATGCACTTTTAGTGTAAATCAGTATCTTTTCTTGCTGATAAGGGCCATTCTGCAGGATATCAGGTATATATTTTATCCTGGGAAATTGGATGGCTCAGGGATTTGGTAATAGTATATGAAGCCTTTAACCTCCAGGTCATTGGTTCAGATAAAATCTGGCCGACACAAGTGACTGGAAATCATTACTATCAGAAGCTTGCCTGATGAACCTTGACCAACTCCCCCAGATACTTTGTTTACTTGCCAAGCGTTCACATCATCACTGCAAAGGAAAGGGGGAGGGGTAAAAATACAACAGAACAAAGCACTACCACTATTAGCAGTTTTGGGGTTGGATTCACTGATGATTTACAATATCTGTGTGTGCATGCATGTGTGTGTGTGTGTGTGTGTGTGTTACTCACACATGCACAAACACACACACTGCATCATTAAGGATTTAATTAAAATTTCATCACCAAAGTAAAAAGATTACATATTGTTGTTCATATATTGGATTACAAATAAACAAAATCTCAACATGCTATGTGTTGTAAGCACAAGTAAATAATAAATAAATTGCAATACACTTTGCCATTTATTTGTCAGTCCACTTCGGAGATTCTTCTACTAAAATGAAGATGTACTTATTTTGACTTTTTAACAACGCTCCATTGCTAGGAATTGGCTATGTTTAGAGATGTGAAGGCCCAGGAAAAAACCCTGGAAATTTAGGGGAAAAAAAACACATTTTCCCCATTTCCCCCTGATTTTTCAGAAAACAAAACAAAACACCCCTCCAAAGGCTTTTGGGGGAAAAATGGGAAGAACATGGTTCCCTCCAGGGGGTTTTCTGGGCCTTCACATCTCTAGCTATGTTATAATATTAAATACACACACAAGGGACAAGATTCTTCCTGATGCCTGAGTGAGCTCAGCTCCAGGTCTCTGGAGATGACAGAGATGGGTACATTGCGAAATAGAAGGTAAGCACAGACCTTCCATTATAAATAAAAGTTGCTTCACTACTACTATGTGCCTGAGGGCTATTGGGAAGCGAGATAGATACAGCAGCATCCACAGACTGAAGGATTATGCTCAAAATATATAAATGAACATCAGAATAAATAGAACAGGTGCCAAATAACATGCCCAATGAAAAGCTTAGACATGGCCATGCGAAGAAACCAGCCAAAATTTAAGGGTCTTTAATGATTTCAGAAGCAACTCTGTCTCAGGAAGGTTTTCAATAAATGGGAGTTCCATAACTGTGAGTCAGCCACCAAGAACATCCATCTCCATATCTATTGCCATTTGATCCTGCTGCCATGGAATAATGTAGAAAGCATTTGAGATTGTGACAGGCCAGTGGAGAGAAAATTATCTGTAAGGGATGCTCAACAGCTGTGTGTGAGAGCAGTAAAAGGTGCAAAAAAGGATAATAGAGACTGAATATTCTGTTTAGCAGAATAGTTGCCCTTAAAACAGAATACAGCAGCAAAGCTGTACTTAAAGATTTCTTAAAATTATACTTTTGCATAATGTCTGTTCTGTACATCTTAATTTAAAACATGTAGTGAAGAACTAGTAGTCCTATTCTCTATAGTCAAAATGCATTTTATATTCAGTTTAGTTAAGCAACAGTTCAAAATGATCACTGCTGCCTTCAAGAAATAAAATCCTCCTTTGTCTCATATGAACACAGCAATTGGTTTTCAGTGAAATGAGCCTTGCTCTTAGCAAAATATATCTGTAAAATGCTACTGTACAGAAAAAAGCCTACACATATGCACACGTGCACGCACGCGTGCACACACAAACACACATATACAAAGAGCTATGAGAATTAAATATAGATCAACAAAATCAATACTTAATTGCATTACTCAAGGTCGTTCATTGCACACCTAACCCTTGATCAGAAGTACCAAGTATGCTAATTAAAAAGTAAAATAAAAATGTCACTATGAAGTAGAATAGTTTTCAAGCTTTTTACATGTTTAAATCTGCAAGTTACTCAGCCTTTGTTTATCCAAAGTCATATTGATCTCATAATCTATACTGTTTATCATGTTAAATTTAGTATTTTATCAGTGCTAGATGTCTTAAATCACGGAAGCTACTTTGTATATATAATGTAAAATAACTAATGGACAATTGAGTAAATTAGATGAAAACATCATAGTGCAAGTTATTTACAGTATCTTCCCCCCATTTTTTAAAAATGCAAATATTCTATGGTTAACAAGTTCCTTGAAAACACTGGAAAAGAATCAAACAATAATACAAATCAGAGCTCTCTCTCCACTAATGTAACTGGTGATAAATTAGTCAGTCCTTTATGGATAAACTTGATAGTTGGTGTGTGCCAAAGGAACTTCTGTTATAAAAAGGTTCATTTAAGTTTCCAGCTGAAATCATCAGTTTTCTATCTGCTGAAAATTAAAGATATATCCCAATGAGCAGTTTGTGTGTGTAATCTGCTGCCAAAAATCACATGAAAAGAATGAGGAGTCCATACTGCTTCCTTTGATTGCCATCCTTATGGCACAAACCTAGATATGCCTACTCAGAAGTAAGTCTTACAGAGTCAAAATGGTCTTATTACAGATAAGCAGGTACAGGACTGAAGTTACTCTTCAGCACACCACTTTCAGGTCTTTATTTCTTCTGTCATATGAAAACTATTCCTTAACAAAAGAGAGACAAAAATTCTGCAATTGTTCTGGACCAATGTTGATATGCTTCTCTCCCCCCCCCCGGATCTTATTATGTCCCTTCTTTTCCATTACCAGAGCCACTTGTGGCATTGCCACCATTAACCCTGTCAAAATGAGCTTCTTGCTAATTTTGTCTTTTGATTCCTTTTAGCAAGAGCTAAAATGGGTTCTTCTTAAACCCAGAAACCAGCTACTTTCCCATTTTTCTTCACCATAATCCTTTTCAAACAATGAAATTTGGATGAGCAAGCATGGGGTCGTAGGCAGGGCTGTTGCAGGCTCCACCCCAGCCTACGCAATCTCATTTCTAAGTTGTAATAGAGCCTATGCACATATAACTGGAAGTGTCTCTTCCTCCCCAAAACAAGTATGTGTGCCACAGTACTTTGCAGACTCACAAATGAATAAAGAATGCAATAAAATGAATAGAATCCAGTGACTGAAGTAGATGTGGACCAGTCCCAACTAACAGCATTTGCTAATGAATAAGCATAACCTGCAATGCCCTTCTGCCATTTACGTAGTCCAAACAGGTCAGTCTGCACAAGAGAGCAAATTCATACAAATCCAGTATTAAAAATGGTAACACTCAAAAACACTGAGGGAGCATTTCATCCTCTAGAACATTCAGAAACAGATTCTTAACACCCACTGTATTCCTAACATCTAAGTTTCAAAAGGAGACTCAACTGGGAAACTCTCTCACTGGAATTCATTAGCAAATTTGACATGGTGAGATTTGGTCTTGATTGATCCTGGATATTCATAGCTTACTACAGAAATAAAGGGTGGAACTATATGTTTTGTGCAGTTCCATGATTCCCTTAAAAAAAATTAAAACAAATTCAACTGCTGAAGCTTTGGTTTGAAATGGAAGCCCAGGGTAGGGGAGAGGGGTTTCTTACACATTTCCACTCCACCTGTTTTTCTGTTGCAGAACACCCTCCTCTAGTTGGGAATGGATCATAGCCATGTTTCAGATTTGATCTTAGCCATTCTGTATTCATTTGTCTCTGCATAGGTGTCATGCATATCCTCCTCCCCCCCCCTCCTCTCAAGTACACTGCTTAATTGTTTGGGTTCACTTTCTAACAAAATGTTTCCTCTTTCCTCTATATTCACATTATATACCTACCTATTTTGGCAACCATTTCATGTATCTGATGAATAGTCTCTGAACCAGGATGCTTTTGTGCCACAGATTTTCAGTCTTTAAGGAGCCTCAAGACATTGTTTTGTTGCAATAAACTAACATGGCTACTCCCCTAGTAATAATGTTTATATAGTACTGCAACAGTTAGGTGTTGTATAGTAATTATACTAAGAGATATCCAACACTGCCGCTCTGTTGGCACAATGGATGTCTGTGTGTGTGATGAAACTTCCTTTTCCATCCCCTCCAGATCCATGTGTGCCCTCAAAATCAGCTGGAAGACTATCAGGGGGCTGGAAGACTATCTGGAGCAAATTTTGGGGACACATGGGGGAGGAGAGGAAACAGAAGTACTGTTGCATCATTGGAACTAAGTGCAGTGAGCACTGGATGAAACCCACTAAAATGAATACACTTTGGCTTACAATCTCTCTTTTTTTAAAAAAAGCACTTATGTAAATGTACAAATTCAACTTTATTTTTAGAGGGAAATTACTTCAGACACTTAAGGAGAAATTAAAGGCATCATGAGTGCAAATCTGGATGCAGTAAAAGTGACACAAAGCAGTGGCTTGCACATAACTCCTTGGCCTACTAAAACATTTTGGGCAGAACCCAACATTGTGCAAGCAGATTTCTGTTTGTGTAACGAGACTTCACTTTCCTTTTCTTGCCCATCCTTCAAATCTACTCTGAAGGGTCCCCCAGCAGTCTGAATGGATTTGATAGGGACAGGGTAGAGGAGACGGAAGTGAAGTCCAGCTACATTTGCGCAGAGACAAGATCAGGCAGAACCTTTTGCAAGTTTATACTTCCCTCCTTATTCTTCAGATATCTTGTTTATGAGGAAACTTCCATGTTTGCTTCAAATTTCACTTTAGGCAAAATTTGGTGCCAACTCTTAGTAATAGTTTTTCAGTAGAGTAGAGTCTCCAGATCTCATTTAGTTAAATGAAAGAAAGTGTATGGTGGATAAATAAAGCTCCACAGTGAAAACAGTTTTAAAATCACCTCCTGGAAACTACAGAGGTGACTACTGTAACTGCATGACCTCCATTATATTACAGCTAAGCTAAAAATGTAACGTTTGAACCTTTCCCCCCTTTAAAGTGTAACCTTAAATAATAAGTAAAGCCTTTTTCTCCCTTATATATTGTTAGAAGCTTTCATCTATTTCTGGACTGACAGTAGAATAATTTTTTGAAATAATGAATCATTTTTCTCTTTCTTGCTTGAACAGAAATCCCATGATTATTTTGCTGAAGCAGACAATGACCTTCTCAAAGGAACCCAATCACATTCTCAAGATAAATAATGAGAGGCCCTCTCTTTTCTGCCTCAAGGAAAAATTGCATTGATATGAAGTCCTTGTGAAATCATTGATCTGTTCATCATTTTTATAAGAAAACAATATACACTTAGCAGAAAGTAATCTACATAGACATTATGCTTAACAAAAGTCTGAAAGGAGAACAACTCTCCTTAATTGCAATTTTAGTTACAGAAGGATTCGGGGAGGAGATATATCAAGAGTAAAACATGTTTTGTTAAGAAAATTGCATGAGAGAAAAGAACAATTCATTAGCACAAACTGCTAATGGATCCCACCTGTTAGCCTGGGCAAAATGGTTATTGATGAACAAATAGTGAAGTTGAGGACTACAATTGTCTGTGCTTTGTATGTTTGAATAATTTGAAAGGAAAAAGGCACTGAATGAATGAGCCTTACGTATTTAAAAACAAAATTGCCATAATAGGGTCAGAAGACTGATCATGCTTACTGAAGAATAAAAGTTAACCTAAGGTAACTAGCAAATAAATATCATGACCGGAATTATCTTTAACCCATATTTACCATAATAAAATATAAGTTTGCATAACTCATCTAAGCAACAAATCTTTTTGTGTGCAATACTGTACCACAGTTAGGCTGCTAAACTTACTGGCTTTCATGGCATATACAGATATATGGACATAGGACTATAGCCATTGATTTCAAGGGGATAAGGAGAATTAAGTATTCTATTCATATATCTGGGACTGAGGCTGCAGTCCTACACACACCTACTTGAGAGTAAACCCCACTGACTATTGCTTCCAAGTAAACATACTCAGGATTCAGCTGTTAAAAGTCCTCAATCACGGCTGGAGAGTGTTGCATGTCATTGTATTAAAATACAGCCATGCTCCATGAATTTGTCTAATTTCCTTGTAAAGCCTTCTAGGTTGGTGGCCATCACTACACCTGGGGGTCCAAAGTCCATATTTCAACTGTTCATTGTGCAAAGAAGCAATTTCTTTTGTTTGTCCTGAATCTCCAATCATTCAGCTTCCTTGGATTACTCTAGTTAATGTTCAGGGGCCCCTTGGCATAGTCCAGCCAATGGCGCCCCTGCCAATCCCCTCCCTGCTATCACTGGACCCTGGCACACCCCCTTCCTCTTTGCAGCAACAGTGCCACCATCCTGCTCCCCCTTTTCTTATGTTAATTGCAAGATCCTTAGCCCCTAGATAATTGCAAGAGCCTTCCCCAAGATATCACTAGCTCAGCAGCTCTGCTGAGTGAAGAGTTCCCTTAATGGTGTGCTTGCTGCCACCATGACTGAGTTAGAGAGCAGCAGGATTCTCCCTCAGTAAGGATATATCCTTACTTGAGCATATCCACTCAAGACACATGGGGTGAGATGCACAAATTTGTAATCCACCAAGACCAGAATACAGATAGTTCCCACCCTCCTGTAAACACATTTATTTACAGAAAATAATGCACAATCGGGAGCCTTGAAGTGCACTCCCAGTAAGTATGAAGGCTTACTGATACTGCCTTATAGCTGATTGGCGATGAGAGCAAGCCAGCTTCTCTTCCTCATGGGATCCCAGCAGAAAGTGGAGCCTGAAGACAGCCCCTATCAGACAAAGGCCCATCCAACATTCTGTTCTCACAGAAGCCAATTGGATGTTTGTGGAAGCCACAACCAGTATCTGAGTGCAACAGCACTCTCCCCATTTGTGATTCCCAGCAACTGGTATTCAAGTGGCACCCTGCCTCTGACAGTAGAGGAAGAATATAACATCATGGCCTCTGCTGCTCCTAAGCAAGGACGATTCACTTAATCAACTGTAAGGACACTTCATCACTTTCTACCTCTCTCCAGTTACATCTTATCTCCCTTAAAATAATACTTCAGTGTCAGTAACCTGCTGAACTAGTAGAAAATCAGATTGTATTCCACAGCATCTCCTTGAAGGCTCTGGAGTGTAGAGTAACCTGAGGTGGGGTAATAACTTTTTATGCTTGCAACTCTTTCTCTCTTCTGGGAAATGAACTAGATTCTCAACCTATAAATAATGAAGGTGCATTATCTGACCCAGATTTGTTTCGGGTGTGGTGTGGGAAGGACAGATGCAGCAAACGTGGAAATGTTAAGTTTTTCACATGTCAGTTTTCAGAAGTAATCAGCACCTGAGCCAGCTGTGCAGAAACCACACTTTCTGCTATTAAAAGTAAGCTACTATGAAAAGTAAGCTCCTTTTTAATACGTGAAGGGAAATGCCCTTCTCTAATGCTTAGTTCAAGTAGTAGACTACTGGGATGTACATAAGGAAGAAGGAACTTCCTTCAGAAAGCTGCACAGCTTATTCTCAAGAGGTGCTTCATCTAAATGATGTGAAAGCACTCTTTCCATCTAAATGTCAGGAAAGTCTTTGCAAATTCATTCAAATAGGAAAGGCAAATATAAAATGTAATGCAGTACTCGCCCTGACCACTGAGGCATCTGGATGGAAGTTGATGTATTCATGTTCAGGATGCCATCATGAACTCCAGCTGTAAGTATGTAAGAAACAACTCAATGTGATATCCCCCTTGAAGACGAGAAATTAAATTAAAATTGGCGTACAAAGTTAGGAGACAAACTCAAGATCTACTGCGGCACCTGTTCTCAAAAAGGCAAGGAGTGAGGGAAGCCTCTCAAACACTCTGCATTACTAGTTAACATAGCATAAGACAGTGTGGTCAATATTGATTGCAAGAGCAGTCACTCCTGTAAAACCAGTGACTCCAAAGAAGTGTAAAGTATTCGCAAGAATAGGCCAAGAGACTAGAAAAACTGGTCTGGTCTAAGCAACAGTCAATCCCAGGAGGCCCGCCCAGGAGAACAGGTCTAAGACAGATAAGATAGAGAAAAGCAGTTCCCAGTTGAGAACATAAGCAAGAAAAACCTGGCAAATACAGCCAGGAGACTCACACAACGCATGTTTTGTTACACAGACTGACTGCAGGGACAAGTTACATATATGTGGCAATCACACTAAAGAGGGTGGAGCAAGGTGAGGGACAAGCAGAGTTATTTGGGTCCAGGAGTCCCACAGACTGCAAGGGCTAAGGAAGCAAAACTCTGGGTCCAGCTCCCCAATGGATGAAGGTTCCTTGCCACCAGTGCTTCCCAGCAGTGTCAGCTTGGGGATTTTTCAAATAGACAGGTGGTGCTCATTTCTCAAACTCATACTACTGCACAACCTTTCATTCATAATAGAGATATGTTGGCTCCAGGGATTCTTGCTCTCTCCTCAGGGACAAGCAGTTTGGTAACAAATAAGTTCCTCATTTTCTTCCTTTTGTTTAAACTTTTAGAGTGTTTGCAGCAGGAACTCTATTTAAAGGGGTTAATCTCTTCTATCCACTCTGGTGTTAAAGTGTCAAAGGAGCCTCTGCAGACTGCCTAGACCTAGACAGTCTGCATTGTAGCTTCTTCAAGCCTTAATACAGTATAACAGTGAGCTGGCTTGCACTGGGTCAGTGCTGCCCTACAGTATGTATATTTCTCTGGGGTGTCCTCTGATCAGTATGATTATCTAGATCAAAAGTGGAGGGAGGGTCTGAAGGTAATTGCTGATGATGGCTGAGCAACTCTTCTTCCAGAATACAACGAACTGTGTTCAGTCAGCATTTAGCTCTCTGATCAAGATTCTGAATATAATGAAAAGGCAAATGGCTTAGCCTCTATTAAAATCTACACCTGCCTCAGCTATCAGCTGTCAACTGACATAGTTAGTACAAAATGTCAAATACGCTGAAAGCTAGTTGGAAATATTGTCCTTGCAGAATTCAAAAGATACATGTCTACATCTAGATCAGCAGATTTTTATGGATACCATCTAGAGAATATATTTCTAGCAGCTTGTGCATACCTATTTACTATGTTCTGCCCTGATTTGCACTTTATTTCTGAGCCACCACTAGTTTTTCAGTCCATTGTTTTTGTTTCCTACCAACACCATCCTGCTCTTTCTTCTCTGCTTTTATCAGGATTTTCAATATATTTTCATTTTGTAATGTTAATTTCAGTATGTGCCATGTGCACCAATTCACCCATCTTTGCAAAGGAAATAAATTAATCATTGTTTTTATGAGCTTCACTGACCTATTTTTCCAGGCTTTACAGAAATACTTTTCAGAGTTATTTTCTGCCTTTTTATATTTGCAGTGTTAACAGGGATCCTTGTCTAGTTATGCACAAATCTGCCTTATTTTTAAAGTGCAGGAGCTAAACCTTCTTTCCCTCCCTCTATGTACCATCTTTCTAATTAGGTATCTGACCTGACCATGCTCCTACATACATTAGTCACATCTTGAGTAACACACTCTATGTGGGGACTGCCCTTGAAAACAACTTGGAAACTTCATTTGGTGCAGAATGCTGCTGTTAAATACTTAATTGGGGCAAAGTGCTAGGATTATGTGACCCCCTTATTTTGTCGCTGTATTGGCTCCCAGGTACAATTCAAGTTGCTGGCTATTTCCTATGAAGTCCCAAACATTTTGGATCTAAGCTAAGCTTCTTGAACACCTTCCTCCTCTTATGTGACTCGGTCCATCCTTTTATGACCAGATTAGGTGCCCCTCTTGAACGTGCCATTCCTTTCTGAGCTTTATGGTGTTACCCCATATGAGGAACTTCCTACCCCAAAAGGTTAGGTTATCATCCTCTTTATTAGTGTTCTGCCAGCAATGGAAAACATTCCTTTTTCGACAAGCTTTTGATTCTGTTGCTGATGCTGTTTGTAGTCTTGCTACTATCTGATAATTTGTTCTGTAACGATTGGATCATTGCTGCTTTTATACTTATAATCACTTTTGAGTAATCCTTTTGGTGAGGAAAAAGCAGGGCATTTTTTAAAAAATAAAGGCTTGCCTTTAGGGGAAGGTGCATACAGTTCAGTGGACGAGCATCTGTCTTGCAAGCAGAAGGTTCCAGGTTCAGTCCCTGGCATCTCCAGTTAGGTTGGGAGGGACCCCTATCTGCAACCTTGGAGAGCTACTGCCAGTCAAGGTAGACAATACTGAGCTAGATGGACCAGCGGTCTGACTCAGGACAAGGTAGCTTCCTATGTTCTCAGTCATAAGATAAGAATGCATGTATGTAAACATATTACAGGGCACGAACATGGTACATGGTTCAGAACAGCTTTGTCCCCTAAACCAGGCTGCCACCCTCAGGCATAGTGCAGGAAGCTATAACGTTGCCAGTGTTGAAGTAAAACCAATTTGGGCATTCTGCTTGTGTGGAAAACCTACATGTGAGCAAGGCAAGCAGGTATGAGCGTACTAAGCCCTACTTCCCCATCACCCTCCTTGTCACCCTCCAACTCATGGAGGGCAAAGATCTGAAAAAGGGAGTATCCATGCGCAATTTAGAACACAGATTTTGCAGGATTCTAAATTGCACTGGGAGACTTTGAGAGCTCTCTCTCTCTCCCTCTCTTTCTCTTTCTCCAGGCCTTTGCCCTCCATAAGACAGAGTAGATAGCAGGGATGGCAAATGGGAGGAGTTTAGCATGCTCATACCTGGTGATACCTAGCTTTTACATGTGAGAAGAGTACCTGAAGAGGGCTTAAGATTCAGCTGCTAATCCAGTGGCTTCTGTACACAGAATGAGGAGGTGCTATCTTGCCCTTTGTCTCAGACAGCAAAATATCTTGGGCTGGCTCTGCAGAAAGAAGCCAACACACAAACAGCCTTCAAACACTCCAGATAGTTTTGAGGGCAGGTCTGCCAATCCTGTATGTTTTGTGAAATGGCATGGCCACCCACAACATCAGAATTTCAGAGATCGAAACAAAAACAACACCAGAATTTTGGGACACATCCACATAGGAATTTGGGGATTTTGCAGGCCTTCATGCATTACACCCAATTCCTGATAGATACACTGTACCCAAGGTTCCCTTTCTTATCCATTTGTCTTTTCAACTGCATACAAATGTAGATACACACAGGTTGTGACATCCACATTTCTTGTTGTGTTCTATGACATAGAATTGGCAACATGGCAGCCTCACATACGAATGCACCCTTACTGATAAATGTTCTGTTCCAGCAGTCTGTTTATTTATTTATTAAATTTATATCCTGACCTTCTTCCCAGAAGGAGCCCAGGATGCAAACAAAAACACTAAAAGCACATTAAAACATCTTAAAAACAAAAGACTTTAAAAAATAGTAAAACAAAACATCTCTAAAATCTCTATTATTACAATACGTCTTTAAAATGTCTTTAAAGAACAACTTTAAAAAATCTTAAAAAGCAGTTCCAGCACAGACACAGCCTAGGATGAGGTTTCTCCTTAAAAGGCTTGTTGAAATAAGAAGGTCTTCAATAGGCACCGAAAAGATAACAGACAGGGGACCTGTCTAATATTTAAGGGGAGGGAATTCAAAAGTGTTGGTGCCAAAATACTAAAGGTCCACTTCCTATGCTGTGCGGAATGGACCTCCTGATAAGATGGTATCTGCAGGAGGCCCTCACCTGCAGAGCACAGTGGTCAACTGGGTATATAAGGGGGAAGATGATCTCTCACGTATCCTGGTCCCAAGCTGTGTAAGGCTTTATACACCAAAACTAGAGCCTTGAACTTGGCCCTGTAGCTAATGGGCAGCCAGTGCAATTCTTTCAGCAGCGGGGTGACATGCTGGCAATACCCTGCCTCAGTGAACAGTCACGCTGCCACATTTTGCACCAGCTTCAGCTTCCAGAAACCATGGTCAATGATATCAGAAACTGCTGAGAGATCAAGTAAGAAGAACAGGGTCACACTTCCCTTGTCCTTCTCCAAATAAATGTCATCCAATAGGGTGACCAAGGCTGATTCAGTCCCATAAACAGGCCTGAACCCAGATTGGAATGAGCCAAGATAATCTGTTTCATTCAAGAGTACTTGCAATTGCTGCGCCACAACCCTCTCAATCACTTTACCTAAAAAGGGAGTATTTGCGACCTGGCGGTTGTTGTCACAAACCAATGGGCCAGGGTGGGCTCTTTCAGGAGCGGTCGGATCACTGCCTCTTTCAGGGTGGCTGGGACCACTCCCTCTCAGAAAGACACATTGACCACACCCTGGATCAGCTCAGTCATACCTCCTTGGCAAACTTCAATACGCCAAGAAGGGCAAGGGTCAAGAGGACATGTTGCTGGCTGCATTGTCGCCAGCATCTTGTCCACATCATCAGGCAGCACCTACTGAAACTGATCCCAGGAAGTTGTGGCAAGTTCTTGAAGTTGTTCTTGAAGTTTAATCTGTTTGTGGTAGATAACATATATGCATGGAGCACCCCATTCTTAAAATTTCTCTCATCAAAGGAAACCCCTGGCTAAGTGCATCCCTTTGTGCATGGGGATTAGCTTCCATAATTTAAATGAATGTGTGTGTGTGTGTGTGTGTTATGTGCCTTCAAGTCGATCATGATTTATGGTGACCCTATGAATCAGCGACCTCCAGTAGCATCTGTTGTAAACCACCCAGTTTAGATCTTGTAAGTACCCTCCATGTATTAAAAGCAAACAAGCAAAAAGTGCATATATGAGCATGTGGGTGTCTGGATTAGGGCAGAAGTGTGAAACTAGAATAATTAAGCATGTGGTAAAAAGTTGCTTGTTTCCCATTTTAAAAATACAAAACAGTTTCAGCTTATCTAGTTATGTCAACAAGGAACTCACAGTACTGTAAAAGAAAACTAAATGCCATGAACGATGTTTCATTTTATGTGGTTTGAATTTGATTAGTGATTAGTCTTGGCAGTTGAAACCACATGGGAACAGTAATCAAGGCTTCTCTACTGCAGCTCTGAAACAACCAGAAAACACTCTCTTGGCTCTTGTCCCATACTATGATAGGATATTAACCTAAAATCTAATTAATCTATAAATGAATTATGGCTCCAGAAATATAGTGCATTATAATTAATTTTAAGTGAGTTCCGAACAGAAGATAAGATGAAGAAAAAGCTGTAAAATTATCAGAGGTTGATACATTCTATTTACTATGACTGATGATTTTTAGGGGGATAATTTTACAATCCATCAAACTTTTGTCAGCTCTAACATCACGCTGCCAAACATATGCAGTAAATTAATTTTTAAATTTACATATTTATTAAAAATCTTATTGAAAACAGCAAGAAGTAAGCTGTGTTTGAATAATAAAAGAACTTGTTATTCTGCTGGATAAAAAAACCCTGTTCTATTAAAAAGATTTTATAGTCAAGCAATAATCATATAAATTGCTATCTGAATTAACTAAGTAAACAATTTATTAAGTTGCCCACTAAAAATTACATTAAT
Organism: Rhineura floridana; assembly: GCF_030035675.1. NCBI lineage: Eukaryota > Metazoa > Chordata > Lepidosauria > Squamata > Rhineuridae > Rhineura > Rhineura floridana. The sequence continues at coordinate 73,739,481 of NC_084481.1, read as the reverse complement.
AATTAAGAAACTGATAGAAAAACAGTCAACCCAAGAAAAATGGTAAATAAGAATAAGATTTACAACTTGCCTGCCCCCTCCCACCATTTCCCCCCTAAAGATACAAGTTGAAGGCTAGGAACCATTGAAAATGAAATGAACGGCCTTCAAGTCAATTCCAACTTATGGCAACCCTATGAATAGGTAAGTGGCTTTCATGGTAAATGGCAGAGCTTGGAAGTAACTCGTTATTTTTAACGAGTTACTTGTAATTAGTTACAATTTTAAATAACGAGTGGGTAATTCCATTACATTTGGCAAGTAACGGAACGACTAGTAATTTCCCTACTTTTCAGCTGCAACTTTAACGTTTCCACATTAGGTTGGACGTTACTTGGGGGCGGGAACAAGGGGAAGTCAGCTCCTGGCTGTGATTGGTTAACACAAGACATGTGCCTCACACTGATTGGACCTCTGCACAGACTCTCTCTTCCCTCGTGATCTGTGTTAGGAGGCACGAGGGAAGAGGTGAATAGGCAGGGCCTGCTAGCGTCTGAGAGGACAAAATGGACGCCGGAGGAAAAAGCCAGGGCAAGGACAATGGAGGAGAAGGCAGCAGAAGAATGGCGAAGTGCTGTGGAGGTGAGTGACGATGATTTATGTGTGTGTGTGTGTGTGTGTGTGCCCCCCCGTGGCCCCTTCTGCCCCCCCTGTGGCATTTCCCCCCCACCCCCCACGGTCCCTTCTGCCCCTCCCACTGCCTCTCCTTGCCTTGCTGCCGCCCCCCCTCATCAATCACAAGGCACTTCTGAAACTTCAGCCTACTCAGAGCTTGGAAAAGTTACTTTTTTGAACTACAACTCCCATCAGCCCTAGGCAACATGGCCACTGGATTAGGCTGATGGGAGCTGTAGTTCAAAAAAGTAACTTTTCCAAGCTCTGGCCTACTTCTCTTCCTTCCCCCCCTTTTTGAACTCTCCCCCTTGTTCCTATGCATACCTGTGTGCTGTATTTATCCAGACAGAGCACTCCTGCCTTTTAAACTGCTGGCTAGCTTTTTACTGTATATTTATTTGAACTCCATCTTTCTTTTTATTTGTATTTTTGTCCTGTTTAATCACAAGACTGAATTGTATGTGGGACAAAAACTGTCTCAGTAATAATCATAATAATAATAAAAATAAAAAATCATTAGGCGTATAATAAATGGCTTAAGGCTGATTTTTTTGTTCTTGGCAGAGATGAGGTGAGAAGTAGGGTCCTTGCAGCTCCTCCTCTCAGTCCCCCAGCTCTCAAACTCATGTTCTGTGAGAAAGAGAGAGATTCCCAGTCCCAGAGAGAGATAGACTGTTGACAATCTCTGCTAATATCTATACAAATGTACATAACATGCATCACCTGAACTCACATGATCTAGAGTTACCTTAGATCTTGCAAGATTTGCAAATGAGAAGCAATAGGGTTTTATATTAGTTCTGATTGTCTTTGGGTTATCATAGGTTATATGTTTTTTTCATTTTCTATGGCAAAAACTCCAACTTCAGTGGAAGTTATGTGATGTGTTCTAATCATTTGAATTTGGCTAATGAATGCTTTATTCTTTCATCAGAACTTTAGCAGTAGTACTAAAATATTAATAAAAAAGAAAAGGGAAAGAAAAAATACTTTACATACATCATTCAGCTGTATTGCTAATTATAGATATAGATATAAAAGATAAACGGCATTTTGTCAAAAGTATTTTTGTCTACATTTTATACCTCATCCTTGGTTTTCCAAGCTTGGCATGGAATGCTTCTCATACAGAATTAATTTGAAATGCTGCATATTTATTATCATAATCATCATATTCAAAATAAAAAATATATGTACCGCCTTCAAGTTGATTCCAACTTATGGTGACCCTATGAATAGGGTTTTCATGAGGCTGAGAGGCAGTGACTGGCCCAAGGTCACCAGGGAGCTTCATGGCTATGTGGAGATTTGAACCCTAGTCTCATTTTGTTCTCACAACAACCCTGTGAGATAGTAGGTTAGACTGGCCCAGGCAGGGTTATTCGGTGAGCAAAAATGATGCAAATAGGATCTCTTTTAATTGTGCTATCGGCCTGCTTACTTCCACTCTGACTGGGGCATCTTGCAGCATGGGGAAGAGATGGGGGCACATCACAGCTGAAGTTCACCCATATAGGAGCATTATCTCTTGTTTATTACAGAGACACCTGTTGCAGGTTTTGCTGCTGAGAGCAGCAGTCAGTTACTGCGGCCACTTGAGTCACAGCTTGTTGATCCTGAGGAGGCAAAACTAGAAAGTGAGGTTCAGAAAGGAGGCCCTGTGCACGAGGAGGAGGGCATGAAGCAGTGCCAGTTGCCCACAGCCACATCTGCAGAACAGCAAGTACCATGGTTTGGCTTTGAGAAAGCTTGTACATTTGTGAGCCAGAGTAGGAAAAATGTTGTTGTACGATGCAATTACTGCCTTCCAAGGATCAAAAATCTGACATCAGCTGTTTCCTCCTCATCCAATGTGAAGAAACATTTTGAGGTAAGCCTTTGTCATGCTGGTCCTCAAAGAGTGTCCATTGTCTATTTATGTTTAAATTGTGAAGTTCCTCTTCCATTTTTTCTTGGATTCATGCTTTGTTCTTCTTCCTCAGAGGGCACACCCTGAGAAGCTGAGAGCAATTGAAGAAGCAATAAAGGCAAGGAGACGTGGCCTTCCTGAACCAATGCATGACACCCCTCCTCCCAAAATGCTGAAGCAGCAGCAGACAACCCTTGAGAGGTGGGGATCTGGCAGGGAGCCTGTCACCCAGAGCAATCTCGACAGGAGAATCATTGATTTCATTGTAGAGGAGACATTACCACTTCAGACTGTGGACAAACCATCATTCATTAATCTGGTTCGCATTGGACTCCCCAAAGATCTCACCATCATATGTGCCAAGACTCTGAGAGACAGAATTGAGAAGAGAGCATGCCACATGAGAGAAACTCTTGCAAACCGAATAGGTGCTGTGGCATATATAGCAACCACTGCAGATTGTTGGACCAATGGCAAGAAGAGTTACTTTGGGGTAACAGCCCACTGGATCAACCCAACTACCTTGAAACGTGAGGTCGGGGCCTTGGCTTGTAAGCGTCTGAAGGGGCACCATACATACGATGTCCTTTCAAAAGCACTGCATGATGTACATGTGCAGTACAGGATCCACAACAAAGTTATGTGCACTACTACAGACAATGGCTCCAACTTTGTGAAAGCGTTCAGAGTTTTCATGGCCAAAGAACCAGTGGAAGCTGCAGGCACCAGTGACGATGATGGTGATAACCAGGAGGAGGAGGAGGCTGAGGTGGTGTTTGTGCCTATCTGTGAGATCCTGGACACAGGACCTGAGGCAGAGGAAGAAGCTGCAGACTCAGGAGAGGATTTTGTTTTACCACCACACCAGAGATGTGCTAGCCACACCCTCAACCTTGTGGCAACACAAGACATAGAGGCCATGCTTTCTGACTCCTCCAAAAGTAGTCTTCTTGGTCCTTTCAAGAAACAGTTTCGTTCCTTGATGGGAAAGTGCAGCAAGTTGTGGTCCAAGCAGAACCACTCAGCCCAGATTGCTGAGTATATCCGTGCACAATGTGGTGTGTATCTGAAGGTACCGAATAAGACCAGGTAGAATTCCACCTTTGATGCGTTGAAGCAACTACATGAGCTCCTGTCAACTGTGCCACTAAAAATGCATGCCATAATGGACTGCTGCTCCTTGTCCAGGATCACAGCTGCTGAGATTGAAGTGGTACAGGAATACACAGAGATTATGGAGCCACTAGCCCAGTCCCTAGATATCCTGCAACGGGAGAACGGCATGTTCATGGGGTATTTGCTACCAACGCTCTGCAATCTGGACCGCGAGTTAGAAGGACTGGAAAACAAACCTGAGAGGTACACATACTGTTTTCAGCTGCTGAGAGGTGTGCGCGAAGCCCTAAGAAAGCGGTTTGCAGCTATCTGGGAGGACAAGAGGCTTCTTCTGGCAGCCTGCCTACACCCTCGCTTCAAACTAGATTGACTGGAATCGTGTCAGGCCACCACCCATACCAACAAGTAAGAACATTAGGGAAGCCCTTTGGGTGGATTACTCCAAGGGAAATGTTGTCTCAAGGGAGGCATCAGAGGGCTTAAGGTGGTAGGCAGGGGCTGGGCCTTTTCTTCCTGGGGCTCCTCATCACAACCTTGGGTTGCTGCAGGTAATCCTTAAGGGTCTGCTGTGCTGCCCCATGAGTGTGGTGACTTGGTCACCTTCCTACCTTCCATGTCATCATCCACAGGCTCAGGCTGGACCCTGAACCAGGGGACATGACAAGCATCAGGAAATGAAGAGCAGATGATGGTTTCCTAACATATATGTGTTAACATATCCTCTCTCTTTCTTAGATACACAATGGAAGCCTTATTGAAAGCTGAAATAAAGATGGGTGTACTTAATGAGGACAGTGATCAGATAAAGACCAGGAAGGAGATGACTTAGAAGATGACTTCTTTAACTTTCTGCCCCAGGGCAAGAAGTCAGCAGTGGACACTGCTGAGGAGGAACTGGTGAGGTACCTGAGGTCTCCCAGCAGGGAAGTGTCATCACTCCATGGCTTTCCATGTGTGCTGTGGTGTTTTTTGCAGCACAACACAGGCATGCCTTCAAGTGCCGCAGTAGAATGCCTGTTCAGTACTGGTGGCAACGTAATGACTGTAAAAAGACATTCCTTGTCTGACATGCTCTTTGAGCATCTTGTTCTTTTGAGACATAACAGAAACATATTATAAAAGCATTTCAAGTGTAAAATTTGATTTCAAGAGTTGGGGTATCTTCATTGCTTGGGGGGATGTGAGATTCTGTTATGCCGTTATGTTAATCTTATGGATAATTTTTTTTATTCTACTACCCCCTGTGTGTGTGTGTTTATTTTTAATATTGTTTTAGGCTTCTTAGATGTGCAGCAGCCAAGGCCAGCACCTTGTAGGAGTTTTTTTAAAAAAGTAACTGAAATGTAATTGTAGTGATTACTTTCGAGAAAAAGTAAAGTAATCAGTTACTTTCAGAGCAATTGTAATTGTAACGGTAATTACTACTTTTTTGGCCAAGTAATTGTAACTGTAATTTATTACTTTTTAAAAGTAATCTTCCAAGCTCTGGTAAATGGTATTCAGATATAGTTTACCATTGCCTTCTTCTGAGGCTGAGAGGCAGTGACTGGCCCAAGGTCACCCAGTGAGCTTCATGGCTGTATGGGGATTCAAACCCTGGTCTCCCAGGTCGTAGTCCAACACTCTAACCACTAAGCCACACTGGTTCTTTATTATAATAAAAAATACAAATGGGAGAAAAAGCAAGAAAACTACTGCCAAGTATCTTAAGTCTTGCAAACATAAATTGGGATAGTTTGGCCAGTATTTTCTTCCCCAATCTAGCCCAACATGCAGAGGTGAGCAAGTAGTACACACAGCTCCTCCCAGACACAAGATGTCTGCCATCTCCATATGTACCATTTATCTTCCTGCAGATGCAGGGACAATTTATGTGATTGCTCCCTATGCACATACAAACCGAGTGACTAATTTCCTAAATTAAATTTGGAAAACGCAACTACACAAATGTGTGTACATGGAAATCGTATGGTCCACCTCAGCATGTACAAATGTGGGGACAGTGCACCTGGTGCGGGTCATTGCGTCAGACAAGAAAAACAGCTGCACACGCTTCATCACTCTACACTTTGGGCTAGATTGAGAGTATCTTCCAAACCAGCTTATTGACTTTAGTTTCTTATTCACAAGAAACACAGTGGTCAGCCATGACTACTGTATGGTATAGTATCTTTAGGTTTTGATCTAGGCTTTTGGTGGTCATGAATGGGAAATCTAGAAGCTGACAAACTGCTTAGAAAACGTTCAGCTACTGGTCTCATGGTGTTTGGGGACTAATATTTCTGATTTTTGCTGGCTGATACTTGAACCAATATTACAAACAGCACCATTAGCCTTCAGTGACCTCTTATCTAAAGGAAAGTAAATCCTATAGTGCTTTCCCTGAACTTCTCACAAACTAGGAAAGTAGGGAATGCAGAATAAAAAGAATGTTGCAAAACGCTGCTTGGCTTCTTCACTTTTTAAATTATTCTGGTATCACTAGGGCACGGGCACTGCATATCCAATAACCATATTAAACTTTATTCCTTAAAATGCATCAAGACATGGTTGAACAGCTAAACAATATTCTGTAAAATGCACTGAGTACATCTTAAGTTTATTATTAGTTACTGTAAACTGCTCTTAGTTACTGTAAACTGCCCAGAGAGCTTTGGCTATGGGGCGGTATATAAATACAATAAATAAATTAAATAAATAGATAATAACCATGGTGTGGTTTCTATCAGCCCATGCTATCAACCTATGCTAATGGAAGCAGTATACATGGTATATTTAAATATATTAAATATTAGGCAGGCGCCATCTCTGTTATCTTTTCGGCACCTCTTGAAGACTTTCCTCTTTCAACAAGCCTTTTAAGTTGAGACCTATCCCAGTCTGTGTCTGTGTTGGAATTGCTTTTTAATATATATATATATAAAAAGCAATGTTTTTTTAACCCTTTTTAAAAGATGCTTTTAAAGCTTTTTAAAGCTTTTAAAAATGTTTTTAAAGTTGTTTTGTTTTGGTGTATTTTAAGGTCTGTTTTTATGATGTTTTGATGTGTTTTTAGTGCTTTTGTTTGCTGCCCTGGGCTCCTGCTTGGAGGAAGGGCAGGATATAAATCAATATATTTATTAAATTTATTAATAGGCAAAAAACCTTGCAGTTTAAGAATGTACCTATAGCCCACAGATATTTCTATCAAACTTTAAAAAGCAGGGAAATTGGGCAGCTATAGTGAATGCACCAGGGGAGCAGGACACCTGACCTCCTCTCTGAGATATTGTCAAAATGCAAACACCATTTGGGTTGGTCTTTCACAGTCCAATCCACTTCCTGTGTAGCTTGGAAGAATTCAGTAACATGTACCTCTGAGCATATGGTGAGTGGTGGCAATACCTGCAATAATAGAAAGAAGACATGTGCTGTGCTGATCTTGTTTTAGCAGGGAGGAAGCAACATTATTAAGACAGTTGATCTAGTTCAGGTAGTCACTTTAAATATGTCTGTTTTACTTTGCAATTTTAGTGACGTTTCCTAAAGGAAATAATTTTCTTTTTTATTTTCTATTTCTGTTAATATGTGAAGTATAGCAACACTTTGCAAAATTTACACTAAAAAACCTCCAAAAATAATTGTGGAACTATGGCACTGACTATTCTGCAGAATAGTCTCCAGTGGACATGAGGAGTGTGGGCTATAGGTACATTCTTAAACGGCAAGGTTTTTTGCCTATTAGTGAATTTCTCTGCTTTTTAATCCAGGAGGTAAGAAATGGGATCCTGTGCAAGAATGCATTGATCATTTGCATGTTTATTGAGTTCAGTGGGATTTACTCAGTGAAACTGACCACAGGGGATGGGGAGGGGGCAGAAGGGGGAGGGGAGGGAGGGCAGAGGGAAGGAAGGGGATGGGAATAGGCAGAAGGGGGAGGGGAAGAAAAGGGCAGGTTTGATCATTTGCATGTTTATTGAGTTCAGTGGGATTTACTCCTCTGCAATCATGCTTATGATAGGTAAAACTGACTGGGGGGGGAGGGAGAGCTTGAGTGGGCAGGGAAGGAGGAAGGAGGAAGGGGGAGGGAAGGAAGAAGGAAGAGGGGAGGGGAATGAGGGGAAAGGCAGGTCTGATGATTTGTATGCTTATTGAGTTAAATGGTATTTACTCCTATGCAATCATGGTTAGGATAGGTAAAACTGACCACAGGGGTGAGGGAGGGGGAGGGAAAAGGAGAGGGAAGGAGAAAGGAAGGGGAGAGGGGAGGGCAGGTTTGATCATATACATGCTTATTGAGTTCAGTGGTATTTACTCCTGTGCAATCATGCTTAAGATAGGTAAAACTGACCAGGGGAGTAGGATGGGGAGGGGGAGAGGAGGAGGGGGAGGGGACAAGGGGGAGGAGATTGGATGGATGGGCACTAAGCAGTGGGGAAGCCCCTTTCCTTTCCAAAAGGAAAACATTTTGAACATTGTTGCTTTTCAGCGTTTCCCCCACCTTTTTATTCTACAGCAGGCACATGAAGCCTCCCACCCAAATTTAAACCAAAGCTGTCCCTGGACACATCCACACCAGGCTTTTATTTCACTTGGACAGTCATGGCTTCTCTCAAAGAATCCTGGGAAGTGTAATTAGTGAAGGGTGCTGAGAGTTGCTAGGAGATGCCCTGTTCTCCTCACAGACTTCAATCACAGTGGCTGACTGCTAAACCAGTCTGGCCACTGGAGCTCTGTCAGTGGAATAGGAGTATCCTCTCAGCACCCTTCACAAACTACACTTCCCAGGATTCTTTGAGGGAAGCCATGACTGTCTCAAGTGAAATCAAAGTCAGGTGTGGGTGTGGCCCCCTGACTAGCCAACCCCAGCAGCTGTGAGGTTTTTAGAACACTGACAGTTGGTTCTTAATGAGCATGCCTGCCCTTATCATTGACTTCCAGCCAAAATTTCTTAAATTAATTAAAAATCAGCCAGGCATTTTTTTTAACTTTTAAACTGCAGAAGATGAAGGTCAGAGTATGGGGCAAGGTCAGTATTAGGATTACAGGTACTCTGTGAACATGGCTGATTTTTAATGAATTTCAACAGATTATCAGAACTCTGACAGAAAAAAGTCCAAAAGGGATCTGGCTTTTCTCTCTCTCTTTTTACACTTTGAACTCTCTGTTCTCTCTGACTGTTTTGTGTATCGCAATGCAAATTGAGAGGGTTGTTAAGCAAGCGTTTCTGAGTTCAGGACTATAAGTTTTGTAAGGTTTGGTTTTGAAATTAGCTTATGGGAAGCATCAGAATGGCATGGGGTATTTTCAATTTAACATTGTGGAATGTGAAAAATCCACACTGGCTATAGTATAGACCCACTTTAGTGGCTGTATAATTTGGGCTAAAAAACAGGTAAAGACTGCCTCTTATTATGACTTGCTTGTGAGCTACCTAGGGCAATATAGCTAGAAATTATTGGAGAATGAATTAGATGCAGCTCTGACATGATTCAGCAAGACACCTCTTATGTATCTCTCTCCTTTCACCCCAGAAATGCATCCACGTTTATGATAGCTGCTTATGGGGATCACATAACATTGATGGCTATATGTAGGCCATTTTGGATGGAAAAGAAACTAATATTATTGTGATGTTATTATAGCAGTGTGAGTGAGTTAGCAACAGAGTGAGGGAATAGACTTGGAGAGTATTGGGTACCTGATAGAGTTGAATAAGGCAATAATTTTATATTGGGCCGAGGGTTTCCATGAATGGGATAACACAAGGAAATACATTTCCTTGGAATATTTAGGGTTTAATACAATGTTAAATTAATGTCAACTGTAAAATAAAACAAAAACAAGAGTTAACTAGGATGTTTAGGAAGATCTATGCTTTTAAAAGTAAACTAAGCTTGGTCTATGGGGCAGGCAGAAGACAGATCAGGATCTACTGGTAGATTTCTGAGTGACCAGCAGTAGATTGGCAAGCATTACTGATGCTCACTTGTTTAACAACAGCAGCCACAAAACTACTTTTTATACCTAAATTAGGCTACTGATATGAAGCAGCTAACCAGGAGTAGATTTTTTCAGAAAGTATGCTCATTTCAGTTGTGGTACTGAAAACAAATTTCTAGGCACACAATGTACTTAGAGGCATCCTATTCACTAATTCTAACTGTATATATTTTATACCTAGCTCTGTTTGGTAGAGCTGACAAGACTGAGCCCTACCCACTCCCTCCTGTATGTATCGGCATGTATAAATCCTTTTATTATATAGTCTAATTGGTTATAGTTATGTTCAGAGCTTGGAAAAGTTACTTTTTTGAACTACAATTCCCATGAGCCCCAGCCAGCATGGCCACTGGATTGGGCTGATGGGAGTTGTAGTTCAAAAAAGTAACTTTTCCAAGCTCTGGTTATGTTAGTATGGATTCTGATCCAATGCAATTAACTGGAAAAAGTGCCCTTGAGTTCTTCCAAGGATTATGTGTTTTTGGGCCTATAAATGAATGCATACCTTAGCTGAGCCTGGACAACTTGTTAGCCACCAATATGACCATAGGCCACCACTCTGAATGATGGCCCGCTGTTTAAAGTGGTGTTGGTGTTGTGTGTGTTTGAATGTTTGTGTGTGTGTAAAAGGTAGGTGCCAGCCATAATGTTCTCAGATTCTAGAACCACAATTTATGAAGCCAGAAATGAGTGTTGGATCTACATGTTACAGATCTACATGTTCCTCACTCCCACTGGCACCGCTAGGGAGTCTGGGGCCCTGCCCAGAGGGCCGCATGCAGCCCAGGTGGCCCTGCTCACAATGGGGAAGGGTGGAGGCTACCTTTTATTTTAAATGCACAAACTGGCTGAGGATTGCTTTGCTGTTTTGTAACCTATGAAAAAAGGACTCATACCTCTCACAGTGGCGCAAGGCCTTGTAAGCCCCCCCCCCATTTCCTGGAAGGTTTCAAAGCAATGTGATGCAGTTTGACATTATATTGCTTTGGAGTCACTCCAGGTATTGTGCCTGGCTTCAGAGTGACACAATGTCATATTGCATCAAGTTGCTTTGAAGACCTTATAGGAAGTGTAGGTGCCAATGGAGAGAGTGGCCTTGGGACCAAGGTAGCTAAAAGACTACCTTGTCCCTTATGAACCTGCCTGAGTATTAAAATTTTTGGAGGCCATTTTCCAAGTTCTCTGTATTTGGAGATGAGGTAGACAGGGCTGGCTCCTTCCTTATTGTAGTGTCTCACTATTTAAACACTCTGCACAGAAAAGTTTGCCTGGTAGGGAACTTGATAGAATTTGTCTGACATGGAGGTTTCCCTTTCAATGCCACAGAATTTGTTTAGATTTTAGATTTTTCAATCTGGACTCCTGAACACTCTGAAGAGTGCTTTATTCTTTTGCCTGTAGATACCTAGGATTACATAGCAGGCCTCCCTCTATGCTCCAGTGTGAATTGCAGGAAGGGCCGAGACCAGAGCTTCTCCTTTTAGGCCAGTATGGGAAACCTGTGGCCCTCCATATGTTGCTTGACTACAGCTCCCATAATCTCTAACTGGCTGGGGCTGATGTGAATCCAACAAATCTGGAGGACCACAGGTTCCCCATCCTGGTTGGGGACACTAACCACTGGAATGGGCTATGTATCATTTGTGCAGCAATACAATCCTGCAGATGACAAAAGGATAAGATGCAGTCCTTGATTTTTTAAAAATTTTACTACAGCTTTTCAGGCTATCACCATGGTTAAAACTGAACTGATTACATGTAATATGTACCCTGAAGTACATCTGGGAAGACGCAAATATAGATCACAAATTTAATTTAACATTTGCTAGACAAGGCAAGGATACAGTCTTGGGATGTCACCCACCTGGCTTAAACTAGAAGAAAAAAAGAACTACAGAACAGGTAATCGTGCAAGAAAGGTAATCCACGGCGGATGCAAAAACCACACTGGAGGAGAAACCCACTCTTCTTGAGCATTACAAATTAAAGCAACGTGGGGACCAAGCTAAGACCAAAGTGCAAAAAACAATGGATGACAAAAAGAAGGCCAGACAAGTAAACTCATGTGTGTTCAAGAAAGCTGCTAAGACCTTTCTTAAAATATTAATTTAAAAAATGTAATTTTAATGCCTGAATACGTATTGCCTGTTTCAGGTTTCCCCCCCCCCGCTTATGTTTGAATCCCAATAAAACATATGTCTCACTACACTAAAGAAAACTGCTCTTCCAACTTGTTGCTTTTGCCTTAAAGCTGGTAGAGGCAATTTTGAAAGGCTGCAGATAGCTCTGACAATGGACATTCAGCAAAATCAAGTTTCCCTAACTATACTACTTCAGATTACAATTGGGGGTAATCTTCTTCTTTTTCTTTTATTAAAGCACTGTTCTGAATGTAGAAAAAAATAGGATGAGTGCTCTGTTGAACATTTCTCCCTGATATACTGGTTGGTGTTTTTAATCCACAAGATTTTTTTTTAAAAGTGGGAGTGTTCAAACAATACAATCTCTAAAGTGATACTGTCTAGGAAAAGCTTTACTGCTTGATTCTGCTAAATATGTAAACTAGGTCTGGGCTTGGTCTCTGCTGGAGTTCTGGAAGCTACGTCTGGTAGATTTCATGCCCCAAATATTGTATTTTCACTCTTTTCTTATTTCAGCATTCAATCTGTTGTGGAATCATCTGAACAATTCTGAAAAGTGAATGAGCAACGCCCAAGTAAATTATATGATAGATCTGAAAATGAACTACAGTTTGCATTTTATAGTTAAAGGCTGTTAGAAGGACTGAAATATTCCTGAAATACAGATGTAGTATACATGACAGTTCTAAAATGTGTTACTATTTTAGTGCCTAGAAGATGAATTTTGTTGAAACTAACATCAACATGATACAACAACTATATCAGAGCTTTGGGTTCCAAGTTATAACAGAATTGGGAACCTTTTCTGAGCTGAATTACCCTAGTTGAAAGTATTTCAATAGTGGGTGGGGCCAGACTCAAAGTGGGTGGGATATGCCCACAACCACACACCTTTCACACACCTAACACATAATACAGGTACACACAATCACACACAGATACACTCTCAACACACTCCTACCCCTTCTCCTTTAACTGGGAGATGTTCACTCTGTTGTTGTTGGCAGCAGTGATCAAAGACAAACATGTTACGTCTGCTCCAAAGTTCCATGCCACTTTTTCCTTCCACTCTTCCCCTTCATGGAGAAAGTGGGTGGACCAAGTGCTCCAACCTGCTCTGATTATTGCTGAGCGCTCAGTGGGGAGAAAATTCTCCCATCTTTTCTGATATTTCCAAAGTGCTAGGGGTGCAGAGTACTTGGGAAACACTGGAACCCTCAATCCATCTACTTCCATGGAGGTGACAAGTGGCATGGAATGATGCAGGGAATACAGCATGGAATGATGCAGGGAATACAGCATGGAATGATGCAGGGAATACAGCATGGAATGATGCAGGGAATACAGCATGTCATTCTTTGTTCACAGCCACTGCTGCCAGTGCTCACTGAGTGCACACACTGAGTGCTCAGGAAACATTAGTGCAGACTGGTGGCAGCAGAGCAGACTTGGCATTAGTTACTTGCCAAATTCTTCAGGAAAAAATATATACATGTATTTGGATTGTACATAATCTAAAATACAATTCTAAATGATTAATCCTTTCTGCATGTCACTCCAACAAGCCACCAATGACCGACCTCTTACACCAGCTGTGGAAGAGAAAGTGCAGGAGGAAAAGTTGGAGGCGTCTGTGAGAGAGGAGCTGCCAGCACCTGGAGGGATGGCTGTGCAAGAAAAAGTGCAGGAGGAGAAGCCTGAAGTGGGAGTGCAAGTCCAAGAGGAACTCCCAGCGCCAGGAGAGATGGGTGAGATAAAATCCCCAAGTGACTTTGCCCCTTGGGTGCCCATAATGGTCTTATAGGGTGGGATGCAGCTCCTATGATGGGTGCAGTCCCTGGGCAAATTCCAGCAGTGAGAGGTACCCAGCGCCCTGAGAGCTTGGGGGGCAAGAGACACTGGGAGGGTTATCTGCCTCTGTTTGGGCCCATGATTCACACTGGAGATTGTGAGGGAGAACAGAGAAGATTTCTTTCTGCCAACCTGAGTGGGCTAGGCCAGGTAGTCCTGAAGAAGATGTCCCCAGACAAAGACTTGTGGCAGGACTTTGATTTGGGGTTTGGGGCAGGAGATGAAGTGGACTGGCTTAAAGACTTTTCCCAGAGCAGAGAGTGGGAAGAAAATGGCTACAGCCTGCCATGTGCTGATGAGGAAACAAGTCTGTTCCTGGAGAGTAGTCCCAAGACATACATGCCCTGGTCACCTCTCGATTGGACTACTGTAATGCGCTCTACGTGGGGTTACCCTTGAAAACGACCCGGAAATTGCAACTTATACAGAATGCAGCGGCGCGCTTACTTACCAACAGCCGCCGCCGTGATCACATTACGCCGGTGTTATTTGATCTACACTGGCTGCCGGTTGTTTTCCGGGCCCGATTCAAGGTGTTGGTATTAGCCTTTAAAACCCTGTACGGTTTCGGCCCAGTTTACCTGAAAGAGCGCCTCTACCGCCACCAATTATGCCGCCCGACCAGATCAGCCACGCAAGGCCTTCTCTCAATCCCACCAACCAAAACAGCTAGGTTGGTGGGTACTAGGGAGAGGGCTTTTTCTGTGGTGGCCCCCACTCTCTGGAACTCCCTCCCGTTTGATCTCCGACATGCCCCTTCCCTGGATGTATTCCGCAAGGCCCTGAAGACGTGGCTATTTCAACAGGCCTTTGAGATCTTTGGGATGGGTTAATCTCCATGATTTTGTCATCTATTATATGCTGTATATGTAAATGTTTTTATAAATGTACTGATGACTGTCCAGTATTTTATTTATTGAGATTAATGTGACTGCATTTGATACTATTGTATTTTATCCCATTTTAATGTACGTCGCCTAGAGTGGCTATCTGCCAGATAGGCGACACACAAATTAATTATTATTATTATTATTATTATTATTAAGACCCTGCAGGCAGCAGCAGGGATCAGCTTGGACTGGGAACTCCATGAAGCCCCAAGAGAAAGGGCCATGTGGGCAACTGCATGGTTTGGGGGTGGGGGTTGTGTTTATGGGACTGTGTACTGATCTGCTGTAGGAATTCTTCTGATGGTTTTAGTATTGCCTTTTGAAATGCTGTTGATTTGTGCTTTTTGCATGCTTGTGGGACATGAGCTGTTTAAAGATTTTTTAGAAATTATGCTTATAGGTTTTTGCAACAAGGTTTTAATGTTAAGATTTACTATTCGGTGACTGTTGGATTGTGGGTGTATGTACAAGTGTTTGAGGGCTACTGTGGTGCAGTGGCACAAGGCAGGACAAAGGAACTCCAGTACTGAGGCTGTAATATTGCTTAAACATGTCGGGAACTCAGTATCTTGGCCACTGCCAAGTTATGAGGACTGGATAAGCTGTTTGGATGCAGAACTGTGACTGGGGGCTCCAAGAAAGAAGAGGAAGCCTAAAGAGAGAGTAATTAATTGAAAACGTGCTGTAAGGGAATGTACTGTTTTTGTACTTGTGTGGAAATGAGACTGTAATATGACTATGCTTTTAATGATGTATATTTCAATGTCTTACTAACCTGTATCTGTTATTTCTTTGTAGGGAAAGCTGCTATTCTGTTGTTTGTTTGCAGGTCAGACCTTTTCAGGGAAGAGGGTAGTGTTATGAGTATGGGGGTTGGAATGGATGATCCCTGTAAGTTCCCTTCCAGCCTATGATTTGGAATCCTATGCCTGCTGGTCAGATGAATGTCTTTTGTTAAGCTAATAGTGTGGCCAGGTTGGTAATGGGTCTTCAGGTGCCCAGCAACTGGTGAATGAGCCAAGAAGATCCTTTTGTCATTTAAACTCTGCAGGAGAGCCCTCTCCCCCCCCCCGCGGCTAGCAGAGGTTTGTGCTTTGAGTGTTTTTACATTTGTCTAGAGAAAGGCTGGGAACTGGAGGCAGGCAGAGAAGCTATCTCTCTGCATGATGGTTTTAGGATGCCTCCTATAACACTGATAGGAAAGCTGGATATTGGACTGCTGATGCCTTGAACCCCTCCATCCTAAGCTCAGGTTGGAATGTGTGTAAATAAACAAACCATATTTCATAAAGACACCACAGTCTCCGCTGACCTTCTTTCCAAAGGAAACCGAACCCTGGAGGAGTGCAGGGACCCCTGAGATCTCACCACTCGGTGACTGGGGAGGCACACAACAATATGCACACATTTGCCACATAAAATACTAGTAAACAAGCACAACCATTTTCGTCTCAATTTCTCTCTTTGGTAGTTTAAATTCCTGGGTCATGCAGAGATCGTTCTATTTCAGCCAAGACATTTCCTTGCAATAAATATCATTTTAGCATTAGTTTTTACTATATTATTTCATGCAGCAGTTCAGAAGCCACACATTGGTATTAACTAAACAGTTGTCAAAGTTAAAACAAATCTTTTAAATGACTTCAGTGGTTTTTTTTTATCATGCATTTTATGACTTACATATATAAGTGATTTAACTCGTCCCTCTTCCTTGAAACAAAATATCAAGCTGCAAATAAGCTAGCAAACACCAAATGGGATGCCATCTGGTGCAATGAACAGAACACAACTAGTTACCCACATTCGAGATCCTTCCAAAATAAAATCTGAAATGCATTTTCATTAGATTCCCAAGTTGCTCACAAAACTGGCTTAACATTGGTTATATCAATTGCTTTAGACATGGGAGTTACCTTAAGGCAGGTTTAGAAATATTGTTTAGAGTTGACAAAGCTTTCACTCTTTTGGAGCACTTCTTACAAAGTTTTATAAAAGCTACACAGATTCAGAAAGCACAGAGTGTTTTCTATCCCTGAACAGCAAAACTGAGAATTAGAATTTAAAGATGATGTTTTAATGGAAGTGTATATTTGGGCTTTGAGCAGTGACTAAACAGGGGTTTATTACCCACCCATCCACTCCCAATGTATGAACCACATGTGGAAGGAAGACAGGGAAAAACCTCCTAGATAATAGGTGCCAGTTTAGGCTTAGTGATATTTACTACCATCATATCTACAAAACTCTCAGTTTAGCTCAGTTTAGGATGACTTCACTTGTCCCAGGAGAAGGAGGTTCACAAATATTTAGCATGTAACACGCAGGGCAATTATACCTTTCCCCCACTGCATGTATACCGCAGGGAACTAGGGCTGCCCACCAAAATCCATGTGCCTTCACTGTTTTAGCTAGTACTGCTAAAAGTGGTCCCCCTTTGTGATAGGAGTGGGACCATCTTAAATAATGTTCACTGACTTTTTGAGTATCACCTGGGCCTCATTCAAGATGCTGTTTTGTTTATTCATAATGTCTTAAGGCTAATGTATTTTAGGCACTAACAAAAGCATCTGAGCCAGAGTTTTCAGAAGCATATTGTATATAACTTTCCATTCTTATGCGTAAGGATTAAACAGAGAGCCAGGAGTGCGGGTGTGTAGGTTAGAATCTCTTATATGTCATGGGCTAATGTGGTTATTAATGTGCCACATCCAATGTCGTTGTGGGCTTTTCTTGTGTGCACTGGCTGGGTAGTTACTTCTTATGCCTGGGTAACCGCAGACACATCAGTAGGCTTATGTTTGCAGATTGCTGTTGCTTAATCAAAGCAATTTAGAACAGGATAATTCCATTCAAAGGGAGTGGAAATGTATGCCACCTTCAATTATGCCAACAAAAGCTTCAGTAGTTCATCATCTCTGTAGAAATTTCTAATGTTAATTGGCAGTGGTTCCGCTCCTACTTGGCGGGTCGTCTCCAGAAGGTAGTGCTTGGGGAACATTGCTCGACACCGCGGGCTCTCCAATATGGGGTCCCGCAGGGGTCAGTTTTGTCCCCCCTGCTTTTTAATATCTACATGAAGCCGTTGGGAGAGGTCATCAGGAGTTTTGGAGTGCGTTGTCATCAGTATGCTGATGACACGCAGCTCTACTTCTCCTTTTCATCTTCTTCAGGTGAGGCTGTCGATTTGCTGAACCGTTGCCTGGCCTCGACAATGGACTGGATGAGAGTTAACAAACTGAAGCTCAATCCAGACAAGACTGAGATGCTGTTGGTGGACGGGTTCTCTGATCGGATGGTGGATATATACCCTGTCCTGGACGGGGTTACACTCCCCCTAAAGGACCGGGTTCGTAGTCTGGGAGTCTTTTTAGACTCTTCCCTCTCACTTGAGGCTCAAGTAGCCTCGGTGGTTAGGAATGCGTTTTACCAACTTCGGTTGGTAGCCCAGCTACGTCCCTATTTGAGTAAAGAGGACCTTACATCAGTGGTACATGCTCTGGTAACCTCACGTTTGGATTACTGTAATGCGCTTTACGTAGGGCTACCTTTGAAGACAGTTCGGAAGCTACAACTAGTGCAAAATGCGGCGGCCAGATTGCTGACAAGGACCAAGCGGTCCGAGCATATAACACCTGTTCTGGCCAGCTTGCACTGGTTGCCAATATGTTTCCGGGCTAGATTCAAAGTGTTGGTATTAACCTATAAAGCCTTATACGGTGCGGGACCACGATACCTTGCGGAACGCCTCTTCCGATATGAACCGGCCCGTGCACTACGTTCTGCTACGAAGGCCCTCCTCCGGGTTCCAACTCACAGGGAGGCCCGGAGGGTGATGACAAGATCTAGGGCCTTCTCAGTGGTGGCCCCCGAACTATGGAACAGTCTCCCTGAGGAAGTACGCCTGGCGCCGACTCTGCTTTCCTTCCGGCGCCAGGTCAAAACCTTCCTATTCTCTGAAGCATTTTAAGTTACATTGATCTAATTTTAAAAATGTTTATTGTATTGTTGATTGTATTTTAATATTATTTTGTTATTCATTGTATTTTTATACTATTTTATGTTCACCGCCCAGAGAGCTATCGCTAGTCGGGCGGTATATAAATTTAATAAATAAATAAATAAATAAAATAAAAATACTTTATTTGGCTTGAGTTGTCTCAGCTTCAAAAGCCCCCTGGGTTGATTTTCCTGCCTTTTTCAAATCTGAGTTCAGCAATGGCTGAATTGTTTGGTTTTAGCATAAAAAAATATTATTGCAAGTGTGTGACCACATACATTTAATTTATGTTTGTCTTCTAACCACTTTCCAGAAATTCTAATAAATGTAACTATTGCATTTCTAATTCCATTTCGCAGCTTCGTACATGCATGACCCCCAACTTGCCATGTATATGATCTTGGTGAAATTTAAAGCCCTCCTGCCATAAAAAAGTGCCATGTACTATTAATGTGAGGTTATCATTTCAATTTTCAAAATTCCCTCTGATGTAATTTATTCCTATTTAATTTCCACATTCCCACCCACTTGTGTTTTATTTGACATTTACTGAAATCTATTTGAGGTCTTGCTTTACAGTATGTTTAACATTACCTTTCATTTTCACTGGCATGTTTTAAAAGGATATCCATCAAAGAGATCACTTTTAGATGTTTGACAGCAATTATTCAAATAATTCTTTAAGTAACCACTCAGGCTTTTATTTACTATGAATACCCCCCCCCCGAGTTGTTAAAAGAAGCCCTTAAGTCTGCAGGCATCTGACAGTAGTTCCAGGGGCTTGCCAGTGATTAAGCAAAGAAAGGAGTAATCCAAAGCAGCTACTTACTGGAAATATAACAGTTAGGAAGTGTCCTAAATGATTAATGGAGAGCAATTCAAGCTGGAAGGACCCTGATATATGCCACTAAAGCTTACATCACTCTTATGAGCCTTTGTAAAATGTTATTAAAGATGACCAAATTATATAGCTGCAACATAAAGACATCTCAAATGGTATTTGTCATTCATTGCTTGCTACTGTTAGTTCTATGGCATCCCCCATTGGTTTATCAGAGTAGATAGATATTGCTTTTCAATCAAAAACAATACATGAATATTGCATGGAGTGCTGAAAGCCAGCTTCCAAGGGAAGAATGAAAAGCCTGATGTGAAGAAAGTAAGGGAGGGAAAAAAGCATGGCTCAGTTAAAAATTAAGGTCATTAACCCTTATTTTCAGTTCTTGAACTGAAATAATTTTTGAAAACGTAGTGTAATATGGAAATTTATTTTTCATCAGGCTGGAGCCAATTTATTTGTTAGGACCAGAAGATGACATAAATATTGGATCACTCTAGGGAAATAAGACCTGGGAGTAAGCCCCATTGAACCCAATGGGTTTCACTTCTGAGTGGACCATGTATAGGCTTAGTCTGTAAAAGACAGATGTTCAGAAATGATTTTTTTAAGAAAGAGAAAGTGGAAAGAGAAAGAATGGGAATCTTTAAAACACATTCACTTCATATTTCAAACATGTGTTATAAGTATTTTTAATCTTCCCTCCCCACGAGATTCCATGAGAGTGGGTAGCAGTAGAATACAACAGCCCTTCAACAATTATAAAATTAATAGAATATTAAGTATGATGTGCTCAGTCAAGGAAAAGGTGGTCATGACTAAGACTACAGTTCTGGGTTTTTTTTCCCTCTTAGAGGCAATGGAGTGGGATTAGGTTGCTATCCTACACATGCTTTCCTGGCAGCAGGGCTGGTGACAGCAGCACTGAGCATCCTTGGGCAGCTGCTAGAGTATCAGTGCCTGAACTGAGTCTGTTATTATTTTCTGTCTCAGCATTCTGGGCAGTGGTAGCCAGCTGAATCTAGATGCCATTTTAATTTGCCACAATTCCGCTAATATTGCATTGCTCTGAGGAACTGTGGGAAATGTTAAAGGTGGCTAGACCCAACACCTGTCTACTGCTCAGAGCAGCCAGGTATGCTTGCCAGGGGCCACTAACAGGTGTGGTGGTCCACCAGAGGACACTTTGCCCAGCATCCTCCTCAGATCAGGAGCCAGCCCTTTGTTGTTGTTATATGCCTTCAAGTCGATTACGACTTATGGTGACCCTATAAATCTTTTTTGGATATATTCATAGAGTTTTCATGGTAAAAGGTATTCAGAGATGGTTAACCATTGCCTTCCTCTAAGTCTACGGCACCCGGTATTCCCAAGCGGTCTCCCATCCAAGTACTAACCAGGCCTGACCCGGCTTAGCTTCCGAGATCAGACAAGGTTGGGCATGTTCAGGGTAGTATGGCCACAGGCGGAGCCAGCCCTACCTGGGATTAAACCCAACTGAACTCAATAGAGTTTACTTCTTAACACACATCTGTAGGATTTCACTGTTAGTCCCAAATAACTCCCAGTAACTTCAGTAGCACTTAATCACAATTACTTTTTGCTGGATCATAGTGAAACCACTATTTAAATTCATCCCTACCATCTTAACTGCAGACACTAAAAACCAGCTCAAAGGAGAAAGTCTTCCAGCACTTCTAAAATTGAATTTAGACTTTGACAAATGTCCAGCAGGATGGAGGTCAACCACTGTGAGAACCTGCTGAGAAGACTTCAGAGATGCTTTATGTTGTACAGAGTTTGTACAGAGATGGCATAACTAAGATGGAAATTCTTAGTTTCTTAATCACTAGGGTGGTGCATCATATTGAGCTGTGGACCTCCACATTCTCAATTGCTGAGACTTAACTTTAAGTAAATTTAGCATCCTAGACTTTATCTTTTCTTTCTCCAGCTTAAGAATACATACATTTTTAATAGACTGGATCTAGACTGCCTGTGAATGGAGTTCTGCTTGTGGGACACTCCTGCTGGAAAGAGGGGGAAGCAACTTTCACTTCTCCTTACTCCTATAGCTCCCTATGTCCCCCTCAATAAAAATGGCCAGAAAGTTGGGGTTTCTCTGGAAACGTGGGAGATGGTTGTGCTAAGGGGCTGTAAGGTGCATGGTGAATTTAATATATCCCCCCCTTTTCTCCAATAGGACCCTCTGCGGTTTGCAGAAGGGCAAGGCTCGATCTAATCCAACATACAAAATTGAGCTTGTTCTCGGGATGTAAATACATTCTGGAATGTAACACTATGGTACAGAGCTTTTTTCACCATGCTCAGACATATACCAATCTAAAAGATTGAATAGATTAGGGAAGGACTTGGATAGTGGAAAAGCAGAAGACTTTGATAGTAAAAAAAGAAAAAAAAAGAGAAGTGGAGAGAATGAGATGAAAGAATAAAATAAAGTGAGTGCAAGAAAGGACAGTTAATAGACAATGGAGAAACCTGATACCATTTGGGCATGCTGGTCCAGAAAGCTTCTCTGCACTACTGCATCCAATCACTGGCCTGGTTCATGTGTAATGTTAAACCATAGTTAAAAGTAAACTATGGTTTAGCATGAATGAGCAGCGTGCTTGTGGACACTGTTTATTAGTGCCCACTTTGCCCTCTCCAATCCCCCCCACTTTCTGTCTGTGCAGCACCAGAATCAAACAAACCAGAGGTTGGCTTAGTGTTATGTGAGAAGCATCACTTGTGGCTTGTTTCTCTCCAAACAACCATGAGTAGAACCCAGTGCTCAGCTTGCCACTTGTTTGGGGAAAACAAACCATGAGTGCTGTTTTGCACATAATGCTAAGCCAGCTTCTGATTTGTTTCATCCTGGTGCTGCAAAGACCAGGAATGGGGTGGGTGGGTCTCCTCTCATTGTGACAAAGACAGTGTGACTTGTTTCCTGTCACTGTGACAAAGATAGGAGTGGGCAGGGGGACACCAATGAGCAGTATGCACCAACATGCTGTTCATTCATTTTAAACCACAGCTGATGTTTAACTATGGCTTAGTATTATGTGTAGGCTGCAATTATTTGTGGGCTGCAATTCTATATACAGTTACTAGAGAGCAAGGTAGTTGAATTCAGTGATGTTGTACTTGTTTGTGACCTCATCCAATACTTGCCTTTGTTGAATAAAAGGTTATTTGGACAGAAGGATTTTGCATTTTTAAACATAAAAAACAACAACAATAACAACAATGTAGTCAGTATTTGATCAAGCACTATCATCTTCCCATCAAGTAGTTGCAATTTTCATACCTTTACTTAGCTGTGAGTCCTGAATATTTCTCCAAAATATGCTATGAGTGATGTGGTGAGCGTTCTCTGCTAACATACATAATAATAGAGGTAACCACATCCCAAGAAAGAAAATAAAGTCTTTGTCCAATTCTTCAGTGGTCTCAGACAGTTTTTCCAGTTTCTTAGCAAGTGCAATTTTCCATAGTTGCTGGTACCTCCTGTCTAGATTAAGGTCCTTAAGAAAATTATCAGCTTTACTTTGACTATTGATATCATGGCATGCATTTGAGGAAAGTAATGCTACTGGACTGTGCTGTATACTATTATCATGCTACTGGTTCCATAATTCAAATGACCTGAGAAACTCAGTTCTGAGTTCATAATGAGCAATGGTGGGGGAAGTAAGATCTAAAGGCCTTTCCATATACTCAGGTATTTTGTTTGGAATAAATGCTCATTCACTGCACACAGTTTCATATCTTCTCTCAAAGGTGTTGTTTTGTAGAGAAGGAATGTCATTTCCCTAGCACTACACCTGCAATATTTTGAATGTGTGGGCTATTACTTTGTGGAGTGCTGTTGTGTTAAGTGTTATTGGATATTGTTGGTGACACAGTTAGCCCAGTGGGAGTCAACTCATCCCCATACCTGCACGACACAGGGAATCAGTCCTTTAAAAAAAATATTATTGTACTGTTAATAAATGCTTTGTAAGCAATGTGTTCCATACATTCTATTGTTCGAACATGAAAGGAATAACCTGAATGAAAAAGGACATATAGCAGCAAGATGAACACGTGCACACATACACACACGTGTGCCATGGATGTTATTACCTGCATGAATTATATTAATTTTTTAAAAGGTAATTATTTAGAACCTTTGGGGATATCCAACTAACTCATTCCATTAGGGCAAGGGTTTCCCCTTGCACAACAGAAGTTCCCCCCTTCCCTAAATTTCTTCTAGGGTTTTCTCAACCGTCTGGAGCAGATTTGGGGAAGTGTGCATGGTGCATCTGGGGAGGGGAGGAGTTTCCTTGCACAAGCGGAAATCCTTACACTGATGGAATCAGTTAGGTTAGATGTCTTTCAGAAAAAGGCTAATAGCAAAATGGCTTTCTGCTTGTATGCTTCCCAGAGAGGCATCCCATGCAGCGAACTGGACTACATACAGTAAGCCTTTGGTGGAACAGGAGTCTTTGTTGTAGCATAGCTGCTAATCCTGCAGCAATGTAGATATTCTACCATTCCTCCTCCCCTGCCCAGTGCCCAAGAATATATTTTTTTCTGGGTCTGGTACAAACTTAGAACAAGGCCTTTGCTTTCTCATGTGATCCTTTGCCTGTTCTAATCAATTGGAGGATTGACAGATACTCTCCTTGAACCTCTTTTAGTTCACATTGTTTATGCTTCTTATGCTACTAGCTTCCTGATCTGCATTAAAAGAAAGGGCATTATGACCAGAGGACTAACCCATTTACTCACAAATGTTCTGGGACCTGTAAATCCTATCCCATGCCAAGCAACCCTAATGACAATAGGTGTCCTAGATAGGTGGGTTTCTAAACAAGGAAATTCTAAAGGCACAGGTTGTAAACAATTCTTACAAGGAAAAAAGGTGGAAGACCGCAGAAGCAGCCAATGTGGCTTAACAAAAAGCTTAGAGATGATCTGAAAACAAAAAAGGACACATACAGGAAGTGGAAGGAAGGCCAGGCCGCAAAGGAAGAGCACAGATAGTTGGCACAGAATTGCAGGCATGGCATCAGGAAGGCTTAAACTGAAAATGAGCTGAGGTTAGCAAGGGATGTTAAAAGCAACAAAAAAGCTTTCTTCAGGTATATGCATATTAACAGAAAGACAAGAAATGGTGGTACAGCTACTCAATGAGGATAGCAAAATGATAACAGATGACAAAAAAAAAGGAGATGTGCTCAATTTCTACTTTGGCTCAGTCCTCTCCCAAAAGAAGGTCTATTACTCTCCTGGCAAATGTGAAGTACAAGTTGAAGGGGCAGTATTGTATCTTGAAATTGATGGGGAAATGGTCAATGAATACCTAATTACTTTGAACCAAATCTCCAGGGACAGATGAACTGCATCCTAGAGTACTGAAGGAACTGGCTGAAGAACTCTCAAAATCACTGTCTATTATTTTTATGAAATCGGGCAGGATGGGTGAAGTACCAGATGACTGAAGGAGGGCTAATGTTGTTTCTATCTTCAAAAAGGGCAAAAAGGAGGAACCTTGGAACTACAGACCAGTCAGCCTGACATCAATCCCTGGGAAAATATTGGGGCAGATTATAAAGCAGTCAGTCTGTAAGCACCTTGAAAACAATGCTATGATTACAAAAGGCAACATGGATTCATTAAGCACAAATCCTGCCAGACTAATCTTAACTCATTTTTTGATTGGTTAACCTCCCTGGTAGACTGTGGAAATGCTGTGGACATAATATATCTTGACCTCAGCAAAGCATTTGACAAAGTGCCCCATGACATTCTGATTAGCAAGTTAGCTATATGTGGATTGGATGGAACAACTATCAGGTGGATCCACAGTTAGCTACAGTATCGTATTCAAGGAGTGTTTATCAATGGTTCCTTCTCAAAGTGGGGGGAGGTAACGAGCAGCGTATTGTAGAGCTCAGTTCTGGTCCCAGTGCTCTTCAACATTTTTATTAATGACATTTTTATTAATGACCTATCTCTGTGACTGTCCCCAGCTGCATAAACATAAAGACACAGAGCATTTTGGGGGGGGGCTGGTGGGCTAGTAGTGAGGACTTTAGGAGATAGCAAGGGCTGTTAGAAAGAGGGGAGAGGGAGTTTGGAACTCTTCTCCAGTCCAGATATTCATGCTAGCTGACAAAGAGTTTCTGGGGAGGATTTCTCCTTTGAGATGGCCACTAGCTCATTTCTAAACCAGGATTGGTGAAACTTTGCCAGCATCACAACTGAAGATCACAGTGCTTGTCCTTTCCTCCTGGGAACAGGAAGTAAGGAGATCTGGGTCTTGTAGTTCTTAAAACAGCATAGCACATGAAGGGCATATTGTCTCTCAAATGGGGACGGGTGACAATTCTGCTGAGCTTGGGTTTAGTATTGGATTTTTCAGTGGTCTGTATATTCTCCATTTTTGCGGAGTGATCCTGTTTGCTCTGAACTTCAGTGGCTGACATTTCCCACCCCCTCAAATATTCCTTTGAATATATTGTTCTTTAGTGATTTTACTAACAGCACAGCACAGTACAGGCCTCTCTCTCTGCCACACCCCACCATACAAATAATCCAAACTCCAAATGGGAGAAAGCAAACCCAAGCCTCATCCATGATGACTCTAGGCTTGCTAACGAGGAGGGTGGGATGGGCAATGAAAGCTGCTTTCCTCATTTCCTTTTCAAAAGGAAAACAACAGGTCTCTGCTTCTAATGTGCAAACTGACCAGCCGCAGTCACAGTTGAGGAGGAGGAGGCAGCAGCGAAACTGCTTTCCTTTATCAACATTTTCTTTCAAATTATTATTTTCTTTCAAAATATCGATATTTTCCAAAGTATTGATATTTTCTTTGAAAGAAAATATCAATATTAACATCAATAATTTTGGAGAGAGGGAAAAATCAGATTGGTAAAAACAGCAGATAGCAGATAAAGAACAAGCTCAAATCAATACTACCTGTTAGGTTGATGGAATGCTTTCAAAGCAGCACTAGCTCACGGATCCCATTCCTACTCTCAAACTACTAGTCCCATAATATCTTGTTCTATTTCTCTTTCTCTCTGACTGAGATAAAGGCCTGGGTCAACTTGGGTCACTGTCTAGACTGTTGCTATTTCTGTTCAAACATGGTTTCTAATTAGCGCCAAAGATTGCTAGATCCTGATTATTGCATATGAGATAAGTTTGCACAGCCATCCTCAGCTTAGACTCATTTCCCCCCTCATGTTTATATGCTTACTGATCAGGCTGGGGCTTCCTGGATTTAATAATGTGTATTCATTCTCCTATTACCACAGTTCCTAGGTCATGTTTCTTATTTCTAATGACTGAGAACACAAACTCTCTCTATAGTATTGGAACAGGGATTTGTGAAATATTATGAGAAGGCTAAAATGCAGCTGGGGCTAGAACAATACAATACCCTTATAGTTAGGGTTACCAGATATCCGGTATTTGGCCAGAGTTTTTGGCTTTTGGGGGCCCCCTCTGGGTCTCTCGGTAATTCACCTTAATCTCCAGACTCTTAGCTTCAATTCAAAAAAATTTTTAAGTTTCTAGGTGGTCTGGTTCCCGAGATATACATCAAAATGTCAGCCGCCCCCCGCAACTGTTTAACGGGTCTGTTATAGCAGCTCCTAGCTCCTCTAACCCTGCTCTTTCAGGATGGTAGTCAATAAGTGAAGCCAGAGTTGTGATTTGTTGACCCAGGCAGTGCCTAAACTTAATTGCAACGTCAGGAAATGGTGGCTTTGAGATCTTCAGTTTGAGTAAGTAAGAATATGGCTTAAAGTTTTTTTTCCTCTTGTGTGCAAGAGTCAGATTCTGGGCTTTGAAAACCTTGGCAATACAGGCGGGCCCCGCTTATATGGCGGGTTCCATTCCGGACCCCCGCTGTAAAGCGGAAATCACCGTAAAGTGGAACCCCATTGAATATAATGGTGCTGTCGCGAAAATGACACAAAAACGTTGCAAAATGTCACAAAATCGGCTTTAAAAAAGTGAAATCAAAGCCGCTGCATTAGCGGAATGCCGGGAAGCAGGACCCTACTGTATGAAAGTATTTAATCCAATACTTGCTTTTCATAGAATCACAGAATAGTAGAGTTGGAAGGGGCCTATAAGGCCATCAAGTTCAACCCCCTGCACAATGCAGGAATCCAAATCAAAGCATTCCCGACAGATGGTTCCTCTTGAATGCCTCCAGTGTTGGAGAGCCCACTACCTCTCTAGGTAATTGATTCCATTGTTGTATGGCTCTAACAGTTAGGTTTTTCCTGATGTCCAGTCGAAATCTGGCTTCCTGCAGCTTGAGCCCATTATTCCGTGTCCTGCACTCTGGGACGATCGAGAAGAGATCCCAGCCCTCCTCTGTGTGACAACCTTTCATGTACTTGAAGAGTGCTATCATATCTCCCCTCAGTCTTCTCTTCTCCAGGCTAAACATGCCCCGTTCTTTCAGTCTCTCCTCACAGGGCTTTGTTTCCAGTCCCCTGATCATCCTTGTTGCCCTCCTCTGCACCTATTCCAGTTTGTCTACATCCTTCTTGAAGTGAGGAGACCAGAACTGGACACAATACTCAAGATGAGGCCTAACCAGTGCTGAATAGAGGGGAACCAATACTTCACGCGATTTGGAAACTATACTTCTGTTAATGCAGCCTAATATAGCATTTGCCTTTTTTGCAGCCACATCACACTGTTGGCTCATATTCAGATTGTGATCGACGACAATTCTAAGATCCTTCTCACATGTCGTATTGCTGAGCCAAGTATCCCCCATCTTATAACTGTGCATTTGGTTTCTTTTTCCTAAGTGTAGAACTTTGCATTTATCCCTGTTGAATTTCATTCTGTTGTTTTCAGCCCAATGCTCCAGCCTATCAAGGTCCCTTTGAATTTTGTCTGTCTTCTATGGTATTAGCTATGCCCCCCCAATTTTGTATCACCTGTAAATCTGATAAGCGTGCTCTGTACCTCCTCATCCAAGTCGTTAATAAAAATGTTGAAGAGCACTGGGCCCAGGACAGAGCTGTGTGGTACCCCACTCGTTACTTCTGCCCAGTTTGAGAAGGAACCATTGATAAGCACTCTTTGAGTACGATTCTGGAGCCAACTGTGGATCCACTCTGGGAGTAAAGCAATGCTAATCCCATGTACCTGGAGTAAACCCCATTGAATTCATTAGGACTTATTTTTGAGTAGACATGGTTAGGATTGTGCTGTAAATTAATGGGACTTTTGAGTAAACATAGCAAAGAATTGTGTTTGTGTTGTAAATCTTTCCCTCCCCCTCCAATCCTATTTTAAAGCAATTAGGCAGGGTTTACCTAGGTATCACATTTTTTATTATGTAGGAAACAAATACTGATTTTTTAAAAAACGTTCTGCAATGACCAACTGGTTTGACAATAAACTATTATATGGGGTGTATGGAGTCTTTCCTACAACCCTGTGAGGTAGGGTTGGTGATTGGAAACCAAGGCAGCTCACAATAAGAAATAAATCCCTTTAAAAACCAATTAACCATAAAACAAGTATAAACAGTTGCAAAACAGCTTCAAGTGGCATGATTTTGAATTTTGGGTTGGGTTAATGAAGTTTATATTTATTTTTATTTTTATTTATTATTTCATTTGATTCAGTAGGAGCCGAGGGCAGCAAACAAAAGTACTAAAAACTCTTTAAAAATCATAAAAACAGACTTTAAAATATATTAAAACAAAACATCTTTAAAAACATTTTTAAAAGCTTTAAAAACATTTTTTTTAAAAAAAGAAAAGGTTTAAAAACATATTAAAAAGCAATTCCAACCCAGACATAGACTGGGATAACTTAAGTCTCAACTTAAAAGACTTGTTAAAAGAACAAGTTCCTTATCACTTGAGGCTGCAGTTTTCCCTGGTTGAATAAGCCCCACTGAATACATTGGGACTTGCTTCTGAGTAAACGAATATAGGATTGCCCTATAAATATCTTTATAGGTTGTGTAAATAATAAACATATTTGATAGTCATGCTTATATAAATATTTCTTCATACCGTGTCCCAATAAGTATCCAATTTCACACTATGGTTGTACAATACTTCAAATACATTTTAAGTATGCCTTTCTTCCTTGAGGTGGTCATGGTTCTCCATTGTTTTCATCCTGAGGGGCAGACAGGCCCATGGTCACCCACTACACTTTATAGCTCATTTGCATTTTGAAAAATTAATTAAAACAATTTACATGGAGGCAAATTTTATTAAGTGGATCCACACAAAACATTTAAAGCACATCCAACTCGCATTTAAAGTGCATGACTTCCTCTAAAGAATCCTGGGAAGTGTCGTTTCTCCCTCAGTTACAGTTCTGATTCTGTGGGTGTTGAATGTGCTTTACATGAATGGTGTGGATCTGCCCTAGGTATGATGTGCATTCAAGAGTGAACTGAAAAGAACAATTTTAAAAGATACTTTTTTAAACAGGGGAAAGGTTGTAGCTCATTGGTAGGGCATATGGTTTGCATGCAAAAGTCAAAAATTCAATCTCTGGAAAAGACTATTGCCTGGAATCATGGAGAGCCAATGCTAGTCCATGTCATCAGTACTGAGCTACATGGTCCCAAATGGCTTTAGTCAGTATAAGGCAGATTCCTTTGTTCCTAAAAGTGGAAAGAGACCCAAGGGCAACAGTGTCCCCAAAATTTATTTATGTATTTTATTTACAACATTGATATACTGCTTTATTGTAAAAAATCTCAAAGCGGTTTACAGAAAGAATTAAAACAATAAAATTCTACGCAAAAACAGTTAAAGACATCTATTTAAAAACATTCAAAATAATAAAACCAACAATGAGTTAAAAACAGATTTAAAAACACAATAGCTTCTACATGCCTGGATAGGCTTGCCTAAGTAAAAATGATTTTAGCAGGTGCTGAAAAAAGGCATCTGCCTAATGTCAATAGGCAAGGAGTTCCAAAGCATAGGTGCTGCCACTTTGTTGTTGTTATGTGCCTTCAAGTCGATTTCGACTTATGGTGACCCTATGAATCAGTGACCTCCAATAGCATCTGTCATGAACCACCCTGCTCACATCTTGTAAGTTCAGGTCTGTGGCTTCCTTTATGGAATCAATCCATCTCTTGTTTGGTCTTCTCTTTTTCTACTCCCTTCTGTTTTTCTGTATTGTCTTTTCTAGTGAACCATGTCTTCTCATTATGTGTCCACAGTATGATATGAGTCCAAAGTCAGAGCAAGGCAATGGTTAACCCAGTCTATCTGAAAGAGCGCCTCCAGCATCATCAGGGATGCCGCTCAACAAGTTCAGCCTCAAAAGGCCTTCTCTCTATCCCACCAGTTAAAACAGCTAGACTGGTGAGAACTAGGGAGAGGGCTTTTTCAATTGTGGCCCCCACTTTGTGGAATTCCCTCCCAAATGATCTCCACCATGCCCCCTCTATGATGAGCTTCTGCTGGGCCTTGAAGACCTGGCTCTTCAGGCAGGCTTTTGGGGTGGGTTAGGTTTTATTGTTGAGATTTTTAATGTTTTAATGTATTTGTATGTTTTTATTTTGTACGTCGCCCAGAGTGGCTGGACAGCCAGCCAGATGGGCGACTAATAAATAATAATAATAATAATAAAAACCACCTCTGAATACCTCTTACCACAAAAACCCTATGAACAGAGTATCCAAAATGCTGCCACTTTACAGGACTGATTTCTTACAAGAGCAGAACAAGTACGATGTGGCACCCATAACATGGAAAGCACAGTTTGAACTTGGCCTGGTAGCAAATCAGCAACCAATGCAGATTTCAGAGCAGAGGTATTATGTGCTGATAGGATCTCACTCATGTCAGCAATCATGCCGCAGCATTTTGCATTAACTGACTGGATGCCAGGATTTTTTTAGTTTTGGTTTTCGGTTATGAATCCTGACTGGTTGTGGAATGCTTAGTTGTGGGGCTTAGTCCCATAGTAAGTGTGTTTAGAATTGCAGCATTCAGGGGCATCCATCTTTACTCCCGAATGCTCCCATCTAACATCTCCACACCACTAGGCTCCTTTCTTCCTACAGCGGCCTTCTGGTGACTGGCCTGGCCTGAAGGCACTTAAACCCTTCTTGCCGGAAGCAAGTAGGCTAGATTAAATGTTCCCTACCCAGGCTCCATCTTTTAGCTAAGATTTCTAGCTAATTTCCAATCAGATATTTTTTTTAATTGTACGCTCCAAGCAACTGTGATTGATGCTTAATGTATCATGTTTTATGACATCACTCGGGCCTGCCCCTGTGACATCATTTGGGCCCGCCCCTATGACATCGGGCCCACCTTTAAAATCTCAGGTTTTGGGATGCTTCTGACCTGGCAACCCTACTTATAGCAGAAGAGCAACAAAAGGGTGTTAAGATTATGGACAAAGAATGAGAAACAAATACACATTTATTGTGCAAAGCTATAATCGTGTGGAAAATAAAGAATGCAAAACCCACCTGTTCTCTAAAAGGTTGAAACCTACAACTATAGCCCAGCTATTGACTTCCAATGCTTTGAAAATGAAAGGGCAAAACAAAACAGCCAGGCTGGCCAAATCCAAAGCAGAGAGCATGATACAAGGTGCCACTAAAGAAATACAAAAAGGTTCGGCAGTTCATTTTCGATGCTGTACACAATTCTCATTAATGCAAGCTATGTAACTTATTCCCCACTCATCATGCTGAGAACATAACTCTTATATTAGTAGATCAGTAATTTCCTATTCCTTTCTTCATAATATTTAACTGCGTAATGCAGAGAAATCAATGTTATATATGAAGAAGGTACATTTCAGCTATAAAGAAGAAGAAAACCAATTCCCTGAAATACGTTAGCATTATTCATGTAATTTAACTCGGCTGATCAGATTCTCCTTTTGGAGTCAAAATATTTTTCCAATCCTGCATTTTTTAAAAAGGAAGGGGGTATGTTGTTTAGCAGCACTCTTTACCTGCTTCTCTTATCTTGATTGAGTCAGTGCCATGTTTATTGTATTCAATTTAGTTTGTATCTCTTCTTTTATTAGTAATAACGTTTGTACTCTTATAACAATTACACTGTCTTACCAACTTCCTAAGTGATATTTGTCATTTGTTGCTTTGAATGCCTATTCAATCCCATGTTGGGTTTACTGTATTAGATTATTATAATCCATTCCTAGGCAACAATAGGAATGCAAAGGAAATAAACACCAGTTTCTCATTTCTACAGCTTCAAAACCAAAGAGGTCATGATGACAAATGGAAGAAACTTTACTGCACTTTAGGCGACATTCCAAGTTGCAATGATTATATCTGTTTTTTTTTTTACAAATGGCTATGAATGTTACATAATGAAGTGAACTAGGGATCCAAATTTTACTTTTGAATAAATATATATTTATATATATCATATATTTGAAATATATTTGATGCAATATATTTGATAATATATTCCTTAATAATTTGTCCACTGACTAGAAACACCAATTATATTACCAATTTGTCCCGTTCAGAGTGGGATCCACGAGGCTGAGACGCAGGTGTAATTAATTCTTGTTTTATTAGAGTAATAGATACATCAAAAGCAGCACGTTTCATAGAGAGCACTAAACTAACTCAATAGAATTCATTAGCTGCACTCTAGACGTGCTCTGCAACGTACAAAGAAAGTTGACTCAGCAGCTCCTCACCTGGAGCCACAGGTTTAAGTAGGGAAAGTCCTTGATCTTAATCTCTGACTCCTTCTCAAGTCCTGCCTCTGACCCATCCTTTTCTCGTGATGACGAGCGCGGGGTGACGGGCGTCCAATGGCTTGTCCGAAAGGGCCTCGGCAACAGGCTTGATGTCAGGGGGAGGTTGCTCTCCTGGTGCCTCCCGAGAACCACTAGGCAGAGGGGGAGGGAGTGCACCCTCCGGAGCAACTTCCAACGGCTCCTCGTCTTGGTCTGGGGCACGCTCTTCTTCAGAGAGTGCGCCATCTGTGGGAACTGACCCTGGCTCCAACTCACTCCCATATCCCCTATCCTGTGGAGACTCAACAACTCCTGGATCTATCGCTTCTTCTGACAGCTGGGGACCCTGAAACTCATGCCTTCCTGGCCCCCACGGAGGAGCTGAGGCCCAACACAATTCAACAATTTTACAAGTGAGTTGAATTACACCAAAGAAAAGTATGGGCTGCCGTATAAGTCAGACAAGCACTCATTGTTTTAATGTGCAAGTAGGCAACATTTTTAGGGGCAGAATTTCAGATACCAATAGGAGTGGATGAAGTGAAAAGATTTCAGGAGGAAAGGCAAGATTTAGCAACGTACAAACTGCCTCTCCTAGACACATTAGTTAAATGTAGCAAAAAAAAAAAAGCAGGCTGTCTTTGTTGTGGTTATTGCTATTATTTACATACCTCATAATAAGTAATTCATGTCAATACAGGTTAGGTAGATGAACCCCTATAGCTGAAAAGACTATCTGGCATGCATATCCAGTATACTGAAAAAAGAAAATAAGGGTGCTACTGGATCAGACCAAAGGCCCAACTACTCCAGCAACCTGTTCTCCCAGTGACCAACCATACAGGCTCACTTAAGTATTTTGTTAATCACTGTATGCAGAGAGTTAGCACAGATATACAACTAGGATCCAAGGAACTATATGTGCTATTCCTCACACACCAAGGCTTACTGTTGCCTCCTAACAGTCCAAAAACCTTCTGGAGTGTCTAATACATATATGTGTGTGGCTAGAATTGGGGGCAAATTCTCAGATGTCACAGATACACAGATCCTGCACAAGTGGAAGTATGACTTTATGGAACATTTTAAGAAAAAAATCACCACCATGTCCCTAAGGGGGAAAGTAATCTTTTACTATTCAAAAGTCCTTCTCCTTTATAAATAACAATTAATTAATCTATGAAAAACTAACTGGAATGCATATGTGCCTTTGATGTAAAGGAAAATATCAGAAATTCCTTGAAAGATATGGAACAAATTCTTCTTATTGGCAAGTCACGTTTCTTCAGATATTAAAACTGATGTAGCTTGATTATCATTTAAACACATATAGATGAGAAGCTTCCCCAAATCCTTGCCTACAGAAATCATAAGAATTCATTTTCTACTGCTAAAAAAAATAACCCCCCACCCACAACTAAGCAGGTGGAGAAACACCACACAGGCCCACCAAAAGAAGGAGCTCTTCTGTTTACATAATGAACAGTCTAGATCCAACCCTTGTTTTGAATAAGCAGCTATGTATGGTCTAAGGCAGTGGTAACCAATGTGCTGCCCTCCAGACACCCCTAGTACACCACAGACAAGTTCTAGTGTGCACTGACAACATGGCAGAGAAAGCACACATCAAAAAAGGGGGAGGATGCAAACCCAATCACCTCATGCAGGAGGCAAGTCCTCTACTGACATGGGCAGAAGAACATCTCGAATCCCTGTCAGCAGCATGCCACAGGGGTGTACGACACAACTGCAGACTGGCTCAGCAGGTGACACATCTCTCTAGAGGAGTGGAGTCTCTATCCAAAGGTTTTCCATCAGGTTTGGAACACCCAGGCTGGACCTGTTTGCAAGCCCAGAACACAAAACGCTAAATATCATCTTCTCCCACTTCAGGTCTCCTGGAGCAATGGAAATGGACGTCTTAACAGCACAGTGGCCTCTGGGTATTCTCATCTACAGCGCAGCTCCAGAGGGTGCTATGTCAAATAAGGACTTCAAAATGGTATCTCAGGAAAAGAAGGTTCCACATGGAAACACTCAAGACTATTCTCAAGGCCATCAAACCAGGGGATTATCTGGCATTCCTGGATATCACGGTGGCCTATCTACATGTATCTATTTCTTGCACATGGCTATACTGTCTGGGACTGATGGGAGCTGGAGAGCACAATGTTAGCCAGCCTGATTAAAGCACACTTTAGAAAAACACAAGGAAAATGACACAAAGTTCTGGAAGGCTGCATATTTAATGAGGCAGACTTTTCACCTTATTACTGTCTATTAGTAAATCTATCAAAAAAATAAGACTGGTATGCCTCTGAATACCAGTCTCTGGGAACAACAGGAAGAAAGAGGAGGTATGCTCATGTCCTGCTTATGGCTTTCCCATAAGAAAGCCATAAGCTTATGGCTTGCCACCCTGGGCTCACTGGGAGAAAGGGCGGGATATAAATCAAATAAATCAATAAGCATCTGGTTGGCCAGGATGCTGAACTAGACTGGTCTTCTTGCAGGGCTCTCCTTATGTAATCCTTCAGTAAAAGTAAAATATCCTAGAATTATTGTGCCAAATACAACAACGTATTGCCTGGGGGAGATGGAAAGGCTGTAGAAGCTCTGTGGACACATTGTCACCCTCTCACTTCTTTTGATTAAGCTGCAAAGCTCTACTTTCCTTTTAGATAGGTTCCCTATTTGTGTTGAAAGATGCAATGTCTGTGTCTTCTAAATGTACATAGAACTTGAGAAAACGTTTTTGAAATTCCTTTGGAACATTCAACATTTCAACAGAGGTCTCAACAATTTTACCTCGATGTTCAAAATGTGGTGCTCTATAAAACTACTGTACAAAAACAATGGAACAATTAATGCTCCAAATTTGTATTATCAGTTCACTGCCATTAGAAATTTCACAACTGAGCTGCTGCATTGTTATCCCTAGTGGATCCAGGAGCTGCATATACACACAGGATTCTTACACATGCAGATCTCACTTGCTGGTGTGGGAGAACTACTAATAGTGACTACTATTAAAATGGAAATACAGCCTAATGATTAGCACTACCGTGTTTTGTTTTTAGTTCTGTTATGACATACCCTTCCCATCCTCCCTTCTGTGCAAGGTAGTTGGCCTTTTATCAGGGAGCAAGGGGGCTGGTCCTTGTTTTCTGGGAAAGTATGACAAAGCTCCTTAATTCTTTTCTATACATGTTACCATTGATTATTCTCATCTATAAGAATTGGTGCACTCTGGGATCTTTGTACAGACCCAAAAGTTAAATGTGTGTGTGTGATCAAAAATAATTCGTTCCAATAGTTGAAAAATGTACAACAAAAGCATCACCAGCTCTTTCTTGACACATTTTTCTTCTTCTTTTGGCGACAGTTCCACAAATTATAGAAATCTGTGATTCCTACCCAGGCAAACATCAGAGAGAAGCAGGTCTCTGTATATATGCAGCTTTAAATTTTATGTTGGCTCTTCCAGCCATGTATGGATTCTATTAGGGTTGTCAGGTCAGAAGCATCCCAAATCCTGACATTTCAGGGGTGGACCCTAGTGATGTCACGGGGCGGGCCTCAGTGAAGTCATTAAGCATGATACATTAAGCATCAACAACAGTTGCTTGGAGCCTACCATTCAAACAACAACATTTCTCTGATTGGAAATTAAGATAGAAATATTAGCTAAAAGATGGAGCCTGGGTAGGAAACATTTAATCTAGCCTACTTGCTTTTGGCAAGAAGGGTTTAAGTGCCCTCAGACCAGGCCAGTCACCAGAAGGCCACTGTAGGAAGAAAGTAGCCTAGTCTTGTGGAGATGTTAGCTGGGAGCACTCAGGACTAAAGATGGATGCCCCTGAATACTGCAACTCTAAACACACTTACTAAGGGACTAAGCCCCATAGAACAGAATAGGACTTACTTCTGAGTAGGTATGGTTTGGATTGTGCTGTTGGTAAAGCTTGACTAGGGATCCTCTGCAAATATATCCATATCCAAGCAGGGTTAGCAACTCCCTGTCTGGAATGCCCTGCCCCTGCCTTTTAACATGGCTGCTCCAAACGACTTTACAAATGTGACCCTTCACTTCAGAAAGAGGTTTGAGAAATGAGTAAGAAGATTCTCTACCCTTTTCTGTCTACCCTATGAGCTGCTATAAACTCACTTTGACAGCCAACGCAATTCCAGTGAGTAATAAATGACGGAGAGAAAACACACATGGTTTGCTCTACCTTCACAGGCAGTAGCTTAGGAACAACAACAGTTGCAGCCATACTTCCCAGTATGTGAACTCTCTTTTATCACTATTGGGCAAGAAACGAACCATCATGCAACCAACAGGGCACATCATCAGTGGGGGCTAAGTTGAGCACATGGAACCACTGTTGTTGCTTCTATGGATGTAAGGGACTGAGGTTAAAGATAAGTGAAATGCAAATAGAAAAACAAAAATAAAAGACGATGATTTCCTAAATGCAATACCATACTAACCACAACAAGATTCCTACGACTAAGGCAGAAAACTCAGTATCCCACAACCAGTCAGGATTCCTAATCAAAAACCAAAACTAAAAAAAATCCTGGCAGTGAGTCAGGCAAGATCACAGAAATATCCATGCAGCATAACGTGACCTGGGGGCTGCAGTTGGTGCAGAATGCTGACATGAGTGAGACGCTATCAGCACATAATACCTCTTGTTTGAAATTTGCACTGGTTGCTGATTTGCTACCAGGCCAAGTTTAAGGTGTGCTTTCCATGTTACGGGTGCCACATAGTACTTGTTCTGCTATTATCAGATATTGATCCATGGCAGCACCTATACTTTGGAACTCCCTGCCTATTTACATTAGGCAGACACCTTCATTGTACTCTTTTCAGCATCTGCTAAAAACATTTTTGTTTAGGCAAGCCTACTCAGGCATGTAAAAGCTATTGTGTTTTTTTATGTTTTTAACTCATTGTTGGTTTTATTATTTTGAATGTTTTTCAATACTTGTGTTTAATTATTTTTGCCAATAATTTTATTGTTTTAATTCCTTCTGGAAACTGCTTTGAGGTTTTTTACAATAAAGCAGTCTATCAATGTTGTAAATAAAATACATAAATAAATTTTGGAGACACTGTTGCCCTTGGGTCTCTTTCCACTTTTAGGAACAAAGGAATCTGCCTTATACTGACTAAAGCCATTTGGGACCATCTAGCTCAGTACTGATAACATGGACTAGCATTGGCTCTCCAGGATTCCAGGCAACAGTCTTTTCCAGAGATTGAATTTTTGACATTTGCATGCAAAACATATGCCCTACCACTAAGCTACAGCCCTTCCCATTTAAAAAAGTATCTTTTAAAATTGTTCTTTTCAATTCACTAATGAACACACAGTATACCTAGGGCAGATCCACACCATTCATTTAAAGCACATTCAACACCTATTTGTAGAACATGAATCCCACCACAGAATCATGGGAACTGCAGTTTGTTAAGGGTGGTGAGAACTATAACTGTGAGAAGGAAACTTACGCTTCCCAGGATTCTTTAGGGGAAGTCATGCACTTTAAATGTGAATTGTATGTGCTTTAAATGTATTGTGTGCATCTACTTCATAAACTTTGCCTGAACGTAAATCATTTTAATTAGTTTTTTAAGATGGAAATCAGCTATATAGTTTACTGGGTGATCATGGGCTACTCACCATCTCTCAGCCTAATCAGCCCCTCTAGATGAAAACAACACAGGGGGACCATGACCACCCCAAGGAAGAAGGACACATTTAAAATGTAGATGAAATAATAATGTACAGCCATAGCATGAAATCAGATATTTATTGGGACATAGTATGAAGAAATATTTATATAAGCATGATTGTCAAAGATGTTTATTATTTACACAACCTGTAAAGATATTTTTAGTGCAATCCTATGTTTGTTTACTCAAATGCAAGTCCCAATGTATTCAACGGGGCTTACTCAAACAGGGAAGACTATACAGAACTGCAACTTCAAGTGATAAGGAACTTCACTAATCCAATCCAAGATTCAGAATCCTGCTACTTTAAGCTGATTTGCAATGGTTTATGCTTGTTTTTATGGTTATTGGATTTTAAGGGGATTTATTTCTTGTTGTTTCCTTGGTTTCCAATCGGCAATCCTACCTCACAGGGTTGTTGGAAAGACCACACGACCACACACACACACACACACACACACACACACACACACACACACACACACACATGGATGTAAAAATACATGCACCCCATATCATAGTTTATTGTTAAAACCAGTTGGATATTGCAGAACATTAAAAAAAGTATTAGTTTCGTACATAATATAAGCAGTGATACCTAAGTAAGCCCTGCCTAATAGCTTCAAAAGTAGGATTGGAGGGGAAGAGAAAGATTTACAACACAAACACAATCTTTTGCTATGTTCATTCAAAAGCCCCATTAATTTACAGCACAATCCTAACCATGTATACTCAAAAGTAAGTCCTATTGAATTCAATGGGGTTTACTCTGGGTATGTGGGATTAGCATTGCATCTTTACTCCCAGAAAAGTGAGTACTGGATTAAAGCTTTATATTGGGAAGGTTTTCAAAACACTGCCCTCTTTAACAGCCCAGGAAAATTTACACTTGTTTGACTCCTGCACACAAGAGAGAAAAAGACTTTTTCTAGTACTGGCCTTGCAATAGGTTCTACCTACTGCCTGGAGGTTAACAAATCCCTTGTCAATCACAACTGTGACTTCACTTATTGCTACATACCTTAAAGGGCAGCATTAGAGCAGCGAGCTATGAGCTCATTTAACAGAAGTTGGGGTGTGTATGGCGTTTTGGTGTATATCTTGTGAACCAGTCCACTTAGAGACTTAATATTTATTTTTAAATGAAAGCTGAGATTCTGGAGATTAAGGTTGTTGGAAGTGGGGCAAGAGCAACTCCTGTTTTGTTCTTTTGTTTATGCTCCAGAAGGGAGATAGAGCTAGGGTCCTCCAGATGGATAGGCTTGTTTACCTTTACCTGTGATGCTCTGACTGACTTCCTTCTGTCGCTAGAAGCTTACCTGCCTCTCCTCCTTCCGCCCTTTCCACCTCTTTCCTTCTCTGACTGTCCGGGAGAGAGGAGACATTCCTTTGTCTCTGCTCTATCTCCAAGCCATGGGGCTAACTCCCGCACCTGGGTGTTACGCCTCCAACTTAGCTAGTTAGTTAGAACTAGGTATGCCTTTTCTATCTACTATGTATTTTTATAAATAAAGTAGCTTTTCTTATTTTACTAAGTCTCCAGTCTCAGTGATGCTGATGCAGGGTAAAAGCCTGCTTTCTTAGGTAAACGCATGCATACGCTGGCACACTTGCATTTCAACATCTGCTGTTACTCTGCTGCTGTGGTGTTGCTTTAAAACGAAATTAAGCATACACAAATACACACAGCGCAACTAAGGTGACCCACCCAGAGACTCAGAGAGGAACCCAAAAATCCATAGTCTCTGGGCGGAGACTGGAGAGCTGGCAACCCTAAATTCTATCAATATTTGTTCAAAGTGCTGTGTTTCTGCTAGACTCTGGCCACAGGAGATGACAAAGTATATTCATTTTTTACTTAAGGTTTTATTATGCCTTTCTTCTTTTGAAACTAGCTTTTATTATTACTTCTTACATGTGGTTTCTTGTTCAATTTGGGTACAAAAAACTAAGATTTGGGGAGAAGGGCAAACAGTCTTCCTGAAACCAGTGGGCTACAACAGATATATCTAGCCATTTCAAGACATTTTGCATACCTAATTGAATACATGTAGGGAGGGTACAGAGGTAGTCTATCCCATCTCCCATCATCAGCTGACCATAATTTCGCTGCTGGTCAGGGTTCATATATAATACTGACCTATGGTTTAGTAACTTAATAAACCATAATTTCATGTTATGTGGAAACCAGGCCAATATCTGCACACCTTGGTGTGCAAGCCTTCATGCTCTCCAAAAGCTGTACCTGAGGACTGCAGAGAGTGAAATGTAATGTGGTATAAAGGTACTGCAGCTGGGGGAGGAAAAAACTGGCAACTCTATGTAGAGGGATCTTTGGGTCCAAGCTTTGTTTGTAAAGTGCTTTGGAATGTTTCAAGGTGGCAAGCAGTATAAGTAGTACCAAACATAATCAGCCTTTTGATAGGCCTAATTTGGCTAACACTTTGGGCTAATATGATACATCTGAAGGATCACAAGCCCAATGAGACATGTTTATGCTATTAATTCCAAATCAACTCACTCACTCGAAAAAAATCCCAGAGTTTATCTGGGAAGAAAGCCATTTCAATTCTGTTCAAAACCACAGCCAAATCAGCAGCATTTCCTCTGTAAGTATAGTGGTGTGTGTGGGTGTGTGTTTTAAAAATTTCTGCTCATCTCTGCTAGCTAGTTCTTGAATTGCAAGACATGGTAATATGAGCATCAAAACTTCTTACTGAATCATCTGTACAATACACAAAACCATTCTGCTGCACAAGGGCAAAAAACAAATCAAACTGAAAGCTGCGTTTCAATTTGGCTAACTGAGCCTTGCAGTAAATTTTTTATATTATCTAAAGAGAAGCCAGAGTTTATACAGAAATAATGTAAGGTGAGAGGTTACTGATACTTATATGATTGGGTGTTGGAAAGCACAGGTGGGCAAGCACAGGTAGGAAAGCTGTCTGCCAGCACCTACAATAGCACACCCAGAGCCATTGAACACTCGTCTACTATACTGTAAAAGTGCAGGAGCGCTCACAAAACCCTTTAAAACAAAAATGAAGTGTAAATGACAGCAAGAAATGCCCGTTCCCACTTTAGTACAGGAACAATATATTCTACTTTTAACAACCCCTCTGAAAGGCTATTCCCATGGCATCATACCACTGGCACTTAATATAGCAAATAAAATGTGGGCATGTTCAGGTGTTTGCCTTAACACATGAATGCTATATTTGTGGACCTCCTGCAGGGGTGCACACACAAACCCTGCCCCCAATGCCGCCATGCACTTTGCCCGCCACACTAAGTCCCTTCCCTTCTTTGTGTTGAGTGGAGAAAGTCTGCAAGGGACTTTTAATTGCATTTGTTTGAACCACGTGTAGAATGCCTTGCACATTGAGGGACTGTGCTTCATTAGGGTTCCCAATCAAGAGAAGGTTCTACCTGCATTCAATCAACCTCCTGCAGGGGTCAACACAGGGAAGGATGAGGGCATTCAAAAGAGCATTGGGTGGGGACTTGCATGTGTGTCCTGCCCCTGTCCCCACTTGGTTTGTTTATTTGTTCAGGATATGCCTGGACACACCTTATTATTATTTTCTCTGTCACCTTCAAAACCCCCAGAGGTAGCTAAAAAAAATTGGACTGATATGTTTTGAAAAACATTCTTCTCTCATTTTGTAATATCACGATCAATAAAAATGCTATTGTATCAGAAAAGGATATTCATGATGTAGTAATTTTGATGGAAGGATAATGTGCATCTTTCAATTGACTTTGCATTCCTTTGGCTTGAACTATGAGTGGAACTGGTCACAATCCGTTATTATACTCTCAGTTCAGAAAACACACGCATTACAAATCAGGATCAAACCATAAAAATCCAACATTAAACCAATTTGCCAAAAAACGAATAGTCCCAATTTATACACAGGGAACACCGAGTCTGAGGAATCTGTGAGGTCACGGTAGAGAACAGAACACATACAGAGTTGATATTATGTAGATAATGCTCTAGAAAGTTAGCAGAAAGCCACAGACAATAGGTCAAATCACACATATGCATTATAATTGTCAAGGAATTAAGCACGTGGCATACTAGAAAGCAGCCACTTATTTTACTTAGGAACTATGGGTCTGAGGCCCCTTTCACACTACACTTTATTCCGTTATTCTGATTATTTATTTCCTGTTAATTTGTGCATAAAATTTGAGTGTTCACACGACATAACAGGTAGCTCTGGAATTCTGGTGGAATGTATTGGAAGTTTAGCGCTAATTTCCGTAATAAATAATACCTGAAAAATTCCGATAGCAGGCTGGGAAACCGGAAGATTGCGGGAGTTTTGCGCTAGCTGCCACTGTTCACATGACAGCCCTCCCAGCATGCAGTGCGTTCCCGCCCTTACCAACAGCCCTCCCAGCATGCAG
Organism: Rhineura floridana; assembly: GCF_030035675.1. Taxonomy (NCBI): domain Eukaryota; kingdom Metazoa; phylum Chordata; class Lepidosauria; order Squamata; family Rhineuridae; genus Rhineura; species Rhineura floridana. The sequence continues at coordinate 73,696,189 of NC_084481.1, read as the reverse complement.
CCTTCGCGCTCTGCTGCGCTGCCACCACTGCGCCTCCCAGCCGATCCCAGCTGCTCCTGAGAGAGCAGCCTGTGCTGCTGCTGCTTGTGCTCCACCAGAGCCTCTGCTGCTGCGCTGCCGCGCCTCTCATCTGAACACGATTGCGCCTGTTTCAACCCCCCCATGCACCAAAAGAACAGGCCTCAAACCAGCTCATCCGGTGTCGCGTGAGGCCAAATGAAGGGGGGGGAAGAAAAACTGTGCTCTGTGTGTGAAAGACTGTTGCGCAAAATGCCGGTATAACAGGTACTGCACTGTGAAAGGGATTTTTGAAATATGGAACGAAGCGCTACCTTTTTAATCCGGTAAACTAGCGCTATTAGCCCCATGTGTGAAAGCAGCCAGAGACGCACTATTATAGCAGACTGTGTTGACTGTAGATTTTCGTCCTCTAGGCAGTCAGTGGGGCAATGAAAGTGGGGTGGCATTCCGCAGCTGGCTTCCTAACGGCAAGCATCACTGCCTCTTACCAAGAGGGAGGAGCAAGGTACAGGAAACACAGTGTGGTGAGAGTGCGGCAGCAGAGCCAATTTGGCATTCCTACCTTACCCATGCTTGCACTGCACTGTGCTCCCCATGCTTTGCCCCTCCGCCTCGGTAAGCAGCAGCAACAATTACCATTTGGAAGCCAGCCATGCAATGCTGCCTCACTCCCGCTGCCCTGTTGGCCCTAGGGAAAGACGAGTAGGCCCACTTCCTTGCTACTGTTGCATTGCACATACAGTGCCCTGTGCCTTTTTATCCACTGTGCACAACAGTTCAGAATAAGAAAGTAAGTTAAGTAGAGCAAGTTTCTCCTCCATACTTTTGTGATTTCTCCTACATTTGAAAGCACATAAACAGGCAGTAGCAGCATGTTCTGGGTGGAGTTGCATTCCTCTGATAGGAGCAGGTTTGTAGCTTGGGTATGTTCCTGGATTCGACATAGTCGCTGAAGGTTTGGGCAGTCTCCATGACTAGGACTGCCTATTTCCAGCTCCAACTATGGCTCTTCTTGGACAGAGATGACTTGGCCACTACACTACATGCTCTGGAAACCTCTAGAGTGGAAAAGTACAATGAATGCTACGTGGGGCTACCCTTGATGACAATTTGGATACTTCAACTAGTTCAAAGTACAATGGGTAAGTTACTGGCCAGGGTTCTATTTAGTGTTCATACAACCCTTGTTTTAAAACAACTGCACTATATTCCACTGACATGCATTCATATACACATATGTGCTCCTTCTCTCTGTACTCTCTTACTCCTCTCCTACTGGGAGGAAGGGCGGGATATAAATTTAATAGATAACAACATTAATAATAATATGAGATCAGCTGTCTGTGCCCATAATGCTGGAGCCACTTATTGCCCTCCTGCTTAACCTCTGTATGGATGTGTGTCAGCTGGATGTAGGCAGTTCTCTCCCTTCAAAGGAAAAGAAGAGGGTGGAGCCAACAATCAGCATGGTCAGGGCCCACTGCAAATTGCCTAGCAGACTAGAAACTGACTAATGTTTTCCTCAACTGTGTATTAAGTAGCATATTATATATAATCCTGGCTTCGGTACATTAGTGGTTCACTAATGAATATGATAGACAGATAGGTAGATAAATTTATTTATTTATTTATATACTGCCCCATAGCCGAAGCTCTCTGTAAATAATGTAAATTGTAAATAATGTTACAATACTTATACAAAGCCTCTTGTTTTCTGGGAGGGTTCCTATGCCTTTCAACATGACTTTAACTATGCCTTTAGCTTTTTCTGACACAGAGGTGCTGTGATGGAAAGAAAACTGCTCCTGCTACACAGCAGCTAAAGGTGTAGGTGCCCTACCAAAAAAAGAAGTGGACACCTTAGCGACGGCCCCTCTAAAAAGTCTTATTAGAGAAACAGTCTGTAACCACCATTTTACTGGTGCTTTATGGTCCAATTTAACTGAGCCATGGCACACTGTTCTTTTGGCAAGGAGGGAAAACACATTCTGTGCATTATCACACCTGTTCCCCCACCCCTGCCCCATCCACCCACATTCTTCCTAGTACTAGGATTCCAGGGACGTAACACTTAGTTTTACATAGACCCCATGTTAACTCTAAATTGCTTTATGGAAACCATGACTGTGTATGTTTGTATGTCTGCATGCATGTGTATGTGAGACAGTAACATTCTGGATAACGTGCCAATTTTTACAAAAATGGATCTTGGATCTTAAGCCTTTGGTGAACAAATTTCAGCAGATAATGCTTTTGCCTGTTGCCAGTTTAAACAAAAATTTTAGGGACAGTCTGCATATCATGGTCCCTGCACCTCATTTGTCATACCCAAAAGTTTAATACTAATAGGTAAATTCCATGTATTTATTCAGCTCTCAATATGTACCAAAAGGCAATTGTGGTTTCGGAACACAGTTTAACATCTTCAGGATAGTAAATCTCAAAAAGCAACCTCCACATGCTGCTGCACAACAAAATGCTAGAGAAAAATTACCTACAACCTAACAATGAATGTATTGCTTCCCTGCCAGTCCCCCAAAATGGCATTCTTCCTAATATCTTCAACCAATTTTTTACCTGTTGCTTTCTATACACATTCCAGAAATTTACCCCTCCTTTTAAGTAATGAACCAGATGAACAAAGTAAAAACAGTTCTCCATATCTGACACAGCACAAGCCCAAGATAATCATGTATTTGTAGCTTAAGATCTTGGAAGTCAGAAACCAAGGTTGTTGCATTTCATGCAATTTCTCATGCTCTGGTAATTGTTGTGATTTCTAAACATGTTGGCACTGGAATTAAATGGATCATGTAGTTGCTTTCCTTTCATTTATCCTTTTTAGTGTAACTGTATTGACATTATTCTGTCTTTAAAAAAATAATAAAAAGTAAAGCTGTTTTCCTTGCTTCTTCAATATAAAGAAAGCAATTTTCAAAATGGCATTTGTTCTGATTAAGCTTGAAAGGGTGTTAGGACTGTCTGCCTTGATTGCACATATATTAAAAGTATTGATGAACTATTAGTGTCTTTCTACTTCTATGTTTGCTTTTTCAATGTCAGAACAACTAACCCTGTGTTCTACCCTACATTAGTTCCTTCCTCAATATCTCCCTCACCATATTATGCATATTGCCACGGCTATTAAACTAGGTTTGCCATTCACTACTAGACTGAGGGCCTGATAGATGTTTATGAACCACAAACTTTCAGAGTTAAACACAGCATAGACCTGAGCCTGATGCCTAGAGCAATCCAATATTTAAAGAAACCCCAAGCAAGCTTAGAGTAAAACTAGAGTGAGTAAAACTGAAGGCAGTAATCATGCAAACAAGGCAACAGATACTTTGAGAAACACAATATTTTAGTTCAGTAAAAATTAATATAATAAATTTCTGATGTTTTTAAAAAATACAGCAAGTAATTTTTCTTGATGATCATTTCAACAGGACGTGTAAGGTTGTAGTCAGAAGGAGCAAGGACAGAAGAAGAAACAACAACTAATGGTCTCCTTTAAATATCACATTAAGGAGAATCAATGAATACTATACTCAATATCAGTAAATAAGACATAGTGTGGTATAGCAGTTACAGTGTGGTGTAGAATATCAGGGTAGGACTGGGAAAGTCCAGATTCAAATCACTGAACCTTACTGGAGGACCTTGAGTCAGTCACTAGGACAGTTTGCATAGATAGCTATGCCAAACCACTGCCTAGCAGTAAAAAAAAAAGTGCCAGCTCCTGGAGCAATGATTGTGGCTCTTGTGTTCTTCTCCTCTGTCCTGCTGCTGCTGTGCTACCTGGGGATAAGCTAAGTGTCAGGAGGATGCAGCAGTTGCTGCTGCCTTCTGTGTCGTTCCTCTAGTTTATATGAAGACATGGGTGAGCCAGAGGTGACAGGACAGCTGCAGTTATGGAGTATTACCTGGATGCTCCCGGCAGCTGCATAAAAGGCAGGCTACTGAGCAAGGAAAGTGAAAACTAGGAGAGAGTTAGATTACAAGGAGAGATAAAGGAACACTGAAGGGCATGGAAACAGGCCTGGGTTAGTAAGCCCAGTGAGCCACCAGAGAAGAAGGGAGTAGTGCAAGGGTGAGGGAAGGGAACCACAACATGAGAGAAAATCTTAGAGGCTGTAGGTAAGAAGGGCTAGCTTACAGGTCCTGTGATGAGAAGGGTATCTAAGCCCAACTGGCGAAGGTCCCTCCAGGCAATTTCTGATAGGAAGAGACAAGGGCTCTCAGGATCCTAGGGGCCTTAAGGAGCACAATTCTGACATTATGTTTAGCTTAGTGTTAGGCCCCAATGTGTTCATGGCTTGTCTTGCTCTGGAGAAACCATGAATAGTAAACCATGACCATGGTTACAGCTCATGGTTTATCTGGAGTGAGATATAATGCCAAGCCAAGCCATGGTTTAGTCCCAGGTAGCGCTGCAGCAACAGGAACAGGAAATAAGCCCAGTGCCTGTGACCTTAGCTCTGAGAACCCACATGTTTGCTCATTTGTATTATGCCATGGTTTAGTATAGCATTATGTGTGACCTGGGTCACTGTCTTTCAGCCTAACCTACTTCAAAAGAAAGTTGTAAAGATAAAATTGAAGGAGGAGAAGAGAATAATGTACTCTGCCTTGAGCTCCTTGGAGACAAAAAATGGGATATGAATTATATAAATAGGTTAATGTTTAGAGCATGTGGTTTCAAAATCAAATCAAATCAAATCTTTATTTACAGGCAACTGACCACAAATACAGAACATAATATTAGATGTTATGAAATAAAAGACTACATAATAACACAAACTACAACATACAGCATACTAGATTATAAAAACAACTCCATTAGTTTAATTGCCATTAACAATCATAAGGAGTCTGGTCAAGATGGCCAAGTTCAGGAATTTTGCCACTTGCTCAGTAATTTCCTTATTTGAACCCTCAAGCATGTGGTTTATTTTCACTTTTTTTTAATGGCAAGACTACCATCCCATATCTAGGAGCTTAGATTCCCCAGTAGTACCAAATGGACTCTGTGTCTAATTAATCATAGAATTGAACATTCCACTGCATAGAGGAGTCGGAACCTGTACATCCAATACTGACAGTTTAGCTGGTATAACCCAGATTATTGTTCATGTTCAGAGGAAGAGAATATGACAGGGTGGGGCTTTTTAAAATATAAATCAAGAGATTCTGGATATTAATATGGGCTTCAATTGCTCTCTCTGTGTGTTTAAAAAGCAATGCTGTTTATATTCATAGCACATCATTTGATGCACTATGGTTATTACAAAATGGCTCAGAGCAGCTACAAGCAAATTTCCAGATTTTCTCTTGTAAAAACAGACTACAGTGAACGCCAGCCCATCTTTAATGTTCGGCATTCGCAAGACATTGCTACAAAAAAGTTGCTGCCATATATATAACTTGCCTTGGGGAAAGAAAATGCTTTAAACTTTCTTTTACTCTTCCCTGCAGTTCATGTGACATTTTCAATCTGGACATCAATAAATAGTAATGATGCGTGCAGAAAAAGAAAGCAAACCAGACATATCCCTCAAGTAATAGCATAAAAAGAGAGAGAGAGAACTCACACTAGGGATCTTTTTGCTCTTGCCATCTTTAGTGGAAGTTCCATGAAGCTGCTCAATAAAACTGTAATGTGCTAACTGTTCAGGTCCATCCTCTCCATAATGGCCACAGAGACTGTGCTGGTATATGTCCAAGATTGACATGGGCTTCCCCATAAAGGACTTTCTCACATTATTTTCTTCTTGCTCAGCTAAGAATAGATTTAAAATATATATATATAAAAGCACACACACTTTGTATTATTGGAAAGTCTATACACCGCTTAGCATGCTGTGTATTTATTCGACATGAAAAATGATGCAAGACAAGTGGAAACATCAAGGGCTAAGGCTACAACAAATCCCCTCCAGTGTTATGAAAGGTATGGTGTAATTTAAACTCACAAAAACAAGGTGATTCTGGGTTACAATTCAAGCTAATGATTTAAAATTCATGCTTAAAAAAGAAAAAAATGAAATTACAAGAGATAAGTGGTCCTATTTTAAATAGTAGATAATCTCCTTGCTTGAAGTGAAATTGCTAATATAGAGTTTTGAATGTTAGTTTAGCTTAAATGTATACCTTAATCGTAGTGGCTCATCTGCCCTATATACCTTGAGCACATGCCTAGCTTATAGTTTTAAACATTATTTTCTTCTTTCAATTACATTTTTAGTTTGCCATCTTGCTAATCTTAAATCCTTAAGTGACAAGCAGAGAGAGACTGATTGCTGAGGTTACACTTAAATAAAAAAGGCCATCATGAATTTCACTGTCTCCATTAAATAATGTACTTTTCTTATACATAAATTCTCTATAAAATTCCTCATTTACTGAAGAAAGAAAAGCCATTCAGTTTTAGCAGTTAGAAATGACATCTAATAAAGATGAATGAGAATTATTTATTTATTTATTTAGGGCACAGTCCTATGGTTCCTGGGAGGATGTCCTGGGGCCAAAGGATTTTGCCCATCTCCCTCTCCACAAGCATCTAGGGAGATCCATGTCTCACACAGGAGGTCTAACTATAGCTTCCTCATTGCCGATTCAGAAACCTCCACATTGTTCCTCCTAAATTCTTGATGCTCCAATGCAAGAAATAGCAAAAAGGAGATGTTCTGGAGTGTGTGTGTCAGGGCTAGTGCTGATGCACTTTTTCGGGGAGGGTGCTGCAAGGTTTCCAAAAAGGACCACTCCCCCCAAACACAGTTTCCACCTTGTCAGAATGAGCCCAAGTTTTAGCAACTTGTCCACCTCACTAGGTTGCACGTGTACTTCCTATATTAGTAAGTAAGCTTAATCTTCAAATTCTATTTTGGATAATAGATGTGAACTGGCCCAGCGTGAACCTCTTGCAGCCTGATCCTAACCATTTTCTGGGAGGGAGGAAGTAGCTCTCATTGAGTTCAGTTAACTTGCTGGTAAGTTTGCTTAATATAGCAGCTTCATGATGTGCCATGTCTTCCCAGCAGTGCAAGGTATTACCAAGCTACAAGAATTATAATTACTAATGAAGACAATGGTATTCATTTTGGTCATAGATGTAATAGTCTGTCACCACAGACCTGATTCAATGATCTGTTTGACCACAGTAATCTCTAAATGAGGCACCATATGTACCTAATCTTCTGTGCACCTATTATAGCTGTCAATCCCAACAGCTGCTGCTTCAGGAACTCAGGGCCTTTCCAGCCCTCTCTTTGCCCCATGCTACAAAAGCAAGGAGAGAAATGGCTAGCAAGGCTCCAGGCAGCTCCTCACTTTAATTTCAGCCATCAGAGAAGGAACAGGGAAGTGATGCTTTGGGGCTGTATTCTCTCCCCCTTTTCTCTGGCTTGGCTGCTTGGCTCTGCTCTTCACTGCAGAGGCTAATAGCTGAGCTAGAAAGAGAAAAGGGAATGGGGGTGGGAGAAGAGAAGAGCCCAGCAGCCTAATTTTCTTCTTCCGCTTTGGTTGACGGAATGGAAGTGAGGTGCTGCCAAGGAAGGTGGGCGACCAGAGGCAGCAGCAGCTTCTGTGCTTACAATGAGCTCACAGCAAAGCACCATAATCTTTGATTGGGTGCGCACAGGAATATTGCAGAACGACTCAAATGTAGGTGACATGAATGCTTGCAACATTCTCCTCATCCAAATGTCTCTTTTGGGGTTTCTAATTACCTGAACTCGTTTGCAGAGTAACACTGTGATGACGTTAGCCAGCCACCACACTTCCTTGAAAACAAGAGTCTTGTGGCCCCTAAAAGATTACAATGCTGCAAGACTCTTTGAAGTTTTTGCTGCAACAGACTATCAGCACTACTCGTTTGGGAACCATTCTTCTGTGTTTTCTCAGTTATTTCAGGAGTTGACTCTTGAGCATGTGCAGTCTGCTGCAGTTTTCACTGCATGTCTCTCTCCCACCCCTACCCCCCTTACAGGTTACTTATGTACATGAGCATGCATGTGCACTCATTAAATCACAGCACAAAAAAGGAACGCTGAGATCACACAGTCACTTCAGTGGTCTTTCTTTCCTTACACATATAATGTACACATATGCATTAAGACAGAGAGGAAATCGGTTCATATCATCATTCCTTTTTGCACTGCATTTAAAGTAACGTGCATATGCATTTAGACACATCAGTAGTCTGTACTGGATAGATGGGGTGCATGTATCAATTGCGAAGTTAATTTTAGAGATTAAATTGGAACACAGGGCAGCGCTAACTCACAGAACAGAACAGGAAATATTTGCCCATCTTTATGTAAGTGCCCCTTGCACTAGGGATAGGCATTGCACCCTTACTCAGCCTGAAAGTCCTCAGGACATTTTGAATTTACAGCTATAGTGGTTAGAGTGTTGGACTGTGACCTGGGAGTCCAGGGTTTGAATGTCCTCATAGCCATGAAGCTCCCTGGGTGACCTTGGGCCAGTCACTGCCTCTCAGCCTCAGAGGAAGGCAATTGCAAACCACCTCTGAACACTGCTTACCATGAAAACCCTATTCAGAGTTGCCGTAAGTTGGAATCGACTTGAAAGCAGTCCATTTCCATTTTTTCTACCTCCTCTTTAGCCTTGGCAGAAAAAGAGAAAGAGCTTACTAGAGCCTAGGTGGAGGTGACAGCAAAGGGCACTTTCATCAATGCTTGGAATACTACTTTTTCATCCTGGATCCCTGAGAAGTGACTATAAATCCTACAATCACTGACAAGAAAATGGAAGCACCTACCACCACCACCACCTACCCCCACAGGGTAAGGTTTTTTTCTCTTTTTCTTTGTGGAAAGGGCCAAGAAGCAGTCCCTCCAGGATCTCAGTTCTGCTCTTAAGAATTCAGGCAGAAGCACTTGCATAGTCATCCACACACTGAATTCTCAACCAACCCTCACTGCCATTCACAGTAAAATGAACTTCAAAAGGCTTAGATTGGCTTACAAGCTCTGCTGTGTATACAAACACTTGTATGAACACTTGTATGAAGATATGTTTAGTAATAGATCTGTCCTAATTCTGTATGGGTGACATATTAACAGGGTGGGGGTGGGGGAGATTAATGTGCTGGTTTGGAACTGGTAGTAACATAGTGACCTGGAAACTAAATTACAAAATTAGGAAGTTCCAAGTTTGAATTTTCCTTTTGCAAGCCTCTTTCTCTCTCTCTGTGGCAGCTTCCTCTTCTGAAATATGGGGATAATACTGATCTACCTTACAGGGTAGTTGTAGGGACTGCAAAACAATGCATGCAGAACATTTTGACCTCTCAAAAGCACTATGTATGCTCCATCCATCCATCTTAAATTGATTCTGGCATCAGTCTCACAACAAACAAAATACAGTATAGGAAAAAGCCTTGATTCTAGCATCTGCATTGGGGGCAATGCACATACCACATGGACTGTTCACAGCATTGAACAACCTGCTTGAAGTGTTACTGAATATAGGCACACATCCATGTCTATAGCTGGGGATCAGCTGCATGTTGATAATCAGGACATCTGCAAATATGTGCTGTTTCTCAAATGAGAAATAGAATATTGATTTGGGAAACATCCCAGGAATCATTAATTAAGTCACTGCAAAAAGCAGTGGTGTTTAAGGTAAAATAATTATCTCCCAGTTTCCTTTCCTCTCCTCTCCAAACAGTATTCCTTTGATCAAATCCATTCAGTACAGTTTAGTCTGCAATCTGCACATCACTGAAGTTCCACGTATGTTCTTGGATTGGAACTTATTAATTTAATGTAATAGCACTTGTTCAACCATCCTTTATTCTGCCCCAAAGCACAAACTCTGGGGGTTGAATTTGGAACAACTAACAGCAGGAAGCAATAAGGTCACATTGTGGCGGGGTGAAAATACCCTAAGCCAGGGGGTGGGGAACCTCAGGCCAAATGTGGCCTTATAAGTCTCTCACTGGCCTTCACGACTCTCTCTATGCCACACACCCTCCCCAGCCAACACCCATCACTGGTCCTGCTTCACACTTTCTTGAGTGTTTTTGCCTGGCTGGAATGTGTCCTTGAACTCTGATAATGCCTCTTGCGTGCCTGGATGGAGTGTGTGTAAAACTAGCTCACCGTACAGAGGTAAAAATTATATTTGCTGTTCTGCCCACTTTTGCCTCTGGCCCCACCCACCACTGTATGTGGCCCCCAGAAGGGTGTCCAGAAGGGAATGCGGCTCTCAGGCTGAAAAGGTTTTCCCACCCCTGCCCTATGCAATCTGCTGTCCTTGTGCATTTGTGTGAACATCTCCCAACTTGGAATCAAAAGTCCACTTTGTGAAAGCTAAGTGGAGAGGGAGAGCGAGCAAGTGTACAATTTGTCAGCAGCCATATCTCAGAGTTCTTTGTTACTGCTCCTGATGAATGGCATGTATTGCTCTCTCTGGCTTCCAATTCTTGTATCTGGTGTGGAAGTCATGACTTTCACTGACTTTAAGCTGCTAGGTCTGGAAGCTGCCATGTGGAGGCCAGTGACACACACAAAGCTCTGCATGCACTGACTTTTAGGCATTCCAAGCTGAACTTTTACCATTCTAAGCAGGTTCTCAGCAATATGGTATGTCAATGGGCATGTAGCTTTGCACACTTTTGACCTGCACATAATTTCCTTTGTGGTACTAGTGGCTGTAAGTCAATGTGAGCATCAGCTTCCACAGACTGGGTACGTTAGAATTTCTACCTGAACCTAAATATTTTAATGCTCTTTGGGACTGAGATCATGTGGAGCCATCATGATTCAACTAAATCTTTCTTGCAGAAACATCTCCAAAGCACATTTCTAGATTATAACTGTACATTCAGACATGTCAATTACCCCATAAAAACAGGAAAAATGGCAGGATCAGCAGCTATGCAGGAATTGTATCAAAATTCATTATCCTGCTCACACTTTGTTTGTCCTGACTCCCATCCCAAAACACCATGACAAGTCTTTTCTTTCAAGTAACAGAAAGAGATTTCTTCAGGAAAGCCTAATACAGCTTTAGTGAAGGTGAAGGTTAGTGGGGTCGCAAATCAAGAGTCTAACAGCAGGGTCTGGAGTACAAGACTGGATGGTAGCAACAAAGATGTCCCAACAAGTCTCCACATCCTTCCTGCCTAGCTTTAAAAAAGCTGGGTGTGGCAAGCTCACTCGCTGGACTCTCGCTTCGCATGGGAAGGTTGCATTTGGGTAGATGGGTGCTTCTACAAGAGGCTGCAATTGCTGGTGCCGGCAGAGGCTGCATTGACCTCTTCACCACAGAACAGTGACCTGCTCCCAGCCTCCCCATCCTGCTCTGCCACCTCTCCCATTGAGTCAATAGCTTCCCAAGTATCCAATGATGCATCTTGCTTGGGGGGCAAGGCCGGAGACTCCATTGCCCCATCCCTAACATCCTGAGTGAATGGGGCTGGGTCCTCATCCTCCCTCCTGGTTGGTTCCAACCCACACATCCCCTCTTCCTCCTCCTCTTCCTCTGTCCAATACTGTCTCCCCAGTCCAGAGCCTGTTGGAACTGCAAGGCTTATGGGATGGGTTTGTAGACAGTATTTATACTCTGCATACTAGGATGATGAACTGGTGACCCTCCAGATGTTGTTGGATTCCAACTTCCATCGGTCCCAGCCAGTATGGCTAATGGTCAGGGACGATGGAAGTTGGAAGTCCAACACAATCCGATGCGAGTTATAATCAAACAAGCTCTCCATCTGCGGTCTCCACTTTAATCTTGTCTTTGCACTAAAAGAAAAAAGATAATCTCATATTCTTTCAAATTGTCTGTCTGCCAGTCATACTAACAAAATTTTAGAGTAATAAAATAAACTACCAAATAAACTACCAAAATATCACATTGGGATTTTTGCCCTAATTTCAGTTATATCAACACATGTGATGGGATGAGGAAGGAAAAAATGGCTATTTGCAAAGGGAGAGACTGAAGTCGGTTTAACTATATGTAGCAGCATGAGCAGTGCTATAATAATATGGAGGTGAGGAAACCGTGTTCATGGCTCAATGGGTTATTTTAAACTACTATATGCAATTACAGATATAGATATAGATATAGATATATTATCAAAGCTATAATTGAACTGAAGATGTTTTTAGTTACACCACAGGAATTTACAACTAAAAAAATGTTATGGTTTGGCTTCTAGTGGCAAACATAGTGTAAGAGGCAAAAATGGATGTACATATATAATAAAAAGCAGATAATGGAAAATGAGATTTGGAAAGAAATGACAAACCGAGATAGACACAACACAAGCAAACCACAAAAAGCTGCCATGACAAAGATGGGATCTATAAATCCCTGTGTACAAACTTCAAATTACCTTGTTTGTTGTTCTTCATTAAATCTACTAACTTTCCCCCTCCAGTTCCAAAATCATTGGTTTCATATTCCAGTTCTGTTTCGGTATCACTGCTGCTGCTAGCAGAGTAAGTGCACACTCTCAGTGCCCTGTCCTGTACAAAGCAACATCAAAGACAAATCTATGGCTCAGAAGACAAAAAATAAATTCACTGAATGCAAAGAATCTGGAGTACAGTACAATAAGCAAGACATTTTGCCTCTCTTCAATCTGGCCTATTTATTTAGCTGCCTCAGTTTGCCATTGATTATGTAATTAAATGTCACAAATCTCTGAAAATAGATTTCATCTTCCAGCAAGTATTGCCCAGGCACGATCTAAGCACTAATCCTTATTCTCAAGAAATCCAGCCTGGGTACACATAGATTCTTCTCAGGTTTATGTTATAATAAAGCATTTGTGTAGAAGTGATCCATCAGTAGTGACAAATGGGAATTCAGATTGGTACATCCACCTGGCACTACATTTGGGGTCTGCATTAGTAATTATTTAACAAATAAATATCCCCAAACCTGCACTTCCCAGCATTAGCAGCCATCATCTCCAGGGAGAAGAGCTAGATGGACCAGTGGTCTGACTGAAGTATAAGGCAGCTTCTTATGTTCCTAACAGGAATATGGGGGTCCAAAAACAATAACAGGTGAACATCAGTGGGTAAGATGGAATGGTACTTAAGGAAGTAAACCCAGCAGAATGAAAAATACTTTGGTGAACATTTGGTGGGAGAGAGACCATGTTCTGATCTAAAAGTGTTGGAACAGGCTGGTGGAGAATCTGCACACCTTTTAGCTGTGATGGCTTAGTCCAGAAAACATTTCAAGTGTTGTAGCTTGCAGTTGCCTTGTTCACTCAGGTGGTGGGCTGGGTAGTGGAGGCAAGAGACTCACAATACTTCCCTATCATGTTACTGCTGTGCCAAGTTGGCAGAATGCACAAACCAGGCTCAGATCCAAGGACAGAAAGCTATGCATCCTCTACTGGTTTCATGTAGCTGGCTTGCCCAAACAACACGAAGAAACTGAACTGATAGTGCTCATTTGAGTTCTCTATAACTATTTTGTTCTAAATGATAGAATCCAGACTCATTTCTGGGCAGGGCTACAGTTTTACTCCCATTTACTGGAACAGGACACCTGAATGTAACCAATATCTTTTATGTCTTAAATGAGAACACCTATTACAGCTTTAGGATCCCCTATGCCAGTGTTCTCCAACTTGGTGCCCTTCAGATGTTTTGGACTACAACTCCCATCAGCCTCAGTCAGCATGGCCAAGGATGATGGGAGTTGTAGTCCAAAACATCTGGAGGACACCAGGTTGGGGGAGGACCAAACAAAGTAAGATGCAAGAGAAAAGTGACTCTCAGCTGTTTTTGTTTCTTTCTTTACTGCAGCCATAAAGGATTCTGAAACTGTTCAGAGAAGGAGCAGAGGAGAGTTAGAGAGTGTGTGGCAGCTGTGAAAAAGGCAAATTCCATGCTAGCGATAATTAGGAAAGGTATTGAAAATAAAACAGCCAATATCATAATGCTGTTGTATAAATCTATGGTGCGGCCGCATTTGGAATACTGTGTACAGTTCTGGTCGCCTCATCTCAGAAAGGATATTATAGAGTTGGAAAAGGTTCAGAAGAGGGCAACCAGAATGACCAAGAGGATGGAGCGACTCCCTTATGAGGAAAGGTTGCAGCATTTGGGGCTTTTTAGTTTAGAGAAAAGTCGGGTCAGAGGAGACATGATAGAAGTGTATAAAATTATGCATGGCATTGAGAAAGTGGATAGAGAAAAGTTTTTCCTCCCTCTCTCATAATACTAGAACTCATGGACATTCAAAGAAGCTGAATGTTGGAAGATTCAGGACAGACAAAAGGAAGTACTTCTTTACTCAGCGCATAGTTAAACTATGGAATTTGCTCCCACAAGATGCAGTAATGGCCACCAGCTTGGCTTTAAAAGATTAGACAAATTCATGGAGGACAGGGCTATCAATGGCTACTAGCCATGCTGGCTGTGCTGTGCCACCCTAGTCAGAGGCAGCATGCTTCTGAAAACCAGTTGCCGGAAGCCTCAGGAGGGGAGAGTGTTCTTGCACTCGGGTCCTGCTTGTGGGCTTCCCCTAGGCACCTGGTTGGCCACTGTGAGAACAGGATGCTGGACTAGATGGGCCACTGGCCTGATCCAGCAGGCTCTTATGTTCTTATGTTCTTAGAGTTGCTTGACACTTTCCCCACAGGCTATTTCCCCAAGAAAAATTACTCCCATCTGTGAAAAGTTTCCTAATCCATATACTTTTTCCCTTGCAGGGACAAAAGTAGCTTTCAGGAAGGCAATTTCAATTGAGAAAACAATTCATGGGAAAGGGTTAAGCAGCCAAACTACTTGCACTGCTTCTCTTATCAATGTTGGAACCTCCCACAGGTGAAATAAAAGGGGGTGGGGGGAAATGGAAGATATTTTGTGTATCTTCCACACATCACCTAGTTTGGCTCTCCGATTCTTTCTAATGGGGCTCAGTTTTCTTAAAAGTAATGTTAACCAGAATATGGTAGCAATTAGCAAAGAGAGGGAGGGAGGGAGAAGTAGTAGTATGAAACAATTCAACATAGATTAGGGATGGGGAAGAATTTCAACTAATTTCAACTAAATCGGACTTAGTACTGGATTCTGACTTAGTACCGGATTCCGACTGAATTTGGCAGTCTGCTATCTTTTCCAGAGCTTGGAAAGGTTACTTTTTTGAACTACAACTCCCATCAGCCCCAGCCAGCATGGCCACTGGATTGGGCTGATGGGAGTTGCAGTTCAAAAAAGTAACTTTTCCAAGCTCTGATCTTTTCAGACCGGCACTGATTTCTTGGGACAGGCTGGGCTGTAATCAGCATGGATTTTTTTGCGGCAGGCCGCAACTGTACTCAGCGCAGATATTTTTTACCCCCCCATTTTACGTAATTATCTTTGTAATTTCCTCTATTCATAACAATGTGAAGTCTGATACATAGGAAAAACAAACCACATGGAACACTGTGATCATTTACATAGGCATTTACATTAAAAATTAAGCAATTTTTTTTGGCAACCAAAAACAAAACAAAACAGCGTATCGAACTGGAAAGTGCCAAAGCAAGTGGGAACAAAAAAAGGGCGGATCAGGATCGAACGATGGACTATCGGAATACAAGCGGATCGGAATTAGGCAGCGAACCCCATCCCTAACGCAGATACTAGATGACAAAGTGAAGTGAGGCTCTGAAGTGTTTGCTGTGGGGGGAGGAGGAAGCTTTATTTCTTAAGGAGCCAGATTATTTCTCCTCTGTAAACTTATTATGAGCCTAATAACAACTACAATGTATTTCTAAAGTCTGTCAATTAAAGGGCAAAGCACATATAATTTATGTTTCATGATGAATACTCATGATACATTATTAGCTGGAAGGTAATAATTGGCTTTTGATACTATTGACCATGGTATCCTCCTAGACTGTCTATGAGAGATAGGTATTGGGGCACTGTTCTGCAGTGGTTCCCATCTTATCTCTGGGATGGTTCCAGAAGGAAGCACTGGACAAGTGTTTCTCACCCCACCCTGGTTGTTAAGCTATGAGGTGCTGCAGGGCACTATACTGTCTCTGATGCTATTGAACATCTACGTGAAGCTGTTGGGAACAGTCAAGAGGAGATCTGGAACAAGATGTTATCAGTATACTGGTGACACCAAACTCTATTTCTTTGTAACATCTGAATCAGGGATAGCTGAATGGCTGAGAAGGCCCCGGGCCATTGCCTGGATGCAGTGGTGGACTGGATGAGGGCAAATAAACCGAATACTGGCAAGACAGAGGCTTTCAAGTGAGTGGTTTTTGGATCTGGGAAGTCACTAAGTTGCCTGCCCTGAATGGGGTTGCACTCTCCTTGAAGGAGCAGGTGTGCAGTTTGGGAGTGCTCCTGGATCCAGCTCTGTCATTGGAGGTGCAGGTGTCCTTGGTGGCTAGGAGTGCCTTTTCCCATCTTTGGCTGGTAAGACAGCTATAGCCGTTCCTGGATCCAGATACCTTGACCACAGTCATCCATACAATGGTAACCTCATGGTCAGATTATTGCAATCACACTCTATGTGGAGTTACCCTTGAGGGTGATCTGGAAGCCACAGCTGGTGCAGAAAAACAGCAGCTATGTTGCTTGTAGGGGCAAAATACCACCAGCATATAATGTCTTGTCTGCAGGATTTGCACTGGTTGCAAATCTGCTATTGGGCCACACACAAGGTCTGGTAGTAACATATACAGCTATACAGCTCAGAATAAGGTTACTTGAAAGACCACCTTATCCCTTAGTTAACCCAGTAGGTCACTGCAGTCTGAGGGACAGCTTCTCCTTCAAGTTATAAGGGTATCAGAAGCCCGCTTCACAGCAACTGGGAGCAGAACTTTTCATGTGACTGCTTGTTCTGTGTAACGGTATTCCTGTCAAGATACAAAAGGTGCCCACTGTCTGCACTTTCAGGAAACAATATTTTGTAGGTTTCAGCTGGAACAATAGGTCTCTGCCATGGGTGTCTACTTTGTAATTCTTTTAAATTTATCTGCTGCTGCTTTCTGTGTTTTTAATTTTTTGGTAGCTATTTTTATTGTATTTTGTACACCACCATGAGACATGTGGAAGCCGACTAATTAAATAAATATTACACAAGGTATTGATAGCAATTTGGTTACTTTACCACCTGGTATCAAAGACTTGATATTTTAAGTGTTCTCAAGTGGTTAGATATTACTGGACTTGGACCAAAGAGCACTGGCGTAAACATTTGCTTGCCATGTTTGTCATAGGTGGCCTTGGGCCAGTGACACTCATATGAACATATGGAATATAGGCAACTGCTTTATACCAACTCAGACCATTAGTCCTTCTAACTCAGTATTGTATACACAGACTAGTACTGGCTCTTCAGGCAGGAATCTTTCCCAGTTCAACCTGGAGATGCTGGAGATTTAACCTTGGACCTTCTGCATGTAATGTATGTGTCCTACCAACTTCACAAGGTTGTTGTGAGAGGTTACAGCCCCCACAATCCACTGCCTGGTTTCCTTATGGGAAGCAATATAAATGTGAGAAATAACTAAATATTACTGCCCAGTTCTCTTGTTCATTTATACCTTGGCTTTAATAGCTTTTCTGCCGCTCCAATCTGGAAACATCTTGTTGCTACATTTTGCTTTTTCTGAATGCTTTAATGATGCAGAAGTCAGAGAACTCTCCTCTTGTCCACTTTTTTTCATAGGGCTCATTATTCCTGGATAACAGAAAGAAGTAATGAAAGATTTTGAACATCAGAGTGTGAAAAACAGTGTTTGATTCCATTTCTGTGCAAGAGTCATGTTCTTTCACTTGATCCACCCTGAATATACTGTACTTCTACAAAGAGAAGTTTTGCTTAATGTGTTAAGAAATATTTGAAACTGTTACCTAGAAAATGGAGGAGAGACAGAAGAAAAAGGTGAGAAATGAGTTTGCAATGGTGACTATCACATCCCTTAAATAGTGCAGAAAACATTTCTGAACCTCTATCATATTTGGCTTTCATATATTTATATTCTTTTCTGCAATCATGAGGGAAAGATTGTGAGACAAATTCCAAACATGTGTACACTGGCCCCCAATTATAAATCTACTAAACTGGATTTGCATTTCGGTCTAAATGACTTATGAGTCAAGGGCACTGCTGGTGCAACCAGGCACTGGGTTGACTGTGCCATGCCACACTTTGTTTTCATGATATGAAGAATTCAGAAACCCTTCTTTCCATTTCCAACAGTTTCTTTCCGTTCCTAATGTGGTAGGGAAGAGTAGGCACAGATAGACCTAGGTCAGAGCTATGGTACCTGTGGCCAAGGCTTTTTTTTTTTTAACAGTACTCACTGGTATGGAGAACTGGTACCTCTTTTTCAGCTGCCCATAGTAGCCATTTTGTGCTGACACACAACACTTTTATCAAGATATGAACACTGTTTTGTTACCAAAAAAGCATTGCCTGTGGCCCTTCATATGTTGTCGGATTATGACTCCCCATCACCCTTGACCACTAGCCATTTTTCTAACTAAAAGAAAAATGCAATTTAAACTGGCAGTCTTGAAGAATATCTCAGTGCAAATAGTTTAATATTTTTTCTATGTTTTGAGCTAGCATTGCATAGAACAAACATGAAAGTAAATCTACAGTGCTTTGTAGGTTTCACTGATAATGGTGGGGGGGAGAAGAGAGAGAGAGAGAGAGAGAGAGAGAGAGTGGGAGAGGGAGAGAAGAAGAGGGAGGGAGATGGGTCAGACGATAAAATTTGAGAATGAGAAGGTTGACCTCCCAATCTGTTGTATACTACTTTTTTACATCCCTTCAAGACAATTTAATTAAGAAACAAACCCTTGAAGGCTGGTGCAGTGAATATTAGCATTAAGATCAAGACAATCTTACTGCTACTGACTTCTTATGAAGCAATTCAGTGCTTGCAGTTTCTATTCAATTTGTTATAATGACAGTGTTTAATCATGGAGTCTACTCTATAGCACGCTGCTGAATTGAGGTCACACATGTGGCTATCCAAGCATGCAGCATATAATCTATAACTAAGATTTCTCTTCTGAATCTCCCTTAGTTGTGCTATTAATTAACAATACACTTTTTTCAAAAAAATAAAATAACGTGAATTAAAAATATCTTTTCTTTAGCTTTGATTTGAAATGAGCAGGGGAGTTTCCAATGAAGCATACAATGTGTGTTTGCATTCCATTATAACTACTGTGCAAAACTGCACTGGGAATATTGCTAAATCAACTAAATTCCAACATGTTTAATTAGAAGACTTCTCATAAACTCCCCAGAATCTTTAATGCTGCCTATTTACTCCTCTACTCAGTTTAAATATTGACACATTAGCAAAACGTTATTCTGTAGTCTTGCCATAGACTTCAGCCAAATGTATAATTCTCACATTGGAAGTGTGGGTGGATGATGGTTGTGTGCCACAATTATGCAGGCTAAACATATTACGGCAGCCTTCTACATAATTTTCTTTCTCCTTTATGAAGCACTTGGAAAGAAACAGTCAGAGTTGAGTTGAAGTTAACAAAATCTAAGCAGATTCATTTTATTCCCACTTCATTTAAGAGTAGGTGGATTTGTCCTGGTCCTAACATGGAGGCAGGGACATAGGGACCAGCTACCTGGCTCACAGGTTCGTCAGAGGATCATAACTGCCCTCCTTAGACAGCCTGCCAAGGCCAGCTCTACCATTTTGTCAATTGCCTCAGGCACCAATTGACTTGGGTTGGACTTTCCAGTGGGAATAAATGTGTTGGTCCAGACCTTTAAACGATTGACAGGGTTCAGAATGTTTTAACAGGTCTTGTCCTTCATGTCTATATATCTGATTTGCTTTGGACTTTGTAACTGTGAGCCTTGACTTGACCACAAATATAAATTTGGGTGTTCTTTGCACAAAACAGTCATACTGCAGGACAGGATGCTTGTCTTTAAAGCAGGGGTGAGGAATCTACGGACCACAGACCAATTGTGGCCAATCAGGGAGTCCAACTTGGCCTGTGAGGACTTTCCCCCCAAAGTATGCCCACTTGCTCATCAGCTAACATCACTGGTGACATCAGCTGATGGGTGGGAGGACAGGGTTTAATCCTGCATTGGCTGTGCACCCTCTTCCCAGTAGGGAACAGGATCACACAGCCAAGGCAGCAGGATTCAGTCCCTACTTATCAGCTGATGAGTGGGGAATAAAGTGCTGCACAAAACAGGAAACAGCTTGTGGGTAAGATCTACTTCAAGCAGCAGCTTTGAAACAGCTTGTGGGTAAGATCTACTTCAAGCAGCATTTTTGCAAAGGTTTTAAGACAACCCCTGAGCTCTCATTTGCTCAAACAGGAGCATGGGGGCTGTGTTAAAGCCTTTTGCAAATCTTCCCCATCCCCTTGAAGTCCCTGACTGTGGAGACTTAAAAAAGAAGCACAAGAGACTTGTAAAAGGCTTTTGTAAGTCTTATCCTTTAAGTCTCCGTGATCGGAAACTTAAAAAAGAAGCATAAGAGATTCTGACAATCAAGTAACATCACAATGACATCCTGGGAATTTGGTCCTTAAGGCAGATCCTAATAAGGATCTGGTCCATGAGGTTCCCTAGCCCTGCTTTAAATAAAACCAATTTATCTTTAAATGCTTGATTTATTAAAGATCCTCTTTAATAAAATGATGGCCTCATTTAAGGTTCAAATAATGTGTTGGTACCTTTGTTTTGTGTCCCTACAGATAATGGGACAATACTGGATTAATTTAAAGGTACCGTTACCTTATAATTTGTTATCACAATTCTTTACTATTCCCATTTGACTAATGAGATTGAAAAATAATGGTTTGCCCAAGGCCATCCCACTAACGGACAGGCAAGATGGAATTCTGGATGCATGGTTCTCTGTTTCAAGCCTAGCTTGAAACGTAATACAGCATAACTTTATTTATAATTAAATTTAAATCCTGCCCTTCCTCCCAAAGGGAATCCAGGGTGGCGAACAAGTGATAAAACACTAAAAACATATATATTTTTTAAAAAACTTAAAAACAAAACATCTCTAAAAACATTTATGTTAATACTAGAAACATTGGTGAAAGACATAATGAGAAAGTTCCTTCCCATGCCTTTCTTTTTCCAACTAAATTCAGAACACTTTAGCCCTGTTTTGTGTGTGTGTGGAAATGACTATTCTAACATTCCATTTTCCCATGCCCATTCCTATATCTCAGTTCAAGCTTTCTCGCTTTTACAGGCCCACCTATGTGTACTCAGCCCACCTATGTGTACTGAAAGGGTGGGATTATTCATCCATCAAAAATGCAATGGTGGCAGTTCTATTTCTTTATCATACCTGATGGGCACGGCATGGTGTTTACCATGGGAATTGGGGGTAATGTTCAGAAAATGGCCTGGAAGGGATCTAGCTCTAGGCATCTTGGCCTAGTTAAAGCCTGTGTTCCATTCAGAAGCCTGAAGGAAGATCAGGGAAAAGTGGAATAAATACCCCTCTTCTCTAGCCCTCAGTTCTTCAATCAAGCTGCTTTTCCTGTAATCATGACAATGCCTTGAGTGAAGTGCTAGGAGTCAGGAATGTGATAAGCTGTCTTCATCCAAACCACTATTGTTACTGGGAAAAGTAGGGGAGGGGAGTGAGGGATCTACCTGGTAGGATTGGTCCTCATTTATTTAGCCCTCCCACATGTAAATATAGGGGAAAATATACACTACAACAAAGGGAGGTGCAACTGTTTCATGCATCTCTTTGACAGGTATCTATATTTTCAGCCCTGAATCCCATAAATAATTCCACCATTGAGTAGCTTTATGTATGAGGATTTGTACTATGTTGACATGCATATAAGAAAAAGTACTCATAAGAACTACAAATGGAAGATATGGGACTTTAGTGTACCACTTTCATTTCATATTGAGTTATTGATTTATGTGTTTTATATATAAGGGCACATGCTTCCTAGCTGAATATCAGCATTTTATTCTGCTTGTATACTGATGTGTTCCTGTGTTGTAGTCATATTTATCAAAGACTTACATTTATTGTTAGGTTGTTTCAAGGTTTATGTTTATTTCATGATGTCAGCAATTGCTGAAGTGTAAATGTTGCCTGAGCAGGGTATCAACCACCATCTAACATTTTATTTCATATGTATTGCACCCTGGATGACGTGTGAAAATCAATATCCACTTGTATCTGTGCACATGGTTTTGAATTGTCCTTGCCATGCTACTCATTTCTAGAGTCAAAAAAGAAACACATCCATGTTTGTGAAACATATCTATATATTAAACCACCTAACATTGCCATAAATTAAACAGGAATCTCAGCAATGACACTTAACAAGCAGTTTGTGTGTTTTAATACAAGACAAGCATGACACAGCTTGCATCTCTTGTAATCACCCTGGGCTCCTACTGGGAAGAAGGGTGGGATATATATCTAATAAATAAATAATAAAATAGCAGTCATCCTGTTTATGATAAAATTGTTATTATTCATGAATGGCTTAGACACATCAAGCTGGATCCAAACAAGGCTAGTTGCACTAAGGTCCCATTGAAATACTAATGAAAAGATAACAGAATTTAAGTTCAACTGACTTAATGTGAATCCAACCCATCCTGATCAACAAGAGGGCAGCCTTCCATTAATCCCATTGATGGGACTGATCAACAAGAGGGAAGCCTTCCATTAATCCCATTCATGGTTTATGAAGAGCTGTTGTACATTAAGCTTGAAAGTGTAAACATCGTATAACAGGAATACTCATGGGGATCTTTCCTTTTCTTCGCAGAAAAATTGCATGTTTCAGAAGTCCAATATTCATCATTATGGGCAGTGGCTCAATGGTTTAATTTCCCACATTCTATTAGTAGAGTAATTGCTCTATTTACACTCTTATAATGCAGTCACATGTATATTTAAAGAAAAATTAGGAAGCAAAATTTCTGACATTTCAGATGCCTCTTTGGTTTGTTTTTAGTAAACCTCCCTTTCTTTCTCTTTAATATGTTCTCTGGGCTACTTAGAGACATAGTGTGTCATATAGCAATCTGTTGTTTTATAGATTAGTATTTTATTTAACAAGATTTCAATGTCAGTGTGGTCACTAGCTTGTTAACCTTTTGCAGTGACTTGAAGAATCTTTTCAGCTGTACCTTTCATATGTCTTTTATCCAATGTCATTAGTACAGGTCTCTGCTAATGGGAACTGGCACCAGGGCACATAAGATCTAATTTCCAGCATAACTGTCATTTTACCTGCAGAAGCTGGCTTTGGAAGGCGACTCTGAAAAGGCTGTACACCTTTAGTAGTCATGGCAGGATCTGATGTTGAATGTGTTATTATGCTCTCCACAGATCCCTGGTTCTTACTAGCTGTTGAAGGCACTTCTCGCTCAAGGGTTTGGGCTTTCTCAGAAGAAGGAGCCTGAAGAAAAGCTTGCTCGGGTGATATGAAAACTTCAGCTTCTAAATCCAGTTCTTGTTTAGAAACATGTCGTCCAGTCGAGCGGTTTCCTGAGTCTGGGAGAGGGAAGGTTCCTATTCCACTGTCCAGTGTCCTCATTTGGCAGCACGATTCTAAGATATAGGAATACAGTGTAATTTGGGCAAGCTGATGAAAACTCTACAAAAACAAAGGACATCTTGAAGAAACAACTTTTGAGGAAAGAAACAGGTATTCTTCATTGGCAGGACACCTGCTTTACCCATAAAGGGCCTCAGATTCAATTTCTAGTTTAAAAAGATCTCAGGTTGTAAGGAATGGAAAATCTTAGAGACTCACTGCCACTCATAATGTGCAATATTAGTTTAGAATACACCCAGTGGCTCATATATTCAAACATATTTTGGATTTAAGAAGTGTTTATAGTTGTTTGGCATAGATTTTTTTTATTCATGAGAAAAAATACACTTTCTCAACTGAAATAAAACAATCACCACAAAATTAATCAGAGCATTTAAAAGCTGCATGACTAACCTGCGTCTGTTTGATTAAGAAACACACATTATAAAATCTCCAAGTCATAATCTTCTTAAGCAAAGTGCTTAAGTATGCAATAGAATTTAATTTAATCCGGAACATTTAAACACAGAGCTCAAAGAATAACACAGTTGGTAAGAGGATATCTTTTGCTGCAACTGTTGTCTTTTGTTTTTCTAAGGGGACTTTCCCACAAACATTTTTCTATTATTGCTTAGACTCCACACACTGCCCTGGACTGATTTTATCCACAACAGGGCAAGATTATGCTCATTGTCTTTAGAGAAGGTAGCGCAATCCAAAAGGGTTAGGTATGACCAGTGATCATGCTTGTTTGTTTAGCCAGGTCACCAACTATCTGGGAGTGTGCCAATTTGGCATAGCTGGGACTTAAGCAGGAAATATCACCCTTATTACAAGGATCAAGTGTGGACATTCCAATTCATTTCACCCCTAGTTTACAGCACAGAAGCATCAACCAGGCTTAGGAGCTCTGTGAGGTGACAGGTTATACAGAATAAATTTCATGATAGAATGTGAATATCTTAAATCGTACAACTAGTTTCCTTCAGGACCAATGATGCATAGCTTTCAGATATAAATAACATTTTAAAAAGATATAGAGAAATAAATATGCATTCTAGATATTACACGTAAATTTGCTTATGTAGTCACAAGTTTTCAGGTTGTAAAAGGTGAGATTAAGAAAGCACGGTATGTTAGATAGGAATAACTTTGCTTCTACATAGCAGATTGCCATTTCAGCACCATGGATAATCTTCCCCCCAATATTAGGAATTAAAGTTCAGGGTGTGTGATTAGTTGACTCAGCTTGCTTCTTTTGTGCAGAGTATTAAGCTAGACTCTTCCCAAAGGGTGCTACCAGTGGCATCCATAAGAGCCCTATAGGTTCATTCAAATCTAATTATGCTCACCACATGCTGATCTATATGCATTTACTAACATTGCAGGGAGGTGGAGATGGAAGTCAAAAGAGAAAAGCTTCTGTTTTCCCAAGCCTTTTGTTTTCATTGTTAGGTTTTGTTTTGACATAATTATATTTATGTGTCTCTCAGTAGAGTGGTAAGGACTTAGCCATGCAATTATTGATTACATGATGTTGTGGTCTATGAATTCCCTCCTTTAAAATAATAGATTTACTGACCATGACATCCAACTATAATAGTAGCCTCCACTATGCCCAATTTGGATTAATTTATTTTCTTTTTGCTGAATAAATACCATTTTGACCCTCAAATCGGTATTCAGCAGGTTCATGAGTTTGTTTTGTACAGTCAAGTAAACAAATATGTGATGGCACCTGTGGAGAAATTTCTCCACAGCATCTTTCTCCTTGAAATGAGGAGCTCACATCGTCAGCGTGTGCAGTCCATGTAATCTTAAACATATTTCTAATATAAAGCAGAATATTTTTTCATTGGAAGCCAACTAAACCATTTTTTCTTAAAATACTAATAATGAAGATTTTACTGAAGTGAATTTGAATGTTTGGTGGCAAAAGGGAACAACGTACACAAATGAATTGATACTGCTCTAGAGAGTCATAGAGAAAGACAGGACAGTCCTCCTCAAACAAAGCTTGCTTGCAATTTTTCAAGGTATACAGACCCAACCCCAGTCTCTTTTGTTCTCTGAAGAAATGGACAGGTGCCTGAATTCCAGATTCAAGACAACTATATGCTGCAACTCTGATTATGATAGCTTCTCCCTCCCCCACCCCTATACATTTTGTGATGGATCCCTGCTTATGGCAGAGGACCATATTTTCTGTCAGAAGAACTATAATTTTGGTCCATATTATCAATCTAAATTTACAAGGTTTACTATGGTATGGGAAATGGTGACTTTCATTTTGGGCAAATGCAGAAACTTCCCAAAAATGAAGATATTGATAATATGGAATTTGAAAGGGAAAATAAGAATGATTGGGGGTTATTCAAAATCACAATAATAAAAGCTCAGTTAGAATGTATACTGCAGATCAGGAAAAGTACCATCAAGGCCAAGTGGATGCCAGTGTGGTTCAACAAGTAGAGTCAAGGAAGCTATTAGAGGCAAGAAGGCTTCCTTCAGAAAATAGAAGTCTTGTCCAGATGAGGAGAACAAAAATGAACAAAAACGTTAGCAAAGAAACACAGAAGACAATAATGGATAGAGGAAAAAGAGGAGCACATTGTTAAAAACACACACAACCTCCCCAAATATTTAAATACATTAACAGAAGGAGGCCACCTAGAGAGGTGGTTGGTCCTTTGAGTAGGAAGGTACCTGGGCTAAAAAAGGATATGGAGATTGCAGAGAAGATGAATGAATTCTTTGCATCTGTCTTCAGAGTGGAAGATATAGAGCAATCTGTCTTCACAGTGGAAGATACAGGGCAGATCCCTGTGTCTGAACTAACTTTCTCAGGAAGTGAGTATGATAAACAAATTGAAAAGTGACAAAATCATGGGATATGGATGGCATCCCCCCAAGAGTTCTTAAATGTGACATTGTTGATCTTCTAACAAAACATATGTGACTTCTCGCCAAGATCTGTATCTGAGAACTGGAAATTTCCAGTCTAACACCAATTTTAAAAAGCGATCAAGAGGTGATCTGGGACATTACAGGCCAGTTAGCTTAATATCTGTTCAGAGAAAGCTAGTGGAAAGCATTATTAAAAGACAGAATTCCCAAACATTTAGAAGAGCAAGTCTTACTAAAACAGAACCAGCCTGGCTTCTGCAAGGAAGTCCTGTCTCACTAACTTTTTAGAGTTCTTTGAGAATGTCAACAAGCATAGAGGTGATCCAGTTAACACTATGCACTTAGACTTGCAAAAAGCATTTAACAAAGCACCTCTCCAAAGACTAATCTAAGCAGTCCAAAGAGTAATCTTAGTGGTCATTGAATAAGAGGATCTTGGTGAATATTTTTCATATATCATGCATCTTCATAGACGTAGACTACTAACTCTTGCTTTGCTCTTACTGGTAAAAAAATTAAAAAGGAGAGGACAGGAGGCATATTTTTCCTTGCTCTTGAGCTTTGTTCTTGTTAGTTGTGCCAGAACAGAGTCCAGTCTGCTCCAGGGGGTTGGGGGAACCCCAGACCAGATTTAGGGGGTATGCAAGGGAAAAGGTTTATTGCACAAATATGAATCCTTGCACTGACAGATATACATACTTAGCTCTACGTTGAATACAACCCAATAAATACAATACATATCACAAGATATGTAGATGAAACCAATACTTGAATCAGTTAAAATTCATAAAACAAATGCTGTGGACCATTCCCAAAAAGCTGTACACTTTAAAAGTTGTGAAAATTAATAGGTTTTGAGCTGATGTTGAAGGGTCAACATCCTGGCTTTTGGCACTCGAGATGTATATCTTCAGGACCTATTCCTGTGATTGTAATTTGTTTCTAATACTGAATTTTAAACTGCTGTAACCTGCCCTTGGACCTCCTGGCGAATAAATAAAATAAATTAATAAATAAAAATATTAATAAATGTTAATAATAAATAAAAAAATAATAAAAATACCCAGTCAAACCTGCAAAGGGAGGGTGTTCCACATTTGTCATGCAACCACTGAGAAAGCTCGTTCTCCTTACTATAAAAAAACACCACCACCAGAAACCTTTTTCATATGTTAGAATGTGGGGTCATGCTTTTATCCTGGGAATACTCAGTGTAAGATATGATCCCACCCCTTCACATATTCAGTCTCACATGTGAAAAATTGTGAAAAAAGGCTGAGGTAAAGAACTATTTGTATTTTCACATGCCTTCAATAAACATTTTCTTCAGGGCAAAGGGTGAGTTAGGGATGCATTTAGGTACACAAAGCATGAGCAGTACCAAAATGAAAGCACACATCCCTGATTAACACCTACTGAAGCACCTAATGCTATTTGCTTTTGTTCATATGAACACAGCCTCTGTCACTTAAATATATTACCCCATGTATCCTGGAGCTGGTATCTTCAAATAGCGGTTAAAAGTATTGTAATGGCAATTTACACGTAGCTTGAAAAGCAAATACCCAAGAGACAGATTTAGAAGCGCTAGCTTAAATCTGAAGAAAATTTAGACTAAATGTCTGATAACATCTGCTGACAGCAAGCTCTTTAAAGCTGTGGCAGATTCCCTCGAGGGAAAAGTTGGAAGTTCCACTGCCTGGGCAATTGCAAATTAGACTGAATAAAGGACTTTAGAATATACTGCAGTGAGCAATCTCATATTGGCTGATGATACTCAATATGATATAACAAATCTTTTCCCTTTCAATTTTATGTTTCTATGTATTGATGTTTTTATAATGTTCCCCATTTGTTATTTATCTCTACTCTAGAAAGCATGGCTCTTTCAGATTGTTTTCCTTATTCCAAATTGTGAATTACAGAGGTTTGCCATTTTTAAGGTTGGTGGCAACATATGAGAAGGCCTCCCCAAAAAGTTATCTTCCTCTATTTGTGCTCTGTTGCCAATTTTATTTATATACTTATTTTTATGTATATACAGACAGCATCTATGCCACTTTTAGGGTCATAGATCCTTTGAAAGTGGCTTGCAATAAAAATAATGACACAAAATATTATGAACTACGTAATTAAAATAAATACATAATTTAGCCAATAACAAAAACACTACAGCCAACCCCCCTAATTCCCAGCACAGAATATGAGCTGCCCCAGCTTATCTTTTTTATTAATTTTTTAAACAGCAGATTTAACAAAGATGAAAGAAAGGAAGAAAAACAGAGAAAAAAGTGAAGGAACTAGGAATACAATAACCATCTATACATTAATCTTAATTTAAACACATAAATCGATACAAGCCATCCAAATATCCAGAGAGGTATATACACACAAAATTGATGTTTATTAAAAAAAAATCAAATATAGCAAGGGCAGTTAGGTCCTCAGACCACTGCGTAATAGACAATGGGTGTTCATCCTTCAAGACTTGAAGCGTAAGTCTCTTAGCAACCATAAAGGCTCACAAAATCCACTTTCGTTGTCCTGCCATTAAGCTCCATACTAGAAGAATATAATTAAAAGGACATGAGCATCCACAAATATCAAGGATTTAATTAGTAAAAACATAATCCAGGCAACAACTTTAGACCAAAGACAATGTATCACTGGACATGCCCACATCATATGCCCCAAGGAGGCATTTTCAGCATCACATCTTCAGCATCTTTCCGCATTAAGACAGTACCTTCCTGTAAAGACATTGTGGCATCCAATATACCCAAAACATTATTTTTTGCTTGATCAATCTCAATCTGAAGTCTAAGGAAATGTTCTGTATAGATTCTAAAGCAATCTTCCATTGTTTAGGCTGTATAACAATTTAATTTCCTATTCCCCTCCTCTTTAAGCTACTGAACTTCTACTTCACAGAAATCCAATGAGAATTTAATAAAGAATGCTTATGGGTTTAGGCTTACCTTACCTTAACCAAAACTCGATTGGAAAAACCTGTAGGCTCATCCAAAATAAATCATGGAGGGAGCCCATGCAGCTCACAGGGAAGACAGTTCTATAAAGAAGGGGCCACCAATGAAAAAGCCCTATCTCATGTGGCTACCAGTCTAATTGTAACCACTGGTGGATCCACAAGTAGGGCCTCTGATGCTGATCTTAAGGCCCAGGCTGGTTCACATGTGTACATGTAGCTCTGTATCAAACTGGGTCTCAAGCAATTAGCAGCTTTAAAGTACTATGAATTAGGCCCAGAAACGAACAGGCAGCCAATGCAGCTGATATAATATTGGAATAATATGCTCAAAGCACTTTACCTTCAAGTAACATCCAGACAGCAACATTCCGCAGTAGCTGTAGTTCCTGAACCATATTCAAAGGCAGCCCTACATAAAGTGCACTGCAGTAGTCTACTCAATTGTAAACTTTCCTTTTTAAACAAGCTTTTGATTCTGCTATTTGTATTTTTTTGTTTGTTTCAGTTTTTACTTTGAAAATTTGCTTTTTAAAAGTTGAATCAGTGTGCTTTTTAAAAAAGCTTCTATGAACAACTGCTTTGTAAAGCAGAAAAGTGGGATATACATTTTAAAAGAAGTTAAAAATTAACATTGCAACATCATTTGTATTCACATTCAATTAACTGACCCTAACCACTTTGTTCCTCTTTTCAGCTCTTGCTGCAGTATTAGCAATTCCCATGCTGCAAGCTATAAGAAGTGTGAATAGGGTGTATTTGTATCTTCCAGGTTGCGCTGGATCAAGCGACTATTCATTAGGAAAGATATGTGGAGAATAGAGTCATTCAGGGCAGCCCAAGACTTTTTAAATATTCTAATTTCCAAATATTAGTCTCTCTTTTTCACGACACCTCCGATGCAAGTAGGTCTTTTTTTACAGCAACATTTTTGTTGTATGCCACTAATAAACATCTTTAAGCTACATGTGTTATTGGCAAGACAATCTCAAACTACAGATGGTGGAGCAGATCTCTTTATTTGCCTGTCCTTTCCACTCTTGGAAATGCTAAAACAAGTGAAAACACACACACACATTAATATATTTCTGCCAAATCAATGCCAATTTTAAAGTAGAATATTTCTGTTGGGATTTAGCATCATTTGATCTAATTAGTCAAAGCTGAATGAAGCAATTGTTTATAGTTTGTTTTAAAACCACACCAGCATACAAACCTGAAAAAGACCGATACTACCCTCAGTAATAATTTCCACAGGCGTAGCCGTGTTAGTCTGTTGTAGCAAGACAGCAAAGTGGGGGTATCCAATGCACTAATTCCAGAAGTACAAGGATTTCCACTTGTGCAATGGAACTCCCTCTTCTCCTCTCCCAGAACAGATGTAGGGAATGAGGGTGAGGGCTCAGGGAGAGGAGTTCTGTTGAGCAACCAAAAGTCCTTGTTCACTTATAGGTTCATTGAATACTGCCCAGAAAGTCTTAAGCACTGTAAAGGGGAAGGGCTGCCTGGGGCAGTGCCTCGACGTCGCACAAAGTGTGCACTTAGCGTCGCACTTGGAGTCTTCTTGCGGTTGTCTTGGACAGAGCTTGGAAGTAACTCGTTAGAAATAACGAGTTACTTGTAATTTGTTACCATTTTGTATAACGAGTGGGTAACTTCGTTACATTTTGTATGTAACAGAACGAGTGGTAATTTCATTACTTTTGAGCTGCAACTGTAACTTTTTTGCGTTACATTTGGACGTTACTGGGGGGGAAAGCAGGGGAAATCATCTGCTGCTGTGATTGGTGGAATGGTGGAGGAAAGATATGTGCCTCAAACTGGGCTTCTGCGCTGTTTAGCTCTTCCCTCGTGCTCTATGGAGGCACAAGGGAGGAAGTGGAGAGTCAGACAGCGCTGGAGGGCAAGGAGGAGTAGAAGGCAGAAGCAGCAGAATGGAAGTGAAGAGCTGTGGAGTTGAGTGTATGTGTTACGCTTTCCAGCCTACTCTCCCTGCCCCCCTGCTCATCTTGCCTCCCTCAGCCTGCTTGCCCGCCCCCTCTGCTCTTCCTGGCACCCCCTGCTTGTCCTCGCATCTCCTCTGCTTGTCCTTGCATCCCCTCCGCTTGTCCTGGCACCCTCTTTGCATCCCCTCCGCTTGTCCTTGCACCCTCTTTGCACCCCCTCCACTTGTCCTTGCACCCCCTCTGCACCCCCTCCGCTTGTCCTTGCACCCTCTTTGCATCCCCTCCGCTTGTCCTTGCACCCTCTTTGCATCCCCTCCGCTTGTCCTTGCACCGTCTTTGCATCCCCTCCACTTGTCCTTGCACCCTCTTTGCATCCCCTCTGCTTGTCCTTGCATCCTCTTTGCATCTCCTCTGCTTGTCCTTGCACCCTCTCTGCATCCCCTCCGCTTGTCCTTGCACCCTCTTTGCATCCCCTCTGCTTGTCCTTGCACCCTCTTTGCATCCCCTCTGCTTGTCTTTGCACTCTCTTTGCATCCCCTCCGCTTGTCCTTGCATCCTCTCTGCATCCCCTCCGCTTGTCCTTGCACCCTCTTTGCATCCGCTCCGCTTGTCCTTGCACCCCTCCAGAGAGGGTGAAAATTGGGAACTGGCAAGAGACTAGGAGGTAGGTGCAGTCTCATACTTCTGTTTGTGTGTTTTGCTTCAGTTATGTGCCTCTCATAGACCGACTCTCACTAGGCAGCAAGAGATGACTACCCCAAGCAACTAATTTGGGGCACCATGCAACAAATTATTAGCTATTTTAATTTTTGGTTGTTGCATATTTACTGTCAGGAAGAGGTACTTGTGAGATCTTCTGCCTCAAATGCCAACATAACTTTTCAAGCTATGGTACTATGACCTTGACTTGGGGGCAGGGCACCATTTGCTCTTCTGCTTCAAGTAGCAAAATGTCTTGGGCTGCACCTGCTTGCAGTCATTTCACATACTGGACAACTAACATGGCTTTTTGGTGAAGGGCAAGAGAGAATAAGACTGTTATCTCAAAAACAGTTGTGCTTGAGGAAAAGATGGCAAACATATGTAGAACTGAACTTTTCTGCAATAATATAGACATTTGCATAGGGTATTTTTTTCTACTCATGGACTATTAAATCTTTAAGTCCTAAATCCTTTGTCGTCCCCTCCCCCTTGTGCACACCCTTTACATTGTCTTTCTCCCTATGCATGTAGGTCAAAATGACAACTGGTGTAGTTTGGGAATTAACAGAATGAGAGCTGAATTACAACTCAAAAAAGAACTTCCCTGCTGGTGTCTGCTACTGATGTGGGGGGCATTTTGTTAGGGAGAAGTGATGAGAGGGGGTAATTTGCTGCTGAAACTTTTTATCTGCAACCCCTTCCCTGGCCACTTTTCCCTAGCTGATGGAGGTCAATAAGGAAAAATATGGGGCATTGCACTGGTAAAGTGGCAGGCATGGAAAACAGCCCCTTCCATCTATCTCCTGCTTCACCTACCCAAATGCACCCCAGCAAATGCTTTGCACATTGACAGCACACATTTTGTTGGTTTTCTGGTATTTGCTGCTGAAAGTGTAGTTCCATGCTGGGTGCAGCTGGGACGTTCTGAGTTCATATCTTACCACAGCCATGAACTCACTGGATGACCTTCTGGCCACACCCACGCCAGACATTTATGCCACTTTAAACAGTCATGACTTCCCCCAAAGAATCCTGGCAAGTGTAGTTTGTGACGGGTGCTGAGTGTTATTAGGAGACTCCTATTCTCCTGACAGAGCTCCAATGTCCAGAGTGGTTTAACAGTGAGCCCCTCTTCTCAGACAATTCTGTGACTGGAGTTCTGTGGGGGGAATTGGGGTCTCCTAACAACTCTCAGGACCCTTCACAAATTACACTTCCCAGGATTCTGAGATCATGACTGTTTAAAGTGGAATAAATGTCTGGTGTGGATGTAGCCTTAGTGAGTCATTTTTCTTTCCAGCCTGCCCATCAATCATATGGACATTAAAAAAATCTGGACTATTATAAAAGTTAGAATTTTATTTGAAACACCTTTCAAAACTCAAAAAAGGACTGTCAGTCATTAGAGCAGTATGACAATGGAACCAATTACCTAGGGAAGTGGTGGGCTCTCCAACATTGGAAGCATTCAAGAGGCAGCTGGATAGCCACCTGTCAGGTGTGCTTTAACTTGGATTCCTGCATTGAGCAGGGGTGTAGACTCGATGACCTTAAAGGTTCCTTCCAACTCTACTATTCTATAATTTTCTGTTAGCTGAGACATCCCTCTCTCTCTCTCTCTCTCACACACACACACACACTCACTCACTCACTCACACAGCCACTGAGCATTTCATAACAGAGCATGCTCAGTACTCATTTGGGCTGTTTTGGGAGTCATCCCCTTTCTGTTCTCTCTCTCACTTTTTTGTATTCTGCAACACTTGGGGTTCCCTCTTGCCCACTAATACTCCTTATTATGTGTGGTATGGAGGGTGATACCATGGCTACATAAGCAACAACACTTCCAGCCTGAGCTTCAGAAATGGAGGGAATGACACTCTGACCAGTTTAAGTGGTTAGTATTTAAATCTGATTGGAAACTGTTCAGTTTGACACAAGGTGGCTATTAAGCATGACCTAAAAGCTGCAATTCCAAGCATACTTACTTGGAAGTAATTCCCATAGCAGTAAATAGGATTTACTTCTGGGAGTATAGAATCAATCCGTAAGAGTCTCCCAGTAGACACCATACATGTAAGCACATGGCTTTTCCCCAAGAATCTTGGGGACTGTAGTTTACTCCTCACAGAGCTACAATTCCCAGCACCCGTAACAAACTACAGTTCCCAGGATTCTTTTTTGGGTGGTGGTGGAAATGTGCTTTAAATCTGTCATGTGTATGCAACTTTGGTGAGATAATAGCTGAAGGTAATCAGCCCAAAATGATAACAAATAATCAGTAGGCATTCCCAAAAGACATTCAAACAGTGGGTAAAAAAAAGTGAGAATTACAGAGGCAAACACAGAATGCAGTTAAGCAATAAAGTAATCCAAGAGAGAGGAGACACCTTTGTCTCTGCTCTCTCCCTCCTGAGCCATGAGGGCAACTCCCAAACCTGAGCATTGCGCCTCCAAGTTAGTTAGAACTAGGTATGCCTTTCCTATCTACTATGTATTTCTATAAATAAAATAGCTTTTCTTATTTTACTAAGTCTTAAGTCTCAGTGATCTCAGTGCAGGGTAAAAGCCTGCCACTTAGGTAAACGCACACATTGGCACACACACATCTCAGACTGTTGACAATCTCTGCTAATATCTATACAAATTTACATAACATGCATCACCTGAACTCACATGATCTAGAGTTACCTTAGATCTTGCAACATTTGCAAATGAGAAGCAATAGGGTTTTATATTAGTTCTGATTGTTTATTGGGCTATCATAGGGTATGTATTTTTTGCCTTTTCTATGGCAAAAACTCCAACTTCAGTGGAATTTATGTGATGTGTTCTAATCATTTGAATTTGGCTAATGAATGCTTTATTCTTTCATCAGAACTTTAGCAGTAGTACTAAAATACTAATAAAAAAGGGAAAGAGAAAAAATACTTTACATACATCATTCAGCTGTATTGTTAATTATAGATATAGATATAAAGGATAAACGGCATTTTGTCAAAAGTATTTTTGTCTACATTTTATACCTCCTCCTTGGTTTTCCAAGCTTGGCATGGAATGCTTGTCATACAGAATTAATTTGAAATGCTGCATTATCATAATCATCATCTTCAAAATAAAAAATAAATGTACTGCCTTCAAGTTTATTTATTTATATTTATTAAGCTTATATCCCGCCCGACTAGCGATAGCTCTCTGGGCGGTGAACAGCAGAAAATACAATAAATACAATAAGAAAAACAATACAGTGCAAAAATCCAATTAAGTTATATTAAGTTAAAAAGTACAGTTAAAATGCTTTGGGAAAGAGGAAGGTTTTAACTTGGCGCCGAAAAGATGACAATGTCGGCGCCAAGCGAACCTCCTCGGGGAGACTATTCCACAATTCGGGGGCCACCACCATACTAGGGTATATATCCATCATCCGATCAGAGAAACCATCCACCAACAGCATCTCAGTCTTGTCAGGATTGAGCCTCAGTTTGTTAGCTCCCATCCAGTCCATTGTCGTGGCCAGGCAACGGTTCAGCACATCGACAGCCTCACCTGAAGAAGATGAAAAGGAGAAGTAGAGCTGTGTGTCATCAGCGTACTGATGACAACGCACTCCAAATCTCCTGATGACCGCACCAAACGGCTTCATGTAGATGTTGAAAAGCATGGGAGACAGAACTGACCCCTGCGGGACTCCACATTGGAGAACCCACGGTGTCGAGCAATGATCCCCAAGCACTACCTTCTGGAGACGGCCCACCAAGTAGGAGCGGAACCACTGCCAAGCAGTACCTCCAACTCCCAACTCTGCCAGCCTCTCCAGAAGAATACCATGGTCGATGGTATCAAAAGCCGCTGAGAGGTCAAGGAGAATCAACAGAGTTACACTCCCTCTGTCTCTCTCCCAACATAGGTCATCATACAGGGCGACCAAGGCCGTCTCAGTGCCAAAACCGGGCCTAAAGCCCGATTGAAATGGATCTAGATAATCGGTTTCATCCAATAGCGCCTGGAGTTGGCCAGCAACCACTCGTTCCAAGATCTTGCCCAGGAATGGGACGTTTGTTACTGGTCTGTAGCTGCTGAAATCTTCTGGGTCCAAGGAAGGCTTCTTCAGGAGTGGTCTCACCACTGCCTCTTTCAGACAGCTGGGGACCACTCCCTCTCGCAAAGAAGAATTTATCACCTCCTTGGCCCAGCCAACTGTCCCATCCCTGCTAGCTTTCACAAGCCAAGAGGGGCACGGGTCGAGTACTGAAGTGGTTGCACGTACCAGTCCAAGCACCTTGTCCACGTCCTTGAGCTGAACCAACTGAAACTCATCCAATAAAACATGACAAGACTGTGGTCTGGACACCTCACTAGGATCAACTTCTATAAATTGGGAGTCTAAGTCCCGACGGATGCATAAGAACTTATGCTGAAAGTGCTCAGCAAACTCATTGCAGCGGGCTACTGATGATTCAACCATGTCCTGAGGGTCTGCATGAAGCAGCCCTCAGACAACCCTAAAAAGCTCTGCTGGGCGGCAAAGGGATGATTTTATAGTGGTAGCGAAAAGTTGATTCCGACTTATGGTGACCCTATGAATAGGGTTTTCATGAGAGGCAGTGACTGGCCCAAGGTCACCCAGTGAGCTTAGTGGCTATGTGAGGATTCGAACCCTTGTACTACCCCCTGTGTGTGTGTGTTTAGTTTTAATATTGTTTTAGGCTACTTAGATGTGAAGCAGCCAAGGCCAGCACCTTGTAGGCATTTTTTTTAAAAAGTAACTGAAATGTAATTGTAGTGATTACTTTTGAGAAAAAGTAAAGTAATCAGTTACTTTCAGAGCAATTGTAATTGTAACTGTAATTACTACCTTTTTGGCCAAGTAATTGTAACTGTAATTTATTACTTTTTAAAAGTAATCTTCCAAGCTCTGGTCTTGGAGAAAGAAGACAACAGAAGAAATGTTCATAACGCTACTGGTTATAGAAGATGGTGGTCAGGTGGGGAGAAGCACAATGGGAAATTAGAGAACATTTTTAGATATATTTTACAATTGTTACATTCTTTTTTGTTTTGTTATGTATTTGATTTATTTTGTTTTCATGTTATGTATATTGTTTAGAGATTTATTGTTCAGTTGTTTATTTAAAATGTGAATTATTGTTTTTCTTTTTTAGTAGCAATTGTACCAAATGTGAATGTATATTGATTTTTATGTTGTAAACTGCCCAGAGAGCTTTGGCTATGGGGCGGTATACAAGTGTAATAATAATAATAATAATAATAATAATAATAATAATAATAATAGGCTTAACAAATCTTTATTATAGCACAAACTTTCATGGACTGGATCCTTGGTGTCTAACACAATAGCCACTTGCCACATATGATGAAATGGCTATTGAAATGGCTGTGGAGAATCGGTACTTTGCTTCTACCACCTATTTTTTTAAAATAAAAATTTAAAGAAAATAAAATTCTTTTACACCGTTCAAGAAAGTGTTCACCCTCCACTCCCAACAATCACAATTTCTCCTTGGGTCCTAATTACTTTTCCAATTTTGAGAAGTACAGAATTGTTTTTGAAGTCATGCAAGATCCATTTCACTTTAACATCTACAGTTCTCACCTATCTCAAGAGCTTGTGAGGCTTCTTTCTTTGGAGAAGAACCTTTTCGAGATGTATGTGTTTTTACTTCAAAGCACTCAACATGTGAAAGATGATTCAATTGTTACGATGTGGTCCTATATTTTAAATCAAAATGACTTCGTGGTTCTAAAAACAGCTATTCCAAAACTGTTTTCCATTTTTGGTTCAGCGTGGTTAGAATGGTGAAATCAAAATACAGGTAATGGATGTTGGATGAAAATTTGGAGGTTGAGATGTAGCCTAACTGATTTTATGCCTGGTTTCCCCACAATACTTAATGAAAGGATATGTCAGATTTCTCATTAATTCTATCAATAAAATTCAATACATTATTGTATATTTTTCTATCCCAAAAACACAGTCATAAGGCAAAAATGTAAAAACATTTGCCACAATTTTGGCAAGTATGAAAAAACAGCTGGACACTGCTGGACTAGAGTCTACTTCATCAGATGCAATTAGTGTGATCCTCAGGTGTCAGGTGATCCTTTACACCTACATACATAGGTTTAAAGAGAAAAAAAGAGTAGTTCCACTAGGATTGTCAATAACTTCTACCATCATCAGCCTGAGCCTAAACCAATCCACGCGGCACATGCACTTTCTGATCACTGCTGGGCAACTACATAATGAACATGGAAGCAGTGCCTTAA